>NC_090939.1:36736110-37361110 GCF_040938575.1 Ambystoma mexicanum
ACCCTCTCTGGGTACAGTGGCATGTGGGGAGTTTTGACTGGGGTGGTACACCTGTCAAACGATAACGCAAGTGTCCTAAGCCGAGCTCAGGAAGGACAGAAACCTCATGCGGACAGAAGAGCAAAAGCTAGCCTGATCTCTATTTTTAATATAAATACAGGCCGTGAAAGTGGGGGGTCTCACGATCCTGCTGACTTTTTGGGTTTCAAGAAGGAGGTGTCAAGTTACCACGGGGATAACTGGCTTGTGGCGGCCAAGCGTTGATAGCAACGTCGCTTTTTGATCCTTCAATGTCGACTCTTCCTATCATTGTGTAACAGAATTCACCAAGCGTTTGATTGTTCACCCGCTAATAGGGAATGTGAGGTGGGTTTAAATCGTCGTGAGACCGGTTAGTTTTACCCTACTGATGTGGTGTTGCAATTGTAATCCTGCTCAGTGCGAGATGAACCGCTGGTTCAGACGTTTGGTGTGCATGCTTGGCTGGGGAGCCAATGGGGCGAAGCTACCATATGTGGGATTAAGTTAAACTCCCCCCCCCCCCCCTAGAACGTGATACCACAGCACTGTTGAGCATCGGTTGTCCTAGGATAGCCGGCTTTGGGGCCGTTTTGTAGAGCCGCTCGCCTCAGGACTTGTGTGCACCGAAGGGGACCACCTTTCTCGCCCATAGTGCACCGCATGTTTGTGGGGAACCTGGTGCTAAATCATTCGTAGACGACCTGATTCTGGTTCAGGGTTTCGTAAGTAGCAGAGCAGCTACCTCGCTGCGATCTATTGAAAGTCATCCTCTGAGCCAAGCTTTTGTTGTAAGGCGCTGCCAAGGTTCTCCATCCTTCCTTCTGAGGCTCACGGGACGCAGAGGAAAATCCCACCCACCCTAGTTGCACACCCGCAGGGGGGTGCGGGCTTGGCTGGGAGTGCTCTTCTCACCTTTCCCAGTCAGCCTGGCAGGCCAGATGGCCTTAGTCCCAGGCCTTCGAGGTGGTGCCTTAAGCTCTCGGACAGAGCAGGGGAAGAGATGCTGCAAGCCACCCAGAGCGCCGGGGGTGGTACCTTAAGCCCGTGCCCCTGGATGGTGGGGGGGTAGGCCCAGATGGCCGGAATTGTGGCTGGCGGACCAGATGCCCAGAGCTGTGGCCAGCATACCAGATGGCCCGAGTTGCGGCTGGCTCCTGCATTTGTCTCCGGTTGGGTTCCATAAACCCCCACTGCGTGGCTTAATAGTCGGCGTGGAAATGCCACCATGCGGCCTCCAGGGCGGCCCTGGTTCAATGGCGATTGTGGGTTGCTCCCGAGCCTTGGGCAAGTATCAACCACGCTTGGTCAGGTCCAAGACGAGGTGCGTTTGTCAAGGGGTGCCCTGAGCGGGCCCCTTTCCTCCGCATGGGGGTAAATGTGCTTGCAGTGGCCGGCCCTGAGTTCCACAGTGTTTGTGGGTTAGTCTTGGAGGGAAAGGATCTGATGTGGTGGGAGAAGCTCTGAGGGGGACCTGGCCAGAGCTCCAGGGAGATGGTCGGGGTTGCTTCCCCCGGCCTTGGACAGCTTTCTCATGCCTGGTTTCGAAAGCCCCTGAGCCTAGTGGTGGTCGCGGGGAGCCTTGTTGGGCTTCCCATCACTCCCCGCAGGGAAAAGCTCTAAAGGGGCCCTGCTAAAGCTCCAGGCCGGATGGGGGGTTGCTGCTCCCCGCACCGCCCGGCCTTGGGTGCCTGTCTCACTCTGTCATGCCTGCGCCGTGGGCGCATCCATTTACGCTCAATTTTGACTATATGTTTATCATTTATTTACAACAGACTCTTGGATCTATCTATATTTACTTTGGAAACTTTATTTCCCATTTGCGAGACTTTGCTGCTTAATTATTATTTCCAACAAACTACGCATACCATAATGCACCTGGCTACAAGCATTGATTCCTGGCTGTTCCTATTGGTTATCAATGGAACTACACCACCCAGAAGCCCTAGAGACTTGCCCTGCTTCCACCAGTCCAGGAACAGAAAGGGAGGTGGCCGATTGCCTGCAGGTGTGTTTAGCCAGGTGCAACCAATTAGCCTGCCTCTGTGCTGGGCTAGGCAGTATAAAGGCTGCTGCCTGCCGTGGCTCAGCCTCTTGCATCTGAGAGTCCTTCCTCCACCTTTGCATCTTCCTACGGATCTTGTATGCTGCTTACCTTCACTCCTGCTTGGACCCTGCCTTGTTGCTTGCTCCACCCTGCTGCCTCCAGCCATAGCCTTCCAGGCTCCCTGCCTCACAGCCCTGCTCCTCTGGGCTCTCCACACTGCAGCTGATCACGCTCTGCTGCCTTCCAGTCTCCGCCCTTGCCCTGCCGGGCTCTCCACATTGCAGCCGATCACGCTCTGCTGCCTTCCAGCCTCCGCCCTTGCCCTGCCGGGCTCTCCACATTGCAGCCGATCACGCTCTGCTGCCTTCCAGCCTCCGCCCTTGCCCTGCCGGGCTCTCCACATTGCAGCCGATCACGCTCTGCTGCCTTCCAGCCTTCGCCCTTGCCCTGCCGGGCTCTCCACATTGCAGCCGATCACGCTCTGCTGCCTTCCAGCCTTCGCCCTTGCCCTGCTGGGCTCTCCACATTGCAGCCGATCACGCTCTGCTGCCTTCCAGCCTCCGCCCTTGCCCTGTCGGGCTCTCCACATTGCAGCCGATCACGCTCTGCTGCCTTCCAGCCTCCGCCCTTGCCCTGCGTACCCTCTACATTGCAGCTGATCACGCTCTGCTGCTTTCCTGCCTCAGCCCTTGTCCTCTGGGCTCCCTGCCCTGCAGCCTGCCTCACTCCGGCTGCCTTCAGCCCTTGTCCTCTGGGCCTTCCTACTTTGCAGCTTATCCCGCTTCGCTGCCTACTACCTACCTTTTCCGCTGGGTTCTCGGCCTAGCAGCTCTCTACAGTCGTCTGCTACCTTCTACGTTCATCGGCCCTGTCCCTCAGGGTTCACTCCTTACTGCCCGGCCCTTACGGGATCCTTGCCGTGCAGTCTGCTTTACTCTGCTGCCCTAAGCCCTTTTCCTCTGGGCGTTCTACCTTACAGTCCTACCCCTGTGGGCTTACTCATTGCTTTCCTGCTCCTCTGAGCTCTCAACCTTGTTCCTTACTGTCCTCTGCTATCCTATCCTGTTACACGACTTTCCTTTCATTTCCTTCTGCTAGTTTGCTATCACCTCATTTACTGGATTTGTCTGTAGTATCTTCTCTTGTACTGTTTGTAGACCCTTTTGTACAGAGCTTGTCTGTTGGTTCCCATCAGTCAACCTCTGCCCCTTCCCTTGTCCTGTTTCTACATTAGACACCTAGAGCTGCTGTTCCAAGTCATGAGCAATCAGCGTGGGCCTCTGTTATAGCAAACTGTGCAGAAGGCTAGAGTATTTCCAAGGTTCGTGGAATACTCTTTTCCTATATCTGCATACACCCCAAGAGGGTATTCATTCTGTATCTTTTCCCTTGCTACTCTTGCCTACTCTTCGTTCTCTTTCCTTTCTGCTGTGCGTGTTCTTATCTGTCCACTTTATTTGGCACAACCACCCAAACCCTTTCTGGGTGTCCTGTGCCACTCTTAATAGAGTGCCATCCCTGACACATTCATGTGTGGGTTGACTGTCCCTCCCTGGAGGGATAAGCTCCAAGGTGGATGAAAAACCTCTACGTGGAGGGGGGGGAAGCTCTAAGGTGGCCTGGCCAGAGCTTGAGGATGACGATTGGTGCTGTCCCATGCCCTTGGGCACCTGCCAGTCCCCTGTCCTTTGTCAGGCAGGGGCCAAAAGCCCTTCCCGTTCATGCCCAGAATGCATTCCCCTACCAGATGGCCGCTCTCCGAGCGATCTGGTCATTGGCCGTAGGATTGTCTGCAAGGACCAGATGGGCATCAGTTTGACATTTTTCTCCAGTTGGATCTATAAGGAGCCCAACGCTTTTGCCGAGACGTCCCACTCTGTCACTCTGGGTACACAGATTACAAGTAAGCCTAGTCACCTTCCTCCGGATTACTATAGACAGGCTGAGAGGGACCTGTCTGCACTCCACTTGGTTCTCGCTGCCCGGGCTCTGTGGCGAAAAACCACCTCAACTCCCGGGGGGCGTGCCCCATGCAATGCCCCAGCAGAGACGAGTCTGCTGTGGGAGCTCTTCTGAGCACTCGATGAGATTGATCCGGCGCACTTGGTCCGTCTAGGGTTGGACTGCTTGGCCAGCCTCGGCTGTTTCAAGCAATTCGCTTCCGCCCCCCTTGGCACAGTCTCAAGGGTATGCGGAGCGAAGGCCGAGCAGCCCGGCAGCTCCCCAGTGGTCAGATCAGATGGGATCCCCCCGCAAGCCACAACGCGGCCCCTCATCCACCAATCCCGTTTCTCCTGCAGTTCGGAATGCATGTTTGGTGCTGACCACCTCTGTCGCCACACCGGTGGCGGCGGGTGGGCAAACCCCCTACCGGTTCAAGTTGTGCCTGGGCCCGGCCTCTCCATCCCACCCACCCTGTGGCGTGGCAGAGCAGGCTGGGCCGCCGGCGCCTGCGTGACCGACCTGTCCATCCGAGCTGCACGCGTCACCGCACGCTCTTTGACGCTCGGGTCCTGTGGACAGCCACAAAGCGTGCAAAAGTTGGCTCAGAGGCGGACGCGTGACTCCCCCCGTTGCCACCTTCCAGCAGGTGCGGCTACCTTGTTGATCCTGCCAGTAGCATAGGCGTGTCTCAAAGATTAAGCCATGCACGTGTAAGTACTCACGACCGGTACAGTGAAACTGCAAATGGCTCATTAAATCAGTTATGGTTCCTTTGATTGCTCCATCTCTTACTTGGATAACTGTGGTAATTCTAGAGATAATACATTCCGATGAGCGTGGAACTCCAGGATGCGTGCATTCATTAGACCAAGACCAACCCGGGCTCGCCCGGCCGCTTTGATGACTCTAGATAACCTTGGGCCGATCGCACGTCCCCCGTGACGGCGACAATGCATTCAGATGTCTGCCCTATCAATTTTCAGTGGTCTTTCTGTGCCTACCCTGGTGACCACAGGGAATCGGGGTTCGATTCCGGAGAGGGAGCCTGAGAAACGGCTACCACATAAAGGAAAGCCGAAGGCTCCCAAATTACCCACTCCCGCATGCGGGAGGTAGTGATGAAAAATGACAATACAGGACTCTTTCGAGGCACTGTAATTGGAATGAGTACACTTTAAATCCTTTAACGAGTACCCATTGGAGGGCAAGTCTGGTGCCAGCAGCCGCAGTAATTCCAGCTCCAATAGCATATATTAAGTTTTTGCAGTTAAAAATGTTGTATTTCGATTGGGATTGAGCTGGCGGTCCGCCGTGAGGCGAGCTACCGCCTGTCCCAGCGGCCTGCCTCTTGGCGCCCCTTTGATGCTCTTGACTGGGTCCTGCGGGTCTGAAGGGTTTACTTTGAAATAGTAGTGTTCAAAGCAGGCCGGTCGCCTGAATACTTCAGCTAGGAATAATGGAATAGGACTCCGGTTATGTTTTGTTGGTTTTCTGAACTGGGGCCATGATTAAGAGGGAAGGCTGGGGGCATTCGTATTGTGCCGCTAGAGGTGAAATTCTTGGACCGGTGGTGGACGAACCAAAGGGAAAGCATTCGCCAATAATGTTTTCATTAATCAAGAACAAATGTCTGAGGTTCGATCTGATACCGTCATAGTTCTGACCATAAACGATGTCGATTAGCGATCTGGCTGCGTTATTCCCATGACCCGCCTGAGCAACTTCTGGGAAGCCAAAGTCTTTGGGTTCCGGGGGGGGGGTATGGTTGTAAAGCTGAAACTTAAAGGAATTGACGGAAGGGCGCCAACAGGAGTGCAGCCTGCGGCTTAATTTGACTCAACAAGGGAAACCTCGCCCGGACATGGAAAAGATTGACATATTGATAGCTCTTTCTCGATTCTGTGGGTGGTGGTGCATGGCCGTTCTTAATTGGTGGAGCGATTTGTCTGGTTAATTCCGATAACGAACGAGACTCCTCCATGCTAACTATTTTCCATGAACGAGAAATTACCATTAAGTGCGGGCCATAAGCTTGCGTTAAGTCCCTGCCTTTTGTACACACTGCCCGTCGCTACTACCGATTGGATGGTTTAGTGAGGTCCTTGGATCGGCACTGCTGGGGTTCGGCAATAGCGGCGAGAAGACGATCAAACTTGACTATCTAGAGGAAGTAAGTCGTACGGGTTGCGTTAACCTGCTGGGACATTCTCCTCCCCCCACCGGAGAGAGGGAGCCATCCTTTCCTCACTGAGCCGCCGGGCATGGGTGCGCATCCCGGTCAGCAAGGAAGTCTCGAGTGGGAGCAGCCGGGAGCCGAGGGAAGCCAGACGTTCTCGAGGGAAGCCTCCCTAGGCGGACAGGGGCCCGGCATGCCAGGCGAGCCATGGTGCAGGAGGGCGTCGAGGTTCCTTCCGGCCACATCTGTGGGCGAGCGATGGCCAGGCCCGCCGGCACAGCGGGCGACCTTCCCTCTTGCCTAGGTACCTGGAGCTTGGCATGTGCGACCAGGCTGGGGTTTGAAGACTCTAGCAATACCACACCACCCCCCCGCCTGTGCTGTCTCTGGTTTGCCTCTCCGTCCGACCCCTGAAAGAGGAGCAGCAGAGGGGGTCAGGGAAGGATGAGGGGGGGGGGTCTGGCCGGGTGGGACGGTGGCAGAGCAGCCTGCCTCTGCTGTGGGAAGCCCTGCTGCTGTGCTGCTGCAGGGGGCGGGCAGGCTTCCCGGGCTGAGTGCCTGGATATTTTTTTTTTTGTTTCGTTTTGTTTTCAAAACCCTGATGGTCTCAGCCGACTCCCAAGTGGGGAAGCTAGACGGGGCTCTCTGCGCTGCCTCCCCTGCACTGCCTCCCCCCCTGCCATAGCAAATTTTCGGTCCATTTTGCTTCAATTTCGTATGAAGCATTTTTTAAATGTTATTTTTGACATTTTAGACATTTTAAAGTTTTCAACATGAACAATCCCCTTCCCCGACGACCTTCCCCATCGCCCCCTGGATCACTGCGCTGCATATCTTCTGAGGCGAATGTACAGGGTATAACGGGTCGTAGTCTATAGTATATCCAATAATCTTACTCTCTGAGGACACCATTGTTCACGGTAGTCTTTGTGCAGGAAGTTCAGAACGGTGTCCCACGCGTTCTTGAATTTAGCGTAATCCCCCTGTATAGTGTATGTTACCCATTCCAGTGAAGTGTAATGTCAAATTTCTGCTATCCATTCCTGTTCGCTGGGGATCGTGGTTTGTTTCCGCTTTTTTTTGGCGCAATTAGCGAGAGGGCTGCCACACTAGGACCATATGCTTTCCTGTGTGGTTTAGTCAGGCGTGTGTTCAGCATGTCACTCAGGCCCAGCATAGCTTCTCCATATTCTCTCTGTATTTGGGGACCAAAGATGCCTTCATTTCTTTGTTGACCACTTCCCAGAATGGTTTAAGGATGGGGCAGGACCACCAGACATGGAGCCACGTACCTACTTCTTTGCAGCCCCGCCAACACATCTGTGATACTGAGGGGTATATTTTATGTAGCTTCTCCGGTATTAGGTGCCACTGCACCAGTATCCTGGTCTACATTTCCCTGACCTGCATCCCTCTAATCAATTTGGGGATTCGCTGCCACACTTCCCACCGCTGTTCTTCAGAGATCAGGGGGGGCAGCGTGTTTGCCCATTGTTTCATATAGGGCCACTGGACCTGTGCCTCTGGCATTGTGAATAATTTGTACTTTTTACTAATCATTTGTATCACCAAAATGATATCATATGATATGGCATTTATAACGCACCTATACACAAGTGTTTCAAGGCGCAACGAGGCGGGGGGGAAACAGGGGAAGCAGAAACGATCCCACTAGGCCAGGTGTCATTCAGATCGCGCAAGTGCAAGGGTAGAGAGGAGTGGAAAAGTGCAGGGGGGTCAAGGGAGAGGGGAAGTGCAGTACAGGGTTAGAAGAATAACAAAATAAATAATCAGGGCCAGCTGGTGGCAAGTGCAAGGTAAGTGCAGACAAGTGCTGCGAAGGGGGGCTGTAGGGATACAGAGACAGTCCCACAGTGCAGGGGTTGCCAGGGAGGCAGTGCAGGGGAGAGTGGCTGGGCCAAGGACCGAAGTTCGGTGAGTGGCCCAGTTGCAGATTCAGTGCAGTTTCAGTAATTTTAGCAGGGGAGAGGGGGAGAGAAAGCGGAGTCAAAGAGGAATGTTTTGAGGTGCTTCCGGAACCAGAGATGGTTCTCCAAGTTTCAGGGAGGCAGGAAGGGTGTTCCAGAGGGAGGCCCCTGCTGCGGAGAGAGATCTACCCCCAACTCATTGCTTGGAGAAGCGGGTGACCCTGAGGGAGTTGGAGGCGGATGAGCGAAGAGCTCGAGAAGGAAGATATTTAGGAAGAGAGAGTTGAAGGTATTTTGGCCCAAGGCCCCAGAAGGCCTTGTGGACAATGCAGAGGGTTTTGAACTTGATCCTCGCAGCCACTGGGAGCCAGTGTAGCGATTTCAGTCCTGGAGAGATACGGTCCCTGGGCTTGAGGCCAAGGACAAGTCTTGCAGTCCTGTTCTGGATGAGTTGCAAATGGCGGAGAGTAGAGGCAGGCATATTTAGATAGAGGCTGTTACAGTAGTCCAACTTCGAGAGAACCAGGGCTCTAGAGACAGTGAGCTTCTGGGGGAAGGAGAGGAAAGGAAGGATACCTCTGAGGAGGTGTAGCTGGTAGTGTGACTTCTTAGACACGTCATATGTGAGGAGAGAAGGAGAGTGTGGAGTCGAAGATGACCCCGAGGTTTTTTGCCTTGCATGTAGGAGCAGGAAGAGGGCCAAGAGAGGCCGGCCAGAGAGCTGCTGGGAAGGAGGGAGTGGGTGTGCTGATGAGTAGAATCTCAGTCTTACTGGCATTAAGGCAGAGGTCATTGGCAGCACACCATTCCTGGATAGCAGACAGTCAGCCAGAGATGAGGGAAGGAGAAGAGGAGCCCGAGGGTAGCCTGAAAATGAGCTGGGTA
The DNA here is from genome assembly GCF_040938575.1 of Ambystoma mexicanum. Taxonomy (NCBI): domain Eukaryota; kingdom Metazoa; phylum Chordata; class Amphibia; order Caudata; family Ambystomatidae; genus Ambystoma; species Ambystoma mexicanum. The sequence goes on from NC_090939.1 coordinate 36,745,109, forward strand.
TCATCCGCATAGTACTGAAAGTTGGGGCAGAGAGCGGCGATGCGGTGGGCAAGAAGTGCCAGGCACTGGTTGAACAGCCAGGGAGAGAGGTTAGATCCCTGGGGGACACCACAGGTAGAGAAAAAGATGTCGGAGAGGAAGAAACCCAGTTGGGCCTAGGAGGGTCGATTGGAGAGGAAAGAGGTCAGCCATGCCAGAGCCTGACCAGTGATACCCAGGTTATCACGGAGACAGTTGAGCAGGATGGTATGATTGACAGTATCAAAGGCAGAAGAGAGATCAAGCAAAATGAGAACACATGGAGTGTTAGAGTCAAGGTTCGAGAGCAGGTCCTCGCGGATGTTCAGGAGAGCAGTTTCCGTGCTTCTGGCAGCTCTGAAGCCAGACTAATGGTCGTGAAGACTACCAACAGATTCAGCATGGAGATTAAGCTGGGAGATGGCCAGCTTCTCCAGGAGCTTGCCCAGGAAGGGAGTGATAGAGATTGGGCGATAGTTAGCCAGGCAGGAGGGGTCGGAAGAGGGTTTCTTAAGAAGGGTGCACAAGGGAGTGCTTGGGGGGGGGGGGGGAGACTCCAGAGGCGAAGGAGTGGTTGCAGAAGTCAGCCAGGGCAGGAGCCAAAGAGTCAATGTGGTCCTTGATAGTTTTGGAGGAGCATGGGTGGACCTGTTGTGACAACTTTCATAGATCGGACTTGTCTCGAAACCTCGTCAGCAGAAAAAAGGGGAAAGGCAGAGAAGGGGGGGGGGGCTGGCTGCAGCAGGGCCAGAGGAAGAGCAGGGAATAGAGGGGGGGGTGATGGGAGGAGAGTGAGGTCAGGATGTCCTGAGTTTTTTAAATGAAGTCAGAGGCCAGTGCCGTGCAGAGGGCCTGGGAGGGGACAGGAGCCGTAGAGACTGCAGCAGGGTTGGCCAGCTCCTTGCAGATTTTAAAGAGTTCGGCCGAATTGTTAGATACCGCAGAGATGCAGGCTTGGATAAGGGCTCTCTTCTTGGTGAGAACGGAGAGACGGTATTGCCTTTGGAGCAGGCGGCAGGCCAGTTTGTCAGAGGATGCACATGAAGCACGCCATTTCCTCTCTGCCACCCTGCACTTGCGTTTAAGGGTGACGAGATCCGAGTCATACCAGGAGTTACATTTGGCTTTGGGCTTCAGGCGGATTCTCATGACAGGGGTAAGGATATCAAGAGTATCAGATATAGCAGAGTGGAGAGGGCTGTGTCAGGGTGGGAGTCAGCCGAAGGGGGGCAGGGGGGGCGAGAAGGTGGCAGCGAAAGCCTCAACTGACACGCGCTTCATGGGTCGGATGACCAAGAAGGAGGGTGGCAGTGATGAGGGTGGCTTTGCCTGTGGGGTAGGACAGGTGAGGTGGGAGGATAGGAGAAAGTGATCACTCCAGGAGAGAGGAGTGGAGAGAGGGGAAGGTCAGAAGAGATCAGAGCATCAAGAGGGTGCCCTGCTGAATGAGTCGGGCCAGACGGGAGAATAGAGAGTGAGAGAGAGCCGCAGAGGTCATGAAAGAGTCCAGAGGGGGGAAATGAGGCATTCAGGTGGATGTTGAAATCTCCAAGAAAGAGGAGTTGAGTGGATGAGGACAGGAGTGAGGAGGAGAGGTCCGCCCACTCGGAGAGGAAGGAGGAAATTTGACCAGGTCGCCGATAGATAGTAGCCACGGTAAGGGAATGGCTAGGAGAGAGAGAGAGAGTCGGCAGACGAGGCATTCAAAAGAGGAGTAAGTCTGCGTAGGAGTGACAGTGGCAGGAATCCACTCAGGGAAGATAAGGGCCACACACCCCCAGCACGGTTGGGCCTGGGCACGGAGAGGATCTTGTAGCCGTCAGGTAGGAGTGTGTCAAAGCAGGTGACAGAGCTGTCCGTGAACCATGCCTCAGTGAGACCGAGGATGTCAAGGTCCAGTTCCTCAAGAAGGTGACAGATGTCAGGAATGTTTGATGGCAAAGGGAGAGTTAAGAGTGGCAATGTGGAGAAGGTTGCCAACCTTGAAGGACTTCCGGGGTGGGGTACAGATCAGAGGTACGCCCTGCGGAGGTGAAGGAGCACAAGAGGGGGTAGGGAGGGAGGGTGGAGGCAAGGTAGCTGAGGACAGAGGAGGGGGGACAGCAGGAGAGGAAAGGAAGTTGATGAGGTGTGGGAAGCGTCTATCAAAGAGGTGAAGGTTGGCCTCAGGGCCTTGGACCAAGACGTTCCCATTGGCGTAGACCTTAATAATGGCCTTAGAGGAGTGGAAGGAGGCCAAGAGGACATCCCAACGGGTGCCACCATTAATGGGAGAAGAGGAGAAAGGAGAGCGCACAGAGACCATGTGAAGGGTCCATAGGTCAGGAGAAGGCACGAAAAAGAGGATGTCAGTGAGAGTTTCCTTGGAAGAGGCACTGGTGTAGGTGTCAGCGATAGGGAGGCCTGGGTTGGAGACCAGGATGTCCTTTTTAAACTTTTTCCTACCAGATTTATTGAGGAGAGCAGGATAGTCAATGGAGAAGCAGGATAGTCCATGGAGAAGCAGTTAGAGAAGATAGGTGAGATGGAGAGCACGGTGTCCAGTCAACTGGTCGACAACAAACTGGTCGACTGCAATTTGGTCGACACCATTTGGTCGAATGCCAAATGGTCGAATTTTTTTTTTTTTTAATATATATGTGTTTTGTGGGTTTTCGTGTGGGGGGAAAAAAAAAAAAGAAAAAAAAGGGGGTTGCGGGGGGGGGGGACCCCCCAAAAAAAACAAAAAATGGGTAAAAATAAAAAAATTCGACCATTTGGCATTCGACCAAATGGTGTCGACCAATTGTCCTGTCGACCAAATGTTTTCGACCATTTGACTGGTAACCGGAGAGCACCATGGAATAGGAGGGGGGGGAGACAGACAAGAGCAAGCAGACAGGGAGTGAGCGGCAAGCCCTAGTTTACCACATTTCAGAACAACGGTACACACAGTAATGCGTATTAGGTAACCAGTGGAGAGGCCACCTAAGTTTGAGAATCCTGCGAGGGGAGAAAAAAAGCCCTAGTTTACCACAAGTTGCAGAACACGATATGCAAATATGTAGGTGGTACCGTTACAATCAATTTAGCGCTGCCCAAATATGAGAATCCTAGCGAGGGAGAAAAGGGCCAAGGCTTCACAGTGCGGTAATTAGGCAGGCGGAATTTGCAAGTAGAACAGCAGTGTGTTAGCTAAATGTGTTAGCTAGTACCTTTCTAGCGAAGTGAATTCTCTAGTAGTGGATTGTTTCATATCTCGAGAAGTGAGCCAGTGCTGCAGTTCAGCATAGTGGTCCCTATTCTCCTCCCGCAAACCCATGGTTTGTTTGCACAACTGGAATGACTTAACCTGCTGTGCCTCCATCGTGTCCCTTGCGCAAATGCTGACTGCCTCTTCCCACCTGGCATATGCTCCTTTTTCCAGCCCCTGCGTAAACTGTGGGTTGCAGAATAGGGGAGTGAACGGAGATGGGTAGGACGTGATCTTTGCTTTTTTAACCATAGCATCCCATGTATCCCCCGCCAGGGCTGTAATTCGGCTTCTGTAAATGTTGGGGGGCCTGTCCGCTCTTGGGTACCACAGGACCTCGTCCAGGGGCCTTCCCACCACTGCCCTATCCATCCTTCGCCAGATGTCGCAATTTCCATTGAACTAGTCTCGGATGACCCTCAGTTGAGCTGCTCGGTAGTACATTTGAAAGTTTGGAACTCCATTCCCCCCACCCCTGTGGGAGTGACGGTGACCCTCCAGGCCACCTTCGGTCTTTTCCTTTGCCAGATGTAGTCACGTACTAGTTTATTCAGTGTTTTGAAGAATTTTGGGGGGACCGCCAGGGGAGAGCCTGAAAGTAATATAGCGCTCTGGGGAGAATTCACATTTTAATGACATTGATGCAGCCCATTCATGATATGTTAAGGAGCCTCCTCTCTCCCAGACATGTCTTGATAGTTTCCAACAGGTGGGGATAGTTTGCTTGGTGTGCACATTCTCTAAGGTACTGGTTATTGTCACCCCCAGGTATCGAAGGGATCCCCCTGCTTGTGTAAATTGCCCTGTATCTGATGAGGGCGTGCCTTCTTGTAGCACCAGTAGGTCCGATTTTTGGTTGTTAGTCTTCAGGACCGCCACTCTGCCAAATTCCCCTAGGAGTGCCGTTAACCTCGGGACTGAAGTGTCCATGTCTGTTAGCACGACCAGGGGGTTGTCGGCAAAGGTCATTGCCTTATGGTCTTCCCCATCAAATGTAATCCCTTTTATTCCCCTCTCCTGTCTAATTCTAGCTAGGAAGGGTTCGAGAAAGATCGCGTACATGACTGGCGACATGGGGCAGCCCTGCTTAGTACCCCTAGTGACCATTATCGCCTGGGAGACATGCCATTGATAGCTAGCCTGATAAGGGGTGCTCCATAGTTGGCTTTGACCAGGCAGAGAAAGCCCGGGCCAAACCCCATAACCTCCATGGTAGCAAACAAGAATGACCATTCGATTCCATTGAATGCCTTCTCAGCATCTAGCGCTAACACCCTCACCCTCATGCCCGCCCTGTTTGACTTCTCTATCAGGTGGGATATTCGCCTAATGTCAAATGTTTGGCTCCCCTTAACGAAGCCTGCTTGATCCGGGTGTATCAGGTCGGGAATTACTTTATCCATTCTAGATGCTAGAATTTTTGTAAAGATGTTGGCATCAAGGTTTATTAGGACAATAGGGTGGTAGGAGTTACAGGGGGTTTGTTTCTTGTTTGGCTTAGGGAAGAGGATTACCTTCGGCTCCTCCATGGACTGGGAGATTTTGAACAGGGATGTCATTAACGGGACTAATGTGGTCTGGAATGCATTATGGCGGGGTACCCGTCCGGGCCTGGGGCTTTTTTGGTGGTAGCGATTGGATCGCTGCATGCTCCTCATCTTCGGTAATCGTCCCTTCTAAAGCGTCACGCTGGCTCTGTTCTATTCTTTTTAGCTGGAAAGATGTTAAGAAAGCCCTTTGCAGGTCACTGTCCGGTGCCTCCGTAGAGTAGAGGCTTGTATAGAACTCGGTGAATGCCTGCAGGATCTCCTCTGTACGTGTGGATTTCTGTCCCACCCTGCCCCCCACTGCATGCAGCGTATTGTACCTGCCGCCTCCTTCTGCTTAACCTGCCTGGCTAAGAGCTGGCCTGTCTTGTTTGCCTGGAGGTAATACTTCTGCTTCAAGAATAGGAGCGACTTTACTGCTTGTTTAGCTAGGATATTGATTTGCCCTTTGATATGCCTATGCTCCCTCCTGATCGTTACCCCCGCTACCTGTCTCCATTCTCTCCATTACCCCTTTTAAGCGCTGTTCTAGGTTCAACTGAGGGCCTTCTCCTGTTTGGCTCGAGATTATGAGCACCCCCCGCATGGTTGTCTTAAAGGCGTCCCATACTACATGTTCCTGAACCTCCGGGGTCTTATTTTCCCCAAAGAAGTCGCAGATGTACTTGTGTATCTCATCGCAAATGACTGCGTCTGTCAGCAGATGGCAGGAGAACCGCCACTTCCAGAGCCTTGAATCCCCCGCCCCTTTTCTCATTGGATTTCTAGCTGCAGGGGAGCGTGGAGTGACAGGGCTATGGTTCCCCTTTCTATGTTCCGTACTTGGACAAGCAGTGTCACCGAAACCCATATGTAATCAATTCTTGAGAATGATCGGTGCACATGTGAGTAGTAAATATACCCCTTGGAGTCCCCTTTTAGTTCATGCCATGTATCTGCTAATGCTATTATGCTAGCCTGTAGTTTTGGGCCTTTAGATGTGGGCATCCTGTCCGTGCTTCTGTCCGTGGATGGGTGCCACACCAAGTCAAAATCCCCTATCAGTATTAGCTGGCCTGCTGTGAACTGGTCTAGCTTCTCCACTTCTCCAACCCCCCCCCCGCAAGTATCAGTCCTGCCCCGAGTTGGGGGCGTATACCGTAGTGACTGTGAGAGGTTCCCCCGTCCATTGTAGCTGGACGAAGAGGAATCTACCTTCCTTGTCGTCTTTTGTGCCTATTATTTGTGCATCAGGTAGGTGTCTAAACGCTATAAGGAGCCCTCAAGCCTTGCTCTGGTCATTGGCCTGCGGAACCTGGGGGTACCCTCTCAACTTCATTCTATGTTTTTCTTGCTTACGGATAGGGATCTGCTGGAGTGTCACAGTGTCGGGCTTGGTATCTTGGAGGAGGTTCTCCAGTTTCCGTCTCTTAGCCAATGTGTTTAGTCCTTTAACATTGAGTGTTAGTATTTGGATCCTTTTTCTGCTAACCATACCCTGTTACGCCCTGAGAGTAACCATGTCGCAGCGATTTCCCCCTCAATTTCCCTCTCCCCCCCCTTCCCTCTCGCCCCCTCCGGCTGGACTCAGCTCAACTTCCCCAGGCCGTAACGTCATCCTAGGTTGCCGGGTCTCGTTCCCATCCCGGAGAATAACTGTGCAGGGAGAGCCATTTCTCTGCTCTCCCCCGTTTCCAAGGTGTCACCATCCCCCCTGTATCCCCAAGCTGACCCTTAGGCTCACATTCCTCTTGTAACCCTACCCGGATCTTAACCCTTGTCTCATGGTCCCCACCGCTGCTGTTACGTGGATGACCTATTCAGCCTGGGGGCTTCGGTTGCTGCCCCTCTGGGCCCCGCAATTGTTTGCGTCTTGTCTTTGACCCCTCTACTCTACTCTTCTCCACTCCCATAGCTTCTCTTGGTGGCTTTCATGTTCTGGCCTCCTATGTCCTCCCTTTCTTCAATGTTCAGGATCTTGAGTCCCTCATCCAACATGGTGATGTGGTGTTGGCGCCCTTGCCACTTGAAGACCATTCCAAAGGAGAATGTTCGTCAGGCCGTCAGGCGAACGCCGTCATGCAGCTTGAAGGCACAAGCTCAAAGGCTTGCCTGTCCCGAGCCCCACTACATGCAGCGCAGAATCCCAAAGGAGCAGGAGCTCCCCTCGATACTGCCGGAGCAGTGCACCACCAACCGCATTCCGCAATGGCAGCAAGGTAAGCTTGCAAGCCATTCATAGCAGCAGCTACACCAGCTGGCTGCAGTGCGGAAGACCGCGCCGAATTCAAATGGAAAAAATGCATAAATATCCTGCAAGAACACGACGTGGGACAGCTCCGACACCGCATCTGCATCCCTGAATCACCGGATTGCCCAAGTGCCGCCATTAGAAGCCATGAGGCAGGACATTTGCTAAAATGGCTGCCTCATTTTCATAAGTGTGTGCCTCTGCCCACTTCCCCTATCAGCCCTCATCCCGAGGTCGGATTGGCTGAGTCTGCCTTTTTCCTGCCAATCACGCGCCGTCACGCAGCTCGAAGGCACAAGCTCAAAGGCTTGCACCTGTCCCGAGCCTATCCAGAGAGCGACCAGCAACCAGAGACCGAGACCGGATTCCATGCTACTCCTGAATTTTCTCCCTTAGTCCTACTGGCCTTTGTGCACTGCCCAGAGAGTCGTGAAATCTCTCGGGATTGGCTGGTAAGCACTACTTATACGATCGTCTATGATGTACTCTGATCCTATATGCTCCTGTTAATATTCCATGGCCTACACTAAGACTAAGTGACACCTAGTTTAACTGCTACAGCTTGACACTCCCCTCGACATCATCATACTTTGGCGCCAACATCTGTAGTCACTAATGTCTATATTATACCAAATTTCTCTGAAGTATTAGTATTTCATAAACTTCTGTCAAAAGTGCTTCTGACCCAGAGTACCTCACTGAGATAACTCTGTGCTACCTTTGCTAATGAGAGTTAATGCCAAATCTTGTGACTTGCCTACCTTAATTGCCTGTGTTAATCCGATGCACTTTATCAAATGCTGACTGTTGCTACAACCTGTTACTGTCTGGTGTGCTTTGTCAATCACTCCCATAGCCCACTTTAGGTATCTGAATCGGGCATACCACAAAGTGACCTCACCCATCTTACACTAGCTTCCATAACAATTGTACCCTAGCTCTAATAGTACTGAAACTGTTCCTATCTGCCTGCACAGTGCACTTTAGCCCATATTGTAACTTTCAAATTTAGATGGACTTTTGATTTCAGACAGACCTTTGTTGCTGTAATTGTACTTGCCTGCTTGCACACTATTCCTGCCTGTTTGCACATCGCATCTTAGCCCATACTGTGACTTTGAATTTAGATGGACTTCTGAACTTAGATGGACCTGATACTATAATTGTTCTTACATGTTTGCTTGCGGCATTCCAGTCAATATTATGACTTTTGAATTTAGATGGACTTTGCTGCCATAATTGCTCTTACCTGTTTGCACATTATTCCTGCCTGTTTGCACATCGTACCCCAGCCCATACTGTAACTTGAACTCAGATGAACCTGCTGCTATAATTATGCTTACCTGTCTGCTCACGTCATTTTTAGCCTAAATTGTGCCTTTAAACCCAGGTGAACCCTTGCTGCTAACTACCTCTGTGAGCACGTGCCAGTGAGGCCCAAACTATGCCCAGCTTGCCACACTTACACACTTTACCTAGCTATGCTTGCTAAACTTGCACCAAAATCGAATTTAGCTGCCAAAACATCTTAGACTCAGCATGCTAGTATCCTCGATGTTTAGTGTGTTTCTGCCAGCTCATCAACTACCAATTGTTGTGCCTGACTTGATATTGCCCTATACTAACTGGCACCAGACTACTATTTCTGCTGCCACAGTAGCCGCCAGACCCTACCTGATGCTAGTCGCTGTACCCTCCCACTATCACTGTAGCCAGAACAGCCCTGCCATATAATAGTCGCACCACACTACTGTTGATTATCTCTAATCAAAATCGTACAATGTACCTAGGCAAGAGCCAAACAGCCACCCTACTGTACCTCCTCATACCTTTATTACACCTTGCCATTTATACTGCTGTCACAACTATGTACCCTGCTGAAAATGCACCTTGTCCGACCACAGAAAGGAACATCAGGCTACGAGCCAGACTACCCGCCTCTACGAGCCCATCTACTATAACAAGAGACCCACCTCACAACACCCTAACCAAACCCCACCCTGCCATAACAGCACCCAACCCAAACTTATACCTATAACAACCCAAAACACCCCCAACACTGCCACTATATCCGGAGCCTTAATCAACGCTAGATCGCTAGTGGCCCATGCCACAGAATTAGCAGACACCTTATCCACAAACAACCTCGACCTCCTGGAAATCACCAAATCATGCCTGCACGAAGCAGAAGGCCCAGCACTTTCAATAGCCATCCCAGAAAATTACCAAATAATCAGAATGGACAGACCCAACAACAGAGGAGGTGGCCTAGCCATCCTAGCTAAAACTAACCTCGAGCTAAGACTACTGCCTCAAGCACCTCTCCAATCCTGCGAGCTCCTAGCCAAATTGCCCATCTCCAAATGCCACACCCTAACCATTTATCTAATATACAGGCCACCTGGCCCCACTGGCTCATTCGAAGCAGACCTAACCAGCATCCTAGCCAACAACACAAAAGACACCTCCCAAATATTACTGGTAGGCGACCTGAACCTTGGGTTAAATGACCCCGATGACAAATCAGCACAAACTATAGCCAATATGCTAGATGAACATGGCCTAATCCAAAGAGTGCTTACCCCTACCCACAACAAAGGTAGGACCTTGGACTGGATTGCCACCCTGAAATGCGACACCCTCATCACCAAAAGCTCTCCCCAACACTGGACAGACCATCACCTCATTGATTTCACACTATCACTCAACAAAGAAGTCATCAAAGAAAAAGTCATGGCACCTCCACTGCCCACTAGAGCCAAAAAAAACACAACCCCTGACAACCTCCTACCACTACTACTGCCTACCCTCCATGCTCTTCCTGACAACCTAAATCCAGAATGTCTAGTAGAAAACTACAACAATGCCAAAAAGAAAGGACTAGACATCATTGCCCCTCTTAAACTGCAAAAGAGCAAACAGCAAGCCCACCTGAACGTCTGATTCACCCCCCATCTGAAAGAACTTAGATTGCGCAAAAGGAAACTAGAAACGCAATGGCGCAACTCCACCACAGAAGAGAACAAATCACTACTTTAAAATCTTTGCGACCAAATACAAAAAAGAAATCATACTCACTAAAAAGAATCTCTTCAATGAAAGAATCGAAAAATCTAGTTCCAACACCAGGGAACTATTTGCTATACTGAGGGAACTAGAATCCCCCATACCCACACCAGACAACATAATCAAGGACAAAGTATGGTGCACCAGCGTCCAAAACGCCCTAACTAATAAAATCAAAACTCTCAAAACCAAAATTGCACAAAGAAAAGACTCCCTCCCCACTAACGAAGCACCTCCCAGCAACCAAGCTAAAGCAACCAACCCATTAGGCCCGAATCCCTTCAGGTTCACCAAAATATCTATCCCAGAAACAGAAAAAGTCATAGCCTCACTTAAACCATCAAACTGCAAAGGCGACAACTGCCCTCCCCAGATAATCAAGGATGCGGCCAGGGACCTAGCCCCTTTTATAACCAAACTGATCAACGCAGCCTTCTCCTCCAACACCATACCAAGTAACCTCAAAGAATCTTAGGTCCTGCCTCTCCTCAAGAAGCAAACCCTAGACCCTGCTATTCCCACCAATTACAGGCCCATCACCACAGTGCCGTTCCTGTTAAAGATAATAGACAGAGTAGCATACCTGCAAATTCGGCAATATCTCGAAACTCACAAACTATTAGGCGCTCTTCAATCGGGCTTCAGACCACAGCACAGTACTGAGACAGCCCTAATCGATCTTAAAACCCAGATCAACGAGATTAACGACAAAGGGAACACCGCCATGCTACTCCTCCTCGACCTGTCGGCAGCGTTCGACCTCGTGGATCACGCAGTCCTGTGCGAACACCTGGCCTCAGCTGCTCACTTCTCGAAAAAGGCCATAGCCTGGATCCAATCCTTTTTGGACAATCGAACTATGAGGGTCTTCTCCACCCTAGCCTCAGAAGACCCCATCAAAATAACCTGCGGGGTACCCCAGGGCTCCTGCGTCTCCCCCACCCTCTACAACATCTTTACCAAGCCCCTATTTGACAAGTTGGACAGACTGGGTGTCTCTTACACAAATTATGCAGATGACACCCAGATCCTCAAACCCCTTTCGGGCAACTTCGACTCAGATACGGCTCTGGTAAACAAAATATATCTCATCATTCAAGCATGGATGGCCACACATGGCTTATGCCTGAATGATGAGAAAACCGAAATCCTGCTCCTCGGATCCACCACCAATATAAATAAACTCATCCCCAAAGGCCTTCAACATTGATGGCAACACCATCACAGTGGCCAAAACAGTGAAAACGTTAGGCTTTCACCTAGACACAACCATGTCACTAAAAAAACAAGTCCACTCACTAGCATCCTCTACCGCCTACACATGCAGGCTAATCAGGGCAAGCAGAGCCTTCCTCACCCAAGCTAGCTGCATCATCATCGCCAGTGCCCTAATACTATCCAGACTCGACTATTGTAATGCCATGTACCTAGGAGCCAACAAATGCATAATCAACAAACTACAGACTCTACAAAACAACGCACTCAGAACAGCCCTTAACCTACCATCCAAGGAACACATCTCCAACAAAAGGAGAGAAAACAAATGGCTCAAAATCTCCGACCGCATCTCTCTCAAAACAGCATCACTCACTTTCAAATGTTTAAACAATGCAGCCCCCCCCTATCTCGCAGCCAGAATAGCTAAAAAAAAAACCTCCACCCGCCCCACCAGATCGATTAACTCCCACTGCCTGCAGGTACCCAAATTCAGACAAAAGAAAACCGGTGGCAGTAGTTTCCCTGTCTTGGCAGCCCAACACTGGAATGCCCTACCACTCAACATTAGGACAGACCAATCCTACTACTGTGCTTCAGGAGAAACACCCTCACCTGGTTACGGTCCAATGATCCCCATGACTAAGTCCTCCCACATGCCTATGCCCTTAATCAAACCTGACCGCCACTATGCACAGCATCAAATTTGTAAATATGTAAGCAATTTATTTTCTATATGTATATATGTACAGTCCATGCAATGTAATGTTATGCCTCTTATTCATGTATGCCTTATCCTGTAACCAAGTTTTTATGTAATCTTACCTTCCTGTTCTCTGTTGCGCCCTGTTACCTCTGGGTTTTGTGCGCCATACTAAATAAACAAACAAACAATGTCCACCTGCATCTTATCTGGGCTTTAAGGGCTTTGGTCACTGGGCCCATTTGCCTCCTCTTTGTTAGTGTGTATTTGGCCAGGTCCTGGAAAAGTTCTGGCAGTGCTGTTCACCTTTTATCAGGGGTGCTTTCCTCGCCGCTTGGAGAATCGATTCATTGGTCATATCGCTGTAAAGCCATCTCCACTTCTCTTGCCTTGGCACCAGGTGGTCCTCGCTGTGGGACCATGCAGTGAATTCTATCTATGAGAATTTCTCCCCCAGTCTCCATGTCCAGCAAATCTTTGAACACGTGCTGCATTGTTTCCCTGAGGCTGGCATCGCTCACACTGTCTAGCAGCCCCTTCACCCTGATGTTGGACCTTTTCGAGCAGTCTTCCAAGTCCTTGGCTTGGAGCTCCAGGTTGTGTCGCCACCACCAGCTGCTCTGCTAATACATCTATCGTCCGGGTGTCTTCAGTGAGTTCTTGAATGGCAATTTCATTTGTATCAACTCTGTCACCCAATTCAACTATGTCGCCTTTGATTCCTGCAGGGATTGTGCAATTTCTGTGCGTATTAGGCTTAATTGTGTCTGAAGGGTAGCAGTCATTTGGTCACTGAATGCCTTAAAAGACTGTTGCAGCACCTCGATCGTGACCTCTTGCCCCTGTGGCAGCATTGGGGGTTCCTCCGACCCCTGCCTCTCTGTCACTGCTGGATCCTCTTCCTCTGGGACTTCCCCCTCCTTTCTCCATAGCTTTAGGAGGGTCCCTGCCCGTTTTTTGAGATCTTGGCCCCTGGGGGTTGTTAAGCAGAATCACATGCAGTACCCTTTGGAAACACTACATGCAATTATGACTACAAGTGTCCGTACTAAGGGTGTACCGAACTTCGGCTTTGAGTAAGTATTCGGCTCGGCTCCGGACGAATAGTTTGACATTCTCATTTGAATACAATGCAACATGAACTCAGAAAGGCAAATATAGATTTCAGTTTGCAAAACTGAATAGAATTAGACCAGACCAATTGCTATAACACAGCTGAAAAATATCTTATAATGTAATCTGCTCTTTAGGGCATGTTTTGTTACAGATTCTTAGGCAAAAAAGGTGCTCATCTTTTATACTTGGCCTGCAACAATACAGGAAGATCTTTTCTTTTGGCGAATGTTTATACGCAATGTGCACTTTTTTCAGTTGGAAAAAACAAACTGAAAGAAATGTCCATAGATACTTTCAGTTCCTGTCATGTCACTTCCAATTGTGTACGCAATAGTCCCCCCCCCCCCTTTTTTAAAGGACTTGAGTCCTGAGTTTAACATCATCTGATATTTTATTGGGAAATTATAAATTGCATATGTTTGTGTATTGACGAGAAAGAGTGGCTAGGATAAGTGAAAAGTGAGCAGCATTTGTTTGGGTGGGGTGAATAGTTGTGAGATGGAGATCACGCATTTCAGATTTGCTCTTGACTTGTGTCCTACATGAGCCGACATGAACCATTTTATACATTTCTATGTGAGCTCAAAGAAGTTTCGAAACTTGACCACATTGACTTTGCAACTGGATAGAGAATGCAATGCATCTGATTCACAAAGGCAGTCCTTTTGCATTTTTGAAGCCTCCTACTTTAACTGGAACTGAATATGCAACAATCCTCTGTACATTTGGTCTCTTCATTTTGGTTAAATCTGCTTTATTTCTGGCTTTTATACTTTAAAGATGCTACATTGATTACAATGAAGAGAAATAAAAGTATCAAATGCATTTAAAATGGTGCTTTATAGTTTTTTAATAAGTGTGTTTTTTGACGTTTGGAACATGATTTATTAAATAAAGCAACTATTCGGCTTCATATTCGGCTTCGGCCGAATAGTTGACAAACTATTCGGTATTCGGCCGAATACTAAATATGCTATTCGGTACAGCCCTAGTCGTACAAATTCACCTTTGGTACAAGCATGTACTACACAGTAAGGTGGTAGCAGTGGCTGAGCAGCCAGAATTATCTCAAGAGTTGAGTGAGCAGTAGAGCAAGTTACACAAAGGACCAACTAATACAGTGATTCAAATGGACACTTACTCAAGGTTTCTTGGTAAAAGAATATACATTTACAGTCAGTTAGAAAACATTCCACTAGTAAGAGCAGCTTAATATCACACACTAATACACTACAATACACACCACCAATATGTTACTGAACAAGTTCAGCTCCCCTGAAGTGGGAGCAAATTGGCACTTCAGTTACTTCAAAAGGGGGTAAAAAGACAAGGTTATAAGAAATGCAGTCCAAATACTTTCTTAGGCACGGCAAAGGGTTTCAATACAACCAGCAATTCAATTCAATAGGCCTGGGCCAAAGTCAATGGTCCAGGGTCTTTGCATAGGATAGCACAATTCTGGTAGAAAGCGGTTAAGTCTTTGCCACGGATTTGTAAAGAATTTTGCTAGGCAAAAAGTTTGACGAATGTTTAGGGAAGGACAAGCCTTCAAAGAGGAGAAAGTTCCACGAACTGTTGCGATGGCCGAAGATTTCCAGACCGCGTTTGCACAGTACCTTTAAAAGTGAAGAAGAGCTGTAGCTGAGGCAGTTGTTCCTGGCAGTTCAAGCAGACCTCGCTGTCCCTGAGCTTCTGTCGTGGGGACAAGACGGAGGACGTCGGGAGGTTCCTGCATTGCTCAGGAAAGAGGCCCAAATCTTAGCAAAAACAGTTGAAGGTGCAAGTGCCTTTTTAAAGATCACAAACTGGTATCCTTCCCACTGGCTATCTGGTTTTCCACAGCACTCTGCAGAAAATTCGACCAGGAGGGGACGGTGTCCAGGCGGCTTGTGAGTTGGTTGGTCCCACCAAACTCAAGGGAAGAAGTTAACCTTGTCGATGGAGTTTCAGGCAATTCGGACCTGCAGCAGGGCTTCACCGGTCCTCCAGGAGTTGCAGCAGTCCTCTTCCATCAGCTCGTCTTCGGTTTGTTCGTTCCAGTGGTCGACATGGCTTTCCAAGTCCCAGAGACCTGCTTTTAAACAGTTTCCCCCCATTCATTCCAGCCTGGCTGTCACTCACACAGCAGGGTGGCTGTCCTTGCCGGACAGCCAGTCACGCCAGAGTGCATTCGGGTCTCCTAGGAGACTAAGCACAGGGAGTTCGGGGCACCTCCCTCACATGCTGTCCACCCCAGACACCCTGACGCCAGAGGAGGGCTTCAGCACTGAAGCCCGCCAAAGGCCAACGAACAAAGGGACCAAACCTGGTTTGGCACGCAGAGACAAACACAAGAAGGACCTTTCCTAAAAGAAATGGCGAAAAAAGTCAACCGGAGTCTGTTTTTACAGATAGGTCTTGGGCGCCATACTGAAAAACTTGGCTGACCCGATTTTTAGCTACCGTTGTTTGCGGTCGGGGATAAATCATGGTAGTTTGATCTAAACCACTGCCACCAGCCATTTAAAGTAGGAATGGGTAACATTTGGCTGTTACATGAGTGTTTTGACTCGGGTAGGGGGGGGTAGAAGGTAGGCAACCCCTCCAGCACTCTATAGGAAGATAGTGTGTGCTGGGTCAATACATTTAAAGTGACTATGAGAATTCTCCCTAACAGGGGGCCCGCTTTGGCCTCCTTCGGCTTGTTGCGCAACATTGCCGGGTGATGGCGAGTGCCTGCCTGCCTCATACTGTGGGTGGCTTCTCCCCAGGCCTCTGAGTTTCCTCTTGACCCCGGGGTATTGGCCAGTTGTTCTGTATGAAGGGGATGCTCCTCTCTCCCTCCTGTGCGCCGCGGGAGTCTAGGTCCCCTTTAGAGCCTGGGTTGGTTGCCCCCTTGTGGCTGTGGGGCTAGTATGCTCAAAGGTGACCTTTAAAGTGGTCAAGGTGGCAGTGTCGCACTGGCCCAGAGCAAAGGAGCTTCTTGAATTTCTTCCCGGGGTGCTCCCTGTGCTCCCATCGCTCCTGCGCCTCTTAAGTATGCTCTTGCCCCCCCTGGAGGTTCCTTCTCGGTTAATCTCGCATGGCAGGGTTAGTTTTCATGAGGGTGGGCGGTGGAGCTGAGCAGTACTCTCCTGCGGAGGACAATGCTAGGGGCATGCGCCACACCCACGGATTCTTTCCCTGGCCATTGGTCGAGGGGATGCTGCAGGAGACTTGGTGCTCTCGCCCTTCTATTACTGCAGTTTGCCTCTGTTGTTGCTGAATGGTATGGGTTTGGGCCTTTGC
The DNA here is from genome assembly GCF_040938575.1 of Ambystoma mexicanum. Classification (NCBI taxonomy): domain Eukaryota; kingdom Metazoa; phylum Chordata; class Amphibia; order Caudata; family Ambystomatidae; genus Ambystoma; species Ambystoma mexicanum. The sequence continues at coordinate 36,761,503 of NC_090939.1, forward strand.
CTGGGTCCGGTTATGCTGCAGGTCTCCCCACCGTAGGGGGGTCCCCTTCCAAGTGTAGGGTGTGGGGCGTTGGGGCAGATACTTTCATAAACCTCCATGTCCGTTGTTTGGGAGGGGAGCGGCTTGGGTGTGTCCGCTTCGTGGCTGCAGACTCCCTTAATTATCCCTGCTTACCTTCCGCCAGCTGGGGCGCATCACAGCTCATCGGGGCCCTGCGCCGCGTGCTTCGTGGAGGCCCTGCGCCACACGAAGCCAGGCTTGCTGTATGGGGCCATGGCGGGCACAAGATTTCAGGGGAATACTACCCGCTCCCCCTCCTTACTTTTGTAGCTGGGTGTCCATGCCGGCTCTGCTGGATTGCCAGGCGTGTCCCGGCAGGAGCATTGACCCGGCAGCCTCGTCTCTCCCGGTCGGCCGCCTGGGATCCGTGGTGGTCCGCTTACCCTCCCCAGTCTCGCCTATATTGCCGTGGCTGAACGGGCACCCCGCATCTTCTGCACCACCCACAGGGGTTATCTCTGATCATCTCCGTCTCGGCTGCCAGTCCTCATGCATGCATCGCTGCTGGCGGTCTCGGGTCCACTCACTCTACCCCTCTACCTTCAAATGCTTCGGTTGGAGTTTTCTTGGGGACCACTCGGTCCTCGGGCTGTCCCCTTTGCTTTTGCTGCCATGGGGGTCTTGTTTTTAATGCTGCTTATTGCTCCTTTTTTGGGTAGCTGGGGAGGAGCATGATCCTCGCAGTGGCGTGGTCACATCGGCCATCTTGGAACCTTGATAGGAAGCTTTTTGAAGCCTTTGTCTGCCCTTTCCTGAGTAATCTGTCTTCTTCCACACGTCCCAATCCAGTTTTCGTCCAGGACGTGGCACATAGGGGGTGCTGGTCTCCAACGTTGACAATGTGGTTTGGCTGCAGAGACTCGGGCAGCGTTGGTGCTTTGTTACTTGAATTATCCACTGCATTTGATACCATTGACCATGCCATCTTGCTTGTCCGGGCCGGCCTTTCTGGTGCCGTTCTTCCCTCGTTTTCTTTGTTTCTCTCTTATCGAACAGTCAATTTCCCTCACCCCTTTTCACTATGTGCCCACTGCCTTGACATGTGGAGTCCCTCAAGTTTCCTCCATCTTCCAGATTTAGTTTAACATGTACATGCAACCTCTTAGCAAGCTTATCTGCTCTCACAGCTTCCAATGTTATTCTTAACAGATACCACAGATCCTAGTCCGTTTAGATCTCTATCTTGTCGAGACAGCAACCAGATTTAGGCCCTGCCTCGACGCTGTGGGTGCATGGATGTGTATTAGCTCGCTCAAGTTGAACGGGGAAAAATTGGAGGTGCTGGTGGTGGACCCTCCTTCCTCTACTGTCTTTTGGACCACCTCTTTTTGGCCATCTTTAGGGGTAAATGTATTAGCTTTTCTGTCTGCAGAATCATTATGTCAAAGGGGCTATCTTCAACTGAAAACCCTTAGTACGGTTGTTTGTTTACTCCTTTCTGAGTTACGTGCCCCTATGGTGTCCTCATTTGTTATGTCTTCCATGGACCACTACAATGCCCTATTTCTGGCATAACCTGTCTGTTAATGTTAAATGTTAATGTTAAATGTATTTGTACCGCGCACCGTCGCCAACGGAAGTGGTCCCCAGGCGGATCTGTAAATGATAACGGTGGGATGGGTTAGTAAGGTGAAGAAGGGAGTAGGATAGTGAGAGGAGTGGTGTTCTGTTGTCAGCTTCAACTCAGTATACACCGGGTGCTGAGCTTTGGTGCGGGTATCGGATCGGAGTCAGTCCGCGTGTGCTGTTGTTCCGGCTTATGTGGTGTTGCACTGTTGTGAAGTGTGTGCGGCTTGTTGTGCGAGAGATGGTTGTGTGAGTTTATTGAGTGAGATGAGTATGCAGAGTTTGAGCTTATATTGGTTAGTGGGTTACCTGACCTTTACCATGCTAACATTCACAGTTCTGTCTGTGTGGCACTTGTTGGCCTTCACATTCCCATCTAGACACGGCGCAGGCCAGGGTTTAGGACTCCATCCAGGTGTGGTCATGCCAACATTCACACTTCTATATGCGGCTGTCACATCCTCATCGCTAGCAAGACGAACACAAACACCACAGAACACAAGTCTGATCAGGTCCCGCCTACCTACACGGTTCTGCCAACGGCGAGTAGGCGACGGTTCTTGGTGCCCACTTAGAGGTCCATACCCAGAGCGCTCTGTGCACTCTCCTTTCCCATACTGGAGGATACCGTGGCGACTTGTCACCGGGCGCCTGAGGGATCGGCATTCCTGGTCTCATCGCGCACGTCGTCACATGACCCTGATCCAACCAGCAGCGTCAAGAGTCGACCTACGCTGCACGAAGCAGGGTCACGTGGCTTCACCATGTGATCACCCGCGTACTTCAAAAGGAACGCACTGCTTACGATCGGCGCTTCACAGCTGACTTTGTTTGGTTACTGTTTGGCGTTCTCACGGACCTTCTTGCTTCTGCCTTTTTTGACCACAGACTGTTTCTAGATTCCTTGCTGCCTGCCCCCATGGTACTTTGCACGGACTTTTGATAACTTGGATTTTGACCTCGGCTTTCTTGGATTGGATTTGGATTACCCACTGTTTGAACATTGACTCCTGGCATACTGACCTTGGATTGTTACTGGATTGATTTCGACCTTCCTGGTTTTTTGCTTCTTGGATCAAGTTATTTTCTCTGTATCAGGTTTTTGCCTACCAACTCAGAGTGCCATTTATCAACTGTCGCCTACTGCCGTTAACCCTGCAGACCCCTGCTACACCTCATCACAGCTATGCGGTCACCTATTTGGGGTAAGCCTTGTATAGTGATCTTGTGTAGCTGTTCACAGGGATTGTTGTCATTTGGCTAACCTGCTTGCTTGCCTTGCAGTGGTCTGGGGGGGTCCTTCCGGCATTCCTGGTTCCAGGCTGACGGTACGCTACACCTGTGGCTTCAAAGATTGCACGAGCAGTATACTTTTTCCTGCTCGTGTGGTACTTGGGGACGGAGGCTTGATCCTCTACACGACCATCAAGCGTAACAGGCGCAGGCTAGAGTTTAGAGATCCGTCCAGGTGTGGGCATGCTAACATTCACAACTCCATCCGAACGCCACACAGGCTGGTGTTCACAACTGTGGCACATTCTAGCATTCACGTTTTTTCTAGGCGCGGGCATGATATCCTTCAGTCAATCCTATCCAGCTGTGACGCAGGCCAAAGACTATCTAGGTGCGTCTGTCGGTCTGGATATGTTCGTCCGGTACGTACGAGTGGGAGAGTCACTTGAGGGCTTTCGGCTGGGTCTAGGTATGTGGTCAGTCTCTGTAGCCTTCCACCTTCATGTCCTGCAAAACTCTGCATTTGCAGCCAGAATAGCCACTTACACACCTAGTTGTGCACCATCTTCATTGGCTACCCATTGCCAAGCCCATTCAGGTCAAGCACTAATGTCTAGTTCATCATGCCTTTTATGGAACTGGGGCAGAATATCTACAGGCCAAATTCTGTTTGTACATTCCTGCTCGGCCACTCCGCTTGGTAAATGTCTGATATTAAATACTGACGAAACTGCCTCGTACATACAAATCCATTATTCATCCATATAAGAGTGCTGAGTGCAAAATGTGTCATAAAGTCAACACAACCATATTACTTCACCAAGACAAATCTTGAATATTGGAAATGCCCGACTAAAGAGCAAAGAGTATAATGGATTCAAAAAGTTCCAGGTGTGCTTCAGAAAAGTGTCATGTGTTTGAGTTCCTTCCACTCTAATCACATTTTAAATTTTAGGCAGTGTGAGTTGCTTTTCATGTTATGTTAACTCACTGTCCTATAAATCCATATTTTGAGTGACATTTTTAACTTGGAAATGTTCTTTCTGAGATCTTTAGTTGTCTATAGTTTACCTGTACTTGTTCACACTACAGCACCATTATGCAAAGCAAATCATTTATAAATCGATAATTGCGTCGCAAACCTCCGGCAATGTGTAATCAGCGTGCCCCTTCTGAAGGTGTGAAGTCGTGATATCTGTTGAGCTCTTACAGGAAATATTGTGACCAAAGATTGTGAAAATTTACTTTTCCTGTTCTCAAATTCTTGCAGCTTTTCATGTGCAGTTATGGGAACTTCCACAAATGTTTCACTATTCAGCTTCTTTTTCTTCCAATCCCCTAGGTAAAGCAGGTTCACTCCATATGGCTCCACCAATGTGATCTTTGGTTTTAAAAAGGCAATTGCCAAATATATTGTGTGATGTATAGTATGTATCCAGTCTACACATGTATATTTACTATTTGTTGCTTTAGAGTGTAAGCACTTGTCATAATAACACTTCCGTTACCCAATTGTCTATTTATTTCTTTAAGCTCATGTGTTTATAACCCCATAACTGCCACTGGTCCCACCCCGTGCCAAACACTTTTTTGGGTGGTTTCGGTATGTTGCCATTCAATCCCTTGTAGCTTTTTTTGTTACATGTGGTATCTCGTCCAAATTCTGCCCCCTTTCTTCCCACATGTAGGCGATCCTAGTTTGCTGTATGGGGTTGAGAGAAAATAACTAAAAAGGAGCACGTTTTGTGTTTTTTCAGAATAAAGCGATGTACAAGGAAGCCTGCGAGAGCTAGGAACAAATGGTTTGCTGTGCTGAATTTGCCATTTTCCAGGCTTTCAAGAACAGGTTGAGTGGAAACAAAAATACATTTTTTTTTTAAGGTTGCCATCAATTTTGTGAGAGGCAATTTTTACCCTTTTTTCCCAATAGTCCATGCGTGGACTGAATGGAAGAGGAGCGTAGGATGCTGAATGGGAAGACAGAAAGGCATACATTTCTGAAAAGTAGACAAAATTCCAAGTTTAGGAAACGGTGATTTGCGCAGGTCAGGCAACATCTATGTAGGGAAAATGTGGACAAATGACAGATAAAAAAGGTATCTGCTGGGACATGGTTGGACCTGTAAGGTAATTGAGAAAGGCAATGCCGCGCTACATTCCCCGGACTCTTCCAGTTAAGAAATCACACATTATTTGTATTGTTTCACAAAACAAGCAATACTACAAGCCAAAAACAGAGCCATGGTACACAGGGTTTTTATTCTAACGGCCTAAACAGACGTAATTAGCATGTGTAAATAAGGAAAATGTGAGGAATGACAAGAATACCATTTTTGTAAAGGGCACATGCAGACCTTTTGAAGGGTAGGTGACTTGTGCACATGACAAAAGCATACATTGCCTAAATCCGCAACTGAAGGTAGGGCACATTTGGGAAATTAAAGGGTTGTGTAACAAAGTGCAGTAGCAAATGTATGAAAACATTATGAAAACCAAGAGGAAACAAATGTCCTACCTTCCCACAGGTCTCCCAATGAAAACGGTACCTCGCATGTGTGGATGCACACCTGGGCACAAAGGGCAAAGGCTAAACCACTGGTAACCCAAGTGTTTCGGGAGAGCAGACTCCTGTGAAAACCCACAGAGGTCTGACTTGGGCGAATCACAGTAGAATTTATTACCCAAAAGCCTGGCAAAGTCTGAAAATTAGGGGGTGGGGGCCAACACAATTTTCAGACATTTCCCCCTAGAAACTACTGAAACATATACCGCCAACAACACATGTCCTACCTTCCCACATTCCCACAGGTGTCTGAATGAAAGCAGCACCTCATGTGTGGGTGTACCTACCTGAGTGAAAAAGAAAGTGTTGACCGTCCCCATGTCCAACGGCAGTCCCAAGGAGCCCCGGCAGGGTCCCCATCTGTTCCCTGAGGGAAATTCTGTAATGCAGCCTAGCCAGAGCTCCAGGATGGTCGGGGGTGATGTTCCCGCCTTGGACGACTCTACCATGTGGGTTCACCATCCATCCCCAAGCGCAGCAGTACTCCCAGGGAGCCCAGGCAGGGTCCCCGACCTTTCCTGGAGGGAGACCCCTGTCCCTATATATCCGTATGCCGCTATGTATGTCCCAACCGCCCTGTTCACGTGCCTGGTCTCGGGCGCCTTACAGATAACCACCATATCACACCACTACGCTTACTCTCTACTATACACCATCATTGAACTAGAACACAGCTATACCCCTGATAATTCGGCCTAGCTGTTCACATACGAATACGATCCCATGAACACCTCACCACCCTGCTAAAACGCAGCTAGCCGAGCACATTACAGCCTAGCTGCTCACATAGGCGTTCCTCAGGCCTAACGCAGCCAGAACCCAGTCTGGGTGTCCACCCACCAGACTACACACATCAAACTGATATCTTCAACACCACACCTATCGCTAGGAAGCAGCTATCATCCGACAACTACACCAGCTGCACACATATCCGGTGCACCCACGCCCCATACAACACTATCTCTCTACTGACCTGATCTACGGTTCTTGAGGGCGTTCAACCTACCAGCGCTTTTGAGGTCATACCAATGACATATAAATGCCAATTAACATAACAGAAGCTGTAACAGCTCCAGGATAGTTGGGGTTAATGTTCCTGGCCTTGGGCAGTTGTCTCCCCTATGGGGTTACAATCTCCAAGTGCACTGGCTGTCCCTGGGAGCCCCTGCAGGGTCCTCATCCCTGAGGGAGTGGGACCCTGCCGGAGTTTCCTGGAACCGCCGCTGGGCTGCAGGACGGTCAACCCACATGGGAGACAGCCAACCAAGGCCATGGATATCACCCCCGACCATCCTGCTGCTCTCTCTGGCTGCCCACCATTGCAGCTTTTCCCACAAAGGAAGAATGGGGACCCTGCCGGGGCTCACCGGAACTGTTGCTGGATTTGGGGACAGTCTACCCACATGGGAGACTGGTGTCCAAGACCAGGGACATCACCCGACCATCCTGGGACAGCTGCTGTACTTGGGGATGGTTGCTCCATATGGGAGACAGTTGTCCAAGGCCAACCCATGCTCATAAACGGCACTAGAGGGGGAATAACTGAACCATTGACACTTGGACATACAACTCTAGTTGAGTAATATTAGAATATGGCCATGGGAATAAAGTCCTCTAGGAGAAAGCGGGCCGCCTCAATGTGTTAGGCATGTCAGCAGAGGGAATGTTATGGGTGTGGAATACGAACAGAGGGCACTGGAAGAGAATGCAAGGCAAGTAATTAGGTGGTTGGTGTAAGGGTAAGGGCAAAGAGAGTTGTTACTGCATAAACATGCACTAAAAAGAAATTAAAGTCCCACATACTGGCTGTGTCCTGGTTCACTTCCTTAACTGGTGATGAGTTGCGGCAATGTGTAAGACCCGGCACTTGCCATTGATTGTGGTAGCCCTGGCTGAGCAGGTAAGGTGAATTTGCGCAGTAGAATGGTGGCTCATTGGGACTCTCGGCCTGTATTGGGAAGCATCTGGGCTGTGCGTGAGCCTGTGAGGACACAGGAAGCCCCCTAGTAGCATAGCTGTGCATGCACACGACCGAACACGTGATCCAAGGACGCATTGTCTGCTGTTGCCAGTTGTTACATGGCAATTTGAGACATGTCTGTTGCTTAGCGATATAACAAGCGGAAGGCCTTCACTGCACACCGTGCTGTGCCCGTCCTACATGCAGTGTAGCGACCGATAGAAACACTTGCACACATAAATAAGGGGGCATGCCGTAGCGCAATTGGCTGTTCTTCTGAGAGGGTTTTTTCTCATTGCCCCTTAAAAGGGATATTACAGACACTTGTCCCTGTGAACAAGGTGACAAATACCAAGGGCATGAAAATAGGGAAGCAACAGAAACAAATTCAATGATTATGGCAAATATACCAGGCACTGGGTTAATCCTAGGTTATTAAATGGAAAGAAAGATTCCAGAAGTATATGTTGGCAGTATGTAATTATTTGAGTAAAACGAAAGAGGCACTGTTTCATTGTTGAGGTCGGGCTGGACAACAATTTCTTAAAACTACCTGAATGCATGGAGATGGGCAACCGACTCAGTTTGATATATGCATAGCCAAGATGGATAAGAATTACGAGGAGAAGGGGAATAACATTTTGGCTTGTTATCAATTTGCCATCAGACAGTAGAAATATTGTGAGACCATTGAGGAGTTTGTTACAGCACTGCGACGGTTGGCTATAAATCACACTCACACTGAAGCAGCTATTTCCCATTAGAGAAACGGCCCTCCGACCTGCAGAGGCAAAAAAGGACCTCTTGTCCAATGGGAACTAGCCCACTCAGACTGAAGTAGCTATTTCCCATTAGAGAAATGGCCATCCAACCTGGAGAGGAAGAAAGATCCTCTAGTCTAGTGGGAACTAGCCCACTCACACTGAAGCAGCTATTTCCCATTAGCGAAATGGCGGTCTGACCTGGAGAGGCAGAAAGTCAGAGGGCCGTTTCTCTGATGGGAAATGGCTGCTTCAGTGTGAGTGGGCTAGTTCCCATTATGCAGGACTTGGCCACTAGGGGAGCAAAAAGGGCTGTTTCTCTAATGGGAAATAGGTGCTTCAGTGTGAGTGGGCTAGTTCCCATTAGACGAGAGGACATTTCTGCCTCTGCAGGTCAGAGGACCGTTTCTCTAATGGGAAATAGCTGCTTCATTGTGAGTGGGCTAGTTCCCATTAGACAAGGGGACCTTTCTGCCCCTGCAGTTCGGAGGGCTGTTTCTCTAATGGGAAATGGCTGCTTCAGTGTGAGTGGGCTAGCTCCCATTAGATGAAAGGACCTTTCTGCCTCTGCAGGTCAGAGGGCCGTTTCTCTAATGGGGAAATAGCTGCTTCAGTGTCATTGGCTAGTTCCCATTAGACGGGAGGACCTTTCTGCCTCTGCAGGTTGGAGGGCCATTTCTCTAATGGGAAGTAGGTGTTCCAGTATGAATGGGCTATTACCCATTAGACGAGAGGGCCTTTTGTGCCTCTTCAGGTCGGAGGGCTGTTTCTCTAATGGGAACTAGCCCTTTCAGTGTGAATGGGCTTGTTCCCATTATTATGCAGGACTTGTCCCCCAGAGGAGCAAAAAGGGCCGTTTCTCTAATGGGAAAATAGCTGTTTCAGTATGAGTGGGCTAGTTCCCATTAGATGAGAGGACCCTTCTGCCTCTCCAGTTGGAGGGCAGTTTCTCTAATGGGAAATAGCTGGTTCAGTTTGATTAGGCTAGTTCCCATTACTATGCAGAACTTGGCCCCTAGGGGAGCAAAAAGGGCCGTTTCTCTAATGGGAAATAGCTTCTTTAGTGTGAGTGAGCTAGTTCCCATTAGATGAAAGGACCTTTCTGCCTCTGCATGTTGGAGGGCCGTTTCTCTAATGGGAACTAGCCTACTCAATGTGAGTGGGCTAGTTCTCATTATTATACAGGACTTGGCCACGAGGGGCAAAAAAGGGCAGTTTCCCTAATGGGAAATAGCTGCTTCAGTGTGAGTGGTCTAGTTCCCATTAGACAAAAGGACCTTTCTGCCTTTGCAGGTCGGAGGGCAGTTTCTCTAATGGGAAATAGCTGTTTCAGGATGAGTGGCCTAGTTCCCATTAGACAAAAGGACCTTTCTGCCTTTGCAGGTCGGAGGGCCGTTTCTTTAATGGGAAATAGCTGCTTCAGTGTGAGTGTGCTAGTTCCCATTAGATGAGAGGACTTTTCTGCCTCTGCAGGTCAGAGGGCCGTTTCTCTAATGGGAAATAGCTGCTTCAGTGTGAGTGGACTAGTTCCCAGTAGACTAGGGGACCCTTCTGCCTCTCCAGGTGGAGGGCCGTTTCTCTAATGGGAAATAGCTGGTTCAGTGTGATTAGGCTAGTTCCCATTATTATGCAGGACTTTTCCACTAGGGGAGCAAAAACTGCAGTTTCTCTAATGGGAAATAGCTTCTTCAGTGTGAGTGGGCTAGTTCACATTATTATACAGGACTTGGCCACTAGGGGCAAAAAAGGGCCATTTCTCTAATGGGAACCAGCCTTCTCAGTGTGAGTGGGCTAGTTCCCTTTATTATGCAGGACTTGGCCACTAGGGGAGCAAAAGGGCAGTTTCTCTAATGGGGAAATAGCTGCTTCAGTATGAGTGGGCTAGTTCCCATTAGATGAAAGGACCTTTCTGCCTCTGCAGGTCGTAGGGCAGTTTCTCTAATGGGAAATAGCTGCTTCAGTGTGAGTGGGCTAGATCCCATTAGAGGAAAGGATCTTTCTGCCTCTCCAAGTTGGAGGGGCATTTTCCTAGGCCTTCAAGACCCTGTAAATAGAAACTAAGGCACAATAACCATATACTAGTGGCACGACAGACACAAGGTTCGATTTTCCACGAAATCTGGTTTATTTCAAAGTATGCTCAGTCGGCCAACTGGGGTCTAACGTCTCGCAACGTGTGTACCCAGACCTCGTGAGACGCAAGAGAGCGAGCAACGCTCGAGCAACAATATATATATATAACATGTAATCTTTGAAGGCAATTCAAACCGCCCATAATGAGCAAGACAAAGCTTCAGCCACCTTCTGGTAAACACTTACTGCATGCTGTGCCACTTCTATTACCTCTGTATATATTGAGACGACTAACTACCTTTTGTAAATGTATGTAGATTTCTTTGCCCTATGTATATTTATACTTTGTAATATGTAACTGCTTTCTGTAACTTCTCACTGTAACCTTTCCAAACATGCGCCCTGATGCCCGTGGGCATGCTGCGCAATATAAATAAATAAATACAAATACAAATGTATCTTTAAGGCTAGGGTTCGGCGATTGACAATTCTGACAAGTCTCTATTCAGTCTAAATATACATATTCTAGCAACAGTAGCAGAGACAGCTTTTTGTTATGGAGAACATAAAGCTCTTGGTTCAGCAAGAATATCATGTTCGTAGGAGAGAAACATTCCTTAGCACGTTATCTATGTGTTTCTATTCATGAACCAGCGGTCAGACAGTTCTGAGGCAGGAAATACCAGTCTCCGCGAAGGAGTACCGCTAAAAGAATATAATTCATGTTTTGGCTGCCTATTGCTACAGCGTTTGTAAGACAGGCCGGCACCTGGGCCGCTGATTAGATGCACTTTCTGCTCGCCTCCAAGGACTTCGTGAGGGAGGAAAACAATGTATTTCTGTATCGTTTGGCATTCTTGTCTGGGTTCATCTTTCAACATGCAAGCTGTGGCCTCGGACCGTTTCAAGCATAGAATACATTTTGCAAAGCATTTTTGACAGAAAGGAAAAAAGCAAATGGTGGATATTACCCAAAATGGACGCCCTCTGGTTACACTGATGATTCTGTGTTTGCGATGTTTGACACATGATGCGATTGGTTTCTGGCCAACATACTATACATACTAAAGGGTCGTTTCTGGATTAACAAACCCTCCTTTTGGCCGTAAGCCAAGAGCATCATCCATACAACTCATCTTCATCTGACCATGTGTCTAATTCTGAACCATGCATACTACTATAATAGTCATCAGAAATATCAATTGCCATGAATTCTTTGATTGTTTAATTTTCGTGCTGTGCACCTTCACTTAATATTTGAGGGGGTTTCGTTTTAATGGCGTGTACACATTCATTTGTAATTTGGGAGCAAAGGATTGGCAAGCACTGTATGCAACAACAACAGAACATGAGGATTCCTAATATCGTGACCAAAATTGCAGTTCGTTTCTATCCCCATGATCGTAGTAGTTCCCAAAACCATGAACTTATATTCAAATTCCAACCACCTGTGGGGGCACGAATATCAGAACTTAGGACATGCAATTTCTTGATTGCTTCAAATATCTTGGGGGAGGAGTCACTTAGGAATACACAGCACGCTGACCCCACATTTTTGCATACCCCCCCACGATCAGCCAAAATTATATCAAGGACCATTCTATTCTGAAGTGTCATTAACCCAACTGCTTTTTCTTCTAGTGTCATATTATAGAGTATATCTGTAGTTCCATTTATCGGTTTTTCGAACACCCTGGACAGTTTCCTTATATTCCATGAATTTAGTGCTTGTCCCCAAAATGGTATAAATGACTTTGCTATATCTCCTGCAATCAGTCCTGCATCTCCTGCAATCAGTCCTGCAGTATCATCTCGCCGTGGCCTAGATCTGGATAGTTTTGATATTTCCGAATTTTTGTAAAGAAATACACCAGGAAAAAGTATACCTAAATAACGGGTCCCTTCCCAATTTCTAGGTAACCACGGATAGGCCGGATCTCCACATACAAAATAAACAGGACCTCCTATGTATAATGGTTTCTCTTCTTGCCCAAGTACGGCAGTATTCATAGATCTAGTAAATGTTCCTACTGGATAGGAGCCCTTCTTCCTTAAGCAAAATGTGACAGAACATGGACTGTGATTAATAGTATAGGAGGGAGGCCCATCATCTTTGTTTCCTACTGGAGCCATGTTAAAAGTGATTAGGGATTTGGAAGGTATAGAGAGCCTATCTACTGGATGCGTTGTTACCGTGTTTATTTTACTTACGCTTGCACTTTGAAATATGGAACAACCCACCGGTCTCAAAACCACCCTTTCAAACTAGTCTGTTTGTTCCATTAAACTGACCAGTATCACTGTCATTCCATTTTCCATAAAATAACGCTATCAATGATGCATAACATGCAGTATTTAGTGGCAAAGGCTGTACATACCAACCCATTCCTTTTCCACCATGCTGGGGTAAATGGGAACAGACCCAACAGTTGGTCATATTCATAATCGGAAGCAATGTGTTATTATCATAACCTTTTCTATGTTTCACTTCTTGTGAGGGGAGAGTATAAGAGAGCACATGTACTGGGCTGCTCGTAGTAGGAGCATTGGTAGCAGGCAAAAGAACAATCAAAGGATGCACAGTTTCCAGATACCAGAATATAGGGACTAGTGTAATCAGAATGCAAAGCGGTATCATAATTATTAGCATATTCTTTCCAGACCAAGTTTTTCTAGGAACAGACTTAGGGCCTCATTACACGGTAGGCGGTGAGCCATGGCGCTATTAGCGCCATGGCTCATGCCGGTAAAATACCGGCACCGCCTTGGCGGAAAGGGGATTTACCGCCCCATCCCAAGGTTGGAGGGGCGGTAAATCCCCCTTCCGCCATTGCCCTTCCCCATTCCCATTTCTGTCCCATAGGGCTCTATGGGAATGGGGAAGGCGCTAATTACGGCAACGCAATTTTGCGGTGCCGTAATTAGCTCCGAGGTCCCTTAGCGGGTTGGTATTTAACACCTGCAAAAAGCAGGCGTTAAAACTCCAACCCGCTAAGGGACCTCGTAGTAAGGCGGCAGGGATTTACCGGTACCGGTATTTTACCGGTGCCGGTAAATCCCTACCGTGTAATGAGGCCCTTAGTCTCTATTTCTACAATATCAACAGCGTTGGTGCAGGAGAGTGTGTAGGCATTGTCTGTAATGCTTATCTCAGGAAAAGTTTTCAATGTTCATCACGGAAAAGTTCTCCACAGCAACACACGTTAACAGCAAAGCGTCCAAGTAGCAGCAAAGCGTTCAGGCCAGTTCAGAGTAGCCTGCTTCGCAAATGACAGCAAGCTGATGTGATTTTGCACAGAGCTCCAAAAAGGCAGGAGCAAGCATCAATTGTGTCGGCACCATATGCCCCCCGCTTGTCCTCACAGGGTCTCACTGGTCCTTTACTTTTCAATGGTAGCACCGGGAAACCGTGTTTCAGAGCTTTCAATTTGATGCAGCTTGATACAGCTCATACGCTCCATTTCCCTAGTTTGCCACTTCATCCATGTTGGGAACAGAGGCAATGTAAACACGCAGATCACTTCCGTCTTTGAGAACATAGATTGTACCTTATGGCTCCAGGTACAGTATAATCGATGAACAATGCACTCTCATTTCCAGATGCAGGATCAGTGCCAGCTTGCGATGCAATGAGTGATGATGCGACAGCAGTCGGACAAGTATGAGGCACCTTTGGCCTTTCGATCTTTGTTGCAATCTCCCCAGGCCCTTTCTCGGGCTTAGGAAGCACCTCTGGCAGAGAACTGGCGATGGTATCTTTGTGATCAGGTGCAGCTGTATTTCTTTCGATGTCAGGATCAGGCAGCTCTATCAAAGGAAACAATTATTTTCGTGTGTGTTGTGTGGATCCATGATTTGCGACCATCCACTTGGACGGCAGTCTGTGTAGCCAGGAGCACCTGATAGGGCCCCTTCCAGCGCAGTGCGAGCGAAGATTTTCTTTCAAAGTGTTTAACAAGAGTCCAGTCGCCAGGCTGCAGACAATGCCCTGGGCCGGGAAATCTGACAGGAAGAGCCTCCTGCACCTGCTGATGAATTAAACGCAAGTTTTGAGTAAACTGTTCACAGTAATTAATAAGCAAAGGGTGTTCAATGTCTTATAAATGTTTTGGCTGTGGAGCATTCCAAACATTTGCTGGTCTCCCCATGATTATTTCATAGGGGGAGAGTCCAGTCCTTGCTTGTACAGAGGTTCGCATATGCTAGCGGCAATGCGTTGGGCCATTTCAAATTACTCCCTGCACACATTTTGCTAATCTTATTTTTCAAAATACTGTTCTGGCATTCCACCAAACCGCCACTCATCGGGTGTCTGGCCGAATGGAATCGCTTGTCTATTTGGAGACCTGCACAAATGTGTAGTATCACGGCTGCAATAAAGTGCGGACCGTTGTCTGACCATATGACACGGGGCAGGCTGTCATGGTCTCTGCTTCCAAATGGTCAGGGTTTTCCCAACTCCCTTGGAAGCAGATCCATAACCCAGGTTCCGAGTGCCAACCAGTCCCAATTGGGACCTTTTGGACCCAGTCCTGGCGCCACCAGGCTCATAAATATGCCCAGTCCCAGCGCTGGAAGCGCCGGGCTCATAATGCTTGGGTGGACTTACCTGCAGCAGACCATGCTGCTTACTTGCCTGCCATTTGAGTCTCTGATCCTCTTCTGTTTGGAACTACTTTTCCTGTTGGGTGGGGCTGGAGCCACTCCCTAGATTCAGAACACTGGAACTCTTCTGGAAGGCAGGAACTCTTTTCTTACCAGGAACTCTTTTCTTACTTAGGCGTGGCTGTGGAAGGAGACACCTAAGCACTACAGGAGGCTATTTAAACCACACCCGGTGGATGAATCTTGCTTTGCGTTATTCTGCACCCTCTGCAGCAGAACGCTCATCGTGTCTTCTGCATCCGGTCCTGGGCCTAAGGAAAAAGGCTTACCATCCTGAATCCAGTCTTCAGCAACTCCTATAAAGACAAGAAAGAACAGGTTAGCATTCCGGCATCTGAAAGGCAAAGGCTTACCTACTCTTCGTGCGCTCCGGAGGTCTTCACACTGCATTCCGGCATCTGAAAGACAAAAGCTTACCAACTCTTCGCACGCTCTGGAGGCCGTCGGCGCTGCATCCCGCATCTGAAAGACAAAACAAGGTGCGTTTAAAGACATTGGGGAACTTTAATACTCATGTGCCATTACTCCTTTCCACATCTAACCCAGTGGGTTTCCCGGCACCCTGCAGCCGCTCCGAACTTGTACCTGCAAAATAAAAGACAGTTAGAGCGCATCGTGAAGCTGGCAACAAGCGCTTACTTACGTGCTTCCAGGCGCTTCTATTCATCACACGGGCTCCATCTTCAACTCACTTCAGCCCGTCATCCGCCATCGCCGGAACCCTGCAAAACAAGAGACATCATTATTAAAGACTTTAAAGATATTTGAGTTACTCGAAACTTACCGTTCGTGCAATAAACGACGGACAGCAGTCCTCTGAAGTCAAGAGGCCTGCGCTACCTATCCAGTGAAGAAACTGGTTACAGCACCCTGCCCCGAGGCAGATGGAGAGCTCGGCATTCACTTACCTAAGGTGAGAGCGTTAACCTGTGGGGGTCTACAGGAGAGGAGAAGAGGAAAGGGATAGGGACACCCCAATAACCCCAGTTCATTAACCCCGTATTTTCTATCTGCAGACATCTTCTCTGCACGTCAGGCATACAGGGCACAGAGGTCCAGCCCAAAGAGCCAACCGGGTGCTGCACATCACCTTTGAAGATACGGTAGTCGCCCAGTCAAGACCGGCGCCTCTGCGAGAATCAGGTGAGCGTTACACAGGCCAAAACGGGAAAAGTACTCTTTTAGCATATTGATATTGATATTTTATTTCTATCGCGCTCGTACACAAGTGTTTCAGAGCGCAACAAGGCAAGGGAGGGGAACAGGGGAGAACAAAACAGTGATCTTACTAGGCCCAGTGACATTGAGAACGCGCAAGTGCATGGGAGAGGGGGAGGGGAGAAGTGCATGGAAGGGGGGAGAAGTGGAAAGTGCGAAGCGGAGGAGAAACAGATAAATAACAATAAATAAATAATAAAGGCAACAAACAGTTTTAGTGCAGCCAGCAATTTGCAAGTGCTAGGTTTAAGGCAGCAGACAGGGTAGGTCTGATAAGTGCAGGAAGAAAAAGGGGGCGCTGTATGGGTACAGATACAGACCCCAGTGCATGGGGTGGCCCGTAGGCAGTGCAGGAGGGTGGCAGGGTGAGCAGGTACCTGGGCACGGAGGACAGAGGGTGGCCAGGTGCACGGTGCCAAGAGAGAGAACAGATCAGCAGGTGAGAGGGGGAGCGAAAGCAGAAGAAAAGAGGAAGGTATTGAGGTGCTTCCGGAACCGGAGATGGTTCATTAAGTTTTGGAGTGGCAGGGAGGCTGTTCCAGAGGGAGGCCCCAGCCAAAGACATAGATCTACCCTGAGCTTGTTTCTTTGAAAAACGACTGACCCGGAGGGAGTTGGAGGTAGAGGAGCGAAGAGCTCGAGAGGGGAGGTATTTGCGGAGGGATAGCTGAAGGTATTTTGGACCCAGGCCCCAGAAAGCCTTGTGGACAATGCAGAGGGTTTTGAATGTAATCCTTGCATCCACTGGGAGCCAGTGGAGAGATTTCAGAGCTGGAGAGATAAGATCCCAGGGCTTGAGGCCAAGGACAAGTCTCGCAGTCCTGTTCTGGATTAGTTGCAGAGGGCGGAGAGTAGAGGCAGGTAGATTTAGAAATAGGCTGTTACAATAGTCCAAGCTAGAGAGAACCAGAGCTTGGGATACCATGAGCTTCTGGGGGAAGGAGAGGAAAGGCAGAGTACCTCTGAGGAGGTGCTGTCTGAAATTTGACTTTTAGAGACCTCGGAGATGTGGGCGCAGAAGGAAAGGGTGGAGTCAAAGATGACCCCGAGGTTCTTAGCCTCGCAGGTGGGGGTAGGAGGAGGGCGAAGGGAGGCCGGCCAGAGAGTGAGGGGAATGGATGGTGAAGGTGTGCCGATGAGGAGGATCTCCGTCTTGCTGGCATTCAAACAAAGATCATTGGCGGCACACCAATCTTGAATGGCAGTTAGGCAATCAGAGATGAGAGAGGTAGAGGAGGTGGCAGAGGGCAGCCTGAAAATGAGTTGCGTGTCATCAGCGTAGCACTGGAAATTTGAGCAGAAAGTGGCAATGCAGTGGGCGAGAGTTGCCAGGTATTGGTTGAAAAGCCAGGGTGAGAGGTTACACCCCTGGGGAACACCACAGGTAGAGAGGAAGATAAATGAAAGGAAGGACCCAAGTTGGACCTGGGAGGGTCGATCTGAGAGGAAAGAGGTCAGCCAGGCCAGAGCCTGATCAGCAATACCCAGGTTTTCACGGAGACGGTTGAGCAGGATGGTATGCTTGACCGTGTCGAAGGCAGAAGAGAGATCGAGGAGGATGAGGACAGAGGGAATGTTATGTTACAGTCAAGGTTGGAAAGCAGATCTTCATGGATGTTCAAGAGAGCAGTTTCCGTGCTTCTGGCAGCTCTGAAGCCAGACTGGTGGTCATGGAGACAGCCAACAGAATTGGAATGAAGGTTAAGCTGAGAGATGGCCAACCTTTCCAGGAGTTTGCCAAGAAAGGGAGTAATGGAAATTGGGCGATAGTTAGCTGGACAAGAAGGATCAGCTGTGGGTTTCTTGAGAAGAGGATGCACAAAGAGTGCTTCAGAGGGGAGGGGAAGGATCCCGAGGCAAAGGAGTGGTTGCAGAAATCAGCAAGGGCCGGAGCGAGGGTGTCAATGTGGTCCTTGATGGTTTTAGAGGAACAGGGATGAACCTGTTTTGACGAGGCTTTCATAGATCAGACCTGTCTAGCGACCACATCAGGGTAGAAAAGAGGAAAGGACGAGAAGGATGGTGGGGAGGTGGCTAAAGGAGGGTCAGCACGCACATATGGAGAGGGAAGAGGAGGAGTGAGGGTGGACAGGATGTCCTGGGTTTTTTAAATGAAGTGAGAGGCAAGGGCATTGCAAAGAGCCTGGGAGGCAACAGGAGGGGTAGAGACTGCAGCAGGGTTGGCCAGCTCCTTGCAGATTTTAAAGAGTTCGGCCGAGTTGTTAGATGCCGCAGAGACACAAGCTTGAATGTGGACTCTCTTCTTGGTGAGGACAGAGAGCCGGTATTGCCTTTGTAGCAGGCAACAGGCCAGTTTATCAGAGGATGAACAGGAAGTCCTCAATTTTCTCTCCGCCGCCCTACACTTACGTTTAAGTGTAGCTAGGGCAGAGTCATACCAGGAATTGCACTTGGCTTTGGACTTCGAACGGGTCCTCATGACAGGGGCAAGAGCATCAAGCATATCAGAAATTGAAGATTAGAGCAGAGACAGGGCTGTGTCAGGATGTGAGACAGCCAAAGGTGGAGAGGGGGGAGAGAAGAGAAAGTGGCGGCAAAAGCCTCAACTGACACATGCTTCATGGGCCGGATGTCCGAGAAGGTAGTTGGCTGTGTTGGGGTAGGCTTGGCTTGGGGGGAAGAGAGGGAGAGATGAGAGGAGGGAGTGATCGCTACAGTAGAGAGGAGTGGTCAGAGGGATGGAGTGGGGGAGGTCAGAGGAGATCAAGACATCGTGTGTGTGCCCTGCAGAGTGAGTCGGGCCAGAGGGGAGGATGGACAGGGAGAGGGAGTCGCCGAGGTCACGGAAGAGTACAGAGGAGGAGCAAGGAGAGTCTAAATTTATATTGAGGTCACCGAGGAGGAGGAGTTGAGTGGTAGAGGCCAGGAGGGAGGAGGAGAGGTCTGCCCACTCAGAGAGAAATTAGGTGATTTGACCAGGAGGCCGGTAGATGGTAACCACAGTAAGAGAATGGGTAGGCGAGAGGGAAAGCCTACAGACAAGGCATTCAAAAGAGGAGTAGGTCTGAGTGGGAATGATAGAGGCAGGAATCCACTCAAGAAAGATACCCCCCCCCACTGGACCGGGAGGATCTGGGTGCTGAGAGGATCTTGTAGCCATCAGGGAGGAGAGTGTCAAAGCTCGTGACAGAGCTGGCCGTGGACCATGTCTCAGTAAGACCAAGGACATCAAGGTCTAGTTCTTCAAGGAGGTGGCAGATGTCAGAGGAGTGTTTGACAGCAGAGCGAGAGTTGAGAGTGGCAATATGAAGAAGGTTGTCTGCCTTAAAGACCTTCCGGGGAGGGGTACAGATCAGTGGTATGCCATGCAGAGGAGAAAGAGCCCTAGGAGGGGCAGAGGAGGAGGAGGAGGAGAGGGCAAGGTAGCCAAAGGGGAAGAGGACGGGACAGCAGGAGATTAGAGGAAATTGATGAGGTGAGGGAAGCGCCTATCGAAGAGGAGGAGATTGGCCTAAGGGCCTTAGACCATGACAGTGCCATTTAGGTAGACATTAATGATGACTTTAGAGGAGTCGAAGGAAGCCATGAGAACTTCCCAGCAAGTGCCACCATTAATGGGAGAGGAGGAGATGGGGCAGATCACAGAGACCATATGAGGAGTCCATAGATCTGGAGAAGGAACGACAAAGAGGATGTTGGTGAGGGACTGTCTGAACTTCTTCCTACCAGACTTAGTTAGAAGGGAAGGATAGTCAATGGAGAAGCAGTTGGAAAAGATAGGAGAAACAAAAAGCGCCATTGGGGTGGAAGCGAGGAGAGGATGGAGATACTGGGGGGGGGCTAAGGCAGGTAGGTGTGGGACAAAAGAGTGGTGAGGTCACTGGGCTGGCAAGTTACAGAGAAGAAACAGTATACAAGCAAAGTACAGAGAATTTCGCAATGGCCAGCAAGATTTGACTTTTTAGCACAAAGCAAAAACAGCAAGATTTGACTTTTCAATCTTGGAATCGATTGTTAGCAAAAGGTTTTAGGAAGCACTGCACATCAGGATGACAACATGGGAATAACAAGCAGAAAGAACAGTGATAGTCAAAGGCGGTAGGAGTGAGTCCATAAGGAGGGAACTAACCCATAGTTCTGGAGGAGGCAAAGTCAAGGCAGTCCGGATTTCTTAGAGGATTGAGGTGGTAGCATCATTGTGGTTAAGGTGCAGGGAGGACCCCAATTAGCGCTCCGGAAGTGGACAGGGAGCAGACAGGGGCCTTAGAAGTAGGCCTTTGCCGAGAGGGCCGGCTGAATCCTGCCGGTCCCTGATTGGATGGAAGAAAACACTCAGCAACCAATGGGAGTGGAGCACAGGGAGAGGTGGTTCAGCACAGCCTGCCTACACAACAAAGAAAACCACAGCGGCCATCTTGGAAGAGCCAAAAAATCAGTCAAATAAGCAGGCAATAGTTGGAAAAAACATGTGCTTTCAAAATAGCAAGGCAGCTCCAGGTATTAAAAAGCTCAAAAAATTGCAGCACGATGAAAATGTCAAATAAAACAGTCCTTTCCAACAATTTTATGCAAATTCTTTATTATTTTTAATGTTTCTTCTCTTTTTTTCCAATTTTGATTTTTCAGGATCAATAATTCCCCTGGAGGTGCAGTAATGCACAGAAAGTGCACCTACCTAATGGAATGGTCAGCAGCCAGGCACAAACTCCACATGTGCAGGAGAACAACAGATGGCCAGGAGGGTGGAAACAGGACCTCACTCTCAGTGAGAAGCAGATGAAAGAAAAAAAATATAACTTTAGCTGTGGACATAGTTGTACAATCTTTCAGGGGATAGGCCTCCACCCATTTGCTAAATGTGCAGACCACCACAAGGACATATTTATAGTTTTGGCACCTTTCCATTTCTATAAAATCAAAATGGATTACTTCAAATGGCATAGAGGGTGGGGGCAAAACCTCCTACTGGAGTCGCTGTTCCTTATCCAATGTTATGTTGTAAACAAGTCATGCAATTTTGGACCAGTCTGTCAGCAGTTTTTCTAATATGTGGATTCTGCCATACTGTGTCTAGATGTTGAATCATTTTCTTAGCACATATATGTGTTGGACTGTGGGCCATAGTGACCATTGCTGTTACATAGGTATTTGGCAACATCCATCTTTTATTCTTTTTGTCCACCCAACAACCTTCAACGTCTAAATCTGCTGGACCCTCAGACCATGCCTTTATTTCATCCGTCCGCGGTGGCTTCTGCTTGCATTTCCTTAACTGTGGCACTCCCATTTTCTACCATGCAGGGTACATCTTTCATTATTTCAATGTACATTTTTGCATGTAAATCAGTGGCAGTTTGTTTCGCAATCCTGTCTGCAAATGCGTTTCCCTTTCCAACGTTACAGGTTACCTTTTTATGAGCTTCACATTTCATTATTGCTAATCGTTTGGGAAGCGCAAGTGCAGACAACAGTCTCACTATCAAAGTGCCATGTTGGATCTTAGTTCCGTGTGATGTCAGGAAACCCCTTTCAGCCCATAGTCGACCAAAATTGTGTATCACCCCAAATGCGTACTGACTGTCAGTATATATGTTTACATTCAGGTTTGCAGGAATTTCACATGCTCTGGTTAACGCTATTATTTCTGCTGCTTGTGCTGAGTTGTATGGGATTCTTTTGCTTTCTACAATACTTTTCAGTGTAGTGATGGCATATGCAGCAGTTGATGTACTATCGGGCAATTTAAAACAAGAACCGTCACAAAACAGTTCTCCATCTGGCTCTTTCTGTGGGATATCCGTTAAGTCAATCCTTCCTTTCGTCTCCTGTTCAGTAACCATTAAACAATCATGGGGGAATTATTTCCCCCCCCCTTTTTCATTGGGAGGAGGCATTAACTCTGCTGGATTCAAAGCGAAACACCTCATAATTTGAATATGCTGTGCAACGAGGACAAATTTCATACCTTGTTAATCTGACTGATGTGAGATGTTGCGTCTGCATTCTATTTAAAAGAATGTCCACTGAGTGGGGCACCATGACGGTTAAAGCGTGACCTAAAACCATACCCTTGGTTTGTTTTACTGACGCGGCAGCTGCAGCAACAACTCGCAAGCAGCGCGGCAAAGCGCATGCAACAAGATCCAACGTAGAAGAGAAGTAGCCGCATGGTCTATTTCTCCCTCCTTGTTCCTTAGTCAAAACAGCCAAAGCACAACCATTGTTTTCATGCACAAATAACTTAAAACTCTTGTCATAATTTGGCGTGCCCAAAACTGGAGCTGAACATAATGCAGCTTTTAGCAGGTCAAATGCTTCTTGACATTCCATGTCCCATGGCAAAGGTAAGGTAACATCCTTCCTTGTCAATGCCATTATTGGTTTCACAATCAAAGAGAAATTGGCGATCCACTGCCTACAATATGAAGCCATGCCAATTAAAGCCCTGACTTCCTTCTGCGTATTTGGACTAGGCATATCAGAGATGCTTTCTATCCTTTCTGGTGTCAATCTTCTTCCCTCCTTCGAAAGGAGGTAGCCCAAGTAGGTTACTTCCTTTCGACAATACTGGAATTTCGTTAGCGAAGCTTTGTGTCCATGCGCTGCTAAATGTGTCAATAGTTGTCAGGAATGGCCGCTCTGTCAAGAGTGGCACAGGGTACCCAAGTAGGGTTTGGGTAGCTGTGCTGAGGTAAGGTAGCAGATAAGCACACACAGCAGGAAGTTCAACAAGAAAGAAGAGTAGGAAACAGTAGCTGTGAGCAAAAAGGGGCAAAAGATACAAAGGTACAAACAAACTGGATTGCCTCTTGGGGTGTATGCTGAAATGGGAAAGAGTGTTCCACGAACCTTAGGAAACTCCAGCCTTCTGCACAGATTGCTATAACAGAGGCCCACGCTGTATGCTCATGGCTGGGAACAACAGCAGTGGGTGTCTGTAACAATGAAAACGCGACAAAGGAAGGGGCAGAGGGTGCCTGCCGGAAACCAACAGGCAAGCTCTGTACAAAGGGATTACATAAGACATGAGAAGACAAGAACAGAAATATCCCGCTAAAAGGAAGTCAATGAGCAATCTAGCAGAAGGAAATGAAGGAAAGGCAGTTAGACTGAAATAGATAACCTAAAGTGGAGTACAGAGGACTCAAGGAAGAGAACAAGGAGCAGCAGTCAGGAAAACAGAAAGCTGCAAAGTAGGAAGCAGGTCTGCAGTCAAGAGTGGCACTAGGTGCAGGCAAACTGTATTGGACTGCGGAGGACTGTAGTAGGCTGAAAGACAGGGAGTCCAAAAGAACAGGACAGAGAGATTAGTAGTAGGCGACAGACAGGGAGCCCAAAAGAATAGGGCCACTAGGTAGGGAGCCCAGGGAACAAGGGCTTGGAGACAGCAGAAGGTTGCAAGCTGCACGGTAGGGAGCCCAGAGGACAAGGGCTGTAGGCAGCCAGAGTGAGGCAGGCTGCAGGGCAGGGAGCCCAGAGGACAAGGACGGTAGGCAGCCAGAGTGAGGCAGGCTGCAGGGCAGGGAGCCCAGAGGACAAGGATTGTAGGCAGCCGGAGTGAGGCAGGCTGCAAGGCGGGCAGCAGAGGACTAGGACTGTAGGCAGCCGGAGTGAAGCAGGCTGCAGAGCAGGGAGCCCAGAGGACAAGGACGGTAGGCAGCCGGAGTGAGGAAGGCTGCAGGGCAGGGAGCCCAGAGGACAAGGATTGTAGGCAGCCGGAGTGAGGCAGGCTGCAAGGCGGGCTGCAGAGGACTAGGACTGCAGGCAGCCGGAGTGAGGTAGGTTGCAGGGCAGGGAGCCCAGAGGACAAGGACTGTAGGCAGCTGGAGTGAGGCAGGCTGCAGGGCTAGGAGCCCAGAGGAGCAGGGCAGCAAGGAGTTAGCCCAGAGGAGCAGGGCCGCTGACTGTGGAGGGCTGCAGAGGACTGTAATAGGCTGCAAGGCAGGAAGCCCAGAGGACAAGGGCTGTAGGTAGAAGGCAGCGGAGCGTGATCGGCTGCAAGGCAGGGAGCCCGGAAAGGGCACTGGAACAAAACAGGATAATGCAGCAACAGGAACAGCATACAAAGTAAAGGGTCAAGGCAAACAGGAGCGGGGAGAACTCAAGATGCAAGACACTGTGCTCCTGCAGGCAGCTGCTTATATACAGCCCTGCCCTGTTCTGAGGCAGGCTAATTGACAGCACCTGTAGCAGCACCCCTGAAGACAATCTGCCTCCTCCCTCTCTGGTCCTGAGCAGATGGAAGCAGCACTGGCCGCTAAGGCTTCTGGGGATTGTGGTCCCAATAACGATGAATGAGAATAGCCAGGAATTGAGGACTGCAGTCAGGTGCATTATGGTAAATGTAGTTAATTGAATAAAATAAGAAAGAGCCAAAGTTGAGCAAATGGAAATAAAAGACCAAGGCGTGAAAAGGAGTTGTTCAAGGAGTATTAGGAGGATAAATGAGTACCAAGTAGTCCATGATGGTTGCCAATGCGTGCGCCAGCGGCGCGGGCATGACAATAGTGCAACTGTACTTTCTTTACAAATTTCTTCTGTTTGCTGCTATCAATAAATCATCTATGTATTGTAACAAAACACAACCTGCTAGCATATCTAGTTGTTCTTTTAATGCTCTACTGTAAATACTCAGACTTTCAGTGTAACCCTGCGGAATTTGTGTGAATGTAAATGAACGTCCTCCTAGAGTAAAAGCAAATAAATATCTGCTATATGGATGTACTGGAATGCTAAAAAACAGATTTTTCAGATCTACAACACTAAAGTACGATGCAGATGCTGGAATCATAGTCCAAATTGTAGTCGCATCCGGTACTAATGGAAATTGTGGATCAACAACTTTATTCAATCCGCGCAGATCAATTATGAAACGGTACGGTATGTCATTACCTCCTTTCTTGTAAACTGGAAGAATAGGACTATTTCAAGTGCTACCGGAAATGTCTTCAATTACGTTTCTTTTAATCATATCCGACACAATGCATTTCAATGCTTTCTCTCCTTCAGCCGAAATTTTATATTGCGGAATACGCGGTAATGTAATTCCCTCTTTTAAAACAATTTTCACTGGCTCTACTTTTAAACAACCAACATCATTGTCGTTCACTGCCCATATACAAGCCGGTACTTTACTCAATTCAGTCGGTAATGGTTTAGATAAGAATTATGATACAGGAGTCTTTTGTGGCGATATTGTCAAATACACTCCATCAGGAGAACAATAAATAACCGCATTCAATTTCTTCAGTACATTTAATCCAAATAAATTTTCACCGCAATATTTTGTCAAAAGGAATGGGCAAGCCTCGGTGAATGGACCTAGTGTTATAGGTACTGATTGTGACACTGGACTGATTACTGGTGTACCTGAGAACCCTACTGAGACATTATTTTGCCCTGACAGTGGTATTTCTGGAACCTGCTGATGGTTAATTGAACATTTCTGTGCACCTGTGCCCACTAGGAAAATGTGTTCCCTATTCCCAACCTTCATTTCTACTTAGGGCCCTTTCTGGTCTACGGGAATAGATACGGGTTCGAACCCCCATCTTGGGCTGTCCTAGTAAAACGGTACATCATCAGATGTAAAGTCGCCAGAGTAATATGCATTGGACTGATTATCAAAAACATTTCCATCTCCTGTGCTATTTCGCTGTTGTTGGTTCTGATTCTGATTCCCCTAGTTATTCTGAAATTGTGGCGATCTTTGGTTCCTATTCTGTCCTTGTGTTCTCGGGTGACCTCTATTCTGTCTTCTCGGGAAAGTCCAATTGCGATTCTGTATCTGCGGGCACTGTGCTCGCCAATGGCCTTCTTGTTTAAATAGGCAAATTGATTAATCCCTATTGGACCACCTTGCATGTTGGAAAATTGGGCTCTGGATTGTGCTTTCTCGCCACCTCTATTATTGTTTGCTACTTGCTGCATTAATACTCTTGTTTACAAATTCCCTTTGTCCCTTATCTTATTTCTTTCTCCTCTGCATTTACTATGTTCTCATAATACTGGGCCATGTGTAATAATTCACTTTGTGTTTTTGCTTGCCATGCACTTTCAGATGTCATTATTAACTTTTGAATTTTCGGTAACGACCCTCGCACAAACTTATAAACAAACAATCTCTTCCCGGATTCAGTACTCAAGTCTTGACCACTAAAATCTGCAAATACTTCTTCAAATCGATTAAAATAATCAGTCGCTCCTTCATCTTTGCCCTGTAAACAAGCAGTTAATTTATCACAAACTATTCTGTTGTCGGGTACCAAAGTTTTCAATTTCTGTACTATTCGCGCTGGTAAGGCCAACATGACCGGCGGCGGCTTTTCTCCAGCCTTTCGCCATTAATCCTAGTCAAATTCTCCCATGTGTCACCTAATATAGCCACGTCATTTATATTTCTAACCTTTTTCTATATGTCTACAGGAAGAATCACAGGAAACAATAAATCAATGTCGCTCAATGTAAAAACAGAGGAATTCAAAACAGATTCAATTTCTTTATAGAATCCTGACGGATTTTTCCTAATATCAGGGATCGTAAGCCTGATGTTATTTACTTCTTGTCTAGAAAAAGGGGCATGCACAAACTGCGCGGTATAATGGGCTTCTATCGTGCGTGCTGGATTTCCTCCAATGGCAGCAATTTCTACTTTCGGGACAAACGTGGGAGGCACTTCTCTCATGGATAATTTGCAAACTAGGTGTTTCTACATCTGCTCGTTTACTAAGCAATAAAGCTAAATCAAGAGAAAAAGCAGTCATTTCAGTTTCAGGCAAAAATGCTCTTTTGTAAATCGTCATTAAATCAGCGGGACAACATGTCTTCTTCAAATATTCATCTTGCAAATACTCAACCATGACCTTCAATTCCTTTCTGTGCATCTCTAGTGTATACTGACTAAACGTATCATGCACTTCTATTGGGGAAATGGAGACATCCGTAATCCCTCTAAGCGCCTCTTGCGTACAAATTCTCATCTGTTCAATAACTGTTTCTTAAATTTTTTTTAAGAACTTTATTTTTGATTTGCATGTCACAGTGCACTCAGCGTGTCTCGCATCAACATAACATAAAATCACATTACAAATTGACAACCCAACACCCCTTACAATCCTTTACATCGAGTACATGACCTCGTGTATACACAAAGAAAGAAGCCACATTTAACTAACTGTGTGGCATGGCGTATCATCCGCACTTTAATCATCAGAGTTTTCAATGTCTGTGGAGGTTACATCTAAATATGCCCTGAACGGGGCCCAAATATCTTTTGGTCTACTCGGAGCAGGCATCATACCCACATAGTTTTCTTCGCATTCATTTACATAAGTAAGGGTTGCGAGGAATTGTTCTGCTGTTGGGGCCTGGGCGCTCTTCCATTTCTGAAGGATGCATTTCTTTGCTACTGCGCAGGCAACATTAAACAGCCTCTTAGTTTTTTCCGGGACCTTACCAATGTCGCCAAACAGGTATTTGGGTGGATTGAGGTGTGCAGGGATTTGCGTTATTTCCTCGAGCATATTGGCCACAACAAGCCAGAAACCCGCTATCTGGGGCAGGCCCAGTACATATGAAACTAATTTGCCGCAGGGGCGTGGTATTTTGGGCAATTGTTGGGAATGGTCCTATAGAACTTTGCCATTTTGGCTGGGGTAAAGTGCAGTTTGTTCAAAACCTTAAATTGTATTAGTCTCAGGCCTGCATTGAGTGAGGTCTTTTTAGATAGGAGACAGTATCTGGACCACTTCCCTGCCTCGATTGTAATGCCCATGTCTTTTTCCCACTATGCCTTGATGGTATTTGTAGATTTCGTGTGAGCCTGCACTATATTGTATAATTTGGGCACCCCAGTGCCCGCCTGAGAGTACAATGATTGGTAGCATGCATGTTCGGGGGGTTCGTCTGGGAATGTAGGCCACCTTTCTTTGAACGCAGCTTTCATACGGTGGAATTGCAGGATGGCCAGTTGGTTGCTTCCCACAGAATTTGGAAAGTCTTCAGGAGTTACAGATTTACCATTAGGGAACATGGTTTTCATTGTGAGATCGTATTCGGGCAGCCAGTTTTTCTGGATGGCAATGTCATATGTCGGCTTAATGCCTGGGAAGTTCCAGAGCGGGGCTTGGGAATCGTAGGGGCAGTATATGTGGAGACGTTTGCTTATTGCAGCCCATGCCGCAACCGTGCAGGTGGCGGGGTCAAACTTGCAATCGTCTCTATGTGACTTTGTAAATATGATGGATCTCAAGTCGGTTGGGCGGACCGAGTGACACTCGATGGGTACATGTGGTGTACTATCCGAGGGACCCTGCCAGAACTTTGCATAGTGTGCCTGTGCCACATAATAGTACAACTCAAAATCGGGGGCGGCGAAGCCCCCCCATATCATAGGGTTCGACCAGTTTGTTCCAGTTCATTCTATTCGCGCCACCATTCCACACAAAGGTGGTGGCCATGGAACGCAGATTGTCGAAGAAGAGCTTGTCCGGCCATATTGGTACATTGCAGAAGATGTATAGGAGCTTAGGGAGGACTGTCATCTTGAGGACTGCTATCCGACCGGCAAGAGATACGGGGAGTTTGGACCAAATTTGAAGTTTAGGGTATATGGTTTGTAACGTGGATTCATAATTATCTATATAAAGAGAGTTCTTGTCGTGAGAGACCAGGATTCCCAGATATCTGTTGTAATCCGGAGCCCATGACAGACCATGGGCCTCATTACAACTCAGGCGTTAAGGGTTAACGCCACCGTTAACCCTTAACGCCTGATTCTGATTTTAACGCCTGCTTTTAGCGGCGCTAACCTGCCATGGTGCTAATTACGCCGCCGTAATTAGCGCCTTCCCCACTCCCATTATGCCCTATGGGGCAAAAATGGGAATGGGGAAGGGAAAATGGGGATTTACCACCCCACTCACCTTGGAATGGGGCGGTAAATCCGCCATCCACCATGGTGTAAACGGAGTTTACACCATGGTGGTAAAGTTGGTGCACTTAGCACCAAGGTTGTAATGAGGCCCCATGAGTATTTGTGGGACAAGTGGTGGCTCGTGTCAACGGAAAGATCTCGGATTTGGCAGTATTGATCTTGTAGCCTGAGTGTATGGTGAATTCGGTGATCACTGCCAAGATGGGGGATAGGTTCTTTTCTGTTTCCCGAACATATAGTAGTGCATAGTCTGCATACAGTGAGATGGCCTGGTATGGGCCGGCCATTTTTATACCCCCAAGGTCTTGTTCAGCCCTGACTGCATCTGCCTCCGGTTCAATTGTAAGGGCGAAAAGGATGGGTGAGAAGGGGCATCCCTGCCTCGTTCCCCTGAATAGAGTAAATTGGTTGGATAGGGTACGATTGGTAAGAACTCTGGCCTTTGGAGAGGAGTAGAGAAGTTTAACACAACTTATCAGATAAGGGCCAAACCCGAATTTATGAAGGACCTCAAACCTATAAAGCCACGATACCGAATCAAACGCTTTTTCGGCGTCCAGAGAAATGGCTGCTGCTTGTGCCTCTGGTTTGATCTGTACAAGAATGCTGAACAGTCTATGCAGGTTCAGGGCCATGGATCTCGTAGGGATAAATCCGCATTGATCTTTGATGGATCAGTGTCGTCATTTTAGGGAGTAGCCTAGTGGCCAGAACTTTCGCATAAATCTTGGCATCTGTGTTAATCAGTGACAAGGGACGATAGGAGGAGCGCTCACATGCCCGGGCGTCTGGGTTTCAAGAGTACCGTGATGACCGCTTCTGACATGGACTCAGGGAGTGAGCCAGAGCTCATAGCCTCCTCCCATATGAGGGTAAGTATGGGGGCAAGTATCGGAGAGCATGTCTTATACAGGTCAGCATTAAGACCGTCCGGTCCTGGAGTTTTGCCCGCGGCTAGTGCTTTAATCGCCTCAGCAATTCCCTCGCACGTCATGGGTTGCTCGAGGGCCCAATTGTCCTCTAATGTTAGCTTAGGGAGGGAGATCTTACTCAAGTACGACTTTACGTCGTCTCGTGTGCATCTATCGTGGTTGGCATAAAGATTAATGTAGTAGGCTGTGAACTCGGAATTTATTTCATCTTCCCCGTGCACAGCTGTTACCCCATCTGTTAGAATACTTGCTATAGGGTTATGGTTGTGGTCATTGCGAAGTATACGGGCCAAGTGGTGGCCTGCCCTGTTACCCTCCCATTATTTACGTGCCTGGGTCGGGATGGCCATATATTGTTGCTCTTTGGTGGCCAGTTCGTTAAAGGTTTGAAGGTGTAGACTGATGTCCGCCAAAATGTGTTTGTCATGGGACCTACTATAGGCGGATTCGAGCGATTGCAGGATTGATTCTGTGTTGCCCAGGTCAGTTCTGAGGAGACCAGCTGTTTTGGACATAAGATTGCCCTGCACCCATACCTTAAATGTCTCCCAGATGGTAGCCCAGCTGCCCATGGAACCCTTATTCAACTGGAAGAATTCTTCCATCTCAGTATATAGAGCCTCTACCACATTGGAGTCTTTCAAAATGTTGGAGGGCATCCTCCATCGCTGTGTATGGCGGCCAATGTCGAGGAGCAGTATATCTAGAGTGACAGGGGAGTGGTCCGAGAGTGTGGCAGGAAGGATATTGCACCATTCAATGGAGTTTACGAGGGGGGAAGAGATGAGCCAGTAGTCTATTCTGGATTCAGAGTCATAGGGCCTCATTACACGGAAGGCGGTGGTCCAGGGTGCTATTAGCACCCTGGACCATGCCGGTAAATTACCGGCACCGCCTTGGCGGAAAGGGGATTTACCGCCCCATTCCAAGGTTGGTGGGGCGGTAAATCCCCCTTCCGCCATTGCCCTTCCCCATTCCCATTTCTGCCCCATAGGGCTCTATGGGAATGGGGAAGGCGCTAATTACGGCACCGCAATTTTGCGGTGCCGTAATTAGCTCCGAGGTCCCTTAGCGGGTTGGTTTTTAACGCCTGCAAAAAGCAGGCGTTAAAACACCAACCCGCTAAGGGACCTCGTAGTAAGGCGGTAATGGTTAACGGCCACCGTTACCATTAACGGTGGCCGTTAACCATTACCGCCTTCCGTGTAATGAGGCCCATAGACTGAGGAATAAAAGGTATATTTTCTATCTGTAGGCTGGGTCCCCCTCCATGCATCTGACAGACCGAGTTCCTCTTGGGCTTGATGTATAATGTTGGCTGCCTTAGTAAGGGCTCTAGGCTTTCTTGAGGACCTATCTAGTGTAGTATCAAGGATGGTATTAAGGTCACCGCCCCACAACACCCAGGCCTCCGTTGTCGAGCCTATTTCTGCAAGGAGGTGCATGTAGAATTCTGGCTCATCTAGGTTTCAACCATATGTGTTGACCAATATACATTTCCTGCCAGCCACGGTGCCCCGGACCACAACATATCTGCCCTGCGGATCGATTGTGCTTTTCTCGGTGGAGAACCCCAGTGAGGGGTGTATTGACGCCTCTCTTTTGAGAGTAGTATTCCATGTAATGTCTATTGTTCCCCCACTGCCACAGGATGCTTTTGTTGGTGGATTTTAGTGCATGGGTTTCTTGAGCATATCGATATGTGGATGGTGCCTGTTAATGTAAGCGCCTACTTTGCTGGCTCTCGCTCTGTTGTTTAACCCCCAGATATTCCAGGTGAGCAGTTTTAGTTTAAGCCCCTTGAGTGTATTAGTTTTCTGTGCCATTTCCGTGCGATATGCAAGAGCTTGGGAGAGTGGTTTTTCACATAATGGAGGACAGCTAGTGAAACTGTGAGTGCAATTTTACCGATGGTTAAGTTAACTGAACATCGTGCCTGGTGCCCAACAGGGGCTTCCTGCAGCGTTAACGTATTGTTTGAACAATTAAACAGACCCCTGTTGTCCATGCCCACCCCCTCCGACACCATCGTGCCCAACTTGATGATGAACCCTTTTAACTAACTTGTGGATATCCCAAAAAAGGGGAGTGCAGCAACAACACTACAAGATCGGGCGCATCTCATCCGGCAATGTTCTAGGATGGAGGGCAGAGGGTTTCCCCTGCTTCATCCTGTTTCCAGCATTTTCAGTGACCAGTATAGGCCAGTCGTGACTGCGGCTGGAGCCAGTAGATAGGAAGACGAGTTATACAGGTTGTTGTAAATCATTCTGGTCGAGCTTGCGTCCTCCGGGCGGGAGGGGTATCGAGGCTTCCATGTAGGCCAGAGCCGTTGCGGGAGATTAAAAAAAAAAGTGCGCTCTGCCACCATGTTGTATGCAAAGTTTCACCGGGAAGAGGAGGGCGTAGGGGACCTGTCTCAATCGTAGCTGGCGTTTGACCGTTTCGTAGGATCGTCTTTGGGTCTGGAACCCTGCAGAGAAGTCCGGGTATATATGAATATTGTCGTTACCGAGCCTCAAGTGCCCCTTCTCTCTTGCCAGTTTGAGGATAACGTCCCTGTCCCTGTAATTCAGCAATTTAGCGATCACTGTGTGGGGTGGAACCCCTGGTCTGGGTGGCGCAGCAAGGGAGAGATGTGCCCGCTCAACAAGGAACTGGGGTGAGAGAGCCTCTTCCCCAAGGAGAGATTTCAAAAGGTCTTCGATTCGGGACTCCATTGGGCCCTTGCAGAAGGACTCCGAAAGGCCGACTATGCGGATGTTGTTCCGTCTGGACCAGGATTCCAAATCGTCGCACTTGTCACAGAGCCTATTCATCTTCCCTTTGAGGAGTATAATGTCCTGGGTGTTTTGCCGAGTAGAGTCCTCGTTTGTGACAATTCTGCTCTCCGCCTCTGTGATTCTGGCACTCTCCTTATCCAGGCGAGTCTTAAGGGAGCCTATCGTGGAGACAATGAGCCTCATTACGAGTCCGGCGGTAACCGCGGCGGTAAAACCGCCTGGTTACCGCCGGACTCGTATTACCATTCCGCCTCCGTGATTCCCGGAATTACCGGGGCATTACAACCCCGGTTTTCCGGGAATCACGGAGGCGGAATGGTGTTAATCCCCATTCCTATTGAGTCCTATGGGACTCGATGGGAATGGGGATCATGGAAACACCGGCAGCATCTCGTAATGCTGCCGGTGTTTCCTCGTCCGCCTGCAGGCGGGCGGTGTTAAACCCGCCAGGTCAGACCTGGCGGGAACATCACCTCCCGCCTGCAGGGGTCGGACTCGGGCGGTCCGGAAACAACAGTGGCGGCGGGTTTACCGCCACCATTATTTCCGGACCGCCTGGATCGTAATGAGGCCCAATGTCATCGAACTTGACATTAATGGCGAGGAAACCATTTTGAACTGTTGTCAGCAGGTGATCAAACTTCGTATCTTCCGCATTCAGGGGTGAGACCTGTGATTGAAGATCGAGGCTTTCAGGAGAAAATTGTGAGTTAGTAAAGGAGTCCATAGGTCCCGTCTTCCTGATTTTGCCCGCGTTTTTACCAGGCATTGTGGAGAAGGAGAACCGGCCTGGGCCTGGTAGTATGAGAGGGCCGCGTAATAAGGCGTGGTGGGAAGCAGCGCAGGAAGGCGCGAGGACCGCAGGGTCAGCTGGTGGGGAGCACAGGGTGGCCTGGAAAGCCGCCCGGCGTGCCCGACAGGGGCAGCCCCTGGATGTGTTTGATGCGGGCCCAGGAGCTTTACACTAGATGTGTTGTGTCCTCCCACGTTTAGAGGGGCACCAGCACCGTACTTCTCTTGAGTAGGAGCTTGTTGCTTGTGCGGACACAGGAACCTGCTGGCGTCGAGACAGGAGCCGAGCTTAGGAATCCGGCTCAAGTTCCAGAGGATGTTTGGGTGGGTCAGAGCCCAGCAGTGTCTTAGTCCGTGGTCGGGGGAGCACCCCACCTGGCCCGTGGAGAGCTGCCGTCAAGATGGGGGAGGGGGAGTGGTCCGGTCCCCCCCGACTCCCAGAGATGGATGTGGGAATGGGGCGCCACAGGACGACGTCGAGATTTCTATATTGGCCCCCGGACCATGCCTCGCGCGCACCTGCAGCACCAGCCGAGCCCCACACAGCTCTCACCTCAGGGACGAGGAGCAGGAACGGAGACGTGCGCTCCAGGCCTTCGGGCCGCCACCTGGGATGCACCTCGGGCCGCAGTGGAGATCTGTCGGCAGGACACACAGGCGCTCACGCAAGCCACAAGCGCGATCAAGCGAAGGGCTCAGATGCCGGCATCAGGGCTCCGATGGGGGGGGGGCGGCCCAGGGACACAGCAGCAAGGAGGGCTGGGGGAGGCCTCATCGCGGGCACCTTCCACAGTGGGAGCGACGTTGCAGGACGCTCTGTGCCGGGCAGAGCACCGTAAGCCCAGAGAAAGTGCGGTGCAACGTGTCGTGGCCGCAGTCCGCCAGTCGCACTCCACCCACTGTGCGGCCCGGTGTAGGAGGGAGCCGCGGTGCCCTCGTAGATTATTGTGGAGCCGTGAAGCGGCCCGGGTCCGTGGCCTCAAGGACCACCTGGGTTCTCAGGCTTACGGGGTCTCATTTCGGTCAGGATTTTGCCTGCAGGGTCAGAATTCTCTCCGGGAACAGAGCAGGTAGTTCACCTGGCAAAGCCGATGGAAAACAGGAGATAATACGAGCAGGATTAATGCCGGAGAGGAGCTCCTCACTCAAGCGGCCATCTTGTTGCGCAACAGCGCCCCCTCCAATAACAGGTTTTAACGGCGGCAAGAATCGTTGCTGAACATATGACACATGCGGTTTATCTTTCTTCATTAGTTCTCTATGCAATTTATCAAGCTCATTCTTAAACACAAATATTCGGCCTACATGTTCTCGTACTTTCGACGCATTATCCCGCAGATGAGAAAGAACAATTAAATCACGCAACTCTTGCGGTGCCAATGTGTCAGTCAAATCACTAAATTTTTTCACAAGATAATCCCCCATTCATTCTAACAATACCTGCTGTTCACCAAGGCCTCTATGATCAGACATGGAACTCTGCACGGCTCCCTCATCGCTACCTTCAGTATACGTTTCTGCCCAAGTTCTCAGATCCTCTTTCCTGTCTTTGCTAACCGTACTACGAGTTGCTCTACTGCTTCCTTGCACAGGCCCCATCTCTGTAGAACTGCCTGCCAGAGCAGCTAATTCACGCTCTGACGGCGGTGGAGGAAATGATGTCATGGGCACAGGGGGAGATGGTGCAGATGGAATAGCGGGAATGGTAGGAGGTACATAAGGTGGAGAAGCAATTGGTTCAGTACTACTTTGAGGACGTTAATTTCTTCGCTCATTCAAGATTTTGTTTATTAGCTCATCTGATGTATGCAAATATTGTTGTGGATATATTTTCAGTACACCTAATTGGAAAGCCCTGTCCATTCTCCTAAGGTCCTCTGTCTGTTAATGCTCATCAAGTTCTAACGCTTTCTCTGTGTTTGATTTATGTCTGCGCACGTGTTTCTCTCTACTTCTCAGACGAAGATTAACTTCCTTCCTCCAGTCTCTCACGACGTCGAACACTGATGGTCTGGCTTTCTTGCGTAGCAATACTGATTCTAAGTGTTCTATATGTGTTAATTCAAAGCTCCCATCAGTAGGCCACTGCAAGTCTGATGCATGCCTGGTCTGCTTATGACAAATCGCATTAAACATTATTGGCCCTATTCCATATTTTACATACATTTCAAATGCCGGCGACCCTGCGGGTGGCGCGACCTGGCCAGTTTCCAAAGATTGTCTATCGCAGTGGAAAAATCCCACTAAGCAGGAAGACCATTTCCCAGGTATAATTAATCCTTACCCTTTTCTTACCCTGGGCGTTTGATCTTGCAAGAGCAACTCTCAATCAATATCAGGACGTTTAAGAATCGGGGCACGACTCGCCTGATCAAGAATCATTGTGAATGTGTGTCTGGCTCAATCTGCCTCGTTTCAGGACCCTCCCCTCGATGCTCTCTGGGCACTGCTCGTTGATCAGGGACCGGCTGTGTACAGATCTGCAAAGGAGTCTCTCATTACTTCTACAGGGGCGCCCCAAACACCTTTCGATCCTGGCTCGACAGCTTCGTTTTTACCTTCTTCAAACTTAACGTATACAATGGAGCAAAAGGGGGAGGGTCCCTATTCGGGCGCCATATTTGCAAGGCCGTAAAATCCTGGAATATGGCAACTAAGGCACAATAACCATATACTAGTGACACGACAGACACAAGGTTCAATTTTACAAGAAATCTGGTTTATTTCAAAGTATGCTCAGTCGGCCGACTGGGGTCTAACGTCTCACAACGTGTGTACGCAGACCTCGTGAGACGCAAGAGAGTGAGCAACAATATATGTACATAACATGTAATCTTTGAAGGCAATTCAAACCGCCCATAATGTATCTTTAAGGCTAGGGTTTGGTGATTGACAATTATGACACGTTATGACACATGATGACAAGTCTCTATTCAGTCTAAATATACTTATTCTAGCAACAGTAGCAGAGAGCTTTTTGTTATGGAGAACATAAAACTCTTAGTTCAGCAAGAATATCATGTTCGTAGGAGAGAAACATTCCTTAGCACGCTATCTATGTGTTTCTATTCATGAACCAGGGGTCAGACAGTTCTGAGGCAGGAAATACCAGTCTCCGTGAAGGAGTACCGCTAAAAGAATATAATTCATGTTTTAGCTGCCTATTGCTACAGCGTTTGTTAGACAGGCCGGCACCTGGGCCGCTGATTAGATGCACTTTCTGCTCGTCTCCAAGAACATTGGCAGGGAGGAAAGCATTGTATTTCTGTATCGTTTGGCATTCCTGTCTGGGTTCATCTTTCAACATGCAAGATGTGGCCTCGCACCGTGCATGAGCTTCAAGCATAGAATACATTTTGCAAAGCATTTTTGACAGAAAGGAAAAAAAGCAAATGGCGGATATTACACAAAATGGACACCCTCTGTGTACACTGACTATTCTGTGTTTGCGATGTTTGACACATGATGCGATTGGTTTCTGGCCAACATAATATACATACTATAGGCTAGTTTCTGGACTAACAATTTCTCTAATGGTAACTCGCCTTCTCAGTGTGAGTAGGCTAGTTCCCATTATTATTCAGGACTTGGCCACTAGGGGCAAAAAAGGGCAATTTCTGTAATGGGTACTAGCCTTCTCAGTGTGAGGGCCTAGTTCCCTTTATTATGCAGGACTTGGTCACTAGGGGAGCAAAAAGGGCCATTTCGCTAATGGGAAATAGCTGCTTCAGTGTGGGTGGGCTAGTTACCATTAGACTAGAGGACCTTTCTGCCTCTGCAGGTCGGATAGCTGTTTCTCTAATGGGAAATAGCTGCTTCAGTGTGAGTGGGCTATTTCCCATTAAACTAACAGAACTTTCTGCCTCTGCGTGTCGTAGGGCCGTTTCTCTAATGGGAAATAGCTGCTTCAGTGTGAGTGGGCAAGTTCCCATTAGACAAGGGGACCTTTCTGCCTCTGCAGGTCGGAGGGCCGTTTCTCTAATGGGAAATAGCTGCTTCAGTGTGAGTGGGCTAGTTTCCGTTAGATGAAAGGACCTTTCTGCCTCTGCAGGTCGTGGGGCGTTTCTCTAATGGGAAATAGCTGCTTCAGTGTGAGTGGGCTAGTTCCCATTAGACGAGAGGACCTTTCTGCCTCTGCAGGTCGGAGGGCCGTTTCTCTAATGGGAAATAGCTGCTTCAGTTTGATTGGGCTAGTTCCCATTAGATCAGGGGACCTTTCTGCCTCTGCAGGTCTGAGGGCCGTTTCTCTAATGGGAAATAGCTGCTTCAGTGTGAGTGGGCTAGTTCCCATTAGATGAAAGGACCTTTCTGCCTCACCAGGTCGGAGGGCCATTTCTCTAATGGGAACTAGCCTTCTCAGTGTGAGTATACTAGTTCCTGTTATTATTCAGGACTTGGCCACTAGGGGCAAAAAAGGGCCATTTCTCTAATGGGAACTAGCCTTCTCATTGTGAGTGGGCTAGTTCCCATTATTAGGCAGGCCTTGACCACTAGGGGAGCAAAAAGGCAGTTTCTCTAATGGGAAATAGCTGCTTCAGTGTGAGTGGGCCAGTTCCCATTAGACGAGGGGACCTTTTTGCCTCTGCAGGTCGGAGGGCCGTTTCTCTGATGGGAAATAGCTGCTTCAGTGTGAATGGGCTAGTTCCCAATAGTAGAGAGGACCTTTCTGCCTCTGCAGGTTGGAGGGCCGTTTCTCTAATGGGAAATGGCTGCTTCAGTGTGAGTGGGCTAGTTCCCATTAGGCGAGGGGACCTTTCTGCCTCTCCCGGTCTAAGGGCGGTTTCTCTAATGGGAAATAGCTGCTTCAGTGTGAGTGGGCTAGTTCCCATTATTATGCAGGACCTGGCCACTAGGGGAGAAAAAAGATTTGTTGCTCTAATGGGAAATAGCTTCTTCGGTGTGAGTTGGCTAGTTCCCATTAGACAAAAGGATCTTTCTGCTTCTCCAGGTCAGGGGGCCATTTCTCTAATGGGAACTAGCCTTCTCAGTGTGAGAAAGTTAGTTCCCATTCTTATGCAGGACTTGGCCACTAAGGGCAAAAAAGGGCAATTTCTGTAATGGGAACAAGCCTTCTCAGTGTGAGTGGGCTAGTGTTACACTCACCTGGTCTCTGCGGAGGCGTTGGGGCATGGTTGCAGCCCTCCCTGAACTTGAATCACCCCCCTTCAGGCCTCTCCCTCAGTCGAAAATCTGTGAGTGGTGGTACATGGTGATACTGCTCCTGCGTGAAGATAAGAGTGTGTGAGTGCCCCAATCTGTGATTGTTGTACCTCTCAAACCCTTCACCCCCAAGTACGTTTTCTGTGAGCATACCCCGGCCCATAAAGCTCACCTGTGAATTATTGAAGATAAGCTCTCCGTCCTGCTACTTCTGGCAGGGGCGCGTCGAATGGGATCTAGTTCCTTCACTGATCCCTGATAAGGATTAGTCCAGTCCAGCTGCGACTATGCTTCTTCTTATGATTGGTAAGTCTTTCTTGAGCTCTTGTGATGCTGTTCGTTCTGTTTAAGGTCTTTATATGTTGCTCCTATTTATGCCCACAATAATGTCTCTCTTCTGTTTTCTTCCCTTAGATCATGGGTGCACGACATACGGCCCGCGGGCCAGTTGCGGCCTGCCATGCTGTTTTTTCCGGCCAGCGAGGCACAAAGACTTTCCTAATGGAGGGCGGCCCGCAAGCAGCATCGGCCGCCCTCCATTAGGAAAGTCTTTGTTGTCTTCCGGGCCGGACCAAACACTGGCCGTCATTGGCTCAGCACACACACACCACGTCGCTCCTACGAGCCACGTAGTGCGTGTGTGCTGCACCAAGTGCCAGCACTACGGCTGGCGTGGCCAGTAAGGCTTGATGCCGGAAGGTATTTCAGCCTTGCCACGCCAGCCGTAGTACGATTCCACTTACCTCGCCAGCGTTCCTGCTTACCTGCCTTCCAGCACGTCTCCGGTAAGTGGTCTGTGTGTTTGTGTGTCGGGTCTGTTCTGCTGTATGTTTGTGTTGTGTATGTTGAGATAGGGGGCGTGTCGGATGTGTATGAATGTTTGTTTTTAAGTGTTTGTGTTGTGTATGTTGAGATGGGGGTGGGGGGTTCGGGTCTGTATGGGTGCATGTTTGAGAGTGTGCTGATTTGGGGGGTGGGCAGTTCGGGTCTGAATGGGTGCATGCTTGAGAGTGTGTGTGTTAAGTTGGGGGCGTGGGGGGTTCGGGTCTGTATGGGTGCATGGTGTATGCTTGAGAGTGTGTACTGAGTTGGGGGGTGGGGGGTTCGGGTCTGTATGGGTGCATGTTTGCGAGTGTGCTGATTTGGGGGGTGGGGGGTTCGGGTCTGTAGGGGTGCATGTTTGCGAGTGTGCTGATTTGGGGGGTGGGGGGGGTTCGGGTCTGTATGGGTGCATGTTTGCGAGTGTGCTGATTTGGGGGGTGGGGGGTTCGGGTTTGTATGGGTGCATGCTTGAGAGTGTGTGCTGAGTTGGGGGGTGGGGGGTTCGGGTCTGTATGGGTGCATGGTGTATGCTTGAGAGTGTGTACTGAGTTGGGGGGTGGGGGGTTCGGGTCTGTATGGGTGCATGTTTGCGAGTGTGCTGATTTGGGGGTTGGGGGTGGGGGGTTCGGGTCTGTATGGGTGCATGCTTGAGAGTGTGTGCGCTGAGTTGGGGTGTTCGGGTCTGTATGGGTGCATGCTTGAGAATGTGTGTGCTGCGTTGGGGGCGGGGAGTTCGGGTCTGTATGGGTGCATGTTTGAGAGTGTGCTGATTTGGGGGGTGGGGGGTTCGGGTCTGTATGGGTGCATGCTTGAGAATGTGTGTGCTGAGTTGGGGGTTGGGGGTTCGGGTCTGTATGGGTGCATGCTTGAGAGTGTGTTCGGGGCATAGTGTTTGGTTGCGGGTGAGGGGGCCATGGGGCATAGTGTTTGGTTGGGGGTGAGTGGGCCATGGGGCATAGTGTTTGGTTGGGGGTGAGGGTCAGGGGGCATAGTGTTTGCATGAGGCGTGGGGGCCATGGGGCATAGTGTTCGGTTGGAGGTGAGGGACAGGGGGCATAGTGTTTGCTTGGGGGGTGAGGGACAGGGGGCATAGTGTTTGGTTGGGGGTGGGAGCCATGGGGCATAGTGTTTGGTTGGGGGTGAGGGACAGGGGGCATAGTATTTGCATGAGGTGTGGGGGCCATGGGGCATAGTGTTCGGTTGGGGGTGAGGGACAGGGGGCATAGTGTTCGGTTGGGGGTGAGGTACAGGGGGCATACTGTTTGCTTGGGGGGTGAGGGACAGGGGGCATAGTGTTTGGTTGGGGGTGGGAGCCATGGGGCATAGTGTTTGCTTGGGGGGTGAGGGACAGGGGGCATAGTGTTTGGTTGGGGGGTGAGGGACAGGGGGCATAGTGTTTGGTTGGGGGTAGGAGCCATGGGGCATAGTGTTTGGTTGTGGGTGAGGGGGCCATGGGGCATAGTGTTTGCTTGGGGGGGTGAGGGACAGGGGGCATAGTGTTTGCTGGGGGGGTGAGGGACAGGGGGCATAGTGTTTGGTTGGGGGTGGGAGCCATGGGGCATAGTGTTTGGTTGGGGGTGAGGGGGCCATGGGACATAGTGTTTGCTTGGGGGTTAGGGGGCCATGGGGCATAGTGTTTGGTTGGGGGTGGGATAATAACGGAATGTCCAATCAAGGGTCAATAAAATATATAAAATTTAAACAGACGATATACAATAACTAAATTGAAGTAAATTATAACAATGGAAAATGTGTAGTACAAAATGTAAGTTTGAAATGCAATAAAAATCGTTACCCCTCAAAAACATATTCTTTTTCCATGTGTTTAATAAAAATTGGGGGTTGAAAAAGCCTCCTGACCTGTCCCGCCTACCGCCTCTCCCACTTTTACTTTTCGGCCCACTATAGCCCTCATGTAAGGTACTTTCGGCCCTCTGTCAAAATCAGTTGTGCACCCCTGCCTTAGATGGAAATGTAGCCTCAATGCAGCTGTGAGACGCGGGACGCGGCCGGATGGAATTTGGATGCTACCGCAATGTTCGACAGCAGGTAAGTGATGGTTTAAGGAAAGCGCGAAGTATGGCGAAGTGCAACCTTAAACTGACTGTTTTTTCGATGTCTAACCTTGTCTTCTGTTTTTCCTTGTAGGCGCTGCTGTCGACGATGGAGCGTGTCGTGCTGCGGTGCCAAGATGAAGATATCGGCGTTCCGGAAAGTGTAAAGATGAACACTTGTTTCGCCGAAGAGATGTACAGGTAAGAACAGCTTCCCCCAGTTGGTAAGTATGCTGGCAGGAAGCAGAATGTCCAGGAAGCAGGATCTTCAAAGGTAAGTCTGACCTCAGGCGCGGTGAGCGTTACGCTGATTGCAAGTGCAGAATAACGCAAAGCGTCTGTCTTGTGGATCAGGCCAGTTTATATAGCTGAGATCGTGGGCACGCCCATTAGGGCCGGCTTACTAGCCACACCCTGCCACTCCTAGAGAGTGAGCACATGCAAAGGCAATCCATTAGGAGCCACACCCAAGAATACACTTGGGGCTGCTTAATGGATGGAATGTTGAAGGTTAATGCATCCTGCTTAATGGATGGAATGTTCAAGGTTAATGCATCTGAAGTACTATGTCCATAAAAAAGCTTTTTGGTATTAAATGGATGTTCTTGTTTACTTTTGTTCATGAGCCTGGTGCCAAAGGCGCCACGACAGTATCCACTCAGGTCTCCTGTGCATGCGACCCCTGCATGCCTGTGCCCCTGACTTCATTACCATGACAGCTAGTTCCCATTATTATGCAGGACTTGGTCAATAGGGGAGGAAAAAAGGGCCAATTCTTTAATGGGAACTAGCCTTCTCAGTGTGAGTAGGCTAGTTCCCATTATTATGCAGGACTTGGCCACTAGGGGAGCAAAAAGGGCTGTTTCTCTAATGGGAAATAGCTGCTTCAGTGTGAGTGGGCTAGTTCCCATTAGACGAAAGGACCTTTCTGCCTCTGCATGTCAGAGGGCCCTTTCTCTAATGGGAAATAGCTGCTTCAGTGTGAGGGGGCTAGATCCCATTAGACAAAAGAATCTTTCTGCCTCTTCAGGTCGGAGGGCCATTTCTCTAATGGGAACTAGCCTTCTCGGTGTGAGTAGGCTAGTTTCCATTATTATGCAGCACTTGGCCACTAGGGGCAAAAAAGGGCAATTTCTCTAATGGGAACTAGCCTTCTCAGTGTGAGTACCGGGACCGGGTCCCAAAAATAGGGAATTACCGGGCTATGCCGACTTTAGCGGGCCCAGTAATTCTCATTCTCGGGACCCGGACCCGGTACATCCCCATTCCCATTTGAGCCCGCATAGGGCTCAATGGGAATGGGGAGGAAGCTAACAACGGACCCGTTAATGACAGGTCCGTTGTTAGCATCCTGGTTTGCTCGTGGGTGGCGGTATGCACGTCTGGTCTGGACCAGACGGGCATTCCGCCACCCGCGAGGAAACCCGTAATGTGGCGGCCCGGAATGAACGGTGCCGGCCCCTTACCGGCACCGTTCATTCCACGGCCGCCACCCTCCTAATAAGGCCCAGTGTGTTGTGTAAACCTGTAGATAGTTTTGTGATTCCAGATAACTCTATGTCTCCCATTATACAGTTGTAGTACGGCATAATCCACCCTGGCTTCCAAAGGAGTAGATTTAATGTCCAACACAGAGTTCAAGAGTAAATGATCACCCAATCCAGTCAAGTGTGCACCAATATTGCTAGGAATGCCCCAATTCTTGTCAGTCCCCCCCAAGACCAATCATTGGCCGTCTGTAGGAGCTTAGAGAGAGTAGCTTCATATTTGAAACCTC
Organism: Ambystoma mexicanum; assembly: GCF_040938575.1. Taxonomy (NCBI): domain Eukaryota; kingdom Metazoa; phylum Chordata; class Amphibia; order Caudata; family Ambystomatidae; genus Ambystoma; species Ambystoma mexicanum. The sequence goes on from NC_090939.1 coordinate 36,804,817, forward strand.
CACTTGACCCTGCTGTCTTCCGTGCCACATTTGTAATCTAGCATTCTGGCCAGAGTGTATTCCAAAAAAGTCTTAGGGCCTCATTACAACTTAGGCGGTAAGGGATTAACGGTGCCGGCGCTGTTAACCCCGTACCGCCTCATTACGATGTCCCCTCGCGGGACCCGCTCTGCAGGTCTGGTTTTACCAGACGTGCAGAGCGGGTCCCGCGAGGAGAAGAGGGAGCAAACAACGGGCCGATTACGAGCGGCCCGTTGTTTGCTCCCTCTCCCATTCCCATTCAGCCCTATGGGGGCTGAAATGGGAATGGGGAAGGTCCGGCCCGGGTTCCTGGAGGGTGGAATTACTGGGCCCTCCGAACTCGGATTTGGCCCGGTAATTCCCCTTTCTGGGAACCCGGACCCGATTTTTGCGGCAGCCATGCCGCCAATAGCAGCATGGCTACTGCCAAAAACGTAATGAGGCCCTTAATTTTTTCGCCCGTTTGTAAAGGCCTCAATTCACAGCAAGCGATAGCAGGTTGGCCCTCTGTTCCCAAATCATGTTAGTCGCAATAACTGAGTGAAAACAATTTACCATACGTGCATTGCTAGTTAATGACAAGGTAATCCAATCAATATCATCTGACATAATCGATCTGAGCTGAGGAATCGTACTGAAAACTTCCAGGATGTGTCATCTGTTCAAAGATACTATTCCATCAGTTGTCTTGCCCACCACTTATCCCATAAAAGTCCCACAGATTTGCCTCATTATAAGCATGGCGGTCCGGGACCTACGGTACCGGTAAGCATGCCGGGAACCGTAGTTCCCAGACTGCCATACTACGAGGTGTCCTCGCGGACGCCTGTCAGCCCGCCAGGTCTGTCCTGGCGGGCAGAGCGACACCCGCGAGCCCAGCATGTCGGATGCACCGGCATCGTCATTGACGGTGCTGGTGCATCCGACGTCCCATTCCCATTGAGCCCTATGGGGCTCAATGGGAATGGGGACTGACAGGCGCCGGCACCCATCAATGCAGGAATTACCGGGTCTGGCAATGTCGGAATTACCCAGTAATTCCTCATTGACGGGTGCCGGAAAAAATGCAACTCCAGCAGTTTTAACTCCCGCTAGAGTTGTAATGAGGCCCTTCATCTCTAATCCCACCTCACTTATTATTCTCTGTATTAACCACTCTGGCCCCAACCTTTATATTCAGACGAGGTACACTTATTGGGGTTTCTCTGATTATCTCTGCCAGGTTTCCACCCTTGTCCCTCGCAGTAGAGACAATATTAACCCCCTTTCTATTGGTTATGCTGCCATAGTGTTATTTTGGTTCGTTTGGTTGCAAGTCGCTCCAGAAGCCCTGGTACCCCACAGTGCTGAATTAACTGTTCTACAGACTCCAGGGGCACGCGGCAGGATATCCCTGTGGAAAAAAACATGGGATCCCCACCCAGTTGGTTATGAGCCGAGGTCCCCGATATCTCACCACTAACATCAACTGGACCACACCCTTCCATGGATGTAATAATATCACCCTCCATAACCACATGATTAGCAGCCATGCCCTTCTCTAGGCTCAAACTACTCAGTCCGCTAATTCAATTGGCAGCCGGAAGGTGCATAGTACCTCCTAAGGTGGTATTGTGCCCCTTAACCTTAGTTCTTGGCATATTCTTTGTCTTTTTTGACCAGACCTTTCCCTTGTTTTTGCCGGAGTGTGGATGTAAGTGAGAGCAGTTAAGGTCATTTATTTTGTATTAAATTATGTGTATGGATGCGTGTATGCTTGGGTTATGAGTGAGTGTATGATGATGGGTGCTCATGTGAACTATGGAGTGAATGCTGTGTGAATGTATGTTGGTCTGTGGAGTTAATTTTTGCGAGTGGGGGGAGGGTTGTACAGCAAAGGCCTTTTAAAAATACTTTTGTTGCTCAATCCATTCTACCCACCTGCCAAAATGCTATTAGCGGCATGGCTACCCCCTTACCGGGTTCCTCGAATGAGGAATTACCGGACCATTCCGACCTTGGAGGGCCCGGTAATTCCTCATTCGAGGAACCCTTCCCCATTCCCGTTCGAGTCCCCGTAGGGCTCAATGGGAATGGGGAGGGTGCTAACAACGGGCCCGTTAACAACGGGCCCGTTGTTAGCACCCTGGTCTGTCCGCGGAACCCGCTAAGGGCGCCTGGTAAAACCAGGCGTCCTTAGCGGGTTCCCGCGAGCAGACTCGTAATGAGGCGGTAAGCGGTTGATGGCTCCGGCACCTTTACCGGTGCTGTTAACCCCTTACCGCCTCACTTGTAATGACCCCCAATATCTCCCTTTCTATAGGGGAACATGATTTATCTCTGCCTTTACTTTACTCTCAACAGACACTTGTAAATAGACTGGGACGATACATTATGAGCAGACTGAACATGACAATTTAATTCACAGACAAAGGGATAGTGTGCTCTATGCCAGGGATGCACATGCTCAATGTAAGAGAGATCCTAGTGTAGACAGAAGGTACAGGGGGGGGGGGTGCCAGTAGACGAGGAGCTGTTTCGGTATGGGACTGAGATTGCAATTGCATGGCTCCCAGAAATTCAAGGGAAGAGGTGGCTTGTCCCAAACGAGTATTTGTTCAGACCAGAGATACCATTGGATGAGGCAGAAGGGACAATAGTGCCAATAAAGATCGAGGCAGTGATTGTGAGGGACAAATGGATAGTAGTACATGGGATGGATGACACAGGACGATCATAGCGAGCAGTGTTCACGGTGGCAGACGGGTAGAGGCTAACCACAGTGACAGATGAAGAACTGTTTAAGGACGAACGATCAGAGCACCAAATGGTGTTCGAAAAAAGCACCACCATCCTTCTGCAATGAGGATTTGGCCAAGGTGCCCAGCATCATGTGGACCACAAGTCCCTATGATGTGGGGCTTCTGAAAGGAGTGGGTGAAGTGAAGATAAAGCTGAAACCAGGAGCAATTTTACCTACAGTAAAACAGTACCCACTATCAAAGGAGGCAGACAAGGGCATTTAGGAGACGATTACAGCACTAGTGGAGCGAGGCATTCTAGTACCGTCAGAGTCCCCATATAACAGAGCTGTGTACCCAGTTAAGAAAGTCAAAAGGGGGGGTCATGGCATTTTATCCAGGACTTGTGCCCCCTTAATAACATTGTAGAAGCAGTGAATCCTCTGGTTCCTAATCCAATGACAATTTTGTGCAGCATTCCAGCGGAAGTAGCCTGGTTCATGGTCAGACCTGAAGAACGCCTTCTTCTCTGTACCACTACACCCAGACTCAATTTCCTTTGTGTATAGATGTGATGCTAGAAATGCATTTGAGGGACAGGGCCTCTGTACTCCCATATCATGTGTGCTCTGTGTTGTTTTCTGCACGGGAGTCCATGTGGGACTCCTGGCAGTGCAGCTCTGCCTCTTTTTTGTTGTGGTTGGTGAACAGAGACCCTTCAGATACCCTTATGGCGCCCATCGGTGGGGTTACAACACTGTACCCCTAGCGTATGTTTTTGGGCACTTGTGTGTGGCCCACAGAGCAGTGTATGGGCTGGTGGCAGCTCCATGCTGAATTTGACAGGTGCTCTGAGTGTCCTCCATTTTGGGATACCCTGGCCCTGCCATAGGAATCAGTGGATTCCTGATAGGAGGCAAGATGGCCCCTGTGGCCTCTTGGTTTCTATAACCTGTTACCTTGTGTTTTCCCAAAGTCCTGGGAAGCCCTGACTCTGTCCCTTCCCCTGACTGGCTGTTGGGTGGAAGAACCATATATGGTATTGTGGGGGAAGTCCAGGCCAGACTGGCTGGAGCCTTCCCAGTGACTGTATGTTGTGGGTACACCCTTGGGGTGGGACCTGGGTGAATGGAGTGTGGGACCAATATGCACTTAATGTTATGGGTGTCTGGTATCTGTGTGTGTGACACAAAGAATGAGACAGCTCTGCCCGAAACTGACATGAATTCAGGGTGGTGTGCTGAAAGGCTGGGTGTTTGCCCCAATCCACATTCCTTGTTGTGTGTGTCTGGGTGGAAGTGAATGGTCTGAATGCACTGTGAGCCTGACTGGCTGCCTGCCTGCATGAATGCATGCCCTTCTGAATTATTGGCTGCCTGTGACTGGCTCAGCAGTTTGAATGAGAGATGGAACAGTATATCTGGGGACCTTTCACTTACCGGAATTGTTCAGAAGCCGAAGTCGAACCTTGATGCTTAACCTCGAAGTCCAGCTGGAAGAAGGTTTTGCTGCTGCTTGCCGTCGACAAAATCCAAAAGCTGTTGAGTCTTCAAGGACTGATCCAAGAGAGGACCTGACTAGGAGACCTCTTCCGAGATACGAGGGAACATCGTGCAAAAGCTTATCTTCACCTAGGTACCCTGGAAGCCAGTCCCGAAAAGTCGACCGGAGTCGGGGCCCGGCGAGAAATTCTGAAGTAAAGCACCCGGACATCGAGGCCATCGTCGTCGACCAGGGTTCGGAGGTTCGCCGTAACCGCTGGAAGCCCGTTGAGTCATGTTGCCCAGAAGCGGGGACAGCTTGACGCCATGCTGCTCGACGACCGGAGCCACAATGCTCCCCCCCCTTTACCTAAGACATTTGAAACAAAGGACTCCCTTGCAATCACTGTTGACTGCTCTGTCCCGCCGGAGAAAGTCATGGTCACAGACGAACCAAGGAGAATCCGCTGGGGGGTTTCCCACCCCCGAAGTCCACAAAGACCAATGAAGATCCGAAAGCCAGCCGTGGTCGAGTCCCGATCGTCGACACCCAACAACTGCTGCTGGGCCTACGTTCTTCATCGAGTCATCTTTGCGGCAACAAACTCTTGTCATCGAGGTACACTGCATGCCTTGCCTTCACAGGATGTCCACGACCAATCGTCGATGAGCACTGCGAAGGTCGAAGTTGCTATCTCGACGACAGTGTACACATTTCTCCGAGGACTATCAACGCCTGTGGCTCCTGCTTTAAAGGGAGTTCACCCATGAGGGATCCGCCGAAAAAACTCTGCTAAACCAGGTACAGAACATTTTTAGCAGGAAACAACACTACTTTAAACATTAATGGACTGGGCTTGTTGATGAACTTTATTTGCAGGTTGCCCAGGTGGGGAGATCCTCCCACAGAACTGTGTCCTTGGTAGGGGCAAAGTATTCTTCCATTGTTTTACCTAACTTGTCTTCCTTCCTGTGTCTGATGTTGATTCACTTTACTATTTGATTTGTATGCCATTGGAAACTCTCAGCAGTTGGTGCATTTTAAAGGAGTCAAGAGTGAACTGTGGTACCACATAGACATTGTATATATTTACTACATGAGATTTGCCAGAGCACAACGTGTGTCATTGATTGTGTTTATATATTGAACCTTATTTATATAAAGAACTGTGTTATCACATAACATAGTGTGTGTGTGTTAGGGAGAATTCTCTGTAGAGGCTAATTTCCCAAACCTAGTGAGTCCCCCAGCAGCTTTGCTAGATTTTTGGGGTTTATTTTGTTCTCCTGCCAAGAGTGAGGCTCTTTTACCCTCTCACTCTTGGACATGATTTGAGTGTCTTTCTTTGACTCTAGATGTGTTTAATGGGCTATGGGGTCTTTTACTCCATAGGGCTTCATGTAATTTTGTGATGTTTGTTACACAGCACCCTCCGTGCAGTAACACAGGGGTGTCGTAGTGACCCCCAAACATAGACTCCATACCCAGGGACTGACTACTGTCTCCCAGGGAGTGTAAAGTCACCATTGACTTTACTAGTCTTAAATTCTGAACAGAACCAGTACAAACCATCATATTGTGGGCGTACTGGTCGGGGCAATTCGATTGCCCCGGGATCTGTTGTTCGAGGGGGCACGTCTCCATCCCCCCTGATCGAGTTTTGGCTGGTGGCAGTGGATACTACTTGTTATATTCGACCGCAAATATTTCTCTATGGGATTTTCCCATTGTTTGAGGCTAATAAGCATAGCCTCAAACATACCGCCGGGTTATTTATTTAATAATAATTCACCGGTTGGGATTTTTTTGCCAGAGCTCGGTTCCAAAATGGCACTTGTGTTCGCTTCTGTGACTCCAGCCCAAAGTTGAGCCCTTAGTTCCACTTTTGGCAGGCTTCTACACAGAAGCCCTCCAAAGTGGTACCACTCTGTCTGGGTACCACAGAAGGTGTTGGAGGGGGTTTAGGCACCCTGGACTGAGTTGCCTCGGCAACTCAAGTCGCACTCTTGTGTGATTGGCCCAGGGGTGAGCCGCCTGGCTCACCCCTTAGCATGTTTGATTGACAGCTAGGACTGATGAATGGGGGTTTGCTGCATAAAAGCAGGGTCTTGGGGACTGGATCTTCAGAAGTCGCCACAGGACCTAAGAATCCAACGAGGGAGAAGCTGAGCCGACCTGCAATGACAACACCACCGGTGGAGCCCTGCTGAACCGTCTCACCACTTCCAAACGACAGAGGAGATCTCCAACCTGGAGAGCCTTCTTCCTTCGACTGGTGGGGATAACCAGTCTGTCTTCCTTTTTCGCCTTCCTGGAACATCTCGTGGCCGCCTTGCCTGTGCCAAGCACCCCAGCAACCGGGATACCACGTTTTACCACTACCGCGAACAAAGGGTAGTACCCTTTTGCCGGAAAACTCAGCGGCTGTTTTCTTCCCTGGCAGTGCAACGACCTTCATCTTTCCTTCACGGCGAGATCTTCTCTTCCCCTGGACGACGCAGCGACTTGCAACCACTGTCAGGAACAACTGCCCCGCTGGAGGATCCTTTCCACATAAGGTACTGTGTTCCACCCGGCTTCCCTTGCAACCGATTGTACGAGGTAGATTTAGCCCTCGGCTTTCAAACCTGGGTTAGCCTTGGACACCCTAACTAAACTTTTCTAAGCTTGAACAACTCCTTTTTGAACTACCTACAAGACTTAACAAGCCTGTTTTACCTGTGTGACCTTGGGTACATTTGTGCCCTCTCCAAGAGTGGACCCGGCCTATGAACTTTGGCTCACAAGTAGACTTTGCCTTTTACTGCCTTGCTAAGTGTCCTAAAGTATTCGTGTTGTGTGCTTTCCTAATTTCTACCTTTTCCCTCCCATTTTCGTTAACCTATCAGAGTGCCATCTTTAGTTAAGCGCTCACCTCTGTCTGAAAATAAGTGGTGTTAACTAAGACTTGTCTGATAGGGAATCTGGGATGTATATATAATAATAGTAACAGTGTTTTGAAGTGTTTTACAATCATAGTGTTGGAGTGTTTCAACAAGTGTGTTTTTAAATAAATAATTATATACCTTGATACCAAAGCTCTGGTCAGTGTTTGCTTGTGCTATTGTATCTGAGTGCCTATTGTGTATACTTTACATACTGCCTAATTCTTCTTGAAGGACGTCTGACTGCTCAGCCACAGCTACCACAGTGAATCTGTGTGGTGCAGACTGCTACCAAGTGGGTTTACTGCTAACACCTGTAGTCCTAAATCTTTCGCAGTGTTCCCAAATGGAACTGCACAGGTTTCTGCCTAACAGTGTGGACATTCCTTTTGTGGGGGCTTGGGGACAAAACTGTCCTTAAGAACCAGCCTGCATCACCTCCTGAGAGCTTAAGCCTTGGTTGCTCGTGTATTGCTACCAACAATAGGAAACCTTGGCTGGGGTGCTCTGTGCTTCTACTCTGCCATATAGAGGGCAGAAGTACAGAAACCCCCCTCCAGTCTTTACAATAGAAACCAGAAGTGGTGGAAACATACAAGACTTCCTCAAGGGTATTGCGAGACACCCTCCATATTCAATATGGTCCTCCAGATGGACCTGGGCAATGTACAGACGGAGAGCACGGTTCTACAGTACGTGGACGACATTTTGATTTGCAGCACGACAGAGGACCAGTGTAGAAATGACTCAGTGAACATGCTGCCAGTGTTAGCTGACAAGGGATACAAGGTGGACAAAGCCAAACTACAGTATTGTCAGAAAGAAGCGCTATACATTGGACAGACTATCTCACAAAATGGACGACAGGTGATGTCAGAAAGAGCAGTGACATTACGCAAGACAGCAACACCCAAGACAGTTCGAGAGATGCAGCAATTTCTGGGGTTGTGTGATTACTGCAGAGTATGGGTGATTGATTACAACAACACTTACAGCAGAACTTTACTGGGTGGTTTGAAGGAAGCACAAAAGGGACACAAAACAACAAGATGGACAACAGAGATGACGGAGGCATTTGATGAGCTGAAGGAAGCAATATGCACGGCTCCAGTGTTAGGGATCCCATAATACAAAAATAATGTCTTCTTGTTCTCACACACTGATGGGGTGGTGATGAAAGCAGTACTGACACAGAAGACAAACCTAGGGCAAACGCCAATAGCATACTACAGTGGGAAACTCAACCCAGAGATGAGAGACAATCCTTGTGAACAAGCTTTGGCTGCTGCTACATACACAGTGGATAAATCAGCAGGTACTACTATGGGGTGCAGCACCACTCTACATGGAGCATGCCTTTTTCGCGATACTGGAGAAACCAAAGAGCACACTGACAACACAGAGAGCATCAGGGTATGAGGTGTTACTATCCAACCCATCCCTGGTGGTGAGGTGCAGAGTTGTTAAACCAGTGATTTTCCTAGCAGACATTTTACAGGAAGGAGACTATGCACAGGACTGCGCAGAAAACATACAGGAATTCAGTGACACCTGCAAAGTACATGAGGGTGGAGGCGTGCTCTAAATTGACGGTTCTTCGACAATTGATCAGATGGATGGGGTCAAACATACAGGAACGGCAGTGGTATTGTTGAGAGAGGACGGAACAATTGAAGTAATGGTTAGTGCATGATTGCCATCAAATTACTCCGCACAGGCAGCAGAACTAGTGGCATTAATATTAGCATTGGAGCACAGCAGAGGGAAGGAGGTGACCGTATACTAAGACTCTGGGTACGTGATGTCAACAGTACACTCAGGACTGTCACAGTGGATGTGGAGGGGCTTTAGGATAGCAGACGGGTCCCCAGTACAGCATGAACTTTTATTGGGCAGATTAATCGAAGCTATACAGCATCCGGCGCAAATAGCCATAGTGAAGTGCCAAGCACACACACCACGGGGCAGGGGGGAGATCCTATTGCGTGGGGAAACGAAGCAGCAGACTCCGAAGCAAAATGTGCTGCATACTTTGGAGAGCCCCTAGAAATGGAAGCCTTATCACATGCCCGAGACTATGCAAGGACAATGGTACTAAAGGAAGGGTACAATGTATTACCAGAAACACAAATAATGGAGTTGCAGGAGCAGCAACCAGGGAGGAGGAGAAAGACTAGAAGGGGATGCCCAGTATCCCCAATAGACGCCCTATGACGACAGAACAACACAGGGAAAGTGTGATACCTTTTATTGAACACTGCACTGACACAGTTACATTATCCAACACACACAGGGAAGGAGGTCATTACCGGTCACATTGGAGAAAATTGGTTCGGTCCTAATTTGGCAGAACATGCGGCTGAATTTTTAAGAAACTGCTTGGCATGCAAGCAGTTAACTGCAGGACATACATTGAGAGTTGTGAGAGGAGACATACCTTGCCCAGCAGGCCCATTCCAGCATCTCCACATCGACTATGTTGACATGATCCAAGTTTGCTAAGGATACCGCTACATGATGGTGGTTGTGTGCCCATTCTCTTAGTGGATTCAGGCAGGTCCCCGTTCCCATCTAGATGCCCTCAGGGCAGAGAAGTTCTTGGCCCGTGGAGTATTCCCACAATGGGCGTATGTGAGGTCCTACGGTCCGACAATGGCCCTCACTTCGCCAATGAGATGTTCAATCACATTACTAAGTTGCTGGGCATTCAACAGAAGTTATCTTGTGCTCATCGCCCGAAAGCAAATGGGGTGTGTGAACGCCTAAATGGCCTTTTAAAGGAAATGATTACAAAGACAAAACAGAGCGCAAAGCAAAAACTGGCTCCATAGCATACCCCTTGCACTCTTTGCATTGTGCAAGAAGCCCGGGTCCAACCACCATTTAACGCCCCATGAGGTGGTGACAGGACGGCGCATGCAACTCCCCATGGCTCCTCCCACTAGAGCACTGAAGGATGCTGAGAGTAGTGCAGAAGTGTTAGGCCAGGAAATGTATGATTACATAACTCCTTTGATTGCTAGTGCCTTTTTTTTTTAAATCTCTCGCCAGGTAGGACGACACCAGGGAGGCCCAGAAGACAGCGGAAAAAGCAACAGTGACAACGAACCAAAGAACTCTGGGACAGAAAGGCTTGTTAGCGTTGGTGACACTGTACTGCTGATAAATTTCATCAGGAGATGGGACGCACCTAGATTTACTGGTCCCTACACAGTGGAGAGAGTGGCAGACCGAGCAGTGAAGCTGGAAGGGAAGGCAGTCCGGAATCATCTCTCGGATGCCAAGACCTACAAGGCGGAGGCCTCACCTGGCAACAAAATCGACTGGGCCAACAATCAGCAGCAAGAGGAGCAAAGCAATAATTTTGAACTTACACTGCCAAGTGGAGGACACCCAATGGTTACTCACTCAAGGGCAGCAGAGTTGGGGCAAGGATTGCTGACACATCCAGAGTAAGCATACACTGTCTGTTTGTTATTTCCATTCTCTGCATACATTCTTCGAGAAAGCTGACTGTAATATTTAGTGACTGTTTATGTTACCTACTGATTTCCACCTTGATACTTTCTCGAATCATTTTGTCCACAATGTGAGAAGACCAAGCCAGTTTCGAGCAAGTTCGCCTAGAGTATATTATTATCTTGCTTTCATAGCATATCTGGCCCAAGTGCACCCACAACATGGACAGGGAAACCCTTCTATTCTCTCCATACTGAGGGACTATGAAATTAGAAATTTGTGGGAGCAGTTATTTATCTATGCAATACATTATATAGGGTTTACGGGGCTTAAGGGTTAACCTGATATTAATACAGTAACGCTTACTTTATCGTATTTCAGGCGGGAAACTTATATTTTCAAGCTGCACAAGAATCCCACAGCACAGGTAAAGATGGGTGAAATAATAAAAAAAATATGCTTATTTTTGTAGTGTCTCTTATTTCCAAGTGGAGTATTTGTATTCATATTCTGGAGAATTTTGTTTGTTGCTAGTGAATCCGCTGTTTCCTCTACTAACATTACCCAAACCCTAGCAGGTGGAACGACCATGTCAGGTGGACAGGAGAGCACTGCAAGCACGGTAAGAAGAGGTAAGCCCCGGTTGACACAGACATGAAGGGGTAGATCTCTATCTCGCCGACGCTGCTCGAGTGTTTAATAACATGTGGTACAAGCACATGACCAAAGTAGGTAATGAAACCACCCGGGAGAGCTGTTATATCTGCTCATTAATCCCCTATGCCATGAGTGCCTCCAGAACGCTTATAGCAACTGGAATACCAGCAGCAAGAGCCCAATGCCTGATGTACCCGTCTGTGGTAACAACTTGAGGAAGATTTCAAGGGAAAACAGCAACATTGAGAGGGATGTCTCAGGCAACGTTCCCATACGAAGACGGTTACATAAAGACTCTCGACATGATTAACAATTATTGGCAGTTAGACGAAGCAATACAATATATAACTGACAGGCCACAGAAAGGAGACACGAAGACTATAAAGTTGATACAACTGCCCTGCCCATGGAAAAGGGTGAAGGAGATGGGAGGAGAACCTGGATGCTCGGAAAGACCACAGATGCTCGTGTATGGTCAAGAATACACAGAGGATGGATGGAAAGCTGGAGTAGTGGGAAGCAAGGCACATACCCTAGCACAATCGCCAGTGAATAAAGTACCTTAAAGAGTGGGATGCAAGGTTGTTCGCTTGGGTGGAGAATGAAGCTGGACCGATGCCTATAATACCCCTGAAAACACCAGAACTCTGTTACCAGAATGACGTTGAAGAAAGAGTTGGAGAGCATACAGGATGCCGTAGCATAGAAAATCATGCAGCAATGAAGATGGGCACTGCAGTACCGATGGACCACTACTGGGCATGCAGATCCAAGGCATATGAGAAGCTGCCACCCAACTGGGAAGGGGCTTGCTCATTGGTACATATCAATATGCCATAATTGGTTGTGCCACTGAAGGATATAAAGTTTGATGACTTCCCAAAGATGGAAACTAACAAAAGGAAGAAGAGGTTTGCGGAAGGCGAACAAACAGGAAAAGAAAAAAGGCTGGCAGAAGTAAGTACAGTGAAAAGAAGCAACTAAAAAGAAACGGCTCTAGATGATGTACCACAAGAACACGGGCTATTTAGCAGAACGCAAATGTTTTTCGCATCAGTAGTTCCAGCTATACAGATGTATACAAAATGGCTGTAGATTACCAGGTGGAAGCTGATGATGACGAACTCTACAGTGAATGAGTTCAACGCAATAAAGGAAGAGCTCTGAGCAGTAAGGTTTATGGCGCTCCAGAATAGGTATGTTCTGTATCTGCTCACATCGATGGAAGGAGGAGTTTGCGCAAAAATTGGGAGTTCCTGTTGCACATTCATAATGACATTAGTGACACCACGCCATAGCAGCGTTTAGACATGAAGCATGTTTGCAGTCCTGTACTGCATTATACAGACACGCACCTCACATACACGAAGAACATGTTTACACAGTTCGATAGCTTGTCAGATCTATGGTCTAACAAGTCTGACTCTTCTTGTTCGTCACTGAATTCAACTTCCCCCTCCTCCTCACCTGTGTCTTCCGAAGATGAATAGCGCAGGTGTCTTTGTCTCCTTTGTTCCTTTTGCCTTTTTTTGTAGAGATACGGCCTCCCCCGGATAGAAGCCACTCTGCTGCCTTGATATAACAAGGGAGGCAGAGGACCCCTTCCCAGAGCGCCAAAAAGAGGAAAAAGCCAAAGCTAAAAAAAACTCTGTGGATATTCCTTATCAAGTCCTTCAGAAAAGCGGATGGTTTGTGGTATTCCGAGGTCTGAGGAAGGAGTCCAAGAAAGAGGAAGGATCTGGAAAATCCCACTTGGTCCGAGGATAGGGGATCTGGCGCCCAGTTGATGGTAAGTATAAGCGGACTGTGGGGATGTGGAGATGTCTGTTACTGAAGGCAAGGATGTGGCAAGGAGGATGAGGGCAGCCATGAGAATAGCACACGGCAGAGGAGGGAAAGGAAGAAAGTGGAGCAGTGTAGGACGCTGAGGAGAAGAACCGGGGCTGGACCCGGAAGAGCGAGGGAGCCATGGACGGGGAAATGAAAGAAGCAAAGAGGAGGGTTTGAAATTAAACAAGACGGAGGAAAAAGCGGAAGAAAGCAGTCGACAGACAGCTGATTGACTCCAAGAGTCTAAGGAGAAAACTAGCGTGTAAACCCGAAAGCACCGAAGCGGAAAGGGTTGCAACGCGAAGACGCTAAGGTAGGCAGCGTTGTTAAAGGAAACGCTAACAATAGAAGACGGACAAGAAAAAACATAAAGACTAGACTGTAGCTCACGTATGCAATATGAGATAGACAAAGAAGAAGGACAACAAATTAGGTAGACCCGCAATCCAGGAAGAGGACAGGATAGAGAACATAGAAAAAGGATAAAACGAAAACAAGCCCGTAAATCAGGAAGAAATCAGTACAGAGGAGGAAACAAAACCTGGTGGCGATCCTAATGACGGCTTAAAACGCCAAGTACTCCACAGTCTCCAAGCAGGAAGGTGAATGACAGTATGCCTCCTCCTCATGGGAGGTCCACCCGGTTTACCCGGATGACTTCAGTGAAAGCGCTGAACCAGAATGGGGGCATGGAGATGTGATACGGGTTCCCAGGAGCCCTGAGAATGAGAATACCCTTTCCAATGGACTAAGTATTCCAATCGTCCTTTTCTGTATCGGGAGTCCATGATCTTGGCTACCTCATGTTCCTCGGGTGTTTCATCCGCCATAGTATGGGTTCTGAGTCTGGGGCGACCTTAAGGATCGGCATTATACGCTTTGAGTAGGGAGGAGTGAAATACAGGATGTATGTTTTTCATGTGTTTGGGCAATTGAAGGCGGTATGCCACAGGGTTGATGCGTTCCACCACTGCGAAGGGACCTAACTATCTAGGTGACAGCTTAGTGGGTCGTAACCATCGTGGCAGATACTTGGTAGAGAGCCAAACTTTGGTGCCTTTAGTCCACATCGGTGACGGCTGATGATGAGGGTTGCTGTGAGTGCAGTACCTGCGTTGGCTGTCTTGCAAACCTTCTCTGGCAGTCTTGTGTGCCTCAGCGATGTTAGAAAGGATGGCGTCCACTGAAGGCATGAGGGAAGCATGACTGTTCTTAGGCAGTAAAAACAAGGATGGTAACCGTAGGAACAGAAAAAAGGACTGAGCTTGGTAGCGCTGTGTTTGGAGTTGTTATAAGAGAACTCAGCCAGGGGAAGCAAAGCTACCCAATTATCTTGTTGTTGGTTAACATAACAGCAGAGATATTGCTCTAGCGAAGAGTTCAGCCGTTCTGTCTGCCTGTTGGTCTGAGGGTGAAAACCCGAAGACCTGGCTCGTTCAATTCCCACCTTGTCACAGAATGCTCTCCAGAAGCGTGAGGTGTATTGGCTGCCCCGGTCAGAGATGATCTTCTCAGTTATCCCATGAAGGCGAAAAACGTCCTTAGTGAAGACTGATGCCATCTCAGCCGCAGAAGGAACTCCTGGGAGGGGAGAAAAGTGTGCCATTTTGGTGAAGGTATCCACAGTAACCATTATACAAGTGCAGCCCTCGGAACAAGGTAGTTCCACGAGGAAATCAGTGCTCAGGACACTCCAGAGTCTTGTTGGCAGTTTGTCTTGCTGTAATAAACCCACCGGGCGTTGGGTATTGTATTTGGCCTGATTGCACACAGGGCAAGACCTAACGTATTAAGTAACGTCCGTCCGTTGATTCGGCCACCAGAATTCTCTTTTGAGAAGTTCCAGGGTGTTTTGCACCCCTCTATAACCGGCCAGGCGGTCATCATGACACCATTTTAGAGCACGCCGTCTTGTAGCGGGATCAGGCAGGAATAAATGATGGTTTATGAACAGCAAACTGTTTTGTCTGTAGACGATGGGGGTAATTCATAGATTTCAGCGCAGAGGCAGCGCACGCGAGCAGTGCAGAGATGGAGCATGCGCCAGTCGTGTGCGCTAAACCGCATTCTGGCGCACCACGTATTCATGGAATTTCCAAGCCATAATGAGCGCTGGCGCAGAGAACATCCTGCAGCGCCAGTTACGGCCCCAAGAAAGCCCCTTGCGCAAGGAAAAGCCATTGAAATCCCCAATGCAGCGCAAAGGGCCACGCTAACCCTGGACCAGCTTACAGGGCCACTACACTGCAATCGCGGAGCGGGGAACGTGTATCCCTGGGGTGCGCTGGAATTATCACACGCGATATGGCTTCCGCGAGTGGGGTACGTGTATTACTGGTTTTCGCGTGGAGTTTCACACACGATAGGCCCTGTGCGAGCAGGGTACGTGTATTACTGGGGTTTGCAGGGAGTCCAACACGCGATAGGCCTTGTGCGAGCAGGGTACGTTTATGACTGGGGTTCGCGGGGAGTTTCACAGGCGATAGGCCTTGGGCGAGCGTGGTACGTGTATGACTGTGGTTCGCTGGGAGTTTCACACACGATAGGCCTTGGGTGAGCAGGGTATGTGTATGACTGGGGTTCGCTGGGAGTTTCACACGTGATAGGCCTTGGGTGAGCGGGGTACGTGTATGACTGGGGTTCGCGGGGAGTTTCACACGCGATAGGACTTGGGCGAGCGTGGTTCGTGTATGACTGGGGTTCGCGGGGAGTTTCACACGCGATAGGCCTTGGGCGAGCGGGGTACATGTATGACGGGTTCGCGGGGAGTTTCACACGCGATAGGTCTTGGCTGAGCGGGGTACGTTTATGACTGTGGTTCGCTGGGAGTCTCACACGCAATAGGCCTTGTGCGAGCGGGGTACGTGTATGACTGGGGTTCGCGGGGAGTTTCACACGCGATAGGCCTTGGGCGAGCAGGGTATGTGTATGACTGGGGTTCGCTGGGAGTTTCACACGCGATAGGCCTTGGGCGAGCGGGGTACGTGTATCCCTGGGGTGTGCTTGAATTATCACATGCGATATGGCTTCCGCGAGTGCGGTACGTGTATTACTGGGGTTTGCAGGGAGTCTCACACGCAATAGGCCTTGGGCGAGCGGGGTACATGTATGACTGGGGTTCGCGGGGAGTTTCACACGCGTTAGGTCTTGGGCGTGTGGTACGTGTATGACTGGGGTTTGCGGGGAGTTTCACACGCAATAGGCCTTGGGCAAGCGGGGTACGTGTATGACTGGGGTTCGCGGGGAGTTTCACACGTGATAGGCCTTGGGCGAGTGGGGTTCGTGTATGACTGGGGTTCGCGGGGAGTTTCACACGCGATAGGCCTTGGGTGAGCAGGGTATGTGTATAACTGGGGTTCGCTGGGAGTTTCACACGCGATAGGCCTTGGGCGAGCGGGATTCGTGTATAAATGGGGTTCGTGGGGAGTTTCACACGCGATAGGCCTTGGGCGAGCGGGGTACGTGTATGACTGGGGTTCGCGGGGAGTTTCACACGCGATAGGCCTTGGGCGAGCGGGGTACGTGTATAACTGGGGTTCGCGGGGAGTTTCACACGTGATAGGTCTTGGCTGAGCGGGGTACGTTATGACTGGGGTTCGCTGGGAGTTTGACACGTGATAGGCCTTGGGCGAGTGGGGTATGTGTATGACTGGGGTTCGCGGGGAGTTTCACATGCGATAGGCCTTGGGCGAGCGGTGTACGTGTATGACTGGGGTTCGCAGGGAGTTTCATACGCGATAGGCCTCGGGCGAGCGGGGTTCGTGTATGACTGGGGTGCCCCACCGGGAATTGGCAGTGTGTGTCCTCCCAGGTGAGCCCTCACCACCCTCCCGAGGGCCTGCAGGCAGCCCACACCACAGGGGACTACCCTGCATCCCTGGCCATGCCCCGCAGGCAGCCCATCCACCCTGGCCATGCCCCCCAGCCAGCCCATCCACCCTGGCCATGCCCCCCAGCCAGCCCACATGTCACCATGCACAAGTGAGCACCGACTCATGTACCCCTGCACCCCCCCCAGCAGTGACGGGCACCTGCCAGCAGGCCCCGACTCATGTCCCCCTGCACCTACCCCACCCAGCAGTGACGGGCACCTGCCAGCAGGCCCCGACTCATGTCCGAGTGTTAGGGAGAATTCTCTGTTTAGGCTGAATTTCCTAACCTAGTGAGTCCCCCAGCAGCTTTGCTGGATTTCTGGAGTTTGTTTTTTTCTCCTGCCAAGAGTGAGACTCTTTTCCTCACACTCTTGGACATGATTTGAGGGGTTCCTTTGACTGTTAATGTGTTTTATAGGCTATGGGGTCTTTTACTCCATAGGGTCTCATGTGTTTTTCCTATGTGTGTTACACAGCACCCTCAGTGCAGTAACACAGGGGTGTCCTAGAGGACCCCCACCATAGACTCCATACCCTGGGACTGACTACTGTCTCCCAGGGCATGTAAAGTCACCATTGGCTTTACTAGTCCCAAATTTACTAACAGAACCAGTACAAACCATCCTATTGTGGACGTACTGGTAGGGGCAATTCGATTTCCCCTGGGTCTGTTGTTCGAGGGGGCACTGTCCCGTCCCCCCTCGTCGAGTTTTGGCTGGTGGCAGTGGATACTACCAGTTATATTCGACCGCAAATATATCTCTATGGGATTTTCCCATTGTTCGAGGCTAATACCTTTTTACATAGCCTCTAACATACCGCTGGTTTATTTATTTAATATTAATTCTCCGGTTGGTAGTTTTTGACAGAACTCGGTTTCAAAATGGCGTTTGTGTTTGCCTCTGTAACTCCAAACCAAAGGTCGAGCCCTTTTTTTCCACTTTTGGCAGGCTTCTACACAGAAGCCCTCCAAAGTCGTGCCACTCTGTCTGGGTACCACAGGGGGTGTGGGAGGGGTTTAGGCACCTTGGACTAAGTTGCCTTGCCCACTCAGGTCGCACTCTTGCGTGATTGGCCCAAGTGGTGAGCCACCCCGCTCACCACTTAGCATGTTTGATTGACAGCTAGGCTGAATGAATGGGGGTTTCTTGTATAAAAGCAGGGCTTTTGGGACTGGAACTTCAGAAGTTGCCACAGGACCTGAAAATCCAAAGAGGGAGAAGCTGAGCCGACCTGCTACGACGACACCACCGGTGGAGCCCTGCAGAACCGACTCACCACTTCCCAACGACAGAGGAGATCTCCCTGCTGGAGAGTCTTCTTCCCTTGACTGGTGGGACCAACCAGTTTACCTTCTTTCTTCGCTCCCAGGACGTCCAAGTGGTCGAATTGCCCGTGCCAAGTACCCCGGCAACCGGATAGCCACTTACCCCTGAACCGCGAATAAAAGGACTGCTCCTTTTAATTGAGAACTCCACGGCTGGTTTCTTCCCTGGCAGTTCAACGGACTCATGCTCTCCTCCATGACGAGATCTTCTCTTCCCCCAGACGAAGCACCCTCTTGCACCCGCTGCCAGGAACAACTGCCTCCACTGGAGCGTTCTCTCCATTAAGGTACTGTGTCCGCCAGGCATCCCTTTCTAAAGATTGCTACAAGGTAATAATAACCCCTTAACCTTCTGGATTGGGCTGGCCGCCTTGACCATCTAACTGGTCCCTTTCTTTTGGTCCAACTCTTTCTGAACCTTTTGCAAGACTTTTGTGCACTTTCAACCGTGTGACCTTGGACACATTTTCGACCGGAGCCTCTTAAAGTGGTCCGGCTGTCTGAACATTGACTTTACGGTTTTAACCTGCCTTTTCCTCCTACTGTGTTCTTTTGAAAGTGTTGGGATCTGTTTCTATCTTTGCTCTGCCTTTCTCCCCCGTTTTAACTAAGTTATTAGAGTGCCATCTTCGTTAAGTGCTCACCGCTGTCTGGAAATAAGTGTTGCCTTACTTAAGACTTGTCTAATAACCGTTTTAAGGGAGTGTATATACTTTAGTGACTGTGTTTTTGAACTGCTTCATAATAGTGCCAGTGTTTTTAACTAGATGTGTTTTTAAATAAATAATTATATCTCTATACACCCAGCTCTGGTCAGTGTTTGCTTGTACTACTGTGTTCTTTTGACCTATTGTGTATGCCCTGTATACTGCCTAACTCCTCTTGAGAGAAGTCTGACTGCTCAGCCACAGCTACCGGGTAAATCTGGGTGGTACAGACTGCTACCAATTGGGTTTACTGCCAACCACCTGTAGTCTTAAATCTTTTGCAGTGGTCCCATGGGGAACTGCACAGGTTTCTGCCTAACACCCCCTGCACCCACCCCCCCAGCAGTGACGGGCACCTGCCAGCAGGCCCCGACTCATGTCCCCCTGCACCCACCCACCCAGCAGTGACGGGCACCTGCCAGCAGGCCCCGACTCATGTCCCTCTGCACCCCCCCACCCAGCAGTGACGGGCACCTGCCAGCAGGCCCCGACTCATGTCCCCCTGCGCCCCCCCCACCCAGCAGTGACGTGCAACTGCCAGAAGGCCCCGACTCATGCCCCCCCAACACGTCATAAAGATGCACAATCATGGCCCGCATGTCCACCAAAATTCCACAGCACGCCACCCCAGTCTTGAGACGCAATGAATTTCCCAATCCAACCCACACTGACATGCCTATCTCATGACACAAACCAAAAGTCAACTATGTACATCAACACATGTCCGTCTCACACACACACACTGGGTGCCATTGATTGTGTAAACCCACATTTTGACATGCATGAACCCAATGAGCGAATTACACACATGGAAGTAAAATATGAAAATGTATTATGAACAAAATGAATGTAATAAAATGAAAGCATAAAAAAAATGTCAAACATGACATGAAATGCATGTCCAAAACATACTAAAATAAAATGTAGAACCAATCCAAAGAAATCCAAAAGAAAAATCGTCCAAACTCTCCGTCCACCAAAGCAAATCCAAAGGAAACGTAAAATCCATTGATCCATGGTGAATTAAAATAAAATAAGTTCTCACAAATCCAATGTTCATTACCTCCACGTCCACTCTTCCTCGTCCCAGTACTTACTTCATGAGGCCCCTGCCTCCGACACAGGACCTTCTTCTATTTCTTTAAATTCCTATAACTCCTCCCCCACATCTACGTCACTCAGTTTAATTTTTCCTGCCTCCGGCAGGTTGGACTTTTTCTTCCTGGTGTAGGGCACTGGGGAGCACCGATTGCTGGCCCCCTGGGGGGGGCTGTGTGGCGGGGCACTCGGCTCCCTCAGGTGAAGCGGTGCTCCTGGCCACCTGCAGGGCTTGGGGTCACAATTGAGCGGGATTGCCTTGCTCGGTTCTTTGCTGGGCTCTGGACCGCAGCGGGAGCATTGTGTCCCGGGTCCTGCACGGCCCGGGGAAGGTAAGGAGAGGGGAGGACTGGGCTTGATGTTTTTCCCCTCTCCTCCTGTTTTTGGCCATCTTGATTCAACAGGCCTTTTCCTCGTGCTCTGTGTACACATCTTTATTGGAAATGATGGCAAGCACTTGGCAGTATGGGCTAGCCTTCCCTTTTGTTGGGTGGCCTCTCTGCTTCTTGTCGTGGGGTGACAGTGGCAGAGAGTCTTTGAAAGTGCGGGGGCTCTGTTCTGTCGCAGGCATGTCACATACCACCCGCTCCTCAGACATACACAGCCCAGGATGCACCAGATGTTAGCTGCATTCTCTCGGGGAAGGTAAGGAGAGGGGAGGACTGTGCTTGATATTTTTCCCCTCTCCTGCTGGTATGGCCATCTTGACTCCTTCAACATGCCTTTTCCTCGTGCTCTGTGTACACATCTTTATTGGAAATAATGGCAAGCAGTGTTCCCTCTAAGCTGTGCGCATGTGCGCTTGCCCAGCTTCCATCTGGGTGCCGCTCAGAAGAGTTTTAGCAGCGCACACAGACAATTCTCACCTCTTCAAAAATATTTAATGAGGCACAAGCCACGGCAAATAATTGAATTTTGCTATCTATACACATAAGAGGTAAAAAACGAATATGAAAAACTGGGTCCATGAACAGAAGAATCTAACCTGCACACTTTAACCAAATAAGTTTAACTCCCCACCCATGACTCCTAAGCTTGATTCTACCACACTTTGACATTATGACTCCTAACTTCTGCCCCAGAACACATTAGGATAGTACCAGACAACCTTGACTCCTCCTCTCTTGGCTCTGCAAAAGGTTAGCAGATGTGTACCTGTAAAGCAAGAGGGGTTCTGCACGTCCGCTCTCTATATGGTAGAGGGGAGGCACAGAGACCCCTGCCAAGATTCTCTATTACGGTAGCAATGGACGTGCAATCAAACCTAGCTTCTCGGGAGGTGATGCGAGCTGGTTCTTAAGTACAGTGTAGTCCCCAAGCCCCCATGAAGGAATGTCCACACACTGTATCGGTTAAAACAGTCTTTATATAATTAACATTCAAAGTCATATACACGATCACGATAACTCACTTTGTACTCCGAAAATCAACAATGGTAAATATTTACAATTCTAAAGTGGTACCACTAACGTTATTAGAGCTTATTAAAGTGCATACGGTCAGAATGACACACAGATCAAAAAAAAGAGGAAACCAGCAGTAGAGAGAGGAAGGAAAAAAACAATAGGCAGAGTACTGGCCCCGTTACCTAGACACAGTTCTGTGTGGAGATCCCCCCCACCTGGGCAACCTGTAGAAGAAAGATACAAGCCCAGTCCATATATTGTTCACCCTTAGACTTCCCAATAGTTCTGCAACCCCGAAGTGCCTTGGTGTTGTAGCGTTCCACGTCAGGGAAATCGACAACCCTACTTGAGTGTCCTCCCTTTCAGGCAGGAGTCACGGGTCGTCGAACGTCCAACGGAGAACAGGTGGAGATACGACGGTGAAGTGGCCACGTCGTTCCTAGCGGTGCTCGTTGACGGGGAAGTGTAAACGTCCTGCCAGGAAGAGGCATGCGGGGCACCTCAGTGTCGATAGTTCTGGACCGCAAAGAGTTGAAGAACTGTGGCCCAGCACGGGCGTCGAGTCTTCGGCATCTCTGTGGTCTTTGGGTGGCGGGAAACCCACCGGTGGATGCTCCTCGGCACGTCAACGGTCAGGCCTTCTCCAGCAGGATACAGCGGACGAGAGCGTCCTTGGATTAATAAAGTTTCTTAGGCAACAGGAACGCGATGGCAGTCGACGACAGTGACGGACAACAGTCCGGGCGCTTCTCCTTGGAGTTCCGCAGCAGTCCCCGTATCGGGTCGGCAGCCTGTCGAAGGTCTGTCTTCCAGGGATCTTAGGCAAAGATCAGCTGTGCACGATGGTGTTAGGAAAGATTTCTTAATTGTGAGTAATTTTCCTTCCATGTGGCAACCCCTAAACTTTTTGCTGTTGTTTTCACCATGATCTAGACTTTGCCAGAGAAGTGCAGCCTTCTACCGCACTCCTCTGGGCTTTCGCTCCATTCTTACGGGGAAACTGACATGCCCTTAAGACAGTCAGTACTGGGAAACGCTGTTTTCCGTAGTTTCTTTATCATGTTGCAGCTTTCGTGCAACATGACACAAGAGGGCACTGTAAGCTAAGTTACTGCTCTCTTGGGTCTCTAGTCTTCTACAGGCCCTAGATACTCTGTTTGGATTGTAAATGATCGGTGCAAGTGAATCACGGAAGGGAATGGTGGCAGCGATTGTTTCTTGTGTTTTTGAGCTCCTTTTGGCGTTGTAAGCACGTTTCTCGCGCTTAGCCCAAAATGGTGGCCTGGCTCCCAAAATGGCCAGACCACGAGGCTCCTTTGTCCTGTCCGCTGACTGTCTTGCCCCCTTCACCTTCCCCAGGTCGAGCCGACCCGGGGCCTTCCTTATTTGGGCATGTACTTTCCCGCGAAACACAGATGCTTTCGCGGGCTTCTACAGGCCTTGTGTGTGCCTCCAGGATGTGGGCTGGGATGTCTGGTCCCAATACACATTATGGGTGTCAGAGAGTCTAGTGTGGAATGAATGCCTGGGACCACCATGGTCCGTGATAGGTCCACGTATGGTGTGAGTGTTTGATGAGCGGATCTCCCATTGGGTCCCCTCCGTTTTGGCGCGAAGGGAACCGTGGATAAGAGGGGGCTGGAAACACCACTACCATGTCGATCTCCTGAGTTCTCACGAACAAAGGAATACCGGAGCCAAGTATCCTGCAACCACGAGGCTGAACCGAGGAATCGCTGGTGACCCGCTGAAGGACTGCTCCTCTGCACTGCTGTCGCTTTGTGAAACCCTTTCTACCTCTGATCGAACCAGAAGGCCTGTACTGGTACTTTTACCCTTGGAATAACGGGGACAGCTATTCTCGGCATCTTCACCATCTCCTGCACGTAAGCCTTCGGAAGTGTCTCTGGGCCATCCAGCAGACTGACCAGCCTACCCAGGAGTCTTGCTCTGTAACCGCCGTCAGGTTGTGTTGTATTTCGAGTCCTTGTCACTCTTACACGATTCAACACTTGGCATTCCCAGGTCTGAAGTGAGTAGTGTACATTTGGCTGAGATACACACGGCCGCTCCGTTGCCCTGCTGAGGTAACAAACTGTGCGGGTTCACTTCGTTTGGGACACCTTTAACTCAACTCTGATGCTGCAGAATCTACACGACGACGAGACGTCCCCTGCTCCTACCTGAACCTGCCAGCACTGAAACTGACGCGGAGAAGCCTGGGTCTGCTTGCATCGGGGACCGGTGAGTAGCATAGCTAGGAACTGGTCGCCCTCCTGCAGGAGCCCATAGCTTTTCCCCGCTGTGTCAAACAGCACGCCTTTCCATACTGGCGCTCTGCTTCTGCCCACAGTGGAGGCTGCGCTTGAGTCGCGGAACTCTGTTCTTCTTCATTTGTGCACCAAACTGAACTGCTTGATTCCCTCGAAGAGACTCCCCTTTTTGTCCGTTGGCACCAGCGTGTGCAGGTACTTTTGAGCACCAGGCTCCACTCTTCGTAGGGCTTGGACTTCCTTGTAGTTAGGTGCCCCTGAAGGCGGACTGGGTCTAATCATTATTTCGCACTGCCTGTTTTCCTCCCCTTCTAGGTGGACTACACATTTTGTGCATCTAACGTTTTAGACTCGTTTGTATTTGTATATATATTGTATTGGTTTGGTATGTGTTGGTTTACTAGAGTTTTATTGTGATTTCTCGCTACGGTCATTGTTGCAAAGGCCTTGGAATAAATGTGTATATATTTTTAATATAACACCTGTTTGGAGTAATTTGTAAGTGTCCTTGCTTTGTGTGCTCATTGTGGGCTTTCAGTCACCCTCACCCCTCTTGAGACCTAGTCTTGACCGCCGCGATCGCTACCCTGATTGGTCTGGCTTGTCCAGAGGTTACCCTGTTCCAAGTAATTAGGTTGGCCTTCTGAACCACTGCGCCGCCAGGACAGAGTTCAGAAATCCGTCTTAACAGATGGTCCCTCGTAGCTCGGGAAGATGGCGCCTTACCAGGTCCTCTCTGAGTCAGTTCTTGAAGCACAGCAGCTTTCAGATTGCGAAGGATAGCAACAGCAATTCTTCTCGTGCAGCAGGGCTCAAGGTTAAGCTTCACTCCAGTTACTCGTCGTAGTGGACTTCAGCTTTTGAACACGATTCCTAGTAGTGAGAGGTCCCCAGATATACTGTTGATCTCCCATTCATTCCGCTTGGTCATACTCAAGCATCCAATCATGACTACGGGCATTCATGCAGGCAGGCAGCCAATCAGGCACATGAGGTATTCAGGCCATTCACTTCTCTCCACACTCACAACAAGTTATGTGTATTGGGACAAGTACCGAGCCATTCAACACTCCAAGCTGCATTCATACCGTTTCGGGCAGGGCTGTCTCAACCATTGTGTCAAACACCAGATATTAGACAGTCACAACATAGAATGTATATTCGTCACACACTCCATTCACCCAGGTCCCACCACAGGCGTACCCACCACATACGGTCGTTGAGAAGGCAAAACTACCATATACGCAACTTCCACCCAACAGCCAGTCAGGGGGGAGGGACAGAGGCAGGGTTTCCCAGGACTTCAGGAAGATCAGGGTAACAGGTGATGGAAGGC
Source organism: Ambystoma mexicanum (assembly GCF_040938575.1). Classification (NCBI taxonomy): domain Eukaryota; kingdom Metazoa; phylum Chordata; class Amphibia; order Caudata; family Ambystomatidae; genus Ambystoma; species Ambystoma mexicanum. Next base: position 36,829,929 of record NC_090939.1, read on the forward strand.
AAGAGGCCAGGGGGGCCATTTTGCCTCCACCAGGAATCTACCGATTCCAATGACAGGGCCTGGGCATCCCAAAATGGAGGATGCTCAGGGCACCAGTCATTTGAGCACGGAGCTGCCACCAGCCCGTACCCTGCTCTGTGGGTCACACACAGGTGCCCAAAAACATACACTAGGGGTACAGGGTTGTACCCCTACCCATGGGTGCCATAAGGGTATCCCATGGGTCTGTTCACCAAATCAAAAGAGAGAGAGCTGCACCGCCAGGAGTCCCACATGAACTCCTGCGCAGAGAACACGACAGAACACACTATAAAAAGCAGTAAAGGACAAGGATACGGAGGCCCTGTCCCTCCGATGCATTTCCAGCATCGCAGTACCTACATCCACTTGTTTTATGTTTGTTGTAATATGAATAATGTTCACGTGCCAGAATTTGTTACTCATTGTGCCTTACCAAAAGCGTCACCCACACAATAAAATCAAACTACCAGCTAAAATATTGGATACTGACTGTAACTAAGCAGGCTACCTGGATGTGTAACCTTATCCTATACTTCCTCTTCTTAGTACATATATCGTGCAAGTGCTTTGAAGCGCCCCCCTTGCAAGTTAACGCATTATAAAACTAAAATATTAATTTGCCCTGTAAAGATTTTGAGAAGACAAATGTGGTGCTCAGTATCTCCAACTTTAGCACTACTAACATTACACTATAGGTGGAGAGCAACATTGCAATATCATTTACTTTGCCTACACAGGATAATGGGTATGGACTATACCTGGGATTACTCGTCCATAGTATCAGGGCACTGGATATTCAGACAGGAGAATGCCTTCCTTTGGGTATAGACTGTAACACATTATATGGTAACTTGCTGCTATGTAAAACAGTTTCACTGAGAACTGTGTAATCCAACACAATGATATGAGGGTGGGGTATGTTTCAAACAATCCTGTATGCACTGCAAAATAATGGCGTACATGCAGTCATGACATTCTTAAAATGCACATAATATGTTGAATATTAAATGTGCCTTGCTTGCAAAGTGTTGTGGGTCCTACCCTCAGCATCAGAATGGATTAGTTTTGGACCTTTAAAGCCAAAGTAAAGAGCTGGCTCTTTGATAAGAAACACTAAGGGTCTGCTAACGCGCCGTCAATAATGTGCCTGCTCAATCTCTCTGTATGTATCTCTGTTATACTAGACTAACTTTCTTACATGTACTGTTTCAACCTCCGACCTGTCTGTAACCATCGATCGACCTGCACTTATTGTTATTGTGTTGTTGTAAATTCTACTATATGCCTGTAACACTCGCAGCTCTAGCGCCCAGTTACCTCAGGGTTCGGTGCGTGGTACAAATAAATTAAACTAAACTCTGTCTGCAAATATCCCAGTGAGTGTTTACTGCTACAATCCCTCACTTTATATGGTGCTCTATCAACTAGTATTAGCACAGGGGCCAGGGAAGGGTATGGGTGGAAGAGCACAGGTGATGAACAAAGCAGCAAATTTCAAAAACCAAGTCAGACGTTCGGCAGTATACTGAAGGAAATGTGTTGCTTGTTTGCTAAAGAATAGGAAATTCTAGTACCCGTCTAGACAACAGCACCTTCGTTTTCTTTCTATGCACAGCTGATGAGAGCTTTTCAATATAACAATGTGCTCTGTATCGTCTATAGCAGGGATCCCCAACGTGTAGCTCGGGAGCAACATGTTGCTCACGGCACCCTAAATTGTTGCTCGCCAGTTGCCCTGGACTATGGTGTGAAGGCCTAGAAGGAGGTGCTGAATGGATCAGACCTCAGTAGCACTGTAGTCAGGACAGAGTCCTGGACTGTGCAAGAATGTTGGCCAATGAGCCGCTGTGTTTCCAGCTCGATTATTTTCATACATGCAAGATTTGTTTGGTGCCACCATGCACATAATTCTTCAGTAAATGTCCTTACTTGTTATGGTAGTGTCATTGCTAAAACCCTGTCATCTCCAGTTACTTTGCCCAGCTAACAAATGTATTAATGAGTACAATATTTTAACCATGTTTGTGTCATGGAGAAAATTGGCATATTCTGTCCTTTGGTACAACTAGTATGAGCATAATGGACAAGGAGGTGGTATGCATACCCAACTTTCCTTTATTAAATAATGTGCATGCACACTTTCTGTACAAGTGAGGTTTGTGTTTGATCCCACCATGTATATTTATCGCCAATATTAATTTTGGTGTCTGCAAACAAAGGGGGGGTCTGGGAATCTCTCTACCAGCACGAACACAGCCCAATGACCTGTTCTTGGGTGAATAACCCCTGGGAGAGACTCTACCAAGTCTTTAGCTCACTGTCCTTTTCACAGAGAAGAAATTTCCCCGCATATCAGCCTTTGTCCTGCCCAGGGGCAGTCCAGCGCCGAAATGCTAGGCAATTCTTCTCTGAACAAGAGTACCATCAGTACCCCATACATGTGTTTCAGCCTTGTTGGGCATCATCAGTGTGGTGAAACTGTTGCCTCTCTAAGAACAGTGAGCAAGGGGTCCCATGTGATTCTCTCCCTATTGTACCGAGGACGTACCGCGCGGCCGCATGGGAATGGTCTCCCCCATAGGGGAGAATTGACAGCATCCACAGATTTGTCACAGACTCCAATAAAATGTAAATTCCGCCACATTATGTTTCTATCAATCAAATACTGATGAAATCCACCCTGGAGTGCTACGGACTCCATAATTGGGGACTAACACCGCCAAACCACCACTTGGAATCTGGCAGTGATACCGCTGGACCAAGTGGCAGTAACAGTACCGTTGAGATACCACCAAACTCGTAATAAGCCCCAATGTCCAGTAAGGGAATTGGCCTATAACCTTGATGGGCTGGTGGTCCAAGAAATACTTGTCTAAGGGGATGGCATAATGACTGTCTTGACAACAGCAATAAACATAAAACGATTTGGTGTCCTTCAAAAAAGCTCACATTTTTTTCTCAAATTCTTTTTAACGTGATTTTTTATGCCATTTTGAAACTATAAATCTGACCAGCAGTGTACACACCCCTCATTAAATCATGGTTCAGTTTTCTTTTCGAGATTCTACATTCTGCATCGAACCATGGTGCATCCCTTTCTATAACCTGGAACTCCTCAACTTGGGGGCACGGTTTGCCAATAGCTCTCTCCTGGATAGTTTCTCCTATAGACTCGGACAAACTGACGCTTTCCTTTGTGGCCTCTGAACTGTTCAACAGTTTTAAGAGAATATGTTAATTTCTTGTGAATTAGTAATTCTTTCGAATGCCTCCTTTTCGAGCGTAGGCATCGCCAACCAGCTTCTCTGGCTGTCAGATATCTTCTTCGTGGTGCCTACCCAGGCCATTGGAAAATGAACTCAAGAGGATTGTGTTTACTCTTTGATCAATAAGAAATGTAACATTTCATAACATTCCTGAAGAAAAAAAAACATCCACAATACAGTCATCAATGACTGTGGAACAGTATTGCCGATCTTGCATGCTTAGGAATGCATGATTTGCCATTAAAGATCCCAAAAAATCCTAGGCAGAATCTCAGGCTCTGTTTGTGGCCATTTTTACTGTCCATACATTTACACTAATATTTTGCTCGGGAACGTGAAACCCCTGGTAATGTTTATTTACTCCTACTCTATTTTTGAACAGCTGGACTGGTCCTATATGTCTATAAAATGGACTACTGACCGCTCAATTTCCTCAACATCCCTTGTAAACAACCACTTAACGTCAAATGAAGTTAAAGGCCTTGCACATTCCTTGACTAGAATAACACGTGGTCTATATAACTATTAAGTACTGCAAATTAAATGTTCAATATGCAGTTTTAATTTTGTTACATTTCCAATTTGTCCGCCAACTGTGCGCCGATATATTCCGTCGAAAAATGGATGTTGCTCACCATTTAATTTGATATGCCAATTTTGCTCATTGCGCACAAAAGGTTGGGGACCCCTGGTCTATAGCATCTCCCTGCATCTTATTTAACTCATAACAAAGTATTACAAAAGAGGGATCCATAGTTACAGAAGACGAGACTCAATGGGCCTCATTACGAATTTGGAGGTAGCCATGGTGCCATTAGCACCATAGTTGCCTCCAAACCGGGCTCCATTACCGGGTTCCTGCAATGAGGACTTAACCGGGTCACTCCGATATGGGAGGACCCGGTAATTTCTCCACGCAGGAACCATTCCCCATTCCCATTTGAGCCCCCATAGGGCTAAATGGGAATGGGGAGGGAGGTAATAATGGGCACATTACAACTGGCCTGTTATTACCTCCCTCTTCGGTTCGGTGCGTGGTACAAATAAATTAAACTAAACTGTGTCTGCAAATATCCCAGTGAGTTTTTACTGCTACAATCCCTCACTTTTTACAGTGCTCTATCAACTAGTATTGGAGGCAAGCACAGGGGCCAGGGAAGGGTATGGGTGGAAGAGCACAGGTCATCACTCCTTGCGGGTGATGAACAAAGCAGCACATTTCAAAAACCAAGTCAGATGTTCGGCAGTATACTGAAGGAACTGTGTTGCTTGTTTGCTAAAGAATAGGAAATTCTAGAACCCGTCTAGATAACAGCACCTTCATTTTCTTTCTATGCATGGTTTATGAGAGCTGTTCAATATAACCATGTGCTCTATATCATCTCTATATCATCTGCAGGGTGGGAGGTAATAATGGGAACATTACAACTGGCCTGTTATTACCTCCCTCTTCTCCTCGCGGTTTTACCAGGCGTCCTTACAGGGTCACGCAAAGGGAACCTCGTAATCTGCGCTCCCGTTATGAAGGGTGCCGGTCCCGTACCGGCACCCTTCATTTCGGGAGCTCCACCCTTGTAATGAGGCCCAATATGTTGTATCTCTTGTGATTTGATGCCATTAACTTAAAAGGCGTATATATGTGATTTTATTACACAGAGATCCACAATAAACCCCAATAAAGCTCTTGTTTAATTTGTCTAGGCTCTGTTGTGGAATGGTGACCAAAACTATAGACTATACTATGTTCCCTGTCCTTTCACTTTCTATGTCGGGGTTACAAGCAAGGCTCTAATCAGATTGTGCTCCCTACATGGAGTCAAATGTTTGTTTGGGGAGTAAAAAAGTAATTTGCGTTGCCACTAGGGATACTTTCTGCTTATTAAAAGATGTTCTTCCTCTTAAAATTCCTGTTGAGATCAGGCATTCATATTAGATTCCTTCCTATGCCACTGCTCTGCTGCTGGTCTCTAATTCGGGAAAAATATCAGCAGAGCTTTGGGGGTTGAAGCAAAAAAATGTTCATTGTTTCTTGTTTTTGTTGGGCACATTTTCATTTTTAGGGAATAAAAATTGATGGTGTATATGTCTCTTGGCTGTAAGGCTGGTTTTATCACTACCCAAAGGACAACGTAATGTGGATAGTAAGCAGAGGCACAGGAATATTTAATCATCATATTCTGAGGTGCAGTTTTTCTGATGCAATTATCATCCTTACACAAATTATTAGACGCATGTTCTCCTGGCCCTTGAATTACTTCATTAAAGTGGCACTTGAACTCCTATCTGCATGTTTTTTGACACATTGCTTTTAATTGCCACTAATCCATCAGCAAATGTTGTATTCTGTCTGAATTTCGTGACAGCCACATCCGTTTATGGCAAGAGATATTTGTGTTTTGTAGTACACATCAGTGATTTTCCAGTGGCATAAAACGTTTGCAAGGTACTATGGCAGATGTTGAAGTCTTGGACTTTTTGATGAGTTTTCTGTTTAATCACATATGACATTCTATTTTAGCGTATGTGTTTGGAAAAAGTGTAAGATATGTCAAGAATTGCAGTGGCTGGGAAGAGGGAATTCCTTTCCAAACTCTCTTCTGCAACGGTAGTTCACTAAATACGCATGCTCACAAAGTGGCTTACCTCATTAGTCAGTTGCGCACATGGAAAATAATGTGCGCAAAACAGCAAACCAGTTCCGCACATAGAGAAAAATAATTAGAGGGAACATTGATGGCAAGCACTTGGCAGTATGGGCTAGCCTTCCCTTTTTGTTGTGAGGCCTCTCTGCTTCTTGTCGTGGGGTGACTGTGGCAGAGAGTATTTGAAAGTGCGGGGCCTCTGTTCTGTCGCAGGCATGTCACATACCACCTGCTCCTCAGACATACACAGCCCAGGATGCACCGGATATTAGCTGCATTCTCTGGGGGAAGGTAAGGAGAGGGGAGGACTGTACTTGATATTATTCCCCTCTCCTGCTGGTATGGCCATCTTGACTCCTTCAACATGCCATTTCCTCGTGCTCTGTGTACACATCTTTATTGGAAATAATGGCAAGCACTTGGCAGTATGGGCTAGCCTTCCCTTTTTGTTGTGAGGCCTCTCTGCTTCTTGTCGTGTGGTGACAGTGGCAGAGAGTTTTTGAAAGTGCGGGGGCTCTGTACTGTCACAGGCATGTCACATACCACCCGCTCCTCAGACACACGCAGCCCAGGATGCACCGGATGTTGGCTGCATTCCTTGCGTGCAGCCTGTGAAAACGGCACGGATTTGGACACGTCTGCAACTGGCCTGAAGGGTACCGGCCTGGCATAGTCTACACTTCGGGTTCGAGTCTCTACGGTGCTGACTCGGCCCTTCATCCTTCCTAGACTGACGCATTGGAACGATTTAGAGCTTGGGGCTACCAGATACTGGATACAGGGCTCAAACCACCTCTCAGTCATGTGGCAAGTTAGTGGTGTGTTTGGGTCTGTGCTAGCTATGGACACAGACTCCTTGTCCTGTCCTCTTCCTCTGAACTGCACAAAGGAAGATCAAAGGAGATGATTTTCTTTTCCCTTGTCCGGCATGGAATTATAGAAAATGCATCATGGAAGTAATGGCCATTCATAGGGTTCCCAGTGTCTCTTCTTTTAGGGCCTAGGTCCTCCGGTGCCGACGTGTTGCTTTCACGCCTCCTCCCAGACTTGTGGAAAGTGTTATGGCACATGGTGGCACATGTCTGTGCTTAGAGGGGTTCTCAGAGCCCCTGATGCCGGTGGAGGGGGATGTCACTTTAGTGGGTTTTTCCAGTGTAGGCATACCCCAGGTGGGGGGTTGCCTTTGATGTCTGCTATCCGGGATGGATTGCTTTGCCCCGCTTTGTGACAGTACTCTGCCCTTTTGACCCCAGCCTGGTGGCTCCTCTGTCGGCTGGGGGGGCCATGGTCTGCTGGACTTCTGGGCTGTCCTGTATCTTCCTTTTGATAAGTCGGATCTTTTCGTGGGCTGACAAGCATGCTGTTATATTGTGGCACAGGCATGCTTCAACGTCCTGTGATTTTCCTCTGATGCAAGTGCAGTGACTGGCGGTTTTTCCCTGACTCCTCGTCTCTATCTTCTCGGAGGTGTATGGGACCGGTGGGGTTCGGCTTCCTGGGTAATGGGCTCCTTCCGGAGGGGGGTATCAGTTGCCGTTCCTGTCTCCTCCTGTCCAGGTTTGCATGGTTAGGACTTTGGTACCCAGCTCACGGTCCCAAGTAGTCGGCCCTGGGATCCATTCTCTCCGAACGGTTGTTGTGGGTTACCGTCTTGCCCGTTCCTCTCCCTGTTCAGGGTCACGTTTTCTACTTGCGGGTGTTCCTGGTCCCTATGCCTTCTAGGATGTGTCACCTGCTTATGGGTCTCAAGACCCTGCACTGCTTGTCCGGACGTCTGGGGAGAGCGTACTCTGGATGTTGTGCAGGGGGGGCGCTTGCTGGCTGGTCTGGGCTGGGTTCTCAGAAGGCAGTATATCTTGGCTCGCCTATTGCTGAAGTTACAGGGCACGTGGCGTCTTGCGTGTTTTCCGGTTCCTTGAGCCCGTCTTCGGTTACGTCCCCGGAGTCTTATACTCTCTCCCACTAGCTCTTGACGTCTCGGCTTTCGTAGTTTTGTTTTCAGTGTCCCCAGCGCTGCGAGTCTCCCTGCTATGGTGGCAGGGGGTTTCAAGTCTACAGGCTGAGGTGTGCATGGTCCTTCCTCCTGTGGCCTCTCTTATTACTGACGCCAGCAGAAAGGGTCTACATTGGGGGTCCTCTCAGCTCAAGGGTTGTGAGATCTGGGGAGAACCGGCCATCATCCAATTGGCAAGAGTTGTGCCATTGTCCAAGCTCTGGTGTACTACGAGGAGTTGCTTGACAGTCGGCGGTTTTGATCCGATCGGAAAATACGACGGCCTTGGCATATGTCAACTGCTAAAGGGGTTCCGGCCGCTCCTTGAATGCTCTGGCAGCGCTGATAGGCACCTGGGAGGAATCTCATCTGGTGTCTCTGGTGGCCTCACGTATCAGAAGGGTGGACAATGTTCAAGCGGATCTTCTCAGATGCCGGTTTTCACTCCTCTGCGGAACTGGTCCTGTTGGCCCAGGTCTTTGCGGTGACCTGTGTCAGATTGGAGGTTCTAAACCTGTTTGCTTCCCCGGCCTCAGCAGAAGTTCCCCTCTTCTGCTCTCGGTTTCAGGCCAGGGGGATTGGGGGATGAACGCCCTTTCTGTAGAGCGTCCATCGGGTTTTCCTTTATGCCTTTCCGCCTATTCCCCTTCTGCCCCGGGTGGTTTGGCGCATCAGAGTGTCCAGGGTGACTGTGTTGTTGTTAGCTCAGTTCTAGTCCTGCCGGAGTTGGCTCCCCTCTCTGTTGGAGCTTCGGTCCTAGGAACCTTTGCTGGTTTCGAGGTGGCCGTGTCCCCTTCAAGGGGATCTGTGGTTGGAATTCCACAAGATGCAATGGGCAGTGTGGCTATTGCTCAGTCTAGGTTGATATCTCAGCGGTTCTCAGATCCTGTAGTTGAGTACATAATGGATGCTCTTAGACCCTCCACTCTGAAGGTGTTCGGCAGGCATTGGAGCCATTTCCGAGACTGGTATGGGCGGTCTGGGATCCCTCCCCAGCATTCTGGCCTCTCTGCTATCCTTCGATTCCTCCAGAAGGGCTTTTGACAGGGGCCTGGCAGTTTTTTCCAGGCTTTGCTCTCAGTGGGCCTCCATGAAATTCCTTTTGGGGGACTCTGATGGTCACTTGGATGGGGAGGTATTGGTGGGGAAGTTGCTCCAGGGTTTTTCTTCTTCCCGTCCTTGTGCCGATAAAGGGCTTCCCCCTTGGGATCTCCCTCTTGTATTACGGTTCCTTCAAGGGCCTCCTTTTGAGCCCTTTTTCCGAGATAGATATCAAACATCTTACACTGAAATCTGCTTTTCGTATTGCCCTCGCTTCTGCCCGTTGGCTTGGGGAGATTGGGGCTCTCTTATGTCACCCTCCTTTCCTGAGGGTGCTGCCAGACTCGGTGGTGCTGAGGTGTGATCCGAAGTTCCTCCCTTAGGTTGTATCTCAGTTTTCACACCTCTCAAGATCTGGTTATCCCTGACTTCTTTCATGATCCGAGAATGCATGAGGAGGTGGCTTGGCTTAACATTGTGTCCGGCGGGACGTGTTGGAGTATTTGGCTAAGTTTTCTTTTTTCCACCAATCTGATAGTCTTCTTATTGCTTGTGGTCCGGCTGGGGAAGGGCATAACGCATCTGTGGTTTCCATTTTCCAGTGGTTCCGGTTGTGATCTTCAGGGCCTATGTGGCTTCTGGCCTGCCTGTGCCTGCGCACGATCAGGGCCGGTTCGCCAGGGGTTTGGCGGCTTCCTGGGCCGATGCAAGGAGGGTTTTTATCTGCAAGAGATTTGTATGGCTGCCGCCTTGGCTGGTCTAGGCATTTTCATCAACCGCTAGGGGTTGAGTTTCTCCCACTCGGGGGGGGGGGGGTTGGTTCCTTCGTGGTTGGAGTTTTGTCTGTGGGAATGTGAATTAAGAGTTATTGTAGGTGTGTTTGCTGCACTGTTTTTAGCTCTGTGTCTCATTGGGACCTTTTCCCTGTTGCTGCTTTGGTATACCTCATGAAGTAAGTACTGGGACGAGGAAGAGTGGACGTGGAGGCAATGCTCTGATTACTTAACAGTAATCTTCATTACTCCTAGTCCTACTCTTCCTCATCACAGTACTGACGACCCTCCTCACCCTCCCTGCGGGGAAGGTCCCATGCTCCGGCTTGGTAATATGAAACTGAGTGACATGGATGTGGGGGCGGAGTTATAGGAATTTAAAGAAATAGAAGAAGGTCCTGTGTCGGAGGCAGGGGCCTCATGAAGTAAGTACTGTGACGAGGAAGAGTAGGACTAGGAGTAATGAAGATTACCGGTAAGTAATCACAGCAACTATGTACAACGAATGTTCAAAGGGTCCATGAGCCCATCGAAAGAAATTAAACCTATCAAAGAAACTACCTAAGAAATAACTATATACAAAAGTGTGGGGCATAGTCCAATCACCCCAAAATAAAGGTAAACGAAAATGAAACCTAACACTAAAAACTGTATACAATGTCGGTGGGCTAGTCCGACAGCTCACTTTTCGATTTCTCTGGCCAGGGCATCATCGAACTCCACCTCTATGTCCTGGAGGCGGTCCTCTTCCATGGCCCCGAGGGTTCGCAGGGACGATGCCATGTTCAACTCCAACTCCCTGCGAATTGCCTCGAGGCACTCGGCCCGCCTCAGCGCCCTCCACATGGAGTTCTCCGCCCTGACCATTGTGAGCTGTGCCTCTTCTGCCTGCCTCCGCTCCGCATCTATGGCGTGGCCCAGCCGCTGCCACACGGAAGACACTCCCAATCCTGGGTCCTCCTGCCCTCTGGCCGATGCCTATCCCTCGGATGTTGATGGCCCAGAGCCATCATCGCTCCCACCTTGTGCCTGCTGCTGCAGCTGCCTGCACGTCCTCCTCCGGCTGGGGTGCAGTTGTTGTGGTGGCCACCCCTGCTGGACATCCGACTCCCAACTGTGGCAGGGATGTGTCCTCCACCAGCCTGGCCGTTAGGTCAGAGGCAGCTCCACAGGGTACCCAGGTGATACATGGGCGGGAAGATGGCATGGAGGACGACTGGCGCATAGGGGGTTCAGGTGAGGAGGGGGTCGGAAGAAGGGCCAGCACATGGAGGAATCCAGCACTGGTGACCCGTCCCAGTAGGTCAACGCGGTCAAAGAGGCATCCGAGATGACGTGCAGTGTCTTCACGAAAACACTGCAGGTCACCTTGCATGCCCCGTTGACGCAACGCTATCCCAGCCAGGACAGGCTCAACCCGGTCCCGGATTGCCACGTCCGCAGGGAGAGGAAGGCCAGTTGTTGTGCGCTCATCCCCTCCCTGAAAACGGGTCTGGACGCGTAGGCATCCCTGCTGGTGCGGGATGATGCAGTCACAGGATCGGGGACAGGATTACACACAGGCACCTCCGCGGCGGCCTGTGCTGCCTCCTGTCCCTGCCCCTACACCACTAGCACCAGTGGAATCCCCACCTCCAGACCCCGTGTGTGTCCCTTCCATGGCCTCCTCCTCCACCAAACCCCCCACCAACCTGGATGACTCCGTGCCCTCTTCCTCCGTCGGACCCTGTGGTGTCTCAGCTGCCCCTTCTGCTGCCGAGGAGTCCACCTCCGACCTCTGCCTCTTGGACCTACCCTCGGCAGCTGCGGCCTGGGACGCGGCAGCGAACTCCTCACTCCCCGACAAGATGACAACACGTGAGGGGAGCTGGGCCTTGCGTCTCCGGCTGGCGGTGCGATCCCTGCCGCTTTGCTCCACAGCACCCTCTCCTCCCTCTTCATCAGTGGACGCTGCAGACAGGGAGAGATAGAACACAGGCATCAGGGCACTGTACAATGGACTGATACACACATGACAGTTCTGTGTCAAACTTCAGACATGGCATCACACTCCCCAACACACATGTCATTTCAACTCACACACATGAGCAAATCAACATGAATGTTGCACCAGGCAGCACCATCCATACACAAACAGCATGAGCAGCCGAAGGTGAGCCTGACGTCACATGCAACACGGGGAGTGCAGAACACATGCACACACGCCACCTGACTTACATGCATCTGTACATCTCCACCACCTGTCGCAGTGATAACATCGCCATCCATGTCACATCTGGCAATCAGCCTCCTACATGTCAATGTCACATGCATCCATATTGCACACTTGTCAAATACACACACATGCACATGTACATAGTGCAGATATATGCAGCAGGAACCAGCATCCATGTGTGACACCACAACCATGCCACAGTACATACACATCATTTATTACATGTGTGCACCCACACATACATTTGCACAGCATGCTTACCAACACATACACCATCAATGTGTCTCACACATGAGAGGAATCACATGTGGAAGGTTCACGTCCCTGTACATACGCATCCATACATGTCCCTACAAAGACATATGTGCAACCTGCACACTCCTGGCACACCACAACACACACAGCATCCAATCAGTACGCATGTACACTTACCGCTTGACTCCAGACCGGTCTGCCTCTCAAGGACCTGGACGTGGAGCGCTGGGCGTATACATTCCAAGACCCTCATTTGGTTGTTGGTCAGGTGGACCCGGCACCCCTTGGCATCCGCTGCCTTCAAGAGGCACCGGGGCTTGTTGAGGGTCCTGGACCTGAAGTCCTCCCAGCACTTCCGGACGTGTTGAATGTCGCGGACTGCCACCCCCTCCTCGTTGATGGCAGTCACGATGTCCATCCAGATCCTCTTTCGTCCTTCATTGTCGTCGCGCAAACCTCCAAAGAGGGCATCATACTGCCCCAGGACTTGCTCCACCAGGACACCAACTTCACTGGCACTGAAGCTATTGGCCCTCTGCCTCTCTGGCTGGTGGTTGCCAGTGGTGCCAGATGGTGGTGTGTCCGACATGGCAACCGCAGAGGCAGGTGTGGGTGGGCAACTGGGTCCTGGGGCTGGGCTGTGGAGCAATGGTATCCCAGTCGGGAGTCTTTAGTTCCAGCAGGGATGGTCACAGCAACTGCACCCCTGCAGATGGCTGACGTGCAGGCACCAAATAGCAGGGCACGTGGGCAGCAGGCAGGCAGGCAGGCAGCAGCAGATGGCAGGTGGGAGCGTGCTCAAGGCTCTGGGGGGCAGGAAAATGGCTTTCTGGGCAGTAGCGTGGTCTTCCGTGTGTTGTCATGTGGCCAGCTTGATACGGAGTGATTTGGCACGTGAAAAAAGTGCACGTCAGCGTGAAATTCGAGGAAAGGCCCTTAGCGCGTAGGCACCTAAGTGACGTCGCACGTGTGGGCTGGCTTAAAAGGTACGCGTAGGACGCCATTTTCTTGTTTGTGCTTTTTGTGGAGAGCGAGCGGGCGATTCTTGTACTTCTTGTCGGTTCACACGCAATTACTTCACAACGGTTTCAGTTCGTACTCCCTGTTTCCTCAGACAGCGTTCAATTCTTCTTTTTCACGTTCTTTTTCTAGGCAAACGGTGAGTCGCGCATGTATTTACCTACTGTGGTTGCCCCCATGTGTTGCGTACCCCTTCAGCGGTCATTGTAGGCTGCGTGTATCACGCGTATGCTTATTTTTGTGTTTCTGGGTGCCACAGCGTAGTGCGGGTTCATTTTTCCACACACGTGGTCTACCAGGGGTTGCGTGCACGTTTGATATTGGATTCGGGTGCCTGTGCGTTGCGTGACCCGTCATCTTCCCCCAGGGGTCACAGACAGCCTTGCTAGAGCACTAGGGTACGAATACCATCTAGTACCCTACCCCTTTCACCCCAATTGCCCAGGACAATTGTTTACTGCAACTCCCATATGCACAACATCAGTGCCATGGTTGGGAGGCGACCAAGCAGTAAGGGAGGCAAAGGTGGCCGAGCTCAAAGAGGTGGGGGAGGTGGGCGCGGTAGGGGACGTGGCCAGGATGTTCAGGGTGGCCCAAGAGGCCAGTGTGTGGAGGACCAATCGGGGACACCTATGCCCCCCCCAATGGGTCTGGGAGATGCAGCAGACACCATCCAACCTCAGGCCTTGTTAAACGCCCCCATATTGTCAACTGGACCGGCACAGGATGACTCCCAGGCTGACTTCCGTGTCACCAAGTCTAAGCCACATGTGGCGGTGAAAGTTCCTGTCTCCAGGCCACGTGGATCTGGGGCAGCAATGTCATCTGCTGCCCCAAGTAGCCAGGGTGAGGATGCTGCAGGGGCAGCTGCAGCTCAATCGACCCCAGCTCCAAGTCTCCCAGCCAGGACAGTGTCGGTCCAAGTCCATTACACCAAGGTTGGTCCTGCCAGCATCACCCTGCAGCCAATACCTGCAGTGAGACCTTTGGTCATTGTGCCTTTGGAAAATCCTAGTACCCAGTCCACCTGCGCTTCTGCCCCTACCAACCAGCTGACCACAAAAGTGATGGGTGGAAGGTTTCGAATGAATCTAAACCACTGGCAATTGCTCTGGGCAACCTTTCACACCACCGTTTTTTAGCCCGTCTACGCCATTGCAAAAGGGGACCAGCCATGTGCAAATCAGTCAGCAGCTGCCGCCACCGAAGGTAGCAGCCCAGCCCGAACTGCTAGGCCAGGTCCCCTCTGCACAGAAAACCAAGCAACCCCAGAAATGTTTGGCCTTGTTGGACCTCCTCAGTGAGGTGCAGCCTGGTTCCTTGTGGCGCAGCGAGCAAGGGACCCACGTCTGGGCATAACCTCTCTCACAAGGAGAAACAAACTGACCACAAAAGTTGTGTAAGCCACTCAGGATCTGCACCACCTTCCAAGAAGAAGGGTGCTCTTGCACTACAGGCTGGGACCCCAGACACGGCTACACAGTCCGGCACATCAAGCAAGCCTAGCTTCAATGACGCCGAACTAGATGCCCTTGTGGGTTATGTGTCCGCCCTTAGCCGCAAAATGGTGGTGACTGCAGGGTGCAAGACTACGCCTGCTCAACGTAGAGCCCACTGGCAGACCATCGCGGACCACATTAGTGCCCTTGGATTTGTGAGGCGCACAGCTGATGATTGCTACAAACGGTGGAATGACTTGAAATGCAGAGCAAAGAACAAGCTGGCTTCCAATCATGCCTCTACTCTGGTGACTGGCGGTGGGTCTCCACCAGAGGACGACCAACTCGCTGAACATGAGTCTATCGCTGGAACCTTCGTCACAGAGGAACAGATCCGAGGCGTGGGAGACCTACCAGATATTGAAGCATTGTCCAGTGAGTGCCCATGCATGTGTGTGCAATCCATGTGTATGTTGCTTGGGTGATGTGTTCTGATTGAGTGCCAGGTGAGGCTGTGTAGTCATGACTGGTATGGGTCACCCATGTGGTTCCTCCAAACCATTCCCCGGCCTTGGGTTTGGGTATGACAGTATCCCTTCTGACCACGGTAGCCAATTTGCACCAGACTACTGCAGTTGCACTTCGTCTTGCAACAACATTCTTCAAAATGTTTTCCTGTTCAGCCTGATTGTTTCAATCCTTGCCATTTTTACGACGCAATTTTCTGCCCTACTGCCACAAATGTGACATACTTCTGTCATTGATTACACCCCACAATGGCCCACATGTATTACCTTGTTATGGGAATGATTTAACCATTCAGGCTGATCGAGTAATGGCCTGCACACAATAATTTATGGGCTCTGTTTGAATGTTGAACATGACTGTTGTCTTCTGTCATGTTGAAGTGACCAACCATTGATGTATCCATCTGCCTGCCATCACTGTATAATTGAACACTGGATCTGTTGCAGCGTGTAGCACATGCGTGTTTTGTAACACTATTTTGCATGTTGTATCTCATGATGTCCATCTCACATGGATGGGTGACAGTACTTATTTCCTACCATATGGCTGTACTTCTGAAAAGTACCATGGCTATGCTACGTGCCATCTGTGTGCTGGCATGTGTCATGTATGTGTATTGGACATGCCACTCACAGGATAATGTGTGATGCCATGTCATGATGCCTACCTCCAAGGAGCCAGGTCCGACCCAGCAACCCCAGAGGCAGGCATCATTTCCCCCAGGGGAGCGCCAGCGGGCCCAAGCTGGGGCCCTTTGGACTCAGTCCTGGCGCCTTAGGCGCCAGGCTCATAAAGCTAGACATGTGTTCAAGTGTTTTAATGTGCACTCACCTGATGCAGACCATGCTGCCACATCCAGGCCCTCTTGAGGCCTGAATGGAACTACTTTACCTGTGGGATTACTTTCCACCTGGGTGTGGTCGGGGAAGGATACATACCTGATCGGAGGAAGGATACACTTTTGGAACTTCTTCCAAAGCTATTTAAACCACACCCGATCAGCAACTCATGCTTCGCGTTGTTCTGCTCCTCGCAGCTGGACGCTCACCGTGTCAGCTCCTGCATCTGGACTTCAGCCACGCCTGTCAGCATCCTGGGTCACCTGCAAAAGGGAGACAAGAGACCTACCAGCTAATCTGCACCACGGAGATACCACCGACGATCCTGAAAGGGAAGACATCATTTTTAAAAGCATTTCGTTACGATCGCTGCAGCGCTGCATTTCACTCACCTTTCCTGGGTTCCTCCATCTTCAGCAGCGATCATCCGGATACACAGCCACTTCCCAGAGCCTAGAGAAAAAGACAAGAATAAGAGGTGAGAGAAGGAAGGGAATAGGAAAAGCTCAGTTTCCTTCTAAGACTTACCTGTTGGGTCATTCCCATTTCATTTCGGGTCTTGCTGCTTCCAAGCAGGACCCCGGCCCCTATGGGGAAAAAAGACAAAGACATTAGATGAGCGAATGCAAAAACATTACCTGAGCGCTCATCTAGGACTTACCAGATCTTTACTGGAACTGCACGATTCACTTTGGGTCGGCGCCATATCTCCGGCATTCCGAACCCCGGCCCCTATGGGGAAAAGATATCAACATCAGCGCTTAATTGCAAGGAGTTTCCAAAGGAATCTTCATTCATCACCTGAAAAAAGTCAATGAACATTATTATTTAAAGCTTGAACTTTCGAACTTGCAACAGAACTTTTACAGTGCCTTACCAGTATAATCAAGCTTACCTGAACTCCCATTCAACCTCAATCCAGTGACGTAACTGGGTTCAACGCGCCCCTGCGTCAGAAGCAGGATGGAGAGCTCGTCCTTTCAGACCCTAAGGTGAGACTTCACTGGGAATCGTGGAAGGGTATCGTGGAGGGTTGGAAGAGAGTGGGAGGCTTGAGCATAACTCAGTCAGTAGGTAATACTCCCTTTTCACGCACAGGGGAATATTCCTGCGAGACGGAGAAGCCAGAGTTGAGGGCCCTTCCTGTCCATCTTCAGAGTCCCGAAGCCAGACCTGCGCCCCCGTGGGAATCAGGTGAGCGTTACAGAACGCGAAGCCTACCCACAATTTCCCACCCGGGCGCTATGGAGACTTCCGAGACTGATCAGCTGGCCCAGCTTTTGGGGGAATTACGGGCAGAGGTGCACTCAGCCCGCCAGGAGACTAACGCTCTCAAAAGAGAACTGATCTTATCTAAGGAAAGAACTGATGACCTAGCCAAAAGGTTATTACAGGCCCAGGCAGGGCACACTCCTTTAACTAATTCCGGAGACATTTCCACATCAATGGGTTTGAGTAACCCGGTACAAATTAATCTACCTGGACACATGCCTTTGGCCCCGCCTGAACGTTTTGCGGGGGATCCCAAGAAGTATGCCGTCTTTATGAACCAGTGTCGTTTACACTTTCTATGCAGACCCGGAGCCTTCCCTAATGACCAGACCAAGGTAGCCTTTATACTATCTTATCTCAGTGGCAGTGCTGCCGATTGGTCTATTCCATTGGTAAATCAGGATGATCCCATTCTCCAGAATTTTCAGGGTTTCCAGGCCATCATGGAAAGATTGTTTGCTCGACACTCTCAAGGACAAGCCCTTGATAACGAACTGCTATCCTTACGACAAGGTAATCGGGATCTCCTGTCCTACGTTGCCACCTTTAATAGACTGGTTGTGGAAACTGGATGGCCAGAAAACAAAAGGATCACATTGTTTCATCGAGGCCTGCGCGGAGAGCTTAAGGATGTTCTAGCTCAGATAGTAAACCCACCCCAGGTCTGCGCAGACTACATTGACTTGGTGGTTCAACTTGATCACAGACTTCAAAATAGAAAAGCAGATCGGTTCAAGTATGAAAACCGAGCACCGATTAAAACCCACGCTACCTCCAGGAGTACCGACGTATCTGAACCTATGCAAATCGGTGGTGTTAAAGGACCATTAACGCAGAAAGAACGAGAGAGAAGGCGGCAAATGCAACTTTGTCTGTATTGCGGGACGCCCGGTCACTTTCTTAGAAAATGTCCAGTTAAACCACTTAAGAAGGTGGTTGGAGCTACTGTTAACGAATTAGTGACACCTGATTCGGGAAACGACCTAGCCCGGCAAGCGTAGGGGTCCGCTTGCCGAGCTTGAAAACAAACTCTTTGACCTCGCATTTCGTCATGCCAATGGTGCTCGTGGACCCAAAACAGCCTCAGCAGTTGCATGCTATAAAAGCATACATCGACAGTGGAGCTATTGGAAATTACATAGACCGTGAATTGGCTTCCAGGATTAAGCTTCCTCTCCGCCCGAAAGTAACCCAAGATGTCATTACTACAGTAGATGGAACCGAAATAGCCTCAGGGCCTGTAACGCATTCCACTGTTGAAGTGACACTGGTGGGTCAGGATGGACATCGGGAAGCAATCGTGTTTGATGTGATCAAGGCCCCACAATTTCAAGTAATTCTGGGAATTCCTTGGTTAGAAACACATAATCCCAGAATTGACTGGCGAGCAAAGAAGATAAGTTTTCCTGATTGTGAACCAACTTGTTATCCAAGAAATCCAGCTATGGGTCTAGCCACAGCAACTTCCACCCCTGTACAGCTACCGTCAGAATACCAAGAATTCCAAGACGTTTTTCAGAAAGAACAGGCTAACACGTTACCTCCCCATCGGTCTTATGATTGCCAGATCGATCTGGTACCCAATGCTCAACTACCTTGTAGTAGGATTTATGCTCTTACGGAACCTGAGAACCTGCATTTGCGTCAGTATTTAGATCAGTACCTAGCCAATGGTTTTATTCGCCCGTCCAAGTCTCCTGTCTCTTCAGCTCTGTTCTTCGTGCCAAAAAAAGAAGGTGACCTTAGAACGTTTATTGACTATCGCGCCCTAAATCAAATAACGATTAAGAATCGTTATCCTCTGCCCTTGATCCCTGAGCTTATCGACCAGGTGAAAGACGCTTGTGTGTACACCAAGTTAGATCTCCGAGGAGCTTATCACCTGGTGCGCATAAAAGAAGGCGACGAATGGAAGACTGCATTCCGCACCAAGTTTGGGCTCTTCGAATATCAGGTGATGCCCTTCGGTTTGTGCAATGCACCTGCCGCCTTTCAGTACTTTATGAATGATGTTCTTCGGGAACTTATCGATGTCTGTGTCATTGTTTACATTGACGACATCCTGGTATACTGTTCTTCAGAATCTGATCACAGAAGACATGTTAGGGCAGTTCTTGAGAAACTGCGCCAGCACAGATTATTTGCAAAACTCGAAAAATGCGTTTTTCATACCACAGAAGTAGAGTTTCTCGGATTCATCCTGACACCTCAAGGAGTCCGAATGGACTCGCGAAAGGTGGACGCCATCCTCAAATGGCCATCTCCAAGCTCGGTGAAGGGAGTTCCGAGCATGCTCGGCTTTGCCAATTTCTATCGAAGATTCATCCCGGAATTTTCCCGAACAGTCCAACCCATCACCGCTCTCCTAAAGAAAAACAAATGCTTCGAATGGACTCTTGAGGCCGAAAAAGCCTTCCAGGACCTGAAAACCAAATTCACCTCTGCACCTGTATTGAAGCACCCGAACCCAGATCTCCCGTACATAGTGGAAACCGATGCATCCAGTTCAGCCATGGGAGCTGTCCTGTCGCAAAGAGACCCAAAGACTAACCAACTACACCCAGTGGCCTTTTGGTCCAGAAAATTTTCTCCTCCTGAAATCAACTACGCAATTACCGATAAAGAGTTACTGGCCATCAAATCTGCTTTCAAGGCTTGGCGTCATTACCTTCTCGGGGCAAGGCACACCATCACCGTAATTACGGACCACAGAAACTTACAGTATTTAAAAACGGCCAAAGCTCAATCTTCACGACAACTCCGATGGGCTCTATTCTTTGCGGAATCCGATTTTGTAATTACCTATCGCCCTGGCTGCAAGAATGGAAAAGCGGACGCCTTATCCCGGATTGGCATGGAAGAACCTAATTCGAGCTTAGAACCTGTGCCCATCATACCTGAGCAAAGAATCTTAGGCTTAACTTCATTGCAATCTATTGAGGATATTCAAACGCAAGTAAAACAACTTCTAGACTCTTCAACCTTACTGGAATGGAGTCAAAAGGGTCCTCATTACACCGTTAAGGATGACTTACCCTACTTCCAGGAGCGGTTGTTTCTGCCAAGTAAAGAATTG
The DNA here is from genome assembly GCF_040938575.1 of Ambystoma mexicanum. NCBI lineage: Eukaryota > Metazoa > Chordata > Amphibia > Caudata > Ambystomatidae > Ambystoma > Ambystoma mexicanum. The sequence goes on from NC_090939.1 coordinate 36,850,309, forward strand.
CAAGAACTTGTTATTGCCCATCATCATGAATCTTTAATGGAAGGACACCCTGGTATCGCTAAAACGGAAGAAAAAATCAAACGCCACTTCTGGTGGCCTTCTTGGAGAAAAGACATAAAGTCTTTTGTACTGTCATGTGGAATTTGTGCCCAAAACAAGGCTCAAAAGAAAAGGCCAGCCGGCCTACTTCAACCCTTGGACATTCCACCGGCACCATGGCACACCCTGTCAATGGACTTTATAACAGATCTGCCTCCTTGTGCTGGTTACAACACAATCCTTGTAATTGTGGACCTATTCTCCAAAATGGCCCATTTTATCCCTTTAAAGGGTTTGCCTTCAGCTTCCACCTTGGCCAAGGAATTCCTGGAGAATATAGTTCGCATACATGGTTTCCCTTCCATTTTAGTCTCGGATCGTGGAAGTCAATTTATCTCACATTTTTGGAAGAAGTGTTGCCAACTAGCACAAATAGATGTGCGGTTAGCCACCAGCCACCACCCCCAGACCGACGGACAAACCGAGAGAACCAATCAGACTCTCGAGCAATATCTTCGGTGCATGTTACACCAATCCGAGTTAAATTGGAAAGACATCCTTTGGATCGCAGAATATGCATACAACAATTCAGTGCATTCTGGAACCGGACAAACCCCCTTTTACACTTTGTATGGTCACCATCCTCGGACCTCTGATCTAGATCCACCTCTGATCCTGGAAATGCCCGCAGTAAATCATCTGCATTCCACAATAACCCGAGCCTTCAAAGAAGCTGCAACTCATTTACAGCAAGCCAAGAAAAAGTATAAAGAAAACGCTGATTTGCACCGAAGTAAAACTCCTCCTTACCAAGTAGGAGACCGGGTATGGCTAGCAACTAAACATTTACCCCTCAAGGGCCCGCAAACCTTCAATCCCAGATTCATAGGACCTTATCCCATCAAAGCTATAATCAACCCAGTGGCCTTTAAACTGGATCTACCGTCCAACATGCGTATTCATCCAGTTTTTCATGCATCACTTTTGAAGCCAGTACAACTAGGAACCCGATTGTCCAAGCCTCCAGATCCAGTTCAAATTGAAGGGGAATTAGAATTCGAAGTTAAAGACATTTTAGACTCCAAGGTGGTACAGTCGAAACTCTTCTATCTTGTAGACTGGAAGGGATATGGACCTCAAGAAAGATCGTGGGAGCCTAGTAACCATGTCCACGCACCTCGATTAGTACAAAGGTTTCACCAGAGATTTCCGAACAAGCCAAAACCCCCAGAGGGAAGAACCTTGGGAGGGGCCTTGAGGGGGAGTACTGTCATGATGCCTACCTCCAAGGAGCCAGGTCCGACCCAGCAACCCCAGAGGCAGGCATCATTTCCCCCAGGGGAGCGCCAGCGGGCCCAAGCTGGGGCCCTTTGGACTCAGTCCTGGCGCCTTAGGCGCCAGGCTCATAAAGCTAGACATGTGTTCAAGTGTTTTAATGTGCACTCACCTGATGCAGACCATGCTGCCACATCCAGGCCCTCTTGAGGCCTGAATGGAACTACTTTACCTGTGGGATTACTTTCCACCCGGGTGTGGTCGGGGAAGGATACATACCTGATCGGAGGAAGGATACACTTTTGGAACTTCTTCCAAAGCTATTTAAACCACACCCGATCAGCAACTCATGCTTCGCGTTGTTCTGCTCCTCGCAGCTGGACGCTCACTGTGTCAGCTCCTGCATCTGGACTTCAGCCACGCCTGTCAGCATCCTGGGTCACCTGCAAAAGGGAGACAAGAGACCTACCAGCTAATCTGCACCACGGAGACACCACTGACGATCCTGAAAGGGAAGACATCATTTTTAAAAGCATTTCGTTACGATCGCTGCAGCGCTGCATTTCACTCACCTTTCCTGGGTTCCTCCATCTTCAGCAGCGATCATCCGGATACACAGCCACTTCCCAGAGCCTAGAGAAAAAGGGGAAAATAACTCAGTCAGTAGGTAATACTCCCTGTGTGGGAATCAGGTGAGCGTTACATGCCATGCTATCCAGCATGCAGCAAATGTGTTGCTTTTCCATCTTGGAGTCCTCAGTGTCTGCTTTTTGCCTCCCCTTCCAACTCATTGACAGTGCATGCATGCCAGGGTTATAGTCATGTGGGACATGTGTAATTTATTTACTGGATCTCTGGCTTGTCAGGCCTATGTGTGTGCTATAGTGCTCATGCCTGTTTCCATTTGTTATCTTTCATGTTTTTGCAGGTGATGAGGCACTTGATGCTGTTGAGGTGGAGGAGATGGGGCAGACCCAGGAGGAATCACAGCCACAACCGGGCACCACTGGAGGACGTGGGGTGGTGGTGGGTGAAAACCCATTTGTCCTACAGACCATGCTGTCCATGGGTGTCTCTGGGTACACCTCCCCAGAACTCTATGATTCAGGTGCTGAATCGGACAGTGAGACATATGTGCCGTCGCAGGTGAGTGTTTCTGGCAGGGATGCTGTTCTGTCCAACCCACCTGCACCGGGGATAGACCCCTCTATGGGGATGTCAGTGTTGGTAACTCCGCCTTTGGCGGTTACGGATGCAGGGTTACACTCCACAACATTTGCTCCTGTTCCTGGGACAGCAGATGAAAGGGGGAATGCAGTCCTGCAGCCTCAGGCAGTGCCAGCACAGCAAGGTGCAGATCGCCTTGCCCCAAACAGGTGTGGTGCCCGCCAACTTGGTGGGCGTGCGCCACCAGGCAATACTGTATGGGAGAACTCCATGTACAGTATAGCAGGACAACAGGGAGCATTGTGTGAAATGATGGCTCAGGCATTGGATAGGGTGGCCACTTCCATTCTCCCCCCTGAATGGCAGATGGAGCTCCAGCAGCAGGCAACAGACTCCATTTGCCACTCACACAGGGAGGACATATTGGCGTCCAACAGGCGGGACTGGAGACTCTGCGCGAAGCAATATCTGTAGAGCCACAGGCCCACAGGGAAGCCCTGAGGTTAGAACACCAGTTCCTCAGGGATACTCTGGGTGAACTTGAGGCTTCCCGAAATTTTAGGTCAGAACAGCAGCTGGAGCAGCTCACACGTTCACTCTCAGCAGAGATCCAAGCAACCCGTGCAGAGATCCGGGCATCACGCAAGGCCATGCAGGTAGAAATGCGGGCTACTTATGAGGTGCTGCATGGGGATCTCCGTACCATCATCCTGCAGAACGAAACCTTCCACACTCGCATGCTTGCTTCCATGGAGAACCATACCAGGGCTTTGCATGGGCTGCCTCCCATATCACGGCCACCTCCTGATGTAGCAGCAGAGGGTGAAGAGCGACGGCAGTTCTCCCACTGTAGCGTAGCCGTGCAGGCCATGAGCCCATGGAGGTATTTTTTTTTTCTCAACATCCACGCATGTGGGTGTTGGGGTGCACCCTGTCCTCAAACCTCCTGGGTGGTCTCCCCCGCCCCTACCCCCCCTTTCCCCCCTGGTCCACACATGGCCATTTTTGATTTTTATTTTTTTAATATATTTTCTTTTATATATATTTTTTTACAGTGTGTTGCTTTGTGTGGCTCCCGTGGGCATCCACTGTGTATTCCAGCTGGGCACATGCAGGCTTGTCCTGTCTTTGGGTTGGATGCTTGGGTTCCTGACACACACACCCCTCCTGCTTCCCCTTTCCATGGGCTTGCAAAGGGTGTGACCAAGTGACAGTAACTTACACAGTGACATTGGGCTCCCATGAGCTGTGTGGGCAGTCTGTAGTCAAAACTGTGTGTGCATCCCTAGTGGGGATTGTTGTTGGATACTACACTGCATGGTTTATTAATATGTGCTTGTGCATCCATGTCTTTCTCCTTATTCACATGTACCTTCTTCATGTCTTCACAAGGCTGTCTCCTTTGCAGATGCAGTTCATGTTGTATGCAGTACACTGACACATTTGCCTGACAGCAACACTCTGCAGTTGGAAGGGGTCGATGTGCTGCCTTAGTCAGGTTATGAGACTTGCACTACTTTAATTTTAGACTGTCATATATTGCCACTGTTTCATCCTGTGTTGCTGTTTTGTGTTGCTGGTAAGTATTTGTTCATGTGTGCTGTTTCTTATTGATTACTGGGAGCATATTGTCTGTGGCCTGTTTACATTAGGGACAGTTCACTTTGTGACACTTGTGTCATGTGTTGTGTATTCATTTGGTTGCTTTCACATTGTATGCCATGCCATGGTGTGTTGGGTAGCTGAGATGGGGAGGGGTTGGGTGACATGGCATTATTTTCATGTGGTATTTTGCAAGGGGGTAGTCATTCATGTTGCATGAATGTGTGTATTTTTGTCACACAGCATTGGTTGTCTTTAAGTAGGTAGGGATGCACACAATGTAACACTTCCAGGTGACCAATTCCAGGCTGGTATGGTTGTGACAGTTGACTGTCCCTTATGTCATCATCATTGATTGTCAGCTGGTATGTGCCGGGGCTGTGTGCACTCCACAGGGGTAGGATTTTAGGTGAAGTAATTAGCCACCAGCTGAGTACGGGCTGCCTCACCACATGCCCTTTCACCTCCCATGCGCAGCGGCCGTGCATGTGGTTGGGGATGTGGGGGCACCACCATGTCCACCGGCGGGTTGCAACGTACATTGTGCAGGACACATGCTGCCACTATGATCCTGCACACTACTGGGGGTGCATATAGCAGCTGCCCACCAGAGCGGTCAAGGGAGCGAAAGCGTGACTTGAGCACTCCGAATGTGCGCTCCACTATGCCCCGGGTTGCAATATGGGCTGTGTTGTATCTTACCTCGGGTGGTGTGGTGGGGTTCTGAATTGGTGTCATCATGTAGGTGCTCAGAGGGTAGGCACTGTCCCCTGGGGAGGTGATGATGGGTATCATTAGTGGGGTTGTCACATTACTCAGTATCTGACATGCATGCATGCATGTGCAGAGGCATGTATACTCACCAATCAGCCATGTGTCGCCATGCCGCCAAGCTTCTAGGTCCCGGTTTAGGGGTGACATTCTGAAAATGAAACTATCATGGGTGGACCCTGGATAGTTTGCATATACTGAGGTGATGATTCCCTTGGCATCACATACTACCTGCACGTTGATGGAATGCCAGTGCTTTCGGTTTGATAGATGTGCTCAGTTGCCCTGGGAGGACGTAGAGCCACATGGGTGCAATCAATGGCACCTAGCACTTTGGGGAAGTGTGCCACCCCGTAAAAGTCCTGGACGGCAGCCTGCCTTTCTGCAGGTGTTCTGGGCATGTATATGTGCCTGCGGACTGAGGGGCGTGCAGTCATGATGGCCAACACCTGGTGTAGGCAGCGTGACTGCGTGGCCTGTGACACACCCCCCACTATGGCACTTGTCCGCTGAAATGAACCAGTAGCCAAGAAGTGCAGTCCATTGAGCACCTTTTCCAAGGGGCTCAGTGCTTGAGAGCACAGGGTGGGTGATGTGAGGTCATCCTCCCACTCGCTCACCAGTTCGAGTATTATGTGTGGTGGAAACCTGTACCTCCCATACACCTGGTCATCGGGCATCCCAAAAAGGCTGGTTCTGGGTAAAAAAAATGCGGGGCCTGGCTATCCTCCTCCTCCTGCGGTGTCCTACGACCACTGCTGCGAGGAACGGTATATTCATCGTAGCGTCTGAGCTTGTTTGTTGTTTGCGTGCACTTTTATACTGCGCAGGGCCGCTTACGCCTGCTTCCTGCTGGCGTACGTGTTTCCGGATTTGCGCGTCTTTTTTGGTGCACACCTTTCCCCTGTTCAATTCCATGAATATGTGTTGTTGGCACGCGTGTGGGTGTTGCGAGCATTTACCTCCTGTACTTCCCCCATAACACCCACATTTTCAGTCGTTGTTCCCCATTCCGCGTGTTACGCCCTGTGTTCCGCCCACTTTTGTTGTCTGCGCTGCGCTATGTGCGCTTTCGCTGTGCCCGTAGCACACGCCGTTTAATGACGTGTGCGCCACCCACGATTTTAGCGCACATCCCAGGATTTAAACGCGCACTGAATTCCAAGAATCGATGTGCGCTGTTTTGTCACGCTTGCGCTGCAATTTTCGCCGCACATTAATTCCATGAATCGGCCTGGATGTCTCTAGTATTGGTCTTGTAGGTATTGTTCGATGAAACGGTGGCGTCTTTAAGCTCCTGAAGGAAGGTGGACAATTGGCTCACAATCCTGTTTCGTGGAAAAAGCAGTTCTGGTGAATGTTCGGAGGATATGCCAGGATTGGGAATCTGTGAAAGGGCGTCTGCCAGTATGTTCTTGGAACCTGGTATGCATGTAACAGTGAAATCGTATTGAGCAAAACAATGTGCCCACCTGGCCTGATGTGAATTTGTACTAGGGGTGTACCAAAATTCAGCTTTGAGTAATTATTCGGCCGAATTCCAGCTGAAATTAGCTATTCGGCATCCGGCCGAATAATCATTACTCAAAGCCGAATGTTCTCATAAATCAAATTAACCCTGTACAGAACGCCGCCCAGTAGCAGTGGCAGTGCAGCCGTAATTAGAAGTTGTGCAAGTGCCTGACCCGCGGCACAGATGTGTGTGTAAAACATGTCTCCAGCAGATGCATTAACCCTGTGAGAGCCTACTGAAATGTGATCCAGTAGGCTCTCACAGGGTTAATGCATCTGCTGGAGACATCTGCACATGGCCAGCAGGTCACCCATGAAGCCCAGTGGGTTAGCACACCTGGCGTAGTATCTGTGTGCATGGAGAACCGGTAATTTAACACTGCATCACCGGATTAACAGTGCTTTTACTGCTAGCCTTTAATTTGACAATCTATATTTGAGTGCTGGTTCACCCAATTGAAATGAAGAACGAAAATGCCAGAAAATCGAAAATGGAAGTTTTTTTCATTGCATAGTTGACCTGGTCCTGTCTGGTGTTTTTCTGCATGTCAAAGTTCTGAACCCAAGTAAATCATCTCATTGTGTTGATGCACTTACTGCAGAGCTCTTCTCAACGTGCAGGTAAAACCTTAAATACTAGCTTTGACACTATGCTTTTCTAACATCTGCGATTGATGCTATGAATTGTTTTAAGCTGGAGAATAGTATAGTAACATCACTTGCTGGACACCGGACATCACGGGGTTTGTGCTATAAGAATGGTCCTCTGTAATTTGATACTACGACCCACAGGACACGCACATCGCTGCGCCAGGGTGATTCATCCGATGAGGTACCTTACCAGCTATTCCCAACGGCCCCCAAGTCTCCCCGATTGTTTTGCAAACTATTTGAGAGATAACCCCCCTTCTTTTATCTCACCAGGATCGCTCTAAAAAAGTTACGTTTCCTGCTGATGTCCGTAATATTCATACACTTTAGGGCACTTTGGGGCACACCATCCTGAAATCCTGAAGAGATGGAATGTTGAATGCAACCCATACTACCTACAATTAACAGTGTTGCTGAAGTAGGTTGTGAGCCTATTTCTGCTGCTTTTGCATCCCTTTGTCCCCTCATGGTTGGGGAAGGGGCCCATTCAAGCACAGCAGGGTCTGTTCTACTTGGGCAATTAACCTGCTATGGCTTTTATGCAGCTAGTGCCTCCCACCTCTTTCTTTTTATGGTCGCCCATTAACACTAATTGCTTTGCTGTGCCAGTGAGTCTGGCTTGTGCATTCATCCAAGAGAAGGTATTTGAGTGACCTGGAGCTATGGAGATAAGTGGCCAGTGATAAAATGCAGATCAGATTGTTAAAGACGCCTTTCTCAGATAAACAAAAGCCGGGAGACATCAGTGTTTGCATTAAGGCCAATAACTGAGGGGGGGAGGTTTGTGGGGGGGACTGGTGGGAGGCGTGGAGGGGCTGGTCTTTGTGAGTATAGCAGCCTCATTGAGTACAGGCATGCATGCTTTTTTAAATTGGTTTTAGTGACAGCTGCTCAATGCAGATCACGACGCAAGGCCTTCTGGGAGCTACTTTCCTCATATTATAGGAACAGGCTTCAAACCTGCAACTCCACGTTGCTGTAACTTTATGAAAAACATATCCTCGCTGTAGTGTGCTCTGACATTGCAGGAAAAATGTGTGTGTTAGAGTGGTGTTTGAGGGTGGGCAGCGAGGGGTGCAATCTAGTCGACAAGGCCTCATGGGCTGCCTGTGAAATATACTTATTTTGGGTTAAATGAAAATACAACCATACACACAAGACCCAATCTATTTATGTGCACTATGCATGTCCTTCACTGAAGTCCTGTTAAAACAAGCATTGGCAAAGCCAACAGATTTGACTTGTTATGCTTATATTGATACATTTCTAGTAGTAACCTACTATTCGGCTCAGTATTAGGTGCCGGCCGAATACTTTTGCCAACTATTCGGTATTCGGCCGGATAGTAAATTTACTATTCGGTACATCCCTAATTTATACATTCCATCTGTTGGATAACCTTCAGATTTTTATGATTGTTCCGCAGAAGAAAAGCATGTGTAGCTCACTGGAGGAGATGATGCCATTCTTCACATGCGGTTTTCATGGCCAGCAACTCCTTTTCTATGACCGACTAGTTGGCCTGACTGGGTCTAAGTGTTTTAGAAACATAGGCTATAGGGTGTTCTATCCCATCAAATTCTTGCAGTAGGGCTGCTCCTATAGCGGCGGCCGAACCATCAGCCTCCACGATAAAAGGTTGTGTTTGGTCAGGTTGACGTAACACTGGGGCTGAGCAGAACAGGTGTTTTAAACGCATGAAGGCTTCGTCTGCTGCTTCCGACCATGAGAAAGGAGCTGCGGCTTTCTCAAGTAATGATGTTATAGGAAGCACGGTATCAGAAAACCCATTGATGAACTTGCGGTAGAAGTTGGCTAGGCCTAAGAACCTCTGGACTTCCTTTACCGAGGTAGGAGAAGGCCATTCAAGGATGGCTTCGACCTTCTGTGGATCCATTTCAATACCTGCTTTGGACAGGATGAAACCCAAATAGGGAACAGTAGACGTTTGAAACACGCATTTCTCTGGATTAACCAGCAGGTGGTGGTCCTTGAGTCGTTGTAGCACTTGGCAGAGATGTTGTTGATGGGTTTTGTGTAAGGATGAGTAGACCAGGATATCATCGAGATAGATGATGGTACAATTATACAGGAGGTCCGAGAATATACGGTCCATGAACCTTTGAAAGATGGGCAGAGCATTGACCAGCCCAAAGGGCATGACTCAGTATTCAAACTGTCCGTATGGGGTGCGGAAGGCAGTCTTCCATTCATCCCCCGCACAGACACGTAACAAGTGATATGCCCTCCTCAGGTCCAATTTAGTGAATACCACTGCTCCTTGTACCACCTCAAGTATATCCTTTATGAGGCGCATAGGATACCTATCCCGGGTTGGTCACTCGGTTAAGACCTCTGTAGTCGATACAAGGTCTGTGTTCCTGAGTGTCCCTTTTTGGGACAAAAAACAGTGAGGCCCCAGCAGGCAAACGTGAGGGTTGAATCAGACCGTTGAGTAGGTTGGAGTCTAGATATTTTCTAAGCACTTCCTTTTCCTTCAACGAGAGCGAAAACATGTGACCAAAAGGAACAAGGGCATCTGGTAGTAGATCAATGGCGCAATCCTCTGGACGATGTGGTGGTAGGTCTTGAGGATCCTTGTCCAAAAACACTTTGCTGAACTCACACAAGTCGGTCGGAACATTATGTATCCCCAATGTGGTCTGAAGAATGGAAAAGTCTGTTAAGGTCTTTACAGTAGAATAATGGACATTTGAGAGGCATGACTTACGGCAATGTTCGGAGGTAAAGGCCATCTGGTTTTTTGTCCAGTCTATGGATGAATTTTGTTTTCTTAACCAAGACACCCCCAGGATGACCTGAAAATGGGCTGCCCTGATTAAGTCAAATTGGATTACTTCAGTGTGTTGTAGCACCGTCATGGTTAGTGCTATTGTGGTGTGGGTTATGGGTCTAGAGCTCAAGGGTCTACTGTCAACCCCCTCCACCTTCTGGTCCTCATCCTTTTCCAGGAGAACTATTCCGCTCCTATTGGCCCACACAGTGTCCATAAAACACCCTGCTGCTCCGCAGTCAACAAGGGCCAAGACGTCTATTGGTTGTGGTTCCTTGTGTAGTTGTACAGCGACTACCATTAACCGATTATCGTCAGTTGACAATGAGGAGGAGACCGACATTGTGGCATAGGGACTGGAAGGAGCGCCTTGGAAACTTGTCCCTTTTAGGTCCGAGGTCTGTCGTTTCCCGGACGGCGAGGAGGAACTTCTGGGCAGTCCCTAAGTAGGTGTTTCTCCGATCCACAATACATACAGAGACTATTCTCTTTGCGTCTTTTACGTTCTTCAGATGTCAAAGGTCCTCGGGTGGTCCCAATTTGCATAGGCTCATCTTTGGGTGGTCGAGGTTAAGGAGGGATGGGAAGGGAAGAGTCCGGGTGGTACGATGTGGTTCGACCCTTTCTCCTTTCGGAACGCCTCTCAGATAGGCGGAAATCAATCTGCAGTGTCGCTGATAGCAATTCAGCAAACATGGAGGGCCTTGGAGAACGGGCCAATTCGTCCTTCAGTTCTTCTAAGACCCCGTCTAAAGATGGTGTATTGTGCGGTTTCGGCAGCCACTCGTTTGAACTGAGAGATGTAAGACAACAGGTCTGTGGACCCCTGACGTATGTCAAGTAGTTCCTCACTAGCTACTTCAGCCGACCCGACTCTCAAAGGTTTCCTTAAATTGCGCAGTGAAAGCTGCATAATCCTGAAGATGGGGACTAGTTCCGGTAACCAAAGGGGTAGCCCAAGCTAGCGCATTCCCGGTCAAGTTGGAAACCAAAAACCCTATGAGAGCTTGATCGGATGCATATGTTTGAGGCCGAAAGGTGAAATGGATGATACATGCCTCCATGAATTCTTTAAACTTCCTAGGAGAGCCATCAAACTTGCCCGAAGCCTGGGCCATTGGAGGAAGTTCGGTGCGCTGTTGATCATCATCTGACGAAGGGTGACGTTTTCTGTCATAAGGGTTTGTACTTCCTGAGTGAGACACATTCACCAACTCTTGTAGCTGTTTAGCAGTGGCCATTGTAGTAATTGGGCGTTGCTATCTGTCAGATCTATTGTCTAACAAGTCCGACTCTTCTTGTTCGTCACTGAATTCAACTTCCCCCTCCTCCTCACCTGTGTCTTCCGAAGATCAATAGCGCAGGCTTCTTTGTCTCCTTCGTTCCTTTTGCCTTTTTTTGTAGCGATACGGCCTCCCCCAGATAGAATCCACTCTGCTGCCTTGATATAACAAGGGAGGCAGAGGACCCCTTCCCGAGAGCGCCAGTAAGAGGAAAAAGCCAAAGCTAAAAAAAACTCTGTGGATATTCCTTATCAAGTCCTTCAGAAAAGCGGCTGTTGGTTTGTGGTATTCCAAGGTCTGAGGAAGGAGTCCAAGAAAGAGGAAGGATCTGGAAAATCACACTCGGTCCGAGGATAAGGGATCTGGCGCCCAGTTGATGGTAAGTATAAGCGGACTGTGGGGATGTGGAGTTGTCCATTACTGAAGGCAAGGATGTGGCAAGGAGGAGGAGGGCAGCCGTGAGAATAGCACACAGCAGAGATGGGAAAGGAAGAAAGAGGAGCAGCGTAGGATGCTGAGGAGAAGCACCAGGGCTGGACCCGGAAGCGCGAGGGAGCCGCGGACGCGGAAAAGAAAGAAGCAAAGAGGAGGGTTTGAAAGTAAACAAAACAGAGGAAAAAGCAGAAGAAAGCAGTCGACAGACAGCTGATTGACTCCAAGGGTCTAAGGAGAAAACTAGCGTGTAACCCCGAAAGCACCGAAGCGGAAAGGGTTGCAACGCGAAGACGCTAAGGTAGGCAGCGTTGTTAAAGGAAACGCTAACAATAGAAGACGGACAAGAAAAAACAAAGACTAGACCGTAACTCACGCATGCAATAGGAGACAGACAAAGAAGGACAACAAATTAGGTAGACCCGCAAACCAGGAAGAGGACAGGATAGAGAACATAGAAAAAGGACCACACGAAAACAAGCCCGTAAATCAGGAAGAAATCAGAACAGAGGAGGAAACAAAACCTGGTGGTGATCCTAATGACGGCGGAAACGCCAAGTACTCCACAGTCTCCAAGCAGAAAGGTGCATGACATAGCTAGAGGACAGATACATATACAAAGTCAATGCTTTTATTATTTTTGCATATTATACCAAATGCAGTAACACAGAACCGCAAGGCACAAGAGATCCTGAGCAAGCTTGCAGACGCTTAACGCGAACAACCCTATGGGACTGCAAGGACATATATGGAACCTGATAGGACCAAGTGTGACCAACATATTGGGCCTCATTACGAGTTTGGCGGTAGCCATGCCGCTATTGGCGGCATGGCTGCCGCCAAAATCGCATCTGGGTCCGGGTCCTCAGAATGAGGACTTACCGGGCCATTCCGAGTTCGGAGGGCCTGGTAATTCCTCCCTCTGAGGACCCGGACCCGGTCTTCCCCATTCCCATTTCAGCCCCCATAGGGCTGAATGGGAATGGGAGAGGGTGCAAACAACGGGCCATTACGAGATGGCCCGTTGTTTGCACCCTCTTCCCCTCGCTGGACCCGCTCTGCACGTCTGGTGAAAACCAGACGTGCAGAACGGGTCTCACAAGGGGAACTCGTAATCGGGCGGAATGGGGTTAACGGCTCCGGCACCCTTTACGGCGCCGTTAAACCCATTCCGCCAGGGTCCTAATGAGGCCCATAGAGTACTTAGAATAACATGGACATGTAGAATTTATATTATACGTCTAAGGAAAATTACAGAAGGCTTCAACCCACAGAGCCTGGGACGAGGAGAGTTGATTCAGGCTGCACAGAGCATGAAGCAGGCTCACAGCCAAGGTCGGAGACACGCGGACACATTCCAATGTTCAGACGACAAGGGGACTAGCTGTGGAGAAACGGAATAAAGCCTCATAAAGGCAAGCTGAAGAGCTTGATTTTGTGGTCCCCAAGCATGTGGTACAATCAGACGAGACAATGGATATTCACCCGTGGTGGGAAAGCGGAGCCGATCTCAGCAAGTCAGACGCAGACGGCAAGTGTTGCAACGAAAGGAGCACTCTCTCATAGGCAAAAGTGTTGCACACAAGTTACAACAATGACACATAATTGTTCACATCACCTTGAAGAGGTGCACAGAGGGCTGAGAACCAAAATGACTCCCAGGCCCGGGGAGATCAGCTCTAACCAATCACAGCTTAGAAAGTCAGGGGTGGATGGCAAGGGGCATGAACCAATGGTAAACCCATTAATCTGCAACAATGTAATAGATAGTTTCTTGGGGACAGGACAGGCCAGCCACCTTACATGCAAGGGCCAGTAGAATAACCTCTTTAGCCAATCCCCAGCGATGATAGGTTCTTCTGGGAAGGGCCCAAGTGATGACACCACGCATGTACAAAACTGGCCCGCACCCCATGGAAAGCTGAGATGTATCAGAGAATTCTCACGGTCTTGTATTGATCACTGTTGGTTTTATTTGCAATAAACCACAGTACTAACTTGCCAAAGGCTGAGTTCTCTGTTTATTCTGGGGATGGGTGTTGGAGCCCTTGACAGTCAGGCAGACCCCCAGACCTATGGTATACCACGGGAGAGATCTCCCGCAACACCATCATCATGGACCGGACAACTGTTGGATTGCAGCATTGCCTGATGGCTGTGGCTAATTATCCCAAAGCCAATGACTTATTAATATCAATAAAACAAAAATAATGGTTATTGATTCAAACAAAAAGAGACAGAATATGTGTGTTTGGAAACTTGATAGTGCTGTGGAGGTGGTCAATGAGTATAGGTATTTAGGTGTACTCGTTGCAAATCGTCTTGGGAGTTTTGTATTGCAAAAATCCATCTCCCTGAAGAATCTGAGTAATTCACGTGATCAAGGCATTTGTAGCCAGACATTGAGGTAATTCTACCGAAGGATTATTAATGCTATATACAACTAGCATGGTGCAATGTATTCTATATGGGCTTGACGTTTTCCTTGAAAGATTAAATGGGAAGGTGTGACGAATCATGGAATGACGTCACTTCTGCCCAGAGGGGAGTGCTTCCCAGTGCTGCTAGGGAGGGGATGCCGCCAACCGATATCCCACCCCCCCTAGGGGTGCTAATATGTGGGAGGAGCTCACAAGGAGAGACTCCTCACCTCGGGATAAGGACTCCCATTCTTTATTGGAACCACCAAACCCTCTTTCCTTTGAAACCCCTATAATCAACCAGAGAGTACTACAATTATGTATTGTAATGTTTCTGCCTGTATTCCAGTAGAGTCTGATAAAGCCATGATGATGAAAAGCCACAGTCATTCTCAAGCACTTTGCCAAAGTACTAAGAAGAGGATGCCCCAAGGAGGCATGAAGATCACCCCATTGACATCAAGAAAGGACAATCCGCGGGGGCAGCTACAAAGTATAAAAAGGGACAAAAGACTTAAATCAGATAGAGACCAGTGTGAACAATGGAAACCCAGGGAAGTTTGAACCTGTATGCAGAGAAGCAAGCTGCAGCGGAAAGACCTCGCCGGAGAGAACTTTGAAGAGCAGTCAGCCGATAACTCCAAAGAAGGGAGGAAAACTAAAGAAGTCAGAAATTGGAAGACGGTTGTCTGTGGCATGACCTCAGCAAGGTGAACCAGGCAGTCCAGCAATAAATGTAAAGGAATTAAAGAGTGCAATGAGAGTAATCTCCCTCATACCAGCAGTCCAATCAATGCCACTGGCTTTAAAGGAATTAAAGAGTACATCGGGAGTAGACTCCCTCTTTACTGGAGCACCATCAAAGCTGCTGATAGTGAAAAGTATATCGGGAGTGATCTCCGACATCAGAACTATTGTGAAGAACCAGGAGAGCCCAAGGCTAAAGACTCTGATCTCCCTACTCTTAGAAGGGCTATCGAGAGCTGGAGGAGAGAAGATCAAGTCAGCAATGACCTTCGTAGTCTCGGGGGATTAACTAACTGTGCTTGTTGTTGTTTGAAAGACCTGAAACTGTCAAAAGAGGAAGTGATAAAATCATTTATGGGAGTGATAAGAAAGGAAAAGAAGTCCAAGTTCACCCTAAAAGAAGTGTGGAAAGAGCTACAAGTGTTCCTCAATAGTGTTATTAAATCCAGAAAGAAGAATACTTGTGCTAGGAGAAGGGAGTCATTCTCCTGGCAGTTAAATCATACCCTAAAGCAACAGTACAAAGGTGCCAAGTTAAAGGACTATAAGAACATAAGAACATTGTTTTCTTCTGTGGATTGGAACTGTTTTTCCTAGTCAGAACTTTTGACACCAGGAGAAGGTAGCCTTTCTCACGGGGCCCATTGGAACTTGAAGTGTGTTACAATAAGAACTTGGCAGAAGACTGTTCTTTTCACTTCAGGAGGAGGGAGTCATCCACCTGGTTATTCTTAATTGGTAATTTGTGTTAATAGTGATAGGGTCAGAAGAGGAGTTTTGGGACAGAGGACAGACTTTGTAGGTTTTATCCGGATGACAAACACCCAAGTTGTTTTTTTGTTAGGCAGGGTAATCACTAAAGAGTTAAGGACTGTTAGGCTTTTAAATGGCTTAAATAAATATGAGTAAAAATGTCACCTCTGTGTCTGACTCCTGGTTCCGACACTTTATCACATTTGGTATCATGAGTGGGACCCCGACACAACTGATACAAATTGGGGGACCCCCCAGTTGTAAAAACGTATTCCCAGAGTCACCAACTCCACAGTTGCTACGGTTGAGCCGATAGCTTTTGACCTCTGTAGTAGCAGGTAGGTTACTATTGAAGTAGGTGAACGACAATTAATTCTCACTGGCCTAGTCTTGGCACTTCCAAAAGGGACCTATATAGGAGTCATCTCTGTTGCCTAGGGATCTAGGCCCAATGAAGGACGCACACACGGAGGGATCAGAGGAACGTCTTTATTCCTTTGTACAACGTAGTAACTGCCGCCTCTGGCGCACATTTCCCAGAACCCCTTTCTCCCTCATCAGACTCCGCCTCCCCAACGGAGGGGGCCGAGAGTCTTAACCCCTTAACCACCGGGTAACACTACCCCCGAACAATATGTCCAAACATCAACTTAACATTCTTCAACAAGTCTCATCGGTTTCCTGATGATTCGTTGTGGCCTCTCACCTTGAGCAACGGGCTCCGGAACATCTTGAGTTTCCACTCTCTGACTCGTCACTCCAGGATCTCCCTCCGGAGGGGTCCACAGGTCGTCCTGCTGCATCCGTGGTTCTGGGGAAACAGACCTCTGTGGTATTTCTGTGACTTCTCTCTTAACATAATGTCTGAATTGTTGACAGTTCCTGGTGACAGCTCTGTTCTGATCTTCAGCTGTCACCATTGTGCCTTTCACTGAGATTACCCTCATGGGACTTGGGGCAAACCGTGGCTCTGTTTTCCTGGTTGTTGGCTGTTGGACTAGGACTTCATCTCCTATGTGGAATTCTTGTGTCACCGCTCCGCGCATCAGTACTGCGCCTCGCGTTCTCTTTTGCCTCAGCATCCCTTTGGAGCAGGTCCCTGTCAACCGGCTCTGCACTCGACGGGTTCCGCGGAATGCGGGTCCGCACCTCGTAGCGGAACATGAGCTCGGCAGGTGTCTTGTTTGTAGCCTCATGAGGAGTGTTCCGGTAGTCTCTTAAGAGGCGACATAATGCCTGATGTGTGTTGACTGCTTCAAGCCGGGCTCTCTGTATTGTCTTCTTAATCGACGCCATGAAGCGCTCGGCCATTCCGTTCGCTTGTGGGTGGCGAGGAGTTATCTTCATGTGTCTGAAACCCAGGTGCTCCGCCAGTGTTCCAAACTCGTGCCCACAGAACGGTGGTCCATTATCAGACTTGACACATTTGGGGATCCCCCACTCGCTAAATACTTCCTCTATCGCCGCTGCTACCTGGGGAAACGCTGTGGTGGTAGCTACTTTGACTATAGGAAATCTAGAATGTTCATCTATAAAGAGTAGGAGGTAATCGCCTGCTTCTGCAGGCCCATAGAAATCCATGGCTATACGTTCCCAGGGGCGGTCAGGTATCTAAGTGTGTTGTAGTGGGGGCGGACGTTCGGCAGGGGCTGTACACTGACAGGCATGGCAGTTCCTTACCCACTCATCGACGGCCGCATCCAGGAAGGGGAACCACACATGGCACCTCAGCTGCTTCTTCGTATTTTCAGCCCCTCTGTGGCCTTCATGGGCGATGCTGCCCACCTCGCTTCTAAGCGTGGCGGGAATGACAATCCTGCACCGCCTTAGTAGAATGTTGTTGTCTTTCACTGCAAGTTCAGTCTGCACCCTAGCTAGCCGCTCGATCTCCTGTTTGTTCACTCCTGGATGGGCTAACATTGCTCTGTGATGATCCTTCCATTTGCTGGTCGTAGTTAGGCTGATAGCCAGGGCTGTCGTTGGGTCAGCGGCGGATGCGGCGGCGACCCTTTCAAGGGATAACGCTGGTGGCAATGAGTGGGATGCCACATATTGTACGTAGGCAACATCGCCCTTCTGGGCGAGCGGGGCTCCAACAGGCTGTCGTGACAAATAGTCAGCGGGATTGAAGTCACCTCCAGGGCGGTGTACAATGTCATAGTCGTATTCTTGGAGGCGGATGCCCCACCGTTCGATCCTCGGTGGCATCTTGGTATGCGGGTTGCAAAATAGGGATAGAAGTGCCTAGTGATCGGTGATCAGAGTGAACCTCTTCCCGATGATAAAGTTGTGAAAATGTTCACACGCCCAGACCGCCACCAAGCTCTCCTTCTCGGCTTGGGAATAGGCTAGCTCTGGCGTTGACAGCGCCCTGCTTGCTTAGGCGACCACATGTCTGGGGTTGATGTCCGCGCCACTGGTTTGTGCCAAGATGGCTCAGAGGCCGACCGGGCTGGCATCCACCACCACCTCAGTGTGCCACGATGGGTTGAAATATGCGAGGCGGTGGGCTTCCGTGAGGGCCTGCTTGATGTTGGCGAAGGCTTATTGACATGCCGGGGTCCATTCGAAGGATGACTCCTTCTGCAGCAACTTTCTCAAAGGGTCTGTAAGGGAGGCGTAGTGGGGTATGTACCTCTCACAGTAACCCGCCATGCCGAGAAAAGAGCGGACGTCCGCGACCTGCAGGGGTTCGCTGAAGTTGGTAATCGTGTCGACCTTGTCAGGAACAGGCATCATGCCTTCCCTGGAGAAGATATGTCCGAAACATTTGAGCTTCGTTTTACTGAAACGGCATTTGGTGATATTGTGTGTGAGACCTGCCTTTTGAAGGGCTTCACAGGTGTCGTGCAGTGCTGTGTCGTGGGTCTCCTTGGATGATCCAAAGACGAGTATATCGTCGCTATAATTCAGAGCTTCCTTTATCGGTCTGATTATTTGACCTATCGCTTCCTGGAAAATCTCTGCGGCAGACGAAATTCCGAAGTTTAGTCTCTGGTATCTGAAGAGTCCATCGTGCGTCGCAAACGTTGTGATGGCTCTGGAGTCGGGATGGAGCTCCAGCTGATGGTATCCTTGGATCAGGTCTAGCTTGGAGAACATCTGGACGCTGTTTAACTGAACAATCATGTCTTCGATACATGGTCCCCGGTGTCTCTCCCGTTGTATCGCTGTGTTGGCCACCCTCATGTCCACACACAACCGAATCTTTCCTCCTTCTTTGGGTACCACCACGAGGGGGGAAACCCATGTAGTCGGCCCCATCGCCGGTTCTATGATGCCCTCGGAGAGCAGTTGTTGGAGCGCCTCTGATACAGCCTCCTGAAGGTGGAACCCGACTCTTCTAGGGTGTTGTGGCACTGGTCGCACCTGAGGGTCGATGTGCAGTTTGATGGGGGGCCCGTTGAGTTTCCCTAGTCCCGTGCACAGCTTGGGGAATCTTCTCGCGGTGTCATCCTGTGAGACGAGAGTCTGAGGCTGGTGGAATGCTATTGTCCCTGTGGTGTTCCTCGGGTCCAGGTTGTTTGAGGTTGCGGTGATCATGTCACCAGCGTTCACATGAATCTCAATCAATCCCAGGCGCGATGCCGTGTGGTAGCTGAGCAGACATCTGCTCCTGGCGAGCGACCGGATGACGTGAATGGTTGTGTTCACTTGCCGTCCATTTAGGAGGAAGCATTGAGCAAACTGTCCCACTGTCTGTAACGGGGTGGCAGCCCCCCATTGAAAGATTCTTGTGCGGGATGGGTCAAGCGGTGGCGGGTGTGGTATCCTGTGGTATCCTGTCATAGTCCTGCTCACCCATAATGTTCACAGTCGCGCCTGAGTCGATCATGAACTGAAATTGGCAATTCCCCATTTTGATCAGGATTTTCGGGGCCTCCCTGGCTGCTTTGTTGTCAAGTATGAGGTTGACAAACTCGTCCTGGTCATGTTGATCATGCGGTGCGTAGTAGGTCGTCGCCTGATCATCCTGGTAAAGTGTCTCAGGCCCGTAGTCCATTGGAGGGTTATCATATTCGTCGGTGAAATACCTGGTCTGTTCTGCCTGGTCGTACTGTGGTAGATATCCTGATGATTGGTATTCATCGATTGCCCTGATGTAGCGCCTCTGCCCCTGCCCTTGTTGGTAAGGTCTTGGTTGATTGTACTGCTGAGGCGGTGGCCGGAAAGGCATCCTGGCAGCCGCTTGGGGTCGCATCGGGGGAAATGGTACGCCCTCTCTGCAAACGGAGTGAAAGTGTCCCTCTCTCCCACAATTTGTACATCGTTGGGGTAGGGCCGGGCATGACCCCGAATGGGGGAACGACATGCCGCAGCAGTAGCACTGTCTTTGATGGCGTGGGGCGGGAGTCGCTGGTGCTCTGTACGGCTGTGGTCCCCTGTCGCCTTGGCGAGACGGTTGTATGGCAGCTATGAGTTCACTTGTGTCTTGTTTAGGGTTGCCGGAGTGTCCCATGGATGAGGCCTGCGCATCCACCCTCTCATGAATACGAGCAAGTTCACTCCCTTCGAGAATGGTGAGTGGCTTTTTTAATAGCTGCTTCTTGAGTGCGGGGGAGAGGCAACCCTCGATCACCCTGAGTCTTACGGCTTCCTCTAGCGGGAACGCGTCACACTGGCAGTTTGCTCCTTTCACCCTTAGACGCGTTATGAACTCGTCAACAGTCTCCTATGGCAATCGGGTGCATTGGTTGAATAAATATCTTTCGTAGTCACGATTGACCTCGAAGATTAGCAGTTTGTCTAAGGCAGCAATCAGGTTGGGGAAGGTGTTTTGGTCAGCTGCCGGAATCGCTTTCACTACAGTCTTTATTTCCCCTCCTACGTGGTTAAGGAAGATGTCTCTTATGTTGGGGGAGTCACCGTCACTGGATCCCCTCACAAAGTGATGAAAGTCATCCATCCAGTCGGTCCACCTGGGGCCTTTGGTGGCTTGGGGCGTCATGGTGAATGGCAGGGGCAACCGTAACTGTATTGACTTTGCCGCCCGCGGCAATTGAGGAGATCCCCGGTTGGAACCAGGGTTGGAGCGCGGGTTGCTCATGGTGCCTGAAGGGTGGGGGTCTGCTGGTGCGTGGCCAGCAAGTGGGGCGGGGCACTGGGCCTCAAGCGTGTCCACGTGCACCCACACGCTCACCTGAGTGTCCGATGGCAGGGGTGAAACTGTAGGGCCTCTTCTCCAGTGTGGTGGCTTCCGTGGCGAAGGCCTGTGGTCCAGGAGGGAGGGCGTGGGCGGGATCGCCGGCACACGTGTCTTAGCTGGAGCCCTGCAGCTTTATGGGGCCTGCTGCACGCTCCCCGCGTTGTCGTCGCGGCAGATTAGCGTCGGCCGGGGCAGGAGCAGGTGTGCCTGTGCGAGGTGAGGAGGAGGAGGCTCAGCGGGTCAGCGACTGCCTGAGCGAATCTGGCGGATCGCTGTGTTGCGCGCTGGAGGAGGAGGAGTAGGAGTAGGAGGCTCGCTGTGTCTCCCGCAGCACGAGCGTGGATGTGGCAGATTGCCACTGGAGGAGGACTCCGGTGTGCGGGAGAAATCCTCGTCGCCAAATGTTGCCTAGGGATCTAGGCCCAATGAAGGACGCACACACGGAGGGATCAGAGGAACGTCTTTATTCCTTTGTACAACGTAGTAACTGCCGCCTCTGGCGCACATTCCCCAGAACCCCTTTCTCCCTCATTAGACTCCGCCTCCCCAACGGAGGGGGCCGAGAGTCTTAACCCCTTAACCACCGGGTAATAATCTCCAAATCCAGTTTAGCTTGGGAGCATGACATAGCTCTCAACCATTTATGTCGCAAAGGCGGGTGAAAACACCCGATTTTATTTTTGGCGGGTGAGAGGCCGATTGAAACGAATGGGCGTGCATGAGGCTTGGCGGGTGAGTCAGCTGTTTACAAGGCGGGTGACACCCGCCAAAAGCGTGTGAGTTGAGAGCTATGGAGCATGACCTGGGTGTAATGGATCCCGATTATCAGGGGGACATACATTTCTAGTATACAACCATGGGAAACAGGCCTACCAAGTTAAAATAGGAAAAATAAAAAACGCCCAGGACAATTAGGAGAAAGCAATCTTGCACATACCCACTGAAATCCAAGTGGCATGACAGCCACGCTGGACGTCGGCATTCCCTGGCAGGAAACCGAGAGCGATCACCAGATGACAAGCAGTTAAAGTGTTTAGTGAAAGCTGTTTGTGGAACACAAGAGAGATTGAAAAAAACAATATCCAGCATGGGGGAGGATGGGGTGGAGAATTGGAGCGATGCATTATGTGAAACCAGGAGAAGAATTTGCGCGCCCATTACTACGGTTTGTTGTGGTGGAAAACACCTCGTCCCAGCCGATATGGGCCCCGCCCCCTCCCCCTGTTTTGGCCAGTTGCCATTGGCTCATATGTAGGGAAAAGCATAATTGCACATTTTAATCTTGCAAAGTAATGCACAATGTGAAGGCAGCGCTCCACTATATCTGTGCCCCTATGTTAGCCTGCTTGCAGATGGTCGAGGGTTCAAGAGAAACCTGGCTTTTCGGAAGATGACAAGGGGTTGTGGGGGCAGTGGCAGATTTAAGGCAAAGGGCCCCGTGGGCAGCACCTGACACAGGGCCCTAGGTGGGCGGGGCATGGAGGCGGGACTTTGGGTGGGCGGATTTAATTGTGGTCACAAGTGAAGAATGGCAAACTTTAGGGACAAAAGCTATGTTTGTATTAAGTTGTCTTTATTACAGTTACCTAGGGGTCTGACTAACTGGAAACCGGCAATGCTCGGTATAAGTCCAGTAACATGCTCTTTCTGCTGCCCTGTTGCAGCTTTTTCTGGATGTGTCTTTGTGGGGATTAGGTCTGGCGGTATTCCGGGTGTGAGCGGGTAGAAATTGTTCTAATGTCACAGTATTATGCATCAGTTCTATGGGGGGATACAGTATGGCCGTGAAAAACGCTCCCTGTAAGAGAAACGCGTAGGGCCTGATTTACACACGTTTTTTAACACTGGAAAGTCCCAACGAAAACATGTTTTGCAAATCCGGCCCTTAGAAAATAAATCGCTATTTTAAAAGCATTGTGAATAACTACTACAAAATGTAATTTCAAGTGGCTAATTTAGAAGTATTTTAAACAAGTATTCCAAACTGTAATTTGAAAGGGGCACGACGATGCTGTCTTTGGCCAAAGGCCGCCTTCTATTTGGGGACCGTGTAATATACATGGCGTTAAAATATTACACGAGCAAGTGAGCGCTAATATATTACACCTTTAAAGCGCTCAAGACCGGGATACGAATTATTTTAAAAAACATGCTTTTTTAGTAGGAAAAAACGGTGTCTAGGGCAATATTTCATTTTCATAAGTGCGGATAATTATATTTGAAGGAAAAAAACACGTTTAATTGTAAACATGCCCATATAAATTGCTTAACTAGAGCAGTTAACAGGGTTTATAAATAATACACTTGTCGAGGGCATGCATTAAAGGGCCCAAGTCTTTCAGGGAAGGGATGCGCTTGGGCAATCTGAGCTCCATCTGTTCCCATTACAGTAGGACCGTAGCTAAAAAATGGGAATTATACAGGATAAACCGAGCCGCCTCTAAAGCAAGGGCTTTGAGCAGAAGAGCGCTTCGCGGCCGATCCAAGCGCTTCAAAGGGCCTTTCACGTTTTACACACACACACACACGTTGAGCAAATCAGCCCGCTAACAGATTGCCTCACTGCTGTCCTCTGCATTTATAATAGTGCCTCAGAGAAACAGGACCCTGCTGACAGGCAATGGTCTATAAAACTGCTGAGCGGCAACTACAATACACATTCCTCTATAAAAGGAAGCACCGAAGCAGCAGCGAATCACCGCACTTTAAATATGTCTAAACAGAAGTTTGACCAGAATGATTGAACACGTCCAGGGAGCTGAACTGGAGTGACGTCACAGCTGAAAGGGCCCTGTGCTGTGTGGAAGGGGTGTTGTTTTTCCGGATGTGCGCACGTGAATCCAGCCGCGCATGAGGGTCCCGTGACTCCTGGCAGCATTTTGCACATAATTAGTGACAGCCGTTGGTTACACCCAGCATTGTTATGAACATTCTTTCAGCTGGGCATCTACTACACTAATATCAAGGGTGTGTAAGGACAAGGCAATAGAACCATTTCGTTACAACAATCCAGTTTCACTCATTTCCGAAGATTCCAGATATTTCTACCTCTGAAGAATTTCCATTAATTAATTTAATATCAAAGATGGAAAGAAACATGTCGGGTTTTTGAGTGTAGTCATGAAGAGTGACTAACCAGTTTTTAGCAGCTGTGGCTAGGTTTTTCAGTCACGGTTCTCAGTCACAAAAGCGCTGAGATTGGAAGCGGACTTACCTTTTACATCCTATCTGGCACTGCGAGTTCTCTCACAGACTCTTGCCAGCAACGATCACTGCAACGCGCTTCCTGGAGGAGGCGCGGCTTCGTTTGGACACGTGATCTGATCACGTGATCTGGGGCAGACTCAAAGGACGGAGTTTACCACCCTCGCGGCGTTAAGCCCGGCAGGAGACAAGCCCATCGGCTGTTGTGCGGCTGTTTGGCGGTCTGAGGCGCACCCAACAGGTAATTAACTAGCGCGTTTTGCACGCACCTACACCATCAAGCAATAATTATAACATCTGTAATGAGACTGCGCAGCTCGCCTCTTGAAGAAGACATGGATGTACAAGAGGGGTCTTACCTAGAGGCAAGGTGCGAGCCAGGGAGGGGGGCATCTATTGTCTCAGACGTAGATCCAGTAGCCTCACAGGAGACTCAAACCCATTCTGACGCACAACAAACTCCAGCGGGAAGATTCCCCAATCTTAACATTCAAAAAATTTGGAAAAGAGGGTTAGAGTACACTCTGACAACTGAAAAAATCCAGACAAAAATTAACGATCACTTCCCCAGGAAAAGGAACAAGAGCACCAATGACCTAGAGGGCATTATTGACACTACCTGGCATTTACCAACACATAAACCCAATACCCCGGCCACAAATACATCAACAGAGGGGTCAGAAGTAAACACCACCCCAACAAACAAAACTCAAGGAACCAGGGCTATCTTACTGAGAAACCACAGCCAACAAGAAGAGCCATTGGCCATCTCACCAGAAGGCCCTCCATCGGCATCTGAAAATACATTGGCAGCCCTGAGCTATGTTTTAAATTCACTGGTCTCAGTGTTCGAATTACTAAGAACAGAGGTGCAAACACAAGCAGGACATCTCTTGGAAATGTTGCAGGAAATTGCGAAAAATGAATCATCTATGGTCGCTGTAAACAATATCATGAATAGCATTCTGATTCCAATTCTAAAGGAAACACAAATAGAGGGCATCAAACAGGGGCTAGACATCGCCCAAATTCAAAGCCTACTGAAGGAGGGGGCAAAAAGTAATTCAACCACTCATGAACTCATAAAGACAATACCCTCGGAAATTCAAAAACTGCAAACCCAGAACAAGACTCTAAACGAAAAAAGGCCAAAAGATCTCTTCGATGATACACCACTCTCAGACTCAATCTTGGAAGAATTTCGAAGGCTGGCAAATGTAGATATTGACTATATAGAAGTCATCAACAACAGCCCTCAAAAAACCCAAGAGGAGGAAGAAAAGAAATCCGACAGTTTAAATCAGAATATCGAGGCACCACAGATACTGAGAAGGAGAAAATGTCACAAAAGGGGCAAACAACGAGAGGCCACCTCTTCTCAACCTTCAGGTGGAACAATGAAGAAACCCAAAAACCAGAAAAATAAGGCAAAAAAGAAAGCAGGGACAAACACATCCCTGAAAAATCTCACTACTCCCACAGCGGAAAAGACAGCTGATTCCATCGTTATTGCATCTCCAGTTACTAACCTTTCACAAACATCAAAAGCACATGATGCCCTCGTAAGCAAGTGTGTTCCTGAGAGAACCCAGGGCAAAAAGACGTGCTCAACGGGCAGAGAGAGTCCTAGTAAAATCAAGGTTCAAACATCAAACTTTGGTATGCAAACGGATTTTATATTTCCACTACCTGCAGCTTCCGACAATCAAAAAAGCACACCGGTCTCTACAAACATCAAGATTGCTCCAATATTTCTAAAACAAAATTTACATAAAGAACCAAGAAAGGAACTCAGCGGGGAGCCCAAGCAAGCATTTATAAAAATGGCCCCTATTTTTCTGAAACTGTCAGGTAAAAAAGCTCCTGCATTACAAGAAAAAAATACACCTCCCCTGTCAGCCATCAAAGATGTGACATCACCAAGCTTCTCATTCAATGAAGTTGTCTGCTGGAACGGGTCTGGGAAATTTAAAAACCTGGAAATGTGTCCTCAATATGGAGAAAGAGAGAAAAACGAACAAAAACAACAAACCCCTATGGTAGGAAAAGAGGAAGTAGCGGCATCAAACTTTACAATCCCAAGATTGTGGCTTAGACTAGAGGATCAAAGTACAAAGACATCACTATGCAGATCTGTCCTATTGTCAGAAATTCAAAAGAATTACAATCTCTTTCTTTTCGATTCAGAGGACATTGAATATTTAGCCTTCCCATTCAGGGAGGACAAATTCTTTGTGGAGATAGCTCTCACCTCAAGAGAGGCACAACAGGCGCTCATTAATAATAAAGACGATCTGGCTAAAGAAGGGCTCTGGGTTTATGAATCAGAGGAAGAAGGAATATCTGGAAATTACCAGTGGTATAATCAGACCGTAGAGGAACCCACACCCACTGCTGTGGGTACTGCCGGAACTACTAGAGGGCTCCAAAGCAACGTAACAAGTGGTCTCAGATTAAAAGACGATCTGATAACTAAACTCCCAGAAATCATCTCGCAAATCCTCCAGAAACTGGGCGAGGAACAGAACAGTCTTTAGTCGGAGAGGCCTTAGATTAGTCTCCTGGAACACCAGAGGCCCAAGCTTTTTGAAGAAAAAGCAACTCAAAAACGACCTCTTAGAGCGCAATGACATCTTATTACTCCAGGAGACATGGTTAGCTAACTCTATCGAGATAGAGGGCTTCACAGTGCAAAACCTCATGGCCTCTCAAAAAGCCAAAGGAAGACCAGCAGGAGGAATGTTAATAGCAACCAAAAATTCCGCCATTAAAAATGTGGTCACGCTATGTAATAACCCAGTGGGCATCCAGGCCTGTAAAGCAGAGATAAGACAGAGTGACTGCCAGGCCAATCTCATTTTGGTAAACATCTATTGGAACCCAGCCATTTCCAAACTTCGAGACTTCATAGAAACTCTAAATGAACTCTTCTCTAGGGTCAAGATGAATCACATAGGAGCACAGATTGTTGTAGCAGGGGACCTGAACACAGATCTCATTAGTGTAGGAAATAGGAAAAACAGCTTACCTAAACACAGTTCCACAAAGAAAGGTAAACAATGGTGGGACTTCTTCCAATCATGGGATCTCGACATGATATCTGAAGACGATGGCAGTACGGACAACCCCGGACCAACATGGCGGCAGGGAAGGTTGCAATCAATTATAGACTACATCTTCGCCTCATCATCACTTACCCTGCACCAACATCATCTCACCTTAGATTGGGAAGGGGGAAGTGATCACGCGAGGATGGAACTCTACTTTCCTGAAATCCAGTGTTCTGAAAACCCACGCATCAGACAGGACTTGGAGGGCTCTAAAGGGAAACTGAAAGTAGTCAAGTACAAACATGGGGGGGAAAAGTTGAATGATCAGCTAGCAATAATTCATCCCTCAATAGTGGCCGAAAAGTGTCATCCAGAAAAATTCGGAAAGTTTATATGGTCCACTTGCCGTCCAAGTGAAGTACAAATAGTGGGGAAGCAGACACACCTCCATCACTTCGACGAGGAAACTTTCAAAAGAAAAAGAACTCTGCGACAAGCACTGCGAAGTATAAGACAGACCAGAGCAGAAGATCCTTTAGGCTGTATTCAAAAACTTAAAAAAACCAAACAAATTTATAGAAACTGGTCCAAGAACCACAAACATTTAAAAATTCAAGAGGATGGGGAGAAAATGCTTTCGCTTCTTAATTCAAATAACTGCAGAAACTTTTGGGCAGCTCTAAATCAATTTGAAACTGGCCAAAATAGTTCTCTCTGCAATTTAGTGTCGGAACACAAGTGGGTAGACCATCTGGCCAAGAACTTCGAAGCAACAGGCTTAAGAGACATTAGCATCAGCAACATCACCTGGTCTCTGGATTTTACCGAAGAGGATATTGAAGAACTTATAACATCATCCTCTACCTCGAAAGCCGCAGGTCCGAACGGCCTCACATATCAGGTGTTAAAAAATCAGCCAAAACTCTGGTCAAAACTGCTATTCCATCTCTTTCAAGGGATCTTGAGGGAAAAAACTTTTCCACCATCGTGGAAGAATGCAGTGATGATTCCATTCTTCAAAGGGGGTGATAGGCTAAGTCCAACATGCTATCGACCCATAGCCCTCTTGGATATAGACAGTAAAATATTCATGAGAATATTAATGAGGGAACTTTCTCTTTGGGTGGACTCAAATGAGATTCTCCCCCCGCACCAAACAGGTTTCAGGAAGGGTCTTTCTACCAGCCTTAATGGCCTTACACTGAACCTGTTGAGCGAAAGCTCGAATGAGAAAGAAGGCTCGCCGCTGTATGGGGCATGGGTAGATCTGTCCAAGGCATTTGACCTGGTGGACAGATCACTCCTCTGGCAGAAACTGAACAACCGGGGAATTCCAGCCCCCTTGCTGGCTATGCTCGTCGAACTACATAAAAATACTACGATCAGAGTGAGGCTGGATGACGCCGGCAACCTTTCAGAAGCAATCCAGGTCCTTAAAGGGGTACGGCAAGGATGCTTGGGTGCACCACTGCTTTTCAACCTTTTTCTATCAGACATTGGAGACTTTCTGGCCTCGGCGTCGCTTATCTGTCCCAGGATTAACAGCAGAAGACGTCACTGGCTGGCCTGTGCGGATGATCTTGTTCTTTTGGATGGATCAGCATTAGGATGGATCAGCATTAGGACTGCAACATCTTTTATCCAAACTCAATGAATATGCCAAGTTAAATGGCCTAATAATCAACCCACTAAAATCCCACTAAAATCTAAGGTTCTGATTTTCAAACATCCAAGAAAAAAGGTAACATCAAGAATCTGGGTGTTAGACAACAAGGAAATTCCCCGAATAGATGAGCTCATATACCTGGGATACGAAGTCTTAGCCCATCCAACTGTAAATAAGGTGAACTCATCAATTCTCAACAAGACCTCAAAAATCATTGCGCAAATGAAAAACTTAAACGGAAAATTTTGTAAATTTTCATTGTCACCACTCAAGAAATTCTATGTAGGCAAAGCAGTTCCTGTCCTCCTCTATGGATTGGAGGCAAAACCTTTGCTGTGGAACTATGATTGGAACAAAATTGAGGGCCTCATTTGGAAATCATCCATTTCGCTACCAATGTGCACATCGTCAGTCAGTCTGAGGTTCGAACTAGGCTTGACCTCATTGAGCTGCTATGCAGAGTGGAAACTTCTTTAACTCTACCGCAATATAATCACAGCCAATAAGGCCACTCTCTTTTTCGATATAAACCAACATCTAAAGAAAGCAAAATCAAACCAGCTATCGAGCCTAGAAGAGAAGATTGGACAGATTCTGCATAAGCTTGATTTAACAACAGAAATCCTTCTACAAAACCCCTTGAAAGTAAAAAAAAATCTAAAAATGGCTGACTGGATCGACACAATCACAAGAGTCAGAAACCTAAAATCACTGAACTCCTTCCTGATAGCAGACAGGAAACTTGGAACCATGCCACGTTACCTGGAAAAATTCCCAGATCGTGAGATAAGAAACAGCTTTCTCAGACTGCGTCTACACAGGAGAAATATTGGCTCAAAGAAACCAGGGAGAGAAGGCAATAAAATTCTGCGAAATCTGTAAAACGTCGAACCTCCAAACCTTGAAACATCTACTGTTGGAGTGCGAAGGCACATGGGCCATAAGAGTGTCTTTACTGAGGAGATTTGTCAGCAGAGAAGAGAGTCTAATTCAAGATGCATTCTGGAACAGACTGATCTCCGGCCAGGAAATCATGCTCACTGCAGCGATAGTAAAAGTATCAGAGGAACTTACTATTCTAACAAAGTATCAAAAGATGATACAGCCTACTGAGCTTCCTGGTTGACATTCTTTGGCCTCTCAGTTATTCTAGTTATTCCCTGGTTTCCGAGAACCGTTTGTAATTTTATTTAAGGAAATGCACTATTCTTTTGTAAAGGTTTTCTTTTAAAAACCAAAAACAAATAAATAAATAAAAAAAAAAAAAAGGTGGGGCCTGGCACAGGGGCCCGGTCGTCATTTGTTTGTCTGACGACCGTTAAATCCGCCTCTGTGTGAGGGGGGAGTAATTGTTTAATTTCTGCTCAACTATACATATACTATGCACACAGGTGAGGGCGGGTCTCTTCTAAAAGAGGGTTTTAGCAGGCATGAGGGTGGGGGAATGGGGATTTTGGAAGGAGGGCGGCCAGGCAGTGGGTAAAATATGCATCTGTTCTGCGCAGTTGAAGGGTTGCAATGGTAGGGGACTTTTGGGAAGTCGGGGATAAAGCTCTGAGGTGTCTATGAATGCAGGTTAGATGTGAAGGGGTTTAATGGCGCTCAGGAGAGGGGGCTTTTGTAAGGGGATCTTAGCAGGGATACAGCTTTGTGCTCTATGTAACTAGGTGAGGGGGGGTCACTCCGGGTCTTGCACTTATGGGGCCTCCCAGCCGCCACTAAATATATATATATATATATATATATATATATATATATATATATATATATATATATATATATTAGCAAGAGAGGAAGAAAGACAGCGTGTGTGTGTGTGTGAGAGAGGGAGAGAGAGAGAGAGAGAGACAGACAGTTTCAGCCCGGAGTTCCTTGTAAAACCAACGTGCATTTGAACATTTGTATACAATGCAACCACTTGCAGCAAAGAGAGTGCAGCGAGCATAGCTATAGGCTCAGAAACATCAGTACAATGAAGCGCTAGACAGGCCAGAAAGAAGAGAAAATAAATAAAACATAAATTAGGAAAGCAGAACTAGCAAACACATTTTTTCTTGCTCTGCGTTCCACATGGCTTGCATCGACGCTCTAAACTGGAATCCCCGTTTTTGAAAACGTTTGGCAGGTGAAATGAGGCCGTTGCTTGCACCTGGAGAGAAACGTGTCTTTGGGACAACGCGCGAGAATGACTAATCCCCCTCACTAGCGTGAGAAGGGGGTTTAGATTCTATTAAAGACAAGGAGGCGAGTATTATGCATTTCAGTCTTTACACTGAAAGCACAGCAGCAAAGAAAAAAACTTTTACAAACAAAAAAGTTTGAAAACAGAACTAAATAGAGTTCAATGTCAATGCAAGGGGGACTCCCCAATCCATCATGGAGGACAGGTCATGCCCTGGAGGAGACCATTGAGCAGGGACCCTCCTCTATATATGTCCTTTACTGCAATCCCAACTCCTCTTTCTGTAGCTGTCTTGAACCACACGTCCACTGCACAGACCAGATGATAAATTATGAAGACAAAATCCAGCGGAGCTCTCGTATCACGCACTCTCCACATCTTATAATTGTGACCCACGTTCCTGAACCGAGCCTCTCAGCACGTAGCTGTAAGAGCAACAAACAAAGAAGGGTGGGTGGATGGGAAAAACCAACAAACCAAAAAATATTCTCACTTGAAACACCTATGTGTAGGCGCGCTATAAAAGCCATATCATATCAAGGGTGAGTGGGATAATACTCGCCTCCTTGTCTTTAATAGAATCTAAACCCCCTTCTCACCTTAGGGAGGGGGATTAGTCATTCTATGGCAAGACAGGAGGCTCATATTATGCAAGTTTGAAGCCCTTGCATCACATTAATTACATCATGATCAATACAATAATGAAAGTACAATAAAAATAGGAGAAAAATGTTTGAAATGTTTCTATTTTTATCAATCCACTGATTGCAGAATGTATTCCCCCAGGCTAAGCTGCCCCAATAACTGTCCTGTAAGGCAGAGCAGTCTTAACTGCAAGAACTAGGAAGCTGTGCCAATTCCAGCGTTCCTCACAGGCCCCCCAAAAC
The DNA here is from genome assembly GCF_040938575.1 of Ambystoma mexicanum. Taxonomy (NCBI): domain Eukaryota; kingdom Metazoa; phylum Chordata; class Amphibia; order Caudata; family Ambystomatidae; genus Ambystoma; species Ambystoma mexicanum. Next base: position 36,881,890 of record NC_090939.1, read on the forward strand.
CAACTGGTTAAAAAAACAGAGGGAGAAACACTAGGCAAAAGTCTTCCTATAGTAATAGGTAGTTAAAGCATAGGAATAATAAGCTCTATTGTTGTCAACATTAAACATTTAAGACACTTAGTCATACCATCTTATGGTAACCTAGATAACAAACATAATAAGTTAAAACACTTAGTTCTCCTGGAGATAAAGAAATTACCCCCTAGGGGTGAAAGCTTTGTAGGCTCCATCCCATGTGTTGATGAAAAAATATTGTATTTAGAAACGGAACATATCACATGAGTATCCTGGGGACCAGAGTTGGAAAGACAAATCTTCATAAAAGGCAAAAGCAGGCGTCAAAAGGACATTTTATTAACCTGTTATAGGACAACCCAGCTTAGGTGGAGCCAACATGCTCTAGACTTGAGGGCCTTGTGCACCCAGAAGTGTCAACTCCAAGTCCTGTCCTTAACTACACAATTGCCCCTGTATACCAGTTACCTTTCCCAAACCAAGAAAAGTATTACTTCTTCTGGAGGCAGAATCAGGATGGAAGAGTGGGGCCACACCTGAAACCCAGAAGATAGCTGCTAAATAACCTTCTGACTAAGAAGAGCCCGACCAGGGGATACTAATGACAAAGAGATACTCCCAAAAGTCCTTGAAAAACACCAGGAAGAGTTAAATCCGCCAAACCGTAAAGCCTGAGCCCCCCAGACCTCCTGAGTCCTCAAAGAAAGACTCTGCTACCATGACAATAGGAAATAAAAACGTACAAAACCTGACCCTTAAGAGACAAAACTTGGCAAAGAGAAACTTATCTTACACCCAATCACTACCATCATAGCGATGCCTGAAATCCCTGCTAGATGCGCCAGGTGCTTGGACCTAACCCCTCCTTCAAGGTTAATAAATCTCGTATGGGAACATAAACTAACCGAAGGGGGACCCACAAAATTCCATAGTCTTGAGAAAAGACTCTACACTGCAAAGAAAACTGATCACTAAACAATTAAAATAAAGTTGCTTACCGGAGGAGGACTAACCCCCGTCTTAGTAAATCTTAACTATCTTGACATCCCCTGCACACTGTGCTGGCACTTTATTTCGGATCCATCCCCAGAGGAAACCAAAAGGTCTACCTGCCATGCAGGTGGCTAAGTGAACCCCAGTCACTAACGAAGTGTCTCCCTGCCAGACACTTGCGGGAATGGCTTATGTTGGGCCGTTGAAACGCCCTGTGATAGAGAGGCCGTAATACCTAGGATAGAAGATGAGTACCACTCCCAGACCCCTCTATCCCACTGAGGGATATTGACCCTTTTTATAGGAGGATATAAACCTCCTCCACTTATCCAAGGAAAAGCCCTTTCCACCCAGAAGAAGGATGCAAACCATGAGGTCCACATTGAAGGCCAGAAGTTGATCCTCCTACACCTCTTCAATATATATATACTTTTGCACTTATAACGAACTCCCATGAGCGTAGAAGGGGGTCCCCTGAGGTGAACCTGCATCCTGTTAAATGAAAACACGGAAACCATGAGGAGTTCCTCCCAGAGGTGAAACTATGATGCAAACCCCCTCCCCCGCAAAAAGGGTGGTGGGGGGATGTGGAAGGGGGAGGGGCAATGACCTTGGGGCAATTATCGTACTCGGTGAATGAAAAGGCTGCAAAGGAATACTGGGACCACCATCCCTTCAACCCTAAGGCCTGAGCCTCTGTATGCATGCCAGGCTGACTGGTCTCATCAGAGATCAGGGGATGGAAAGAAGCACATTGCACACAATAAAATAGCACTTATATAGTGCTACGAACCTTATTACTGCCCACGGTGTGTGGTGTGTGTGCAGTTCATTCATTGACCTCAGAAGGATGAAAAAGACTGATTTTTACTGCTCCAGAATTCGAACCTGCGTCAGCAGAGTCTGAACAGATGTCAAAGCAAGCACTCTACTTGCTGCGCTGAAGGGAACAAATAATGAAAATAAACAGGCGAGAAACCACTCCCTTGAGGGCAAATGCTGAGCTTGTATTCCTCGAGCAGAGGAGAAATTGCATACACCTCTAGACGTATTAGCGGAACAGGCAAAGCCTTGGGAGAAAACTATAGGGGTAGCTCCAAAATGTTATTATTTGGTAACTTTTTTCTCTGATACCAGCAAGTGTTCCCTAAACACTGTAGCCAGGTCAGAAACTGGGTGCTCAACGTTGTCTTGCTTACAAGACTAAACAACTACCTTTGAGCTGACCTTGTCCCGGCCAATAGTTAAAATTGGATTGATCAATGCCATATTGGGGCAACAGTAAGGGAAATCACGCCACCCTTTGAGAGTGGAAATGGAGTTGCCGAGCAGGTAAACCCTATCTGCACATCAAACCCCACAGCCCCTGTTCGTCAATAGGGACATTAGGGGTTATTTCCCTCTTCAGCCTGTCGAGAGACAAAAAAAACCTGGTAACAAGCTCACCACTCGGATACCATCCTTCCAGTCCTCATCCACCCTTCCTATGGGGTCTTTCCCTTTCCTTGGAAAAGATGGATACCAGCACTGCTTGATGAAGAGGAAAAAAGGGGGTGTTCTAATATTTTCAACGCCTTATGAAGGCGAGTAGAGTAGATATCTCCACTTATTTGTATAAGAAATAAAGACTGAACTGCCTAAGGGAACGAAAGGACTGAGTTATCCTGTAACTAACTAATGTATGGGGCTGACAGAATTACTAAAAGACCAAGGTTAACGCCAGAGTGATGGCCAGAAAGGAAGGTAGGGCCCCCCTAAGGTCCTGTTAACGACCTCTTCCAAACACTCTTTTCTTTGAAGTACTAAATAAATAATTAATACATAATAAATACAAAGTAATCCTTTCCTAGGAAGTGGGGTTACGCCGGACAGGGATCCTAACCCAGAGCCCTTATATAAAAGCTGATGCTTACTGAGCCATCCGGGCTACTGTCAACAGGAAAACCTTAATGTGCCTCACACATAGCTTAAAATATTGTTTAGGAGAAGAATACACTGAGCAAGTGCATCTCAAACCGCGCATCCTAACAGGGTGTAGCAACCAGCAGTATACTAGGTGGGGGCAACCTCACACTAGAACACAGGCAAAGCCTTCCACCGATCAGGTCATGGCCCACTTACAGTGAAGGTAATGACCTATGCCATATGCAGCACCTAAACAAAGCTGCCAACTTAAGCGAGGAATACACTGAGCAAGTGTACCTCAAACTGCTCACCCGAGCAGGGTGTGGAACCAGCAGAACACGAGGGGGGCAACCTCGCACTAGAACACAGGCAGAGCCTGCCACCGAGCAGGTTATGGCCGACTTAGAGAGAAGGTAATGACCTATGCCATATGCAGCACTGAAACAAAGCTGCCAACTTAAGCCAGGAATACACTGAGCATATGTACCTCAAACTGCTCACCCGAGCAGGGTGTGGAACCAGCAGTACACGAGGGACAACCTCACACCAAAACGCAGGCAAAGCCTGCTACTGAGCAGGTTATGGCACACATACAAAGAAAGGCAATCACCTATGCCATATGCAGTGCTAAAACAAAACTGCAATTGGCAGTGCACTGCTTATTAGCCTGAAAATATTTATATATAGCGCTTCATGAACTGTGGTAGACTCCTAAGTGCTTTGGTAGGCACAGTTGTTATTACCCAATGAAATTGGTACTTATTTTACTTATTAAAATATAAATAAATATATATAAATATATATTAGACATGGCAGGATCGAACCCAGGTCCTCTTGTTTCGTAGACATGCAGCTCGGTCATTGAGCTATCCTGCGTCTGCACTAACACAGAAGCTTTTGCTGCATAAACACAGAAAAAGAAACATATAGCTCCGTGAGCGCCAGGCCTGAAGCGGAAGCTTCTCACCTCAAACAACAACAAAGGCCTGTGTTCACCGTGTCTGAAGCAGTAGCTTCCTATGAGACCAGTGCGCACAGGGAGCACACAGGGCAGGCAGGCCCAGCATTCAGCACCTGGAATTCCCAGGACAGTAATATATGAAAGAGGCCTGCATGTGCCTGGAGAGAAGCAGAGGCTTCCATTAGCCCAGCTCGTGCGGGCTAAATAAACACTAGAAAGGAAACATTATCAAAACGGGCTTAATAGCCAGAGGCATACCAGCGCGAGCGCTACATTGTTAAAAGAAAACACATTAGCAAAAGTAACGGCCGCACACAGACTTTCCAGATACAATGACAAAACCATAAATATTCCTCACATAAGAGGGGAACCCAATATAAATTAAAAATACATTATATTTACACATGCTTAAAGGCCTAATGCACTACTAAGGCCCACTACTGACTAACATGCAAGACACAACGAAAAGGAGTGACTTAGCTGTGGTGTCAGCAGCAAAGAAAGGAGGATTTGGGATTGGAGTAAAGGACATATATAGAGGAGGGTCCCTGCTCATTGGTCTTCTGCAGGGCATGACCTGTCCTCCATGATGGATTGGGGAGTCCCCCTTGCATTGGCATTGAACTCTATTTAGTTCTGTTTTCAAACTTTTTTGTTTGTAAAAGTTGTTTTCTTTGCTGCTGTGGTTTCAGAGTAAAGATTGAAATGCATAATATGAGCCTCCTGTCTTGCCATAGAATCTCCTTTTCTGTGTTTACTTCGGCGATTGTGCAAACTGATCGGTGGGGGTGGACAAGACTGAAACTTCACTGATCGGTGGGGTGGGGGTCGGGGAGGACAAGGTGAGGAATGTGCCGAAAGGCTGCCACAGGGGGGCGAGTCCCAGGCTCGGCTGCACAGTGCACCATCAGCTGGGAGGGAGACACCCCCACCAGCCCTGCTCGCTGGAATGCAGCCGATTCATATCTCCACAGTCCACATCTTGGCTGGAGTATAGGCAAGCACAGCAGGTTCACGGGATCAGAAGGTGGCTTCCGTTAACGCTGGCGTGGGAAGCGCAACCTGCTCTGCTGCCCTCTGCATGCAAGCTTGTATAAGCCACTCCAATTGCCCCCGTACAACCAGTCAAGGAACAAAGAGAACAATTTGCATATACATGTCCTTGCCTGAGCGAGGTGTGGGGAATGCTGATGTGCTGTGGGCACCTGCTCTGCATGCTAAGCAGGGCCCTCCTGAGCCGAGCACTGGGAAGGAACAAAGGGGCGAGCAGCAGGAGCCAGGTGACAGGCCCACTTTAATAGCCAGCGCTGAGAAGACACCGAGGACTGTCACAGTTTTCGACTGAAAAACTCCCACACAGCCCCAGTTCCCTACTGAATTTCTTATTAGGCAACGAAAGCATGCAATAATAAAACTCCCCTTCTAAAACTTAGTTACAGCTATGATCTATTTATAAGCACTATGCATGTCCTTCACTGAAGTCCTGTTAAAACAAGCCGTGGCAAAGCCAACAGTTTTGGCTTGTTTTGCATATCCTGACACATGTTCAGTAGTAATCTACTATTAGGTCACTATTCGGCATCAGCCGAATACTTAGGTCAACTATTTGGTATTCGGCCAAATAGTAAATTTACTATTCGGTACACCGCTAATTAAGTTCAAGACGCTTTGCATTTTCCACATGGCCTTCTGGGGCCTGGGTCAACGATACATTCAACTCTTCCTTGGGAAATACCTTCCTACTCGAGCTCTTCGCTTCCCCACTTCCAACTCCTTCAGGGTTAGTCGCTTCTCCAAGCAACAAGTTGGTGGTAGATCTCTTTCTTTGGCTGGGACCTCCCTCTGGAACAGCCTCCCTGCCTCTCTGAAACTTGAGTAGAACCTTCTTCGGTTCCAGAGGCACCTCAAGACCTTCCTCTTTGCCTCTTCCTTCTCTCTTCCCCTCCCCTGCTGAGTTCTGTCTATCTCAGCACTGGGAACCTGGCTACCCTCTGATATCGGGCCCAGACCCCTGCCCACTCAGCCACATATCCGCACTGCCTCCTGGCAACCCTTGCACTTGGGTCTGTATCTGCAACCCTACAGTCCCCTTCCTGCACTTATTAGACATCCGTTGCCTGCGCCTTATTCTTGCACTTGCAACCTGCTGGTCACATTACCTGTTTTGTTCACTTGTTCTGCACTCTCCCCCTTCCCTCCCCCATGCACTTGCACATTCTCAATGTCACTGGGCCTATAAAGATCGAGTTTATGTCCTCCCTTGGACCCCTCCCTTGCCTCGTCGTGCCCTGCTGAAACACTTGTGTATGGGCGCGATATAAATAAAATATCATATCATATATCATTCCACAAATGTATTGGCTAGGGGTCCATGCAGATGTAAAACACTTTGTGGCAACATGCGCATTGCAACAATAGACCTTTCCTGCTTTGGGTAGCCCCTGCTTCCCTACAGCCTCTCCCAATTATAGAGGTTCCGTTCTCATGAATTGGAATGGACATCATATGTAGTCTAAAACCCTCTAAACTAAAGAATAAATATATTTGTGATCTTGGATTATGCCACACAGTACCTGGAGGCCTTTCCTTTTGAGAACAACCCAACCCAACAAATTGTAAAACATATAATCCCTTTCTTTTTCAGGGCTGGGTTTCCAAGAGATACTAACAAACTGAGGCAGAACATTTACATCAAGACTCATGGTCGAGGTCAAAGAAATATTACTCTACGCACTTACGGAAGTGAATCAAAAAACAGATGTACTCTTAGAAACGTTCAACTAGACCTTAAAGAAAATCCTTAGAAAACTGGTTGAAGCTGATGGAAGGAATTGGGATTCCATGATCCTATGGAGGCTCTTTGTAATCTAACAATCTCACTAAGCCTCCCTAGGTTTTTCTCCTTTTAAAAAAAATTACTTTTATTTAAACAACAGGTTGTGAGTACAGAAACAATCTTAGCTTTGAGTACAGTATAATATTGCAATTATGGGGAGATGACCCCCCGATTATACAATCTCGCTGAATCACTGCACAATAAAGGTAGGAATTAAGTACATCTCAGTCCTGCTCACAGCGGGGAAAATTGTTGCAGCATTGGGGGCTTAGCAACCATAGCAGGGTATTTCTCAGCAAAGTCAATTAATGGGGCCCACACTGAGACATACCTTGCACAGCGTCCCTCGCACACTGCCGTGGTTTTGTCTGCCACCAATGTGTCCCAGACCCTAACCCACCACACCTGCGCCACCGGCCCCTCGATCGGCTTCCAAGTCCAGGCGATAATCAGTTTTGAAGCTAATAGGAGATGCCCAATCAAGGGAGCCAGTGAGCCAGTTAGGGGGAACACCCCCTCCCCCTGCATCCCCCACGATCACCACTAGTGGGTCCACGGGAAGGTCCAACCCTGTGATCTCCTTTATCTTTGGCAGCATTCCTTCCAGTAAAGACCCACCTTAAGGCACACCCACACCATGTGGAACAGGGTGCCCACCGCCCTGCATCCCCGCCTACAGGCAGCTGAGTAGCTTCTGTCCATGTGGTGTAGTCTCTCAGGGGTAAGGTACCACCTATAGCAAAATGTATAGGAGCATTCCCTGTCCGTAAAACACTGGGAAGACTTAAGCATCCTTCCACATATTTGCAACCACTCCTCATCTTCTTTGGGGCCCCACAGATCCTCTTCCCATTTAGACATATATAGCAGGAACGTCACAGGGTCGCCCATGTCCAGAAGTTTATACAGCCTAGATACCTTCTCCCCCACAGTGCTATCCTGTAGTGTCAACTCCAGGGCAGAAAGAGTTCTCATCGCTCCCTCCCTTGTGTGTGGGTGAGAAGTCTGTTGCCTCAATTGGGTGTATCTGAAGCATTCTGATTCTTGTATATTGAAGGTGAGTTTACATTCTTCAAATGACAATGGTCTCTTGTCTTTGTACCACTGCTGTATACCTTCCAGGCCACCCTCTATCCATCTGCAAATGACCCCCCTCTGTGCCCTGGGCGGAATGCTGGGTTATTCCACATTGGTGTAAGGGGTTCCAGCCCTCTGCCTATTCCACATCTACGAAGCACCCTCCCTATGTAGTAGAGAGTACATTGAGTTGTCACAAACAAGGAGAAGCCCCCCTCCTGTCCCAAGTGTCTCCCCTCCATATAAAGCAGCTGCACCGGGTCAACCAATGACTGGGCCTGTTAGATAAGTTTCCATTTTGGCAGCGAGGCTTGTTTACTCCAAGAAAAGGCTTGTGAGATCTGAGCTGCTCGATTGTAACGGATAATGTCCGGGACCCCCAAACCTCTAACCCTTGCTGGCTTTAGTAAAACTCTTTTGGATATCCTGGCTCTTTTGTTCCCCCAGATGAAGCCTAAAATCTTCCCCTGCAAAGTACAAAGGTCTGAGTCCTGGACACTCCCCGCCAGAGCGGGGTTCACGTACAGCAAGCGTAGTATCCAGTACATTTTAACTGCTGCTATGCAGCCAAACCAGGAGATCTCCTGTTGTCCTCACCTCCCTAAATCTCTGGTAATTTCCGCAAACACTGGAGGAAAGTTGGTTCGATACACCGCTGAGAGTTTGCTCTGAATGCAGACCCCCAGGTACCGGATAGAGTCACGGGACCGCTGTATGCGAGCCAGAGCGCCTATAGATTCCCTGTCTCTGGGCCTAAGGGAAACCCAACCCAAAGCGTTCCAAGACCCTCTCCAGATAACCCAGTCTACACTATCAAAGGCCTTATGGGCATCCAAAGTGATTATCCACAAGTCCAAGCCGATCTCACACCCAGCTCCAGCAGCCCTAGAGTACGTCTCACATTGTCTTGCATTCCCCGACCCAAGATAAATCCTGTCTGGTCCCCATCTATGAGCCCGGGCAAGACTGCCCATCATTCAGCAGGTCAATATTTTGGGGAATAGTTTTCAGTCCACATTGGTAAGTGTAATGGGACTATACGTATCACACATGGTCAAGTCCTTCCCCGGCTTAGGCAGAAGGACTGTCGCTGAGGCGCCCATAGACGGAGTGACCCTACCAGAAGCCAAGAAAGATTTAAACAACCCTACCAATGGTGGGACCAAAATACTGCTGAATTCTTTATAGAAAGGGGCCGAAAAGCCATCCGGGCACGGGGCCTTATTCTTTAATGATTTTATAGCCCACTCCACTTCCCCAGGTGGTATTGGTGCTTCAAGGCCCCCTTGATCCTCCTGCGTTAACCTAGGCAGATGTGCCTCTCCCAGTGTCATGGCCACAGGTCCCAGAACACAAAAACCAAACCATCTAATGATGGGGGCAATGGGTCACTTGACTCACCTATATCCCTTTGGGACCCATAAACACAGGGGCCCTGGCTGGACTCAGTCCAGGTTCATATAGAGATCTTAGCAGGAACACTTTATTTCAGTGCAGGAGTGATTTTATTTTACAAGAACTTTCCAGGAGCTGAAAGCCTTTATTCCAGAGAACATCCTCATGTGCTGACTCATTGGTATGGCTCCCTAGGCCTGGTCTTCATGTGCTGACTCATCGGGTGTGGCAGGCAGGCTGAACCTGGTTGGCGTGGCTCAGAAGCTAAGCTATATAAACTGGTCCATCCTTAAGGCCGGTGCTTCACATTACTGTGCACTCGCGTGCAACGTGATGCTCACCGCCGCTTGGATCAGTTTACTTACCTTTGAAACCAGGCGTTCTCCTGCATACTCACCTTCAGGAAACCGGTGCTTCATCGCTTCATCTGCAGACTCATCTCCTGACATCCAGTGATCTTGATACTGACGCTGCAGTACCGCACTCCGCATCCACGAACTTGGACCCTGTGAAGAAGAAGAAAGATAAGGTTAGACCATTGTTCTAGGGCTGTGCCGCTTTTGAACCCCACGAGCCCCCTAGTTAACAATTTACCAGATACTGTACGGCTGCAGCTTCGTTCCTCATTCCCTCCGGCTGCCGCCTCGAGCCCTGCAGCTTCTGCCGGGCCGAGAAAATCACCTGCAAGGGAAGAAAGCAAAAGAGAAAACATCAAAAGTGGAACGGACAGCAATACAAGGCAACAAACTTTACAATACAACAAAAACAGATGAAGAAAGACAAAGGCAAACAGGAACACTTACCTGAAGTATAGTGGCTTAGTCGCAGCAGGACTGGACTACCACGTGCAAGGGTCCAGTGAAGGAACTCGGTCCGAATCATACAAGCGCCCTGCCAGAAGCAGCAGGATGCATGCTTCCCAAAACTAATCAACAGGTGAGCTTTCCAGGGACAGCGCATCCCACGGGTACCACGGTTTAGGAGAAGAGGTCTGGAAGGAGATCAGGTGCACGAGCTGGCATACTCATGCCCCCTATTCTCCACGCAGGAGCAGTCCCGAGCAGCATCACCTATTACCGCCAGTCACCACGTAAGCGCAGAGGGCGAAGTTGGATTCGAGCAACCTCACCCCCGGGAGGGCTGCAACCGTGCCCAAACGCATCCGCAGAGAACAGGTGAGCATAACAGAATGCGAAGCCTCTTCGAATCTAGGTTAGGAGTTTAATGTCGGGACAGCTGGTTCCCTGCGCACCTTCTATTGATGATTGTGGTTTTGCCTGCAGCCTGGCACATGGTTTGTCTGGGAAACAACTCCAGGGTTCCCGAGTGATTTGGTACTTGGTGGGGTGACAAAACGTGTTAGATGTGGGCGCTGGCAGGATTGAGGGTCCAATATTTACAAGTTATGCTGATTGTTACAAACTAGTGATAGTCCAGTCTTGAATTGTTTTTGTATGGTGTTTTATTCATGTTCAAATATAGCATGACCAATGTGGAATCTTGTGCCAGGAGTGGTGAATTAAAAAGCTGATGCGCGATTCGACTGTAGTCTTTATCAAGGCAGAGGTGAAGTGGCAGCAGGATTGTGGTGGAGCTGGTGGGCAATTGACCCTTACCTAATTCCGCAACTGGTATCCACGGGGGCACCACACGATACTGGATGGAGGTCTAAGCACTATCCCGGACCCCTCTCTGCTTGGTTATGTGCCAGACATGGGTAGCACCTGTAACAGGAGAATGGAGGGTCAAGATACTGGTTCTCTGATGGGTGGACTCCCACCTCCCTCTGGTCCAAATCCCCCCCCCCCTTGGGGTTATTGCTCACCTTAGGTTTTTGTGCGTTGAACTCTCCGTCCTGCGTCTCTGTCCAGGGGCGCATGGTTGGTGCGGCTGTGTGCCCTTATGTCGGGTCCAGACCGGCTGTGACTCCGACTCTGCTTGCTGTCTTCCTGGTGAGTTATAATGTCTTTTCCGTCTTTATTCTGTCTCTTTCTTTGACTCTGTTTTTTTCTGTCTTCTCGGTGTCTTGCTTCACTACGCTGTTCCCTAACAATGTCTCTTTTGTTTTCACAGGGATGGTTGCGATCTCGGAGTCTTCGCCATAGGCGCGGCCACCACAGTGAGTTATTGATGCGTGGAGCACTGCACTGTTTATTGGTGTTAATTGCTAACCTGTGTTTTCTTCTTTATACAGGTTGCAGCGATGTTCCGGAGTGATGAGCGATCGAAGCGCTGCTTGCCCAGGTAAGGGCTTTGTTAATGCTGACCTTGTTCCTTCTCCTTTGCAGGTTGCGGTGAAACCCGGAGATGGGCGAGGTAAGAGAAGCGCAGGGTGCTGCCAGGACTTGCTGCTTGCACAGGTAAGAATTGTTATTAATGCTGTCCTTGTTTCTTTACCTTTGCAGGTTGCAGCGACCTCCGGAGATTGGCGAGGTAAGCGAAGCGCAGGATGGATTCAAGGCCGGTTACTTCACAGGTGCTCGCTAATGCTGTTCTTGTTCTTCCAGGTTATTAATGGAATCCGGATCTAGGGCTTCAGGATCGGGCTGCCGGAGAAGCAGAACAAGCAGGAGTTGGACGCGGTGAGCGTTACGCTGCAGGAGTGCAGAATAACGCGAAGCGTGTTCTGCTGTTTGGGTGTGGTTTAAATAGCCCAGGTAAAGTAGTTCCAGGCCAAGTAGTTCCAGGCCCAGCCACACCCAAAACACTAGACCGCATGGCTTGGTTCTAAAGAACTGAGCTGTGTAATAGGCCTCCATGCTCCATGTTGGATTAAAGTCCAAAACTGGTATTTTCTTTTTTTTTTTATTGAAATATTGACTCAGTTTTTAAGGAACTGAGTTTTATCAAAAATTGTGAAAGTTTGTCCTCTTTCTTCGATTATGGAGGGAATGGCTTCACGCAACGCCACCGCAGGTTATTCTCCAACGGATGCTTACTCCGGAGACACCTCTCGTGCGTTGCGACTAAAACTGGTATTACTTTATTCCTGATAATGAGCCTGGCAGTTGAGGCCATTGTAAAGGGCTTTAGCCCCACTGCTGCCAGGGGGCTGTTATACCTGAGGAGGTCAGGGGCATGGATCGTGACACTCTCTCTCTCTGCCCCATACTCCCCCAACACCTCTCCTTACCGCTCCAGATCGGAATGCTGATCACTGCTCTTCCTCGTCAGCCGGTCCCCACGGGGCACCCGCAGCACTGGACGACAGTCGACGCGGCCAGGCGCTCCCCAGTGCAGGGTGCAGGGCTTGCCACATCCGGTAAGCTTCTCTCTCTCAGCCAGTACTCCAAGCACTCACACTCCACCAAAAGCAGCTCCAACCCGGGACATCAACCGGAGCCGCAGGTGGACATAACTTGCTCCTCTGACTGGTGTGCGGCTGCCATTTTCTGCCCGCCTGGCGTCTCCTCCAGAATATCACACAGCAGGTGAGCGCTGGCACCCCCAGGGCCAGCAACCCTCACAAAATGCAGCAGGTGTTGTGCCGAGGATCATTCCACCATTTATTTCAGGGAGCAGTTCCCATAAAAGGGTGTTTTTTCCTCCTCCTTTGCCCTCTCGACTCCAGAGGCTCTTAGGCATACATCTTGCTCATGGCGCGACAAAATCACCGCCCCCCTCCCTTTGAACTATTATACAGTTATGAGCCAACAGATGTCTTGGACATGGTTTGAGAAACCGGAGAGGAAAGAGACAATCCTCCCCATTTCCCAAATGGCCCAATGTTTGAAAGAGCACATGAGGATAGTTAAGTTAGGAAAGTCGTTACCAAACACCGGGATCAGGTCCAAGAGAGCCAAAAGGCTCACTATGATTGGAAGGCTGCCCATAGGTCATTTTCCATCGGGCAAAAGGTGTTGGTTCTTCTACCTACCCCTGATCACAAGACGCACTCTAGATGGTATGGGCCTTATGAAATACTTGAACAGAATGGACCATATAACTATTTAGTGTCCCATCCCGACAGGAGATTATAAAAATCTCCTTAGAGTGGAAAACAGACCCTGTTGAGAACACCTCTGTAACTATAACTACATTTTTGACAGAAGGCAACCAAGAAGATAATCTAGTCTCTCCTGATATAATACCCAAACAACAGGAAGACATGCAGGATTTCATTTTAAAATATCCCTGATGTCTTTAGTGACCAGCAAGGGAAAGTAAAGTATTTTGAACATCATATTCGTAACCCACCAGGAAAGTTGCTCAATTCAAATCCCTTCAGTATTCCCGAGGCCGGGAAAGAAATCATCATCAAGGAGGTAGAAAATATGCTAGCAGCAGAGGTCATCGACCCCTCGTAAAAGTCCCTGATGCTCGCCAATAGTCCTGGCTGCAAAACCTGGTGGATCATGGAGATTTTGTATTGACTTCGCAAACTGAATTCTATATCCGAGTTTGACAAATATCCTATGCCTAAGATAGATGTCCTGATTGACAAACTGGGACCAGCCAAATACATTGCTACTATAGATCTGACCAAAGCCCATTGCCAGGTCCATTGGACCCCTCTGATAAAGAAAACACTGCTTTTCCACCCCTAGAGGACTCTTCCAATTTAAAGTCCTGCCTTTCGGCTACATGGTGCCCCAGCCACCTTTCAGAGACTGATGGATAAGATATTGCAACACATTTCATCTTTTTGTGGCACATATCTAGATGATATCATAATCCACAGTTGAAGAACACCCTTTCCACCTTTACGAAATAGTGTAGGCCTTGAGGAAGGCTCCAGTCCACTAACAGCAAATCCTAAAAAGTGCCATTTGGCACAATTAGCTGTCAAATATCTTGGCTTTTTTGTTGGTAACGGGTTAGTTCGATCTCAGGTCAAAAAGGTTAAAGCGGTCAAAGAAACAGCTCCCCCTAAAACAAAAAGGGAACTGCATGCCTTCCTGGGACTCGCATGATATTATCGTCGGTTTATCCCCATATATTCTTCAATAACATCTTGTCGGATGGATAACGCGGAGCCCCAGAAGTTACATTGGGAAAAACAAGAACAAGACGGCTTTTATATCTTTTGTAACTAACCTGTTCTCAGAGTCCCAAACTAGCAGAGTTCATTCTTGAGATATACAAGTCCGAAGTGGGTCTAGGAGCAGTTCTCTCGCAAGAGTATGAAGTAATAGAACATCCAATCCTGTACATTAGTAGAACACTCTTTCCTCATGAGAAATGACACCACACTTGAACTAGAGGCCATAGTCATTAAATGGGCTGTTACCTACATGAAATGTTACCTTACAGGACGCAAATTCCAACTGATTACAGACCATTCCCCCTTTGACTTGGTTAGGCCTCAGAAAAGACACCAAACCACATATTATGCATTCGTTTCTAGACCTCCAACAATTTTGCTTTTCCATAGAGCACAGAAAGGGGAAGATCAAGGGGTTGTAGATTTTTTTTCTCGGTTTCCCCAGGGCACAGATGAGGGAAGGCGATGACACGAGAAGGGTATTTGAGAAATCATGGGATGACGTCACTTCTCCCCAGAAGGGAGTTCTTTCCTGTGGTTCTAGAGAGGTGAGGCTGCTAACCGATATTCTCTCTAGTTGTGGTAATATGCAGGAGTACCTGGTATGGTATTATTTGTAAAGTGCCTATACACAAAGCAAGTATTTCAAATCGCTCAAGAAGGAAGGGAACAAGGGGAAAACAGCCATTCAGAGCCCTTGAATTTCTGAACGATACAAGTCTCCACGGGCAGAGTGGGTGCATAGAACAAGTGCATATAATACAAATAACGGTGTAGATAACAGCAAATAGGTCTGACAACGATTCTGCAGTTTTTCCAAGTGCATTGAAGCAACACCATGCAAGGAGGGGAGACAAGGGGAAAACAGAAAGACGATCTTCAAGGCATGGTGCATTCAGAGCGTGCAAGAGTGCAGACAGGTGCAGGAGAGGGGGGGGCAAGTGCAGGAGGTGGGGAACAAGTGCACCGAGTCAGTCCAAAGCTGGGCTAAGTGCTGAGAGATACCACTCTCATGGGTCATAGACCAAGTGCAGTAACGATGAGGCAAGTGCAAAGCCCGGAGGCAAGTGCGAAAGGACTAGCGAGGGTGCCAAGGACCTGTGAGACTCTGAAATACACCATGCGGCCATTCAGCAGGCTGTGCGGAAAAGGAGGGAGAGCGCGGAGATAAGGGTTAGGAGGGTAGATCAGGCTCAAGACGGTGTGCGGCATGGAGGCCTCTGCAGATGATAAAGATCTCCCTCCAAATCTCTGCTTGGAGAACTGGAAACTAGTTAATCCCGAGACTACGATGGTCTCCTCACAGGGAAATAATCCCTCCTGGGGTTAAGGACTCCTATTCCTTAATGGAACTCCTAACCCTCTTTCCTTCGAAACCCCAATGTCTTTACAAAAAACCTATAAATCAACTACCATTATTTTTTGTAATGTTTCTACCTGTACTCGATAAAGCCTGATCAAGCCAAAGTGATGAAAAGCCAGGGTCATCCTCAAGCACTTTCCCAAAGTACTGAGAAGAGAAGACCCCATGGAGGCATGAAGATCACCCCACTGACATCCAGATAGGACTAGGACAATCCACTGGTGAGGAACCAGCTACAAAGTATAAAAAGGGACAAGAGACTTGAATCAGCGTGAACACTGGAAACCCCAGGAAGTCCGAATCTGGATGCAGAGAAGCAAGCAGCAGAGGAAAGTCCTCGCCGGAGAGGACTTTGAAGAGCAGTCAGCTGAAAACCTCAAGGAAGGGAAGAAAGCTGAAGATGTTACAAGTAGGAAGATGGTCGTTGGCAGCGTGACGTCAGTGAAATAGGCCAAGCGGTCCAGCAACAACACTGAGACAGACTAGAGGCTCCACGGAGCGAATGAAGCAGGGGTGGCGGTCGGGATCTGCAACCGAATCCGAGTCTCCACGAAGAACCGGTGATGTGGATGCTCCAGAAAAGAGATAATGGGACCCAGAGTAGACCCAGTAGGGGTTTGGGTGGAAGTGAGGAGTGCAGCAGGAGTAATCTCCCTCGTCCCAGTACCACGATTATAAATAATAATCATTTTTAAAAAAAGTCTTCCAAAAGCACATGAGTAATTTGTTGGCCAGTAAGGTGCTGGCTTTAAAGAAATTGAAGAGTACATTGGGAGTAGACTCCCTCGTCACAGTAGCTCCATCAAAGCCGTCATGGAAAAATATACTGGGAGTGATCTCCCTCGTCAGAGCTATTGTGAAGAACCATGAGAGCTCTTAGAAAGGATAATGGGAGTTGGAGGAGAAGAGGAAGTCAGGAGGGACCACCATAGTCTCAGGGGATTAACCAACTGCTAAAGGAGGAAGTGATAAAAACCTTTAAGGGGCTAATAAGAAAGGATGTCCACGTTCACCCTAAAAGAAGTGTGGAAAGAGTTCCTCAAAAGTGTTATGTAATGAAGGAAGAAGAATTATTGTGCCAGGTGAGGGGGGGAGGTCATTTTCCTGCCTGTTCAATCAGATCCTAAAGCAACAGGACAAAGGTGCAAAGTTAAAGGAGGACTATAATAAGAACATTGTTTTTATCTGTGGATTGGAATGGTTATTCTTAGTCAGATGTTTTGACAACAGGAGAAGGGAGTCATTCTCATGGGGCCCATTTGAACTTGAACTGTGTCCAATAAGAACTAGGCAGAAGACGTCACCCTACTGGTTATTCTTAATAGCTATTTTGTGTTAATAGTGGCAGGGTCAGACTAGGAGTTTGGGACAGAGAACTGACTTTTTTGGTTGGACTATTAGCCCACAGACGAGCACATGCGTTGTTTATTGGTTAGGCAGGGTAATCCGTAAACAGTTAGGGAGTTAGTTTTTTTTAAAGTAAAATGTCACTTCTGTGTCCAACTCCTGGTTACACTTTACCACAAAAAGAAATGATGGTACACTTGCCTGGGTATCCCCAGTTCTACCCCAGAGGAAGCTGTGAATTGGGTATGGTATCTATTTTAACTTTGTAGAAGATAGCACAGAGCTCTTTTTACTTTAAAATGATGGCGGGTAAGGGTAATACTACTTCTTAATGGGCCTATTTGCAAGCCTATGTAAAGAATACCCTGAAGCTTTTAGTGATTTTCTTAGGGGGGTTGAATGTTTCCCTTCATCTGTTGGATTAGAATGTGTTACTCCTCTTAACCTAGGCCTGTTGCTTAAGGAATTAAAATAGAAGGCAATTGTATGGAATAGGAGTGAATTGCTTAGGAATGTGTAAGACAGAAGTTCTTTTACCCCAAACCCATTTAATTATATTGTTAGAACTGTCAGCAACTTTGTGTTTTTATGAGACTTCCTTTGAATCCTTTACTCACTAGAGATAATGTTGGTGCACGGGCTAAGATACCATATAATAGTAGACTCTGCAAACTTTGCTCCAATGACATAGAAACGGCTAGACGGGTATTCACCTCATGCAAGATACTAAAAGAGAGGTACATGAGGGGTTACATCGAGTTTGTGTGTAACATGGAGAATATTGAAATGGGTCAATTCTGGGTGCACATTTATTCTGGATATCACTGGATTGTGGCTGCAGCAGCATTTTATATTGGGAGGGAAATTTAAATATTGGTTGGATGATGCTCCTCTTTTAAAGGGGATTATAATGATGGTGTTGATAACTATTGTGGAATTTATTAGAAGTTTGAAGGGTAGTAATGAATTGTTTTAATGGATGTATTGATGACATTTTGCATGATTATAATTGATTGATAGTTTTTGTATGTAAATATTAATGTATTTATTGTTTTTTCAGTCTGCTGATTAGTTTGAATGTGTTAACGGTTTTATTGTTAATCATGTACACAAATATATAACATTATCAGCATGCGGACCATATCCGGCATGGTTCCCTGATGGCTACTCAAGCAAGGGCGAAGAAGAGGTCAAGGAGCAAGAAATAGAATTATGATTGGGTTAGGATGGTTCTTGTAGTGGGGTGAGAATTCAGGAAGTTGCACATCTGGAAGAACAGTGACCATACAGACGAGTAATTAGGGGACGGTGGGGAGGGGGTGGGGGGAATCATGAAAAATTCTGTACCTTTGAGAAAGTAGGATTTTGGTGGTGAATTCTCTAGACAAATCAGGAATGTAGAAATTCAGTTAATAGGCTAACATGGTCTTGTTTTTGGAGAGTGGAGAAGGGAAGGCAGAGGACATTCCAGAAAGGTAGAAATACTGGAAGGGTTGAAGCCACAGGCACATGGTTTATTGGGGGCAACACCATCCTTCCTGGTTCAGGGTTCACAGCCTGGACTATGAACGTGGCTGCCATGCTTGTAACAATCAATGGCTTGGTGTCATGTTATCTTACATTTGTAGAGCACCTCCTCTCATAGGTTATAGCATTAAAGTGCTTAAATAAGCTTATTTGCATGGGTTGTTCTATGGGCTGACAGTTAAGGGGCCAAAGGGGCTGGACACCTCCCCAAGCTTGTGCAAGTTCGGCTCGGAAGAGGTACTCAGGGGGTCCCCAGACAACTCACAGGGTCACTGCACCAAGGCAAGGGGCAGTCACAGGAGCCCTTGAGCACACCCCAATGCCACCTAGGAAGAGGGGGGACAGGCGCAACCTCTTTTTGGACAACCCCAAATATGGGAAGAATAGCCACAGGGTCTATCCCACGTTATTAGCTAAACCCAAACATTCAGTAGGGAAGCCCATGCCTTCCCTTTTATGTGAATGGCCTTGCAGCATTCTGGTGTCACCGGCTGGCATTTGTATAATCAGGGGAACCAGCGAATGAGGTTAGCATGCCTAATGGGACTCCAGCAAACACAAGCAGGGTGTGCGAGATGCCTGTAAACTGAAGTGTTGTTCGTGACTCACCAAGGGAGCACAAGAGCGGTCCACTGGGTGCCCACGAATGCAAGTGGGATTGCTGCGAAAACAGTTGTACTTAACCAAACATTTTAAGGAAATCAGCTTCTGTGCATCCATCCTGCTATGGGACAATCACTTCTCTCTCACTAGCATATCAGAGCTATGTTTAAATAACAGTTATTTTTTTTAATGTTGAGTTAAGCGATTTGTGTACTTTCCAAGTCAATTCTACAAAATTGATTTATTTTAGTTCATGGTAAGAAATGGAAAAGATAGTGTCAAAGTGTAGAAATTGCAAAGTGGGAGCAAATCCCAACTTCACTACTTAACCCATGTGGGATGCTGGGTATTTCTTTTCATATTGTATTACCTGGCATATTTTAGGGTATGTCCTTCAAAAAAGCCTCCCACATGGTTCCACTGACTACAGTGTTTCTTCATCTGTAATAATAGCTGGTGTGGTATATTGCACACCACAGGCACGTTGCTCTCTAATGGCAGCACTACTTAAAAACCATAACCCTCTTCTCATGTCAGTCTGAGTATGGACGCCTTCCTGGTAGCATCTACTCTTCATCCACTATCTATGGTATTGTATGTGTAGCTTCCTTGTTGCTTCCAGTTTGGTCTCCTGTAGCCATGCTTGAGCACTTTCGCAAGGCAGCTAATCTGATTCATCCGCCTATTCGAGATTATGTGAACCTTTTTCATATAATCTGTATCCTGCATTTATACTATAGCCGGTATACCTTCCTCGTGGCCGCTATTGATAAAAAGTGCCCTCTACCTCTGCTAGAACACAATTATCCTTGTCGTGGACTACTAATGTTGCCTTTGAAATGCTACTTCTATGACAAGACTGGAGACGAGCATTATGCTTCAACTTCTTTAATTTACCACTCTTCAGCAGTTTCAACAAACTCAAAAAACCATAACAAACATTGAAAACCGTCTGAACAGACTTTTCTCTTTTAAAACTACAATCCCCATAGTCCCTGTAGTCCATATCCTTCCATGCTCACCTTATGACCATATCCTGTCCCTGAGCTCCTCCTCTTCTTTTACTGCTCTTCAAGCAGATAAGTACTACTCTATGCATCTCCCTATTATGTTGGAGTTTTAGCAGCATTGCGTACGGTTAGACCGTGCATGTTTTCAGGAAAGTGTTGCCTCTAAGGCGAGCAAGGGATGGGTTACGTTTTTGATTTATATATGTAACACTTGAAGGAGCGCGTTTGTGTGCTTTGTCACGCTTATGCAGCGTTATTTCGTTTGTTTTTGTTACGATTCGCCAGCGAGGAGAAGGCTTCTCACTGCGCAGCCACCCATGCCATATGAGCGGCACATCAGGGCAGGCAGACGTGGAGGGAGCCTACAGCGACAGGGGTCGCGAGACCGAGCAGCCGCCGGCCTTCAGGCGAGCGGCTAGGCGGCGGTATGTGAGAGCAGCCAGAGCCGCTTCGGGATCAGAGCAGCCCCCTTCTTCGGGGGGGTGGGGCCCGCCGCACGCGGGGACCGCGGAGCTCCCCGACTCCCTCCTTTGGGAAGGAGGAGCTTTGCCTCCGCTCGCTTCCGCATCGCATGACTTCTGCGACGTGAAGCAGAGCGGAGCAGATCGCCGGGCCCCGGCAGTAATAAATAGAAGCTACGGTCGTAGCAAGCGCATGCTTCGTGAGCTGAGTTAATCAAGGAAGCGGAGCGTTCCATTACTCGCGCTCGCAAAGGGAAAGCGAGCAACAGCACTCGTAGTGCAGTAGCAGCTGAAGACAGGCAGAAGCTTCCTGCCTCCTGAGACACGGTGCCCAGCACAAAGGGGCCCACCGAGGAGACACGCCTAGAACAGGCTATCAAATGAAATAAAGAGTCCGGTGCAGCCACTGAATATAAAAAAAAAAATTAATACAAAAAAAAAAAAATTCTGCCATTTAATACACGGGAGGAAGAAGAGAGAGACAATATTTCTTTGTCCCGTCGAGAGCATCTGAGTGAAAGGGGCGTGCAGCTACACCTTCACAGGTATTTGAGGCACACAGCATCCTCGAGATGTTGGAATTCGAGTGGAGCTTCAAAGAGGTGCTGGGAAACTCACTGATAGATGCAGTGGCTAGGGGAGTTAAACCTCTGCAAGACAGACTAGAGTCCTTAGAGGCCAGGCTACAGAAGCCAGCAGAGAGCACCATACGGACTGAACGCACGCCCACAGAACCCTCACAGAAAGGGTGACAGGGGATGATTAAGGCCCGTAAGAGGAAGGCTGCTCTCGACCCCCAGGGCCCTTTGGAAGGGCCAAAGGAGAAGGCCCCAGAGGTCGTTGACGCCTTCGCAAAGCTCCGAGAAGCATATTTGTGGCGTCAGTCAGTGCCGGACCTCACGACCCCCACTCCAGGGGAAGAATATGATGGAGATGTGATGATGCTGGAACGCAGGGGCACGACTGGGCCCGCCACCCACGGCCCCCAAGGACCCCGAAAATTGCCCCAAAACACTGCAAATTTAAACATATTTTTTTTTTCAGTACCTTGAACTGTGGTGTAGTCCTCCACGGACTACAGGTCCCATGAGCCACTGCACAACAGGAGCGAACGGCGCTGGATCATTGGCTGCAACATCAATGGCAAATCTGCTCCTGCCAAACTCTTTTTTTTTTCAAGAGTCTTTTAAAGACTTCTCCTCCATCGGACCACAACTCCCATGAGTCAGTTCTTCTTTGTAGGAGCGCCACCTCGCTCAGCATCGTTAGCACTGCATTCAGGGCTGCCCTCTTGCCAAATTTCTTCTCCTAGTGGCAAACTTCAGCTCCCTCCATGTACCAATGGCAGAGCTCCTGCTCTTTTGATGATCCCCGACTCCAGCCATCAACCATCATTGGCACAACTTATCTGTACTCCAACAGCTTACCAGCTACAACTCTGTTTGATGTCAATGGTGGGCATCTCTCTTCCAAATGATGCTGACATCAGGTTTCTCCTACTCCATCTCCTTCGCTATCTCACCCTCCAGGTTCTTAAATATCCTCGTCGCCAAATGATGTATCCTGCCTCCTGCAGGATCTACCCTGGGCCAGTAACAACAAGGAGCAGGAACCAGGCTGACCCAGGTATGTAGAAAGTAGAAACACGCTTTATTGTCTTAGTTACAGGTATAGAATAGAAGGTAGGAGAGATAAGATCATTAGCTTTTGCCGTGGTTCCCTGCCCAGCTCCAAGTCCCCAACCGTCTCCCTTGGAATCCCCAGGTGCCCCAACACTCCAGGCTCCCCTAGCATTCCAACATAGCTCTCACACTGACTCAGACCTCATCCATACTTATGCACGATACAACACATCCCCCCCTTTTCCAATCAAAAGAAAACGCACAAACTCTCAACCATGCTAGGACTAGCAACCACAAAATTACTATTGCTCCTTCCACCCTGGCCTGCCACACCAGGGTCTCGGTGCCGCCACCACCAAGCACAAACCTTGCCACATGGACAAACAAAACAAAACTACAGACATCAACCCTCCTAAACTAAATACCTTCCGCCAGGACTGCCACTCCTGGCCTCAGGTCTGCCACACCTGAGCACAATCCAAAATCGCCCCCAAAGAGGCTAACTAACGTGCCAATATAGTGTAGCCACGAATCTAGCAAACTTACACAAGGCCATCACAAAAGTCCTAAACATGCCAAACAAATTTAACATTGCTTCATCCCCTCTCCCCTACAAAGAACATGAAAAAAGGAATGAAAAATCTAGGAAAGTGACACACGATACAAAGATCACAAAAAAAACACAACCACAAAATAAATGTGGCGTAAAAATGCATAGCAAAAAAAACTATGTAAGATGTAAAAATAAGTATACTGCCAGATGACAAAACAGTAGTGTGTTGCAAATTACACCATTTGTAAAAACCCAATATACAGATGTAAAATTTAACACTACCAGATGAAAAGAAACCAGTAGTGTAGTGCAATTTCAAAATTTTGCAAAACCCAAAAGCTCCGACACACCACTAGGATGAAAAATCAAATGGTGTGACCTGAAAACTCTGAAAATATATTGAAAAAGTGTAATTCAAACTGAAATTAAATCCAGTAACCCATGCCAGTGTACTGTCCACAACTTCAATACTAAATAAACACTGGCTAAACACTGTGTGCCCTCCACTACTATTAAATACCACTTGCAAACTGGCGTGCAAAAACAACAAATATCCTCCTCCCACATGCACCGCCTGGCATCACAGAACTAACTAGGGAAAACCCTAAACTCAACAAAAGGAAACATCTTGCCGTGCGGTTACCTACAACGCAGACAAACTAGTGTAGCCCCGATTATGTAAACATACACTACTTGAGAAAAAAAAAATCTCCTTTCCCTTCCTTTTACGCACAACTGCGTTGAACTCCACAACAACCTAAAGAAAAAGAAAACGGGCCCCATGCCCTTAGGTATCTTATAATGAAACACTCTACTGTGTCCAATCTCCTTGGGGTTCCTCCTGAAGGTTTTAGTACAACTGCCAAATACACCTGGCCAAAGTGTATAAGCCTAACCCTTTTTGCATGCATGCAACTAAATACTCCATCATATTTCGCAATTACTCCACTACGAACGTGCATACCCACACACGTCAACAAAACAACTGGAAACAATGTGCAACTCTACGTACAGACTCACATGCTACTCACACACAACTGGTACTAAAATGCACTAACAATTGCAGAACCTGCTGCATTATGTGCAGACCCTTGAGTTACTTACTCCCCCAATCTCACAAAGCTTTGTGTGCTAACATACGCAAACTCCACTTGACAGTCCACTCTACAACTTCAACACACATGTAAGATACACATACAAATTTGCATTTCCTAAAATGTTCATCTTCTAAAATTATGCATTACCCGGGGTGCACCTCATATTTAAACATGAAAAGATCAATGTTTCCCCAAAACACATTGTATACATTTTACAACACTGATTAGAACATTTCTGCATTTTAAAACCTCAGAGCGCCATGCTCTGTAAACAAACCCCAGCTGTCCTAGAATTTCCAGGAGCAGCGGTCATTAATTACAACAACGTGCCATGTGTCCCATAGATGCCGGAGTGATGTGATTAAAATAATTGTACCTCCCAGCTTCATGCTATTTCATGAAAATACATCTCCAGCAGACGCAGAATTTGCTCATGTCTTCCTGAGCACGACACACAAAGTAATCCATAAGAACACTTGCAGATTGCACATAAAACATCCTCGATCGCACGTTTCCCAAAGCCCATATTGTTATGAAGAGTGTCCTTCCTGACATGTCATCACGCTCAATAACGTCGCTGGGGGCTTTCTTCTAATCAGCCACTTCCTTTCACTTGCAGCTCCGGAGCTCCGAACATGGCGCAGGGGCATTATTCATGCGTTCCAGCCTAACGGTGATGCTGGAACGCAGGGGCACGACTGGGCGCGCGCCACCCACGGCCCCCAAGGACCCCGAAAATTGCCCCAAAACACAGCAAATTTAAACGTATTTTTTTTCTCAGTACCTTGAACTGTGGTGTAGTCCTCCACGGACTACAGGTCCCAGGAGCCACTGCACAACAGGAGCGCAACGGCGCTGGATCATTGGCTGCAACATCAATGGCAAATCTGCTCCTGCCAAACTTTTTTTTTTTTCAAGAGTCTTTTAAAGACTTCTCTTCCATCGGACCACAACTCCCATGAGTCAGTTCTTCTTTGTAGGAGCGCCACGGCGCTCAGCATCGTTATCACTGCATTCACGGCTGCCCTCTTGCCAAATTTCTTCTCCTAGTGGCAAACTTCAGCTCCCTTCATGTACCAATGGCAGAGCTCCTGCTCTTTTGATGATCCCCGACTCCAGCCATCAACCATCATTGGCACAATTTATCTGTACTCCAACAGCTTACCAGCTACAACGCTGTTTGATGTCAATGGTGGGCATCTCTCTTCCAAATGATGCCGACATCAGGTTTCTCCTACGCCATCTCCTTCGCTATCTCACCCTCCAGGTTCTTAAATATCCTCGTCGCCAAATGATGTATCCTGCCTCCTGCAGGACCTACCCTGGGCCAGTAACAACAAGGAGCAGGAACCAGGCTGACCCAGGTATGTAGAAAGTAGAAACACGCTTTATTGTCTTAGTTACAGGTATAGAATAGAAGGTAGGAGAGATAAGATCATTAGTTTCTGCCCTGGTTCCCTGCCCAACTCCAAGTCCCCAACCGTCTCCCTTGGAATCCCCAGGTGCCCCAACACTCCAGGCTCCCCTAGCATTCCAACACAGCTCTCACACTTACTCAGACCTCATTCATACTTATGCAAGATACAACAGAAGGGGCAAAGGAGAAGGCCCCGGAGGTCGTTGACGCCTTCGCAAAGCTCCGAGAAGCATATTTGCGGCGTCAGTCAGTGCCGGACCTCACGACCCCCACTCCAGGGGAAGAATATGATGGAGATGTGACCCCAGGCTCGGCAGAAGAGCCGGAGGATGGAGAACCTCCCTCGCAGGATGAAGAGGAATTGAGGGAGGAGGAAGAATGCAAACCCAGCGGAGGGAAAAGACTCCGCAAGGAGAAACACCTCAAGGAGGAGGAAGAAGGGATTTCGATCCGGACAGCATCCGGAATCCGAGATCGTCAGACTGGCAGCCCTCGCCGAGAGTGTCCCAGTATATGACCAAGAGGCTCAGGAAAGCGCTGGACAAGGAGGTCCGCCAGAGGCTCCGAGCCGAGTGTCCGAGGCCAGATCTCGCAGGAAAAGTGGCCGAGACGCCAGAATTGGACCCCAAAATGCTAACTTTTGTATCGAAAACGAGCAAAGACCCCCGTAAGGGGATTGATAGATCTTGGAGGAGTTGCTAGGAGAAGGTGCTGGACCTGGCCGGGCCGCTCGCAAAGATCATGGACCTGGCCGAGAGAGCCAGGGACACAGGGGAAGAAGTGGACCCCGACACCCTAGCAGGATGGGCACAGAGGGCAGTATGCCCCTAAGGAAATGTGAACTGTGCCATTGCTTCCGAGCGCCGGAGATGTCTACTATTGAAGATTGACGAGAAGCTGAGTGATTTAGCCTCGTACGAAGCCGGAGAGGCGGCCCAGGGACTCCTCTTCGGAGAGACTTTCGGCAAGGAGATGGGCCGTTTTGTAGGCACTTATACGTCCTTGGAGAAGGCGCAAGCTTCCATCCGGAAGATCTTCCCCAACCGAGTTTTTGGAGGGACCAGTTGTCACAGGGGTCGTTCGACTGGTCGCAATCGCGGGGGAAGAGGACCCCAGAATCCCAGAGCCCAATACTGGGAGAATAGGCAGCAGGACTCCTTCCCGTCCAGAGGACGCTTCCCAAGCGGTCACAGAGGAAGAGGATTCAGCCGTGGTCAAGGTTTCACACAAGGTGAGAGCAGCGTATTATCCCCCGGTAGGGGGGGAAAACTGGCATGTTTTTGAGAAACTGGCGCAACACTGATGCCTGGGTGTTACAAGCGATTGCGGGTATGAGCTTAGAGTTCGTCCAGCTGCCCGTTCAGCAGCGCAGGCCACACCAGCAGCAGCTGGGGCGCGCAGAACAGGAGCTCCTGGATCGGGAGCTAGGCCTACTAGCAGCGAAGAACGCCATAGAAAGGTGCTCGAGGGACCCCGAATTCGTGAGCAATATGTTCCTGGTGCACAGGAAAGAGAAGGTGCGCCCAGTTATAAATCTGAAAGAACTGAAAGGGTGGATAGAGTACCGTCATTTCAAAATGGAGGGCATCCATCAACTCCGAGACTCGCTCAGAGAGAGGGATTGGCTGACGAGATTGGATCTGAAGGATGCCTACCTAATGATACCGATAGCGGAAGAATTCAGAACTTTCCTAGCTTTACGCTGGAAAGGACAGCTTTGGCAGTTCAGGACTATGCCCTTCGGACTTGCCTCTGCACCTTGGGCTTTTACCAAGATAATGAAGCCGGTAGCGGCAGCGATAAGAGAGAAAGGGATAAGACTGATCATCTATCTGGACGATCTTCTGCTCCTAGCCGAAGACCGAGAATCCCTCAAGTACCAGACAAAGTGGGTGCAGGACCTGCTAACATCCTTAGGCTTCCTAGTGAACATAGAGAAGTCGGATACCGAGCCAGCGCAGAGACTGGACTTCTAAGGCTTGATCCTGGACACCAGGAAACCTACGCTCGAGCTTCCAGCTCGGAAGATCCGCGACATCAAGAGAGAATTGAGAGGGTGTCTGCGGAAGCAAGTCGTGTCCCTGCGAACGTTAGAGAGGATTGTAGGGCTGTTAGCAGCTTCTATTCAGGCCATATTTCCAGGGCCTTTACATTATCGAGCCCTGCAGAGGTTAAAGATAAAACATCTACAGCAGGGCCTGAAGTACCATCAAGTGGTGCCGTTAGATCAGGAATCCAGGACGGAGCTGGAATGGTGGTTGAAGAATATGGACGCCTGGAATGGTCGTGCCATTTTCGGAGACAAGCCAGACCTGATTATAGATTCCGACGCTAGTCGCCTGGGTTGGGGCGCTCGGTGCAGAGATCTGCAGACAGGAGGGAAATGGAGCGAGGAGGAGCTCTGCTTACACATAAATTGCCTAGAGTTGTTGGCGGCATCCTTCGCGATCAGAGCCTTCACGAAGGGAAAGATGAGATCATGCGTCCTGCTGAAGATGGACAACATTTCGGCAGTGCGATACATAAATCATCTAGGCGGCACCAGGTCCAGTATGCTAGCCGAACTAGCGAAGGATTTTTGGCACCTCTGCCTGCAATCGGAGACATCGGTCACAGCGGAGTACCTTCCGGGAACCCAGACCGTGATGGTGGACTGGAACTCGCGCTACCTCTCGGACTCCAGCGATTGGAAGCTGGATCCAGCAGTGTTTTCGGAAGTTGACCGAAAGATGGGGGCCGATGCACATAGACCTGTTCGCATCCCGGTTGAACGCTCAGACATCAGATTATTTCAGCTGGAGACTGGACCCGGGAGCTCAAGGGACAGACGCGTTCCTACAGGAATGGAGCGGAGGTCCGCATTGCGCATTTCCCCCGTTCGTGATGCTGAGCAGAGTCTTAGCGAAGTGTTGGAGGGAAGCAGCAGAGTTGCTGTTAGTAGCCCCGTGCTGGAAGTCACAAGTATGGTTTCCGACGCTCATAGAACTGCTGGCGGATTACCTGAGAATCCTTCCGGAGGGAGAGCGCTTGCTCACGGACCCAGTTGGGTCATATCATCCTCTGAGAGTGAGGGGGATACTCCCGCTCATCGCGTGCAGGATATCAGGAGACGCTGGGCGTTGCCAGGCATTTTGGAGCAGGCTGCGCAGCTCATCGCTGAATCCTGGGCCCCGTCCACAAGAAGGAGCTACGACGCGGCTTGGGCCAAATGGACTAGCTAGTTCAGAGGGAGAGGTGTTCATCCCAGTTCTGCGCCTGTAGTGATGATTTTGAATTTTCTGGCCCAATTACTACAAGGTGGTAGAGCGTTCCGCACCATAGGTGTGTACAGGTCTACCATATCAGCGGGACATCTCCCTATAGAGGGTGCACCGGCAGGGGTGCACCCAGCGGTAGTTAGGCTTGTTAGAGGAGCCAAATTTAAAGTTCCTCCAGAGCCTCGTTATAAAGCAGTCTGGGACGTACTGTCAGTGCTTAGGCTATTGGAGAGTTGGCTGCGGAACAGATATTTATCGCTGAAAAAGCTGTCAGGGAAGTTAGCAATGCTATTGTGCCTAGTTTCCTGTAAGCGTGTGTCAGACGTGAAGGCCCTAGACATAGATAGAAAGGCATTCGGTCCAGAAAGCGTAACTTTCACAATAGTGGGTAGGACTAAGACGGGGACAGCCTCTGTGCACTACCCAAAGTGTTGCGTAGAGAGCTGCGTGAAGGAGTACGAAAGCAGAACTGCAGAGTTTAGAGCAGCGAATGTTCATCAACTGCTTACAGCGCGCAGTAAACCTTTTAAAGGAGTAGCCACCGCAACTACCGCTAGGTGGGTTAAAGAAATCATGCAAGCAGCAGGCATCGATGTTTGTTTGTTTGTTTGTTTATTATTTGTAATGCGCCGGAATACCCTAGGGTAACAGGGCGCAGCAGATACAGGAATATGCAAAGCTTAGTTGCAGACAATAAAATATATACAAGGCATAAACACAATAATGTGGGGAAATACGGAGCACACTCGGTGCGCAGAGCTATGGCGTCTGAAGCTTTTAGAGCAGGAGTGTCTCTTAGAGATATCATGATAGCAGCCTATTGGTCGAATGATCGGACATTTAAAGAATTCTATTTTAAGCTAATCGAGAATTTAGCGGTCACAGTGTTGGGGAGCTTTGAACAAGCATAATGCTCGCCTCCAGTCTTGTCATAGAATGAAGATTACCCCTGATTTCTGCGCAGGGAGTATTAATTCTATTAAAGACTAGGAGGCAAGCATTAAATTCCCACCCGGGGCTATGTATTGCATAGGATTTATGATAATTGTATGTGATAATAATGTGATTGGTATCAGCAATACATGTACACCACCCTGATTCTTCTGCTTTCTACTATTCCTAGGAAAGGGGCAGAAGAACGATTGAGATATGGGACTAGCAGAAGTAGTCGCCTGGGTCGAGGACGTTCGACATTCGTTTGGACCAGTTCAAGTCGTTGCCAGTTGCAGGACTTAGAGTGGAGTTCTCAGTGTGATTTTCAGAGCGAGTAAAAGAGAGGAGGAGCTCAGGGACAGGATATGGTCATAAACTGAGCATGGAAGGATATGTACTACGGAGACTATGGGGATTGTAGTTTTAAAAGAGAAAAGTCTGTTCAGACGGTTTTCAATGTTTGTTATGGTTTTTTGAGTTTGTTGAAACTGCTGAAGAGTGGTAAATTAAAGAAGTTGAAGCATAATGCTCGCCTCCTAGTCTTTAATAGAATTAATACCCCCTGTGCAGAAAGCAGGGGTAATCTTCATTGTTTACCATTCTAAACAATAAGACACTATGGGACTAAAGGGCAGTCCCCATGCTTATTTTTATCACTGCGGGGCAGCATATCAAGCTATAGGTTGTGAGCGCAACGTGTTGGGCAGGACCAGATATTAACATTTCCTTTGCTAGAGAGGGGCTCCAAAAGTGTTTAACATGGCCCTCGCCAAATGGAAGGCCAACTACCCACTGCAGACTGCCAAGGCTTGCTACAGGGGAGCCAGGGAAACCCTTCTAGGCAGGAAGGGGAAGGCTATAAAAAAGTCAGCATAATGAGTTTGCAGTGAGTTTATGCGAGGACCGAGGAGGATCAAGGGACCAGAGAGGAATGTGCAAGTGGAAGAGGACTTGAATGAGAGTTTGTGTGTTTGGAGTGAATGATAGCAGGCTGTTGGGATTGAGAGGTGGTACTTATGTGTTGTTCTATTATATGTGTGGGGGTGAGTGAGGATACTTTAGGATGATTACACGTGAAGGGGGAATTGAGAGACAGAGATAACAGGAAAGGTAAGTGGGAGAAAGTGATAGGAGAATGAGATTGTAGTAGTCAAGGGAGGGGTATGATCAGGAGGGAAGAGGAGACAAGCAAAGTGATAAGACCAGGGTAAGGTGGGTAGAGATGTGTAGTGAAAGGCAGAGATATATACATTTGATATGTCCTTTCTAACGCACATGTACAAAGGTGTTTCTAGGCGCGACAAGACAAGGTAGGGAAGACAGAGGGAGGACAAGACAAACGGTGGTACTAGGCCTTGTGTCAATGAGATTGTGCAAGTGTGAGAAAGGGAAAACAGGGCAGCAATGCTGAGTAAGTGCAGCCAGGGCAGTGCAGCTCTCACAGAGAGAGAAAAGGGTGGTATACTGAAAGAATAGAAGAAATCTAACTATCACAGTATAGGTCACTTAAAAGGTCCCTGGGGGAGTTAGATAGGACTATGGCTTTTATGCCCCTTATAGTAGTGCCAGATTTGACAGTAGTGGTACCCTAGCTTTAGTGAAGCAGCATTAGTCAAGGTTGAACGAGTACTCTAGATATTTCACAGCACTTTTGGCCAGGTGACACTTAGGGTTGGCTCTGAATCCCACTTTCCAGTGGCCTTAGTGATCTCATAGAGCTGCCATAGATGTTCCTCCAAACAAGTACTGTGAATCACAATATTGACCAAGTTGGACGCTGCGAATGATAAATAGGGCCATAGGGAATTAATCATAAGCCTCTGGACGGAGGCAGTCAGTAAATTGATATTGACCCTGAAGAGTGCTAAAGGTGGTAATGTTCAAGAGGGAGTCATGGGGGTCCCAAGACCACCCCTCCAAAGTTCATGATGAGACGACAAGGCCAGAAACGCATGCAGCCACCCCATCTTATTTTGGAGAGATCCTGAGTGCACCAATGATTGACAAGTAAACTGAAAAGTATTCTTTCAGGCAGCCATACAGACTGAATACAATGCAAATCTTTCCATGCGTGGGAGAAGAGCCTGTGATCGTGGACAGAGACGCCTATATGGACAGCCTCAACTAAACACCAAGAAGCCATGATACTGACTTAATTAGTGACATCACGACGTAGCAGCGGTAGACCTGAAGCACACACTCAGTCCTGCACTGCACCACATAAACACACACTCATAAAATGAAGAACATGAGCACACAGTTCTATAGCTAGAGGACAGACTCATACATAATGTCAATGCTCTCATTATTTTTGCCATTAACCAAATGCAGTAAAGCAGAACCACAAGGCACAAGAGATCCTGAACAAGCTTGCTGATGCTTAAAGCCAATAGTCGCGTGGCGATACAGGCGTATAAGTGGAACCTGATCAAACCATGTACAAATAACTTATAGGGAAGTTAGCATAACATGGACAATGTAGAAACCGCATTATAAGATTTAGGAAAATTACAGAAGGCCTCATGCCTCCGAGCATCAGATGAGGAGAAGCTGATTCAGGCTGCAGAGACAGCAAGACGTGCAAATACAGGCTCACAGCCAAGGTCAGAGATTTGAGGACATTACAATCTCCAGACAAGGGGATCAGCTGCAGAAAAGCAGAATAAATCCTCATAATTGTGTGCTGCAGAGCTCAATTTTGTGGTCTCTAAACACGTGATGCAGCCAGGCGAGACAATGGACAGTCATCTACGGTGAGAAAGGAGAGCCGATCCCAGCAAACCAGACGTTGTTAGGGAGAATTCTCTGTTTAGGCTGAATTTCCTAACCTAGTGAGTCCCCCAGCAGCTTTGCTGGATTTCTGGAGTTTGTTTTTTTCATCCTGCCAAGAGTGGGACTCTTTTTCTCCCACTCTTGGACATGATTGTGGTTGATTTCTTTGAATGCCAATGTGTTCTATGGGCTATGGGGTCTTTTACTCCATAGGGCCTCATGTGTTTTGCTATGTGTGTTACACCGCACCCTCCATGCCGTAACACTGGGGTGTCCTACAGGATCCCCACCATAGACTCCATACCCTGGTACTGACTACTGTCTCCCAGGGCATGTAAAGCCACCATTGGCTTTACTAGACCTAAATTTACTAACAGAACTAGTACAAACCATCCTATTGTGGACGTACTGGTAGGGGTAATTCGATTACCCCTGGGTCTGTTGTTCGAGGGGGCACTGTCCCGTCCCCCCTCGTCGAGTTTTGGCTGGTGGCAGTGGATACTACTTTTTATATTCGACCGCAAATATATTCCTATGGGATTCTTTCCATTGTTCGAGGCTAATACTTTTTCACATTAGTCTCTAACATACCGCCGGTTTATTTGTCTTAAATAAATCCACCGGTTGATATTTTCTGCCAGAACTCAGTTTTTAAAATGACGTATGTGTTCGCCTCTGTAACTCCGAACCAAAGGTTGAGCCCTTTGTTCCACTTTTGGCAGGCTTCTGCACAGAAGCCCTCCAGAGTGGTGCCATTCTGTCTGGGAACAACAGGGGGTGTGGGAGGGGGTTTAGGCACCCTGGACTGAGTTGCCTTGCCAACTCAAGTCGCACTCTGGTGTGATTGGCCCGAGTGGTGAGCCGCCCCGCTCACCACTTAGCATGTTTGATTGACAGCTAGGCTGAATGAATGGAGGGTTTCTGCATAAAAGCAGGGCTTTTGGGACTGGAACTTGAGAAGTCGCCACAGGACCTAAGAATCCGACGAGGGTAAAGCTGAGCCGACCTGCAACGATGACACCTCCGGTGGAGCCCTGCTGAACTGACTCACCACTTCCCAACGACAGAGGAGATCTCCCTGCTGGAGAGTCTTCTTCCCCTGACTGGTGGGAACAACCAGTCCCTTGCTTTTTCTTCGCTTCCAGGACGTCTAGTGGTCGAATTGCCCGTGCTGAGCACCCCGGCAACCGGATAGCCACTAACCACTGTACCGCGATCAAAAGGTGGTGCCTTGTGATGGAGCACTCCGCGGCTGGTCTCTTCCCTGGTGGTGCAACGATCTTCAACTTTTCCTCGACGACGAGATCCTCTCATCTTCTGGCAAAGCCCCGACTTGCATCCACCACCAGGAACAACTGCCCCCACCGGAGCTGCCTCTTCACTCTCAAGGTACTGTGTCCACCTGGCTTCCCTTAAGACGGTTAGCGTGAGGTGTCTTAAATCTTTACCTTCCCATTGGGTCGCCTCCAGACCTTCTTACCTTTTGTTCTAAACTGGTCCAACCTTTCTGTCACATTTTGCTACAAAGACTTGAAGTGCATTTCCACTGTGATACTTTTGGGACATATCGCCTTGCCTCTCTCCGAGTGGGCCTGGCCTCTGAACTTTGTGATCTACAGTAGACCCTGCCTTGCTTGCCTTGCATTTGCTTCTTAAGAGAAACGGTAGCGTAATCTAAGATTACCAAGACATAATTATTACCCAGTTTGGAGGGGTCACACTATATCCATAGCTATTTGAGAGAATGGTACCTCAATGATGATCAGGAAAGGTAAGGGAGCACAGGGTGGTCTCCTGGAAAATTGCACAGGCCTGTCCATCAGCGTAAACACCTAGCCAGTAAAATGTGTTATACATGTGGTCCTGGATCTTTCCACCTACCTAGTGCTCTGCTGTTAAGTGGGAAACTCTGTAAATATCTTCCTATGACACCTGGGAATAACAAGTTGGCTTCCCCTAGCTCCTTCTCTTCCCACCATACCCTGATACAGTAACCACCCTCTTTAAGAAAAATAAATGTCTGCTTATGTACATTTCAAGGCCTTTCACTTCTGGGACGACTCTCAAAGGAGCTCCTGTAACCTTTTACTAGGAGGTCTGGGGGTATGTGACACTACTCCAAGAGTTTTCAAGTCATTACCCAGCAGAACCCTTCCTGGCACCTCACTTTGTATGCTGACAGGTATCTTCACAGTCATGACATTACACTGGATGAGAACTGGTAATTGGGGAAGCATCTGCACAGGCCCTCCAGCTAACTTGGTGAGGCGTTTGGGTGCCTTAGCAACATCCTCAGCCTGAAAAAACGATTTGTCCACCACAGTTATGCTGGCCCCAGTGTCCCTAATGGCAGGAGTCTCCTGACCATTCACCTGAGCACTGTCCTTATAATACTCTTTAGTATTATCTGGGATAGAATTATAGACATCTAAGTTCTGTTGTTCCCAAAGACCCAGAGACACTAAAGAAACACTAGCTGAGACTCCAATGGGTTCATCAGCCAGTAATAGAAAGTTTCCACTTGCCATTTGGACTTCCTCCTCTGGAGCGAAGGCTAAGGAGACACGCTGGACCCTTGAAGCTTTACCCTCACATCTGGGATCTCCTTTCACATGGTCAGTAGAGCCACAAAGCATTTACCAAATGCTTTCTGGAATGGTGGCTTGTTCTGACCTCCTTCTGGTTTGGCACCAGGAGGTACACTAGCCTGATTTGGTTTCCCTGGTGGCTTACCCTTTTGGTTCTGTTTGGGGCCCTCTTTGGAATGGGAATTATTAGAATTCTCTTTGGAGTTCTTTTTTGGCTGTTTTCCCTCATCCTTTTTCTGAGTAGCCCCAGAATCCTTGTGAGTGGCCCTGTTGCAAACCCACAAGTCAGCAGCCTTAGCTAACCTCCTGGAATCTAATTCCTTTGAATCAGCCAAGTACTGTCTGAGCTCAGGAGAGCAGGCATCATAAATTGACTATAACATTACAAGATTCTTCATTCATTCATAAGTGTTAACTCTGTAACCCTTAATCCATCCCTTTAAGTTTTTCAAACTTTCACTCACGGAGGTAGCCCAGGGGGTACCCATCATGCTTTTTGAGGGTCCTAAACCTCTTAAGGTACTGGGAAGGGGTATTCCCAAATCTAGCTATCAAAGCTAGCTTCACACATTCATAATCCTTCTTATCCACCTCCCCCAACTCCATTACCACATCAGTTGCAACAGAGGGAAGCCTAGAGAACAACCAGGGAAGTAACTCATTCCCTGTGATGTCCTGGAGCCCATGATTATACTCAAACATTTTCAGCCAATCCAACACATCCAATCTAGGTTCATACATACCCACTAATTCCTTAGGCATCCGGGGTCTTTTGGGACTGGAACTCATAGAAGAACCAGAGGAGAGAGAAGCATTTTCCACAGACAACTTTTCATTTCTAACTCATGATTAAGCTCTATTTCTCTGAGTCTTAACTCGGCTTGCTTCTGCTCAGCCTGGGCATTCATTCTTCTGAACTCTAGCTCTTGGTTTCTTTCAGATTGAGCTAGAAAACGTTTGTATTCTAATTCAAGCTTCCTTTTTTCAGGTTCAAAATAAGCAGGGTTACATGTAGGACCTGGGATGGGCCCAGTAGGTACAGCCGGTAAGGCAGACAGAGGCTCAGAGCGGCTAACTTCATTAGGTTCACTTTCCTCTTCTGACTCTTTCTCAAGACTTTGATTCAGATCAATACCATCACTGTTTTCTACATTTGCTGGGGGGGGTAGATTCCTCTGTACCACCCAGACTTTGGTTTTCTAACAATCTTTCTACAAGTTCCATTTTCTTGCCCTTCTCAGAGAGATTCTTATGTCTACACAATACTTTTAAGCAATCAGCAGTTTTGGCAGACAATGATTCAAGGGTATAACTCTCCATAGCAGACATAGTTAGAAAATTAGCTTTTTAGTGCTACACTCTGTGGTTAGTTGTCCTAAAGTGTTCAACAAGCACTCTAAAATGTATACTCAATACAAATCCCACGACTGTACACCAGTGTTAGGCAGAAACCTGTGGTCCCTCTGGGACCACTGCAAAAGATTTAGGACTACAGGTGTTTGGCAGTAAACCCACTTGGTAGCAGTCTGTACCACACAGATTCACTTGGTAGCTGTGGCTGAGCAGTCAGACTTCCCTCAAGAAGAGTTAGGCAGTATACAGAGTATTCACAATAGGTCAAGAGAACACAGTAAAACAAGTAAACACTGACCAGGGCTTGGTGTAAAAGAGATATAATTATTTATTTTAAAACCACATCTAGAAAAACACACAGGCACTAATAGTAAGCAATTCAAAAACACGGTCACTAAAAGATATACACTCCCTAAAAAGAATAATTAGACAAGTCTTAAGTAAAGCCCCACTTATTTTCAGACAGTGGTGAGCGCTTAACGTAGATGGCACTCTAATAGTTTGTTTTAAAAAGGGAGAGAAGAGCAGAGAACAAGTTGAAACAGATCCCAACACTTTTATCAGAACATAACAAGAGAGGAAGGCAAAGTAAAACCGTGAAGTTAGAGTTCAAGAGGCCGGATCCACTTTCGGAGGATCCAAACGAAATGTGTCCAGGGTCACACGGTTGCAGTGCACAAAAGTCTTGTAAAGGTTCAAAAAGGAGTTGGACCAAAGAAAGGGACCAGTTAGAGGGTCAAGGCGGCCAGCCCAGTCCAGAAGGTTAAGGGGTTATTATTATCTTGTTGCAATCTTTAGAAAGGGAGGCCTGGCGGACACTGTACCTTAAAGTGGTGAGAACGCTCCAGCGGGGGCAGTTGTTCCTGGCAGCGGGTGCAAGTCGGTGCTTCGTCCGGGGGAAGAGAGGATCTCGTTGTGGAGGAAGACAGGAGTCCGTTTCACTGCCAGGGAAGAAACCAGCCGCGGAGTTTCTCAGGTACAAGGAGCGGTCCGGTGATTCGCGGTTCAGTGGTGAGTGGCTATCCGGCTGCTGGGGTGCTTGGCACAGGCAGTTTGACCACAAACCGGGCTGGGTTGCGAAGAAAGAAAGGTAAACTGGTTGTGCCCACCAGTCAGGGGAAGAAGCCTCTCCAGCCGGGAGATCTTCTCTGTCGTCGGGAAGCGGTGAGTCGGTTCTTCAGGGCTCCACCAGTGGTGTCGTCGTGGTAGGTCGGCTCAGCTTCTCCCTCGACGGATTCTCAGGTCCTGTGGCGACTTCTGATGTTCCAGTCCCCAAAGCCCTGCTTTTATGCAGAAAACCCCCATTCACTCAGCCTAGCTGTCACTCAAACATGCTAAGTGGTGAGTAAGTCTTGGCAAAAAAATACCAACCGGAGAATTAATATTAATTAAATAAACCGGCGGTATGTTCGAGGCTATGAGAATTAAATAATTAAAGTTGGTAGCCTCGAACAATGGGAAAATCCCATAGGAAAATATTTGCGGTCGAATATAAAAAGTAGTTTCCACTGCCACCAGCCAAAACTCGATCAGGGGGGACGGAGACGTGCCCCCTCGACTAACAGACCCCGGGGCAATCGAATTGCCCCGACCAGTACGTCCACAATATGATGGTTTGTACTGGTTTCTGTCAATAATTTGGGACTAGTAAAGCCAATGGTGACTTTACATGCCCTGGGAGACAGTAGTCAGTCCCAGGGTATGGAGTCTATGGTGGGATGTCACTATGACACCCCTGTGTTACTGCACGGAGGGTACTGTGTAACACACATAGGAAAAACACATGAGACCCTATGGAGTAAAGGACCCCATAGCCCATAAAACACATTAACAGTCAAAGGAACACCATAAATCATGTCAAAGAGTGGGAGAAAAAGAGTCTCACTCTTGGCAGGAGAAAAAAACAAACTCCAGAAATCCAGCCAAGCTACTAGGGGACTCACTAGGTTAGGAAATTCAGCCTAAAGAGAGAATTCTCCCTAACAACCACGCCGCTATTTACAGGCCTGCCATTAGCGGGCCCGTAAATAGCGCCTTCCCCGTTCCCATTGAGCCCTATGGGGGCTCAAATGGGAATGGGGAATGGTTGGTACAATGGGGACTTACCGGTCCCGCCAGGATCGGACTAGACCGGTAAGTCCCCATTGCACCACACTGGACACGGTCACGGTATGGGAGGCAGCCATGGAGCTAATTGCTCCATGGCTACCAGCATACTCGTAATGACCCCCATTGTCTCTGTTGCAGAGATATACTTGTATGCTATGGGTCCGAATTTCCCATTCCCAGTTAGATTACTCAAATGGTTAATATGATATGATATGAAATGGCATTTATAACGTGCCTATACACAAGTGTTTCAAGGCGCGACGAGGCAAGGGAGGGGGAACAGCAGGAAGACAGAACAATGGGCCTCATTACACGGTAGGCGGTAAGGGTTTACCGGTACCGGTATTTTACCGGTACTGGTAAATCCTTACCACCTTACTACGAGGTCCCTTTGCGGGTTGGGGAATTTAACGCCTGCTTTTTGCAGGCGTTAAAAACCAACCCGCAAAGGGACCCAGGGAGCTAATTACGGTACCGCAATTTGCAGTGCCGTAATTAGCGCCTTCCCCATTCGCATTATGCCCTATGGGGCAAAAATGGGAAAGGGGAAGGGCAATGGTGGAAGGGGGAATTACCGCCACACCAACCTTGGAATGGG
This sequence comes from Ambystoma mexicanum, assembly GCF_040938575.1. Classification (NCBI taxonomy): domain Eukaryota; kingdom Metazoa; phylum Chordata; class Amphibia; order Caudata; family Ambystomatidae; genus Ambystoma; species Ambystoma mexicanum. The sequence goes on from NC_090939.1 coordinate 36,920,666, forward strand.
GCGGTAATTCCCCTTTCCACCAAGGCGGTGCCGGTATTTTACCGGCATGAGCCATGGCGCTAATAGCGCCATGGTTCTCCGCCTACCGTGTAATGAGGCCCAATGATCCTACTAGGCCAGGTGTCATTCAGATCATGCAAGTGCAAGGGAAGACGGGAAAAAGGAAAGTGCAGGGGTGCGTGGGGGGCAAGTGCAGTATATGGGTTAATAAAATAACAAGATAAATAAAAGAGCGGCCAGCTGGTGGCAAGTGCAGGGTGATTTTCCTGCTCTGATTTGTCTGTTACATGCACTGCACATACCTACCATTCTAAACAACGGAAGAGCTGTGGCCCCTGCAGCCCACCCACAATTTGCTCCCCATAAAAACAAATGTCCCTTCTTAGAAAGGCGGGTAGCTCGTTTCAACAAAAAAGGTGCTTGTTTCTAGCAGCACTCTGATGAAACCATTTTGCTGTTAACGTGTAACAAAATCAAATCATGTTTAAGTGTCTGTCCCTCCAGGTGTTAAAGAAGCGTCGGCCTTAGGCCTAGGCGACCTGGGAAGTTGTCTGGGATGCCACATTAACATGATTTACATGGGGCACCATAGACTCTGCCACACCAGCTCCTTTGAGCTGGCGCAGCAATGGCCGATGCACCTCATGTAAAATAAAAGGCTCCACTGTGCTGGGCGGCAGCAGTGTCCAACTTAAGTGAAAAGTCCTCCCAGCTGGGAGGACTTTTCACTTAAATTGGGCACTGCTGCTTCCCAGCGTGGCCGAGTAGCTTTTCAACGGCTCGGATGCCACTCCAGCTCTGGGGAGTCTTTCGAAACACCAGTGCCATACCCGCTCTTATGCTGGCACTGGGTGCTCCAGCATGGGAGCAGGGCTTTTTTCATTTAACTAGGGCGCTGCTGCTACACCAGAATGGGACAGCCTTTGAAAGTCTGCCCATGCTAGTGTGGGAGTGGCGCACTATTTAAGTGATAAGCTCTCCGCTCCAACACAGCAGCTGGGAGCTTTTCATTTAAATAGGACGTTGCTGCTACACCAGCATGGGGTCGTTTTGAAAGGCTTCCCTGAGCTGTTGTGGCAGCGATGCCCTATCACCCACCAGATACAGAGGGACGCAATGCGGCAGACCAGGCTTACAGCCGCCCGTCTGCATCATGGGGTAGAGCTTGCTGAGGTGGCATGTTGCAAGGTTCTGGACCGAACTGGGCTTTGTCTGTACTTCAGAGACCAGTTCCAGAATCAGAAGGCGCTGCTCTAGTATTTGTGCGAGTGAGTGGGGGCTGTGCAAGTGGGATGCAGCCGCTTCATTGGTGTGCTGAAGAGGGACACATTGAAACAATCAACGAGGGATCCTAGCATTCTAAGTGTCCCAAAAACGAGTCTGTTTGGGTTGTAGCTGAAGACTGTGACGGGAGGCAGACCTAGTTCTCAGCTGTCAAACCCTCGGAGGAAGCCACTCCCCAGGGTTATGATCAAGCTCAGTGGGACAACTTGTCAACTAACTGCCAACTCACCCTAGTTTTGGCAGAGCCTCTGTTTTTTGTGATTGCCCAGATACAATTCCCTTTCAGACTTTCCCTTCAACATATAAAACATACAGTAGTCACTCAGTGGCACTTTAAAGCTTGCACCCTATGCCTGTTTACCCGCTGTGAGAAACCGGAAAGTGTCTCCCTGGATAAACCCTGGGGATCTGTCATCCAGGTGGCCAGGACACGGCCATCGCTATTGGATCCAGTTCCTGGGGGTGGACTAGTGAGGGAGGATCACCTGGATGGGGGGTCCTCAGGGAGTGTGAGTGGAACACTGACAGCTGAGACGTGGTATTCCCCCTTCCTTCAACATCTTTTCCCCATCCTCTTCCGTAGGACATTCAAAAACACTGCCCCCCCTTTTCCGACATGCACACTTTTGCACAACATGAAAGACAACGGACTAACACCAGAGCCGTTTACCCAACTTGTCCCAATACCAGAGTCAGCCAAAGTCAGGCAATTGATCACAATGATACACACCTGACGGCCCTTTCCCTTCCCCACAGGGATAAAAGGTGGAGCAAGAGAGCACAGTACAAGCCAGGCAGACAGCATGACGAGACAGCTACCCAGACCACACAGTTCAAGAGGAGAAAGGTGACAAACATCGAGAGTCCGATGAGGTGAGACACAACCTTGCCCTTCCGACAAAACCCTGTGAAACCTCTGCAGAAGGAATCGTAAAACTGAGGACAATAGCCTAAGTGTCCTGCAGCAGTGTCAACGGTACACGGAGAGTATCGAGTGAGGGAGATTCCTGCTAACGTGGTACCGGCCTTGACTCCAGTTGCGAGGAAAACCAAGCGGTTCATCACAGCCGTTGAGTCGAAGGGTAAACCGATAAGAACCGGGCTGCGGGGAATGAAAGTCGCAAAGTGGCAAAGCAAAAGAAGTTCAAAGAATTGTAAAATTGTAAAGGGGAGACCAGCTGCAGAAGGGAACCGGCACCACGTTGGTGCTGCTCCGAGAAACTCTGGTTGATCCCCGTCTGAGTGAAACTACAGATACCAGAAGGCCATAGAAGAGCCGCCGAGATAGCTCAAAGTGGTCATAAAGGAGGTCAAGCAAAATCCTGCAAACATTGAAAGTAAATGTTAATGTGAAGTTGGCAAGAGTGAACCCGGAAGAGGGATGCGGACGAAGAGGGGACAAAATCTAATGTCCCAAGAAACAGTGCTTTGACAAATGTGAACCTGCTAGAGGGATGTCCACTATGAACTGTTAGAAAAGACATTAAGATTTGGGAACCAAGAGAAAGCCATAGTGAACCCGGTGGAGGGAGGCTGAAAGCAAAGAGGGGGTCTGTGCCTGGAAGAGGGGGACCCAGAGGTAAAGCCATTGTTAGGGAGAATTCTCATAAATGGTTGATTTCCCTTACCTACTGAGTCCCTCAGCAGCTTTGATGGATTTCTAGGATTTATTTTCTCACCTTGTAAGAGTGTGAGCCTTTTTTCCCACTCTTACAATGTGTTTTACTATGTGTATTTCTACTTTTTGTGTGATCTTGGGCACTGGAGCCTCACCCACTCCATTGCACCATTTTCTTCATGTGTTTTACACAGCACCTTCAGTGCAGTGACACAGGGTTGTCTTTGAGACTTCCCACTGACTCCATTTTCTGGAGCTGACTACTGTCCCCCAGAAATGATTAAGTTGCCATTAACTTTATTTAGTCACTTTTACTACAGACCCAGTACACCCCATCTTCCATGCAGTATTGGAAAGGGTTAATTCCTATCCCTTTTTGTCTGTGTCTCTTGGAGCATTGTTTCGCTCCCTTTACGCTAAGACTTGGCTGGCGGCAGTGGTATCTACCCTATTTTTTATACCGCGATAATCTTAAATAACCATGGTATTGTTTTAGACTATTATATTAGCCTCAAACATAAACCCGCTTGACCATATATATTTTATTACGGTTCCGGTTGGGTTTATTCACCATTTCTTTTTGTAAATGTCTTTCTCGTGTTTTACTCTGCGCGCCAAACCAGGTTTGGTCCCTTTGTTCATCGCCTTTTCGCAGGCTTCCACACAGAAGCCCTCCTTTAGTCTGGAGGTCTGGATAGGCAGGATGTGAGGGAGGGGTTTTAGGACCCCTGCCATGGGTTCCCTTGGTAACCCAAGTCGCACTCCTGTTTGATTGGCTGGGCGACTGTCCTTGCCAGGACAGCCACCCTGCTGTGTGATTGACAGCCAGGCTGTATGAATGGGGGAAAACTGCATAAAATGCAGGTCTCTGAGACTGGAAGAGCAGAGTCGCCACTGGAACGAAAGAACCAACGAGGGGCTGATGGACAAGGACCCCTACAACGACTGAACCACCCTGTGAAGCCCTGCTGCAGGTCCGAATCTTTAGAATCCGGCGAAAGAGAAGATCCTCCAGGAAACTTGTTCCCTTGAGCTGGTGGGACCAACCAGTTCGCCCAAACTGCAAGCCAGGACCCCTCCTCTGGTCGAATTCGCTGTACAGAGCTACAGTGGGCCAGATAGCAAGGAAGGTCAGACCCTGCTTGGGTTTTAAGGAGCACACCTTTTATTTGTTGCTTTGCTCTGCTGCTGGTTTCTTCCCTGGGTAGTGCAGGACCCTCCAGTCTTCCTAATTCGGATCAGTCCGACAGTCGCTTCAGGAACCATGAGCCTGCAGGAACTACCAGGAACGTCTGCCTCAGCTACAGCGCCCTCTCTGTTTTAAGGTACTGTGCAAATCAGGTTGTTCGTTTCGTTCAGCCGTGGTGAAAGTGTTTGAAATCTTTCTCCAATCCGAGGGCTTGTCCTTCTCTTCTCTTTGAACTAACTTTTCTACTAACCAACCTCGTTCGGAAACCGTGCCACAAACTTTACTGCGAACTACACTGAACTGTATTATCTTGAGCAAAAGACTTTTGAACCATTGACTTTGGCCCTGAGCCTTTTCTATCTGATTTTATAATTGTAGTCTGTCTTGTTCGATTGCCCTGAGTACATACCTATTGGTGTGATTCAATTTCTGTTAACTTCTGTCTTTCCATCCCTTTTTAAATTGCTGGAGTGCCATTGTGCTCCCACTTCATTTTGTGAGCTTAACTTGTCTGGAATTTAAGAAAAGTGGTGTGGTGTATTAAGAGTGTGATTTTTAAACTGCCTCGAATAGTGTAATGTTATATAGCTGAAGAGTGAAATAAATATATATTCTTTTACTTGAAAACCTTGAGTCAGTGTTTGCCTGAATCATAGTAACTGCTGTCCTTTGTGTAACTATTTGATACTGCTCACTTACTCTTGAGATAAGTCTGGCTGCTCAGCCACAGCTACCACTTTAACTGTGTAGCACAGACTTGTACCAAAGGTGAATTTGTACTGTGACTTGTAGTCTTAATTATGTGTGATGTTCCCAAAGGGTACTGCATATAATTCTGCCTAACACTGGTGTACAGCGGTGAGGATTAGAGTGCTGCTATTACCTTGGATCAACTAACCACAAGGCTAACATCACTAAAAAGCAATATTAATCATGTCTGATATGGAAAGCTACAGTCAGGAGACCCTCCTGAGGTACAGTGTTGATTATTTAAGAAACATGTGTAAAGAAAGGAAACTCTCTGCCAAAGGCAAAAAGTCTGAATTGATTGAAAAACTGTTAAAGAGTCCAAGTCTACGGGGCGGGTCTGAACTGCCTGACTCCTTAGCAAATGTGGAAAGTATTGAGGATGATAATGTATCTGTTACTGATGAATTGGAAGAAGTAGATGTGTCTCCTAATGTAGGACTCTCTGCTCCCTTGACTGCTCAGCAACCTCAACCCTTGTCCACTGGGAGCCCTACAGGTCCTACACTCAGTCCTGAATTCATTGCTCTAGAGGAAATGAGGCTTGAACTAGAATTCAAACGGCTAAATGCTCAAACTGAACCAAAACATCAAGAACAGAAACTCAGAGAAAGGGAGTTGAATCACGAACTAGAAATGAAAAGATTGTCTCTTGAAAATGCTTCTCTCCCAGAGTCCCCTAGGTCTCCCACTCCTAAGAGACCCCGTATGCATAAGGAAATTGTGGGTATGTATGAGGTTAACCTTGAATATTTTGGATTGGTTGGCAATGTTTGAATATAACCATAGTATTCAAGGTCTTACAGGGAATCAGTTGCTTCCCTGGCTCTTCTCTAGGCTACCCACTGTTGCATCTGATGTTGTGATGGAGTTGGGGGAGGTGGATAGAATGTATTATGAGTGTGTGAAGCTAGCTTTAATTGCTAGATTTGGAAAGACCCCTTCCCAGTACCTTAAGAGGTTTGGGACCCTCAAAAAGCATGATGGTACCCCTTGGGATACCTGGGTATGTGACTGTTTGAAAAACTTAGATGGTTGGATTAAGGGTTACAGAGTAAACACTCATGAAGGCATGCGAAATCTTGTAATGTTGGAGTCTATTTTTGATGTCTGCTCTCCTGAGCTCAGACAGCACTTGGCTGATTCTAAGGAGATAGATCCAAAGAGGCTAGCTAAGGCTGCTTACCTGTGGGTTGCCAATAGGGCTGCTCACAAGGATTCTGGGGCTACTCAGAAAAAGGATGAGGGGCAACAACCAAAGAAAGACAACAAAGAGAATTCTAATACCTCCGGTCCAAAAGAGGGCCACAAACAACAACATAAGGGTAAACCACAGGGGAAACCAAATCAGGCTAGTATACCATCTGAACCCAAACCAGATGGAGGTCAGAACAAACCCGCATTCATCTAGACATTTATGTTATGTTTGTGGGTCAACTGACCATGTGAAAGGGGATCCCATATGTAAGGGTAAACCTTCAGGGGTCCACACTGTCTCCCTAGCCTTCTCCCCAGAGGAAGAAGTACCTATGGCAAGTGTAAACTTTCACCTACTGGCTGATGAACCCATGAGAGTCTCAGCTAGTGTTTCTTTAGTGTCCCTGGGCTTGTGGGAACAACAGAATGTAGATGTCTATAATTCCATCCCAGATAATACTAAAGAGTATTACAAAGATAGTGTTCTTGTGAATGGTCAGGAAACCCCTGCCATCAGAGACACTGGAGCCAGCATAACTGTGGTGGATGAATCCTTTATCAAGGTGGAGGATGTTGCGAAGGCACCCAAACACCTGACCAAGTTAGCTGGAGGCCCTGTGCAAATGCTTCCCCAGTTACCAGCTCTCATCCAGTGTAATGATATGATTGTCAACATACCTGTTAGTGTGCAGAGTGAAGTGCCTGGGAGAGTCCTGTTGGGTAATGACCTGAAAACTCTTGGAGTTGTGTCAAGCACCCCCAGGCTTCCCAGTAAGAGGAGACAGGATCTCATTAGGTCTGTAAGTGAGAGAACCATGAGAGGCTCTCTAGAGGAGTTGGTAGAGGAAACTATCACTCCCATTCCACAGGAGTTGCTCACTGCTATTTCTAAGAAAACAGAGGCAAAGGGGAAACCCAAGACCTCCAGGAAAAAGACAGACAGCACCCCTGTGCTACCAACAAGGACATCACCGAGATTGTCCAAGATCACCCCTGTGATCCCTCCACCTGCTGAGGCAGAGTGTGAGGTGCAACCTCGTGTGGTTGAGCCAGTTTCTGAAGAGTCAGATCTGGAAGAAGACACTGGGGGTCATTACGAGTCGGGCGGTAGGGGATACAAGGCACCGGTAAGGAGACTGGTGCCGGTAATCCCCTACCGCCCGATTCCGAGGTCCCCTAACGGGAACCGTAAAGGACGTGTGGTCGGACCACATGTCCCTTACTGGTCCCGTTAGGGGACCAGGCCGCTAATTACGGGCCTGCCATTAGCAGGCCCGTAAATAGCGCCTTCCCCATTCCCATTGAGCCCTATCGGGGCTCAAATGGGAATGGGGAATGGTTGGTGCAATGGGGACTTACCGGTCCCGCCAGGGTCGGACTAGACCGGTAAGTCCCCATTGCACCACACCGGACTCGGTCCCGTTATTGGTGGCAGTAATGGTGCAAATAGCGCCATGACTACCACCAATCTTGTAATGACCCCCACTGTCTTAGTTGGGGATCTTGACCCTGTTGACCATCCTGAGCTGCAGTCTTTACTGGCAGAAGGTGGACCCAACAGGGCAGACTTCAGTAAAGGACAGAGAGAGTGTCCTACTCTTGAATGACTTCGACAACAGGCTGCTAACCAACTTGATGGGCAAGAAGTTGGAAAGCACAGGTTAAGCTGGGAAGATGGCCTCTTCTACAGTGAACCAACTGAGTCTACCCCTGGGGACTGCAAAAGACTTGTAGTGCCCCTTTCCAACAGACTCCAGTTCCAACAGTTGGCCCATGAGATACCTTTGGCTGGTCACTTGAGTTTCAAGAAGACCAAGGAAAGGCTCTCCCTTTACTTCTACTGGCCTAAGATGGGTTCAGAAGTTGACAAATTCTGTAGGAGCTGTCACACTTGCCAAACCTCTGGCAAGAGTGGAGCCAAGAATGTGGCACCCCTGGTGTCTCTCCCAGTGGTGGGAGTTCCTTTTGAGAGGGTGGGCATTGACATTGTCGGTCCCCTTGACCATCCCACATCTTCAGGGAACAGGTTTATCCTGATTGTAGTAGACCATGCAACAAGGTACCCAGAAGCTATACCTATGAGAACTGTTACGGCTCAGGCTGTGGCCAAGGCTCTACTTTTACCAGGGTAGGGTTTCCTAAGGAAGTGATATCCGACAGGGGATCCAATTTTATGTCCCACTACATGCAAGCCATGTGGAAAAACTGCGGTGTCACTTACAAGTTCTCTACAGCCTACCATCCACAGACAAATGGACTGGTAGAGAGGTTTAATCGTACTATGAAGAGCATGATAGGTGCTTTAGAGGAACCCCTTAAGAAAAAGTGGGACCTTCTAATGCTATGCCTTCTCTTTGCATATAGAGAAGACCCTCAGGAGGGAGTTGGTTACAGTCCCTTTGAGCTTCTCTATGGCCATCCAGTCAGAGGTCCATTGGCCCTGATTAAGGAGGGGTTGGAGAGTGCTCCTTTCCCCAAGCCAGTCAGAGTGACTGACTATGTGATAGGTCTCCAGAGGAGAATGTCACACATGATGGCAGAAGCAAGCAGTAACTTAAAAGCAGGTCAGGCTCTGGTCAAGCATTGGCCTGACCAGAAGGCCATCATGGTTGAGTTCGCTCAAGACCAGCTTGTATTAGTTATAGTGCCAACAAGGCAGAGGGCCTTACAGGACAAATGGATAGAACCCTTCAAGGTTGTGGGCAAACTTGGAGAGGTGAGCTATCTGGTGGATTTAGGCAGACATAAGGAGGCTCCTATAGTCTTTCACACCAACCGTTTAAAGGCTTATGTCTCGAGACCAGAAGTGGGAGCTTGCTTCTAGCTTCAGCTCAAGAGGAAGAGGAGAGTGAACCTCTACATGACCTCCTCAGAGGCCAACCTTTGGATGAAAACATAGAAGGAGTTAATCTCTCTTCTGAGCTGACGCCTGAACAACAGGAGGAGTGCAAAGTTCTGTTAAATCAGTTTGCCTCCCTGTTTTCATTATCACCAGGCTTGACCCCTTGGGGCCAGCATGATGTTCTCACTGGTGACTGTTTACCCGTGAAAAGCAGAGGTTACAGAATGTCAGAACATGTGAGATCCCACATCAAAGGAGAGGTCAACAAGATGCTTGATCTCGGGGTTATAGAACCCCCTACCAGTCCATGTTCTAGTCCAGTTGTTCTAGTACCAAAGGCAGGGTCCAAGGAGTTGGAATTCTGTGTGGACTATAGCGCTCTTAATGCAGTCACTAAGGATGATGCCCATCCTTTGCCCAGGACAGATCAACTGGTGGATAGACTTGGTTCATCCACGTACCTCAGTACATTTCACCTAACCTCAAGCTATTGGCAAATAGCCCTGACAGACCATGCCAAGGAGAAAACTGCATTTTCCACCCCAACAGGCCTTTACCAGTTTAAGGTAATGCCCTTGGGACTAACAAAATGCACCTGCTACATTTCAAAGGATGGTTAATCAAGTTCTGAAAGGGATGGAGGACTTCTGCATGGCATACTTGGATGACATTGCAGTGTTCAGCCCTACATGGAAAGAACATATTGACCACCTGGGATATGTTTTGCAGGCTCTTGAGCAGGCCCATCTGACCATAAAGGTGAGCAAATGTCAAATTGGTCAGAGTAAAGTGGTCTACCTTGGTCATGAGGTAGGAGGAGGTGAGATAAGGCCATTGCCCAGCAAAGTACAAGCTGTGCAAAACTGGGACACCCCTACTACTCAAACCCAAGTGAGAGCTTTCCTAGGTCTCACTGGGTACTACAGGAATTTCATAGAGAACTATGGGACCATAGCTTCTCCCTTGAATGTAGTCTCCTCTCCAAAATTCCCCAAAAAGGTTAAATGGAATGAGGAGTGCACTCAAGCCTCTGAAACCCTGAAGAAAGCCCTTTGTCAAGCTCCAGTCCTAAGAGCTCCTGATTACCACCAACCCTTCATTGTGCAGACAGATGCCTAAAATATAGGTATAGGTGCAGTCCTTAGTCAACTGGATGAGAAAGGTAGGAAGCACCCCATTTGCTTCATCAGTAGGAAACTGAAGGAACCGGAGACAAGTTGGACAACCATAGAGCGTGAAAGATTTGCCATTGGGCCTCATCACGAGTTTGGCGCTAACCCTTAAATCCGACGGTAGCGCTATTACTGCCGTATTTAAGGGTCCGCCAAATCAGGGCTTCGGCGGATTTATCCCCAGCTCTGAGCTGGGGTGAAATCCGCCGAAAATTCACGCTCATACCGCCAGCGGATTGAGCGCAAAAATTCCCCATTGAGCCCAATGGGGAATGGGGCATTCCCGAATGGGCTCAGTGGGGAATGGGGACTTCCATTACCGCCAAACCCGTGGTTCGGTGCTAATAGCGCCGGGGGGTTTGGCGGTAGGGCAGATAGCGCCAGCGCTATTAGTGCTGGCGTTACCGCCCAACTCGTGATGAGGCCCATTGTGTGGTATCTGAAGAGGTTTAGACCATACTTATATGGATTTATCTACTTTTGTGATTCAAACTGACCAGCAACCCTTGAGATGGTTAATGCAAATGAAAGGGGAAAACCCAAAACTTCTAAGATGGTCAATCGGCCTGCAAGGGTTTGATTTTTCCATTGAGCACAGAGCAGGATGTCACCAACAAAATGCTGATGGTCTCTCTAGGATGTTTTTAACCAACTAGAAGTAGAGATTCATCCAGGAGTGGATTAAATCCTCCTGTCCCTTAGTCTGGGGGGGCGAGTGTTAGGGAGAATTCTCATAAATGGTTGATTTCCCTTACCTACTGAGTCCCTCAGCAGCTTTGCTGGATATTTAGGATTTATTTTCTCACCTGGTAAGAGTGTGAGCCTTTTTTTCCCACTCTTACAATGTGTTTTGCTATGTGTATTTCTACTTTTTGTGTGATCTTGGGGCACTGGAGCCTCACCTACTCCATAGCACCATTTTCTTCATGTGTTTTTACACAGCACCTTCAGTGCAGTGACTACAGTCCCCAGAAAAGATAAAGTTGGCATTACCTTTATTTAGTCCCTTTTACCACAGACCCCATCTCCCATGGAGTATTGGAAAGGGTTAATTCCTATCCCTTTTTGCCTGTGTCTCTTGGAGCATTGTTTCGCTCCCTTTACACTAAGGGCCTCATTACACGGATGGTGGTAAGGGATTACCGGCACCGGTAAGGGCACCGGTGCCAGTAATCCCAGTAATCCCTTACCGCCCTACTACGAGGTCCCTCAGTGGGTCCCGTCCTTAACGTGTGGTCAGACCACACGTTAAGGACGGGACCCGCTGAGGGACTTCAGAGCAAATAACGGTACTGCTAATAGCGGTACCATTATTTGCTCCTTCCCCATTCCCATTGAGCCCTATGGGGGCTCAAATGAGAATGGGGAAGGGCCATGGTGAATGGGGAATTACCGCCCCCACCAACCTTGGAATGGGGCAGTAATTCCGCCATTCACCATGGCGGAATCGGTAAAGTTATGGAGGCAACCATGGCGCTACTAGCGCCATGGTTACCGCCATCCGTGTAATGAGTCCCTAAGACATGGCAAAGTGGCAGTGGTATCTACCCTATTTTTTATACCGCGGTTATCTTAACCCTTTAACTGCCATGGTTATATCCCCCCATTGCCAGGGCCTTTTTTGGTGATTTCGGTATGTGGCCATTCAATGGCTTGTAACCTTTTTGTTACATGAGATATCTCGGCCAAATTTGGCTCCTTTTTTCCCACATGTAGGCAGTCGTAACGCCACCCAGGAATCCTAGGTTGCTGTAGGGGGGTGAGAGAAAATAAGCAAAAAGAGTGGAAATTTTGGGTTTTTTCAAGAAATGGCAATAAAATGATGTACAAAGAAGCCTGTGGTTTTTTCCTTGTAAGAGCTAAGAACAAATGGTTTGCTCTGCTGAGTTCCCCAATTTCCTGGCTTTCAAGAACAGGTGGAGTGGAAACGAAAAAAAAATATTTTGATGTGGTTATCAACCGTTTTGTGAGAGGTAGGTGATTTTGGCCATTTTTGCCAATTGGACATGCATGGACTGAATGGAAGAAAAGGGTAGGAAAGCCGAATTGGAGGACAGAAAGGCATATATTTCTGAAAAGTAGACAAAATTCCAAGTTTAGCGAGGGGTGACTTGCACAGGTCAGGCAACAACTAGGTAGGAGAAACTGCCATAGATTGGGGGAAAAGCTGGAAAATGACCGAAAAAAAAGGTATGTGTTGGACATGGTTGGCTTGGTACGGCAATGGCTTCTACGAATTTTGAGAATATTAATGCTCCACTACATTCCCCCGACTCTTGCAGTTAGGAGGGCACACATTTTTTGTAGTGTTTTGCAAAACAAGCAATACCACAAGCCAAACACTGGGCCATGGTACACAGGTGTTTTACACTCAAGGCCTGAACCAACGCACTTAGCATGTGTAAATTGGGAGAACCAATGTGGTGAGGAACAGCAAGCATACATTTTTTGAAAGAGCACAGGCAGACCTCGTCAAGGGTAGGTGACTTGTGCAGGTTACAAAAGTGTATGGTGGCTAAAGCAGCGACTAAATGTAGGTCACATTTGGGAAATGAATGGGTTGTGAGACAAAGGGCACCAGCAAATGGGTCAAAACGTTATGAAAACCACACAAACACAACACATGGCCTACCGTTCCGCGTTCCCACAGGTGTCCCGATGAAAACGGTACCTCACATGTGTGGGTGCACCTACCTGGCTGCCAAGGGGAAAGCCTAAAACACAAGTAACCCCAAGTCTGTTTTCAGAGCGGAATCTCAGACATTCTGCCGACCGGCACAACATACAGATATGGGCCTCGGGTGTCCAAGCCACCAAGTAAAACAGGGAACCCCATGCATTTCCGAAAAGAGGACACCGTGGGAATCCGCAGAGGTATGATTTGCGCACATCACCCCAGAATTTATTACCCAGGCATCCGTTCATAGGAGCAGATATCTGGTCCCAGGGAGGGCTGCATGACATGGCACCCACTCCATTGTGGGCGGGGGGGGTGAGGGGGGTCAATGTCCCATCCCATTAGAAAATTCCATGACCCTTTGGGGTGCCCCACCGCCCCTCCTAAAAAGCGTTCCACCATTTTCACTTTTTTCCTTTGGTAACCCAACTCCCCTTGGTGCAGAGGGGCACATTGGTGTGCCAATCTGGCGCCAGGGTGCCCAAACCTTACTGCCCCACCCTCTGGGGGGCCTGTCCCACCATTTCTGGGGGCCCTCTCACCCCTCACCCCAAATGGGTGGCGGGGGCACCTCATGCAGGCCTCCCTGAGCCTCCTACAAACGGCTGCGTGAGGTACACCCCACCTCCATTTGGGGTGGGGGGGAGAGGGCCCCCAAAAATGGTGGGACAGGCCCCCCAGTGGGTGGGCAGTAAGGTTTGGGCACCCTGGCGCCAGATTGGCACACCAATGTGCCCCTCTGCGCCAAGGCAAGTTTTGTAAACAAAGAAAAAAATGGAAAATGGTACACTACACTTTAGGGCGGGCTGAGGGGCAGCCTAAATCGCCAGCTAATTTTCTAATGTAATGGGGGTGACCCTCTACCCCCCCACACCAAATGCAGGGGAGGGCATCTCAGTCAGCCCTCCATGGGGGCAAATGAGAGGGGGGCATCTCATGCAGCCCTCCCTGGGGTCAGATGCCCCTTCCTAAAACCAGATATCTGCCCCCATGCTTTGGGGGTCGAGGGGGCAAGGGCTGCTTACTGTAAGCAGCCCCCACCTCCCCCCATTCAAAGACATCCCTGTGTCTAGTGTGCATTGCTGCCGGCGCATCGCGCACCCTGCGCCAGATCCGCGTGCAGCAATGCTGTCACACAGGGTGTCCTTGGAAAGGGGAGAATCTCCCCTTTCCAAGGACACCATTTCCGGAAAAATCCCTGGTGGCTAGGGCCCCCAAACCCCCTCCCCCCTTCCCCCTTCCCATCACGTTTTTTCTTTCTCCATTTTTTATTATTATTTCTTTGCCCCCTTCCCTGGGGGCAGAAGATCAGCCATCTGCCCCCAGGGTTGTACACATATGTGCCCCCATGCTTTGGGGGCCGGGGGGCCAGAGCTGCTTACTGTAAGCAGCCCCCACTTCCCCCCCTCCAAAGACATCCATGTGTCTAGTGTGCATTGCTGCCCTCGCATCGAGCACCCTGCGCCCAATCCGCGGGGAGCAATGTTGTCACACAGGGTGTACTTGGAAAGGGGAGAATCACCCCTTTCCAAGGACACCATTTCCAAAAAAATCCCTTGTGGCTAGGGCCCCCAAACCCCCTCCCCCTTCTCATCACTTTTTGTTATTTTTTATTATTATTACTTTTTATTTGTCCCCTTCCCTGGGGGCAGATGATCAGCCATCTGCCCCCAGGGTTTATTAGATATGTGCCCCCATGCTTTGGGGGCTGGGGGGGAGAGCTGCTTACTGTAAGCAGTCCCCCCGCCCCCCACCTCACACACGTATCCCTGGTGGTCCAGTGGCCATTTCTGGTAACGGATGGAGCGCTTTGCGTTGATCCGTGACCAGGTCAAGTGGCACAGCGAGTAGAGCGCTCGCTTTGACATCCGTGCAGAGCCTGTTAACGCAGGTTCGAATCCCGGCAGGGCCAAACTCAGCCTTTCATCCTTCCGAGGTCGATAAATGAGCACCACACACCGTGGGTAATAATAAGCAGCGCTCAGATACCTGAGGGTTCGTAGCGCTATATAAATGCCTAATTATTATTATTATTATTATTATTATTATTATTATTAGCAATGCTTCGAAAATGGTGTCTTTGGAAAGGGGACAATCTCCCCTTTCCAAAGACACCATTTGTTGTACAATCCGTGGTGGTCTAGTGGGCCCCAGGGCCCCAAACCCCCTCCCACCTCCCTACGATTTTTTTTTTGTGTATTTCCCCTTCCCTGGGGGCAGATGATCAGCCAGGGTTGATTAGATATGTGCCCCCATGCTTTGGGGGCGGAGGGGGGGAGAGGGCTGCTTACTGTAATCAGCCCCCCCTCCCCCTCCCACGTCACAAACGAATCCCTGGTTTCTAGTGGCCATTTCTGGTCACGGATCGAGCGAGCGCTCGATCCGTGACCAGCAATGCTTTTCAAATGGTGTCTTTGGAAAGGGGAGAATCTCCCCTTCCCAAAGACACCATTTGCTGCACAATCCGTGGTGGTCCAGTGGGCCCCAAACCCCTCCCACCGCCCTTCGAAAATTCTTTCCTTTTTTATTTTCACCCCTGGGGGCAGATGATCTCTGCCCCCAGGGGTCTCCAGCGCTCTGGTGCCATGCTTTCGGGGCTTGGGGGAGAGGGGGCCGCTTACCTAGTAAGCAGCCCACCTGCCCCCGCTCCCAAAACAGATCCCTGGTGGTCTAGTGGGCATTGCTGCCCGCGGATCGAGCTCTGCGCCCAATCCACGAGTAGCAATGTTGTCACACAAGGTATCGTTGGAAAGGGGAGGGTCTCCCCTTTCCAACGATACCTGCCTCGATCTCCGGCTTGAGATACAGCCAGAGATCGAGGCAGCGGGAGAGGGGCTCTTACCTTTTCTCTTCACCGCGCAGCCGAAAATGGCTGCCGCAGTGAATTTACTTTCAATTTCATGTCGGCGTGCGTCACGCACGGCAACGTGAAATTGAAGGAAATCCAACCCCCAGGCCATGAAGAGGAACCCCCCCTCACATAGTTGGGGGGTTGGATTACAGTTTTGTGCGATCCCTGCTTTGCAGGGATCGCACAAAACAGAGTGCCTGAAAGGATGAGCTATCTCGTCTTTGGCAACAGGGAGGTAATCCCAAGGACGCGATAGCTCGTCCGTGGCACTAAAGAGGTTAAATAACCATGGTATTGTTTTAGGCTATTATATTAGCCTCAAACATAAACCCGCTTGACCATATATATTTTATTACGGTTCCGGCTGGGTTTATTCGCCATTTCTTTTTGAAAAATGTCTTTCTCATGTTTTACTCTGCGCGCCAAACCAGGTTTGGTCCCTTTGTTCATCACCTTTTCGCGGGCTTCCACACAGAAGCCCTCCTTTACGCGCCTGAAAGTCTGGATAGGAAGGATGTGAGGGAGGGGTTTTAGGACCCCTGCCATGGGTTCCCCTGGTAACCCAAGTCTCATTCCTGTTTGATTGGCTTGGACAGCCACCCTGCTGTGTGATTGACAGCCAGGCTGTATGAATGGGTGAAAACTGCATAGAAACAAGAGAGACTACAATGATAAAATCAGATAGAAAAGGCTTAGGGCCAAGTCAATGGTTCAATAGTCTTTTACTCAAGATAATACAGTTCATTGTAGTTCGGGGTAAAGTTCGTGGCACGGTTTCCGGACGAGGTTGGTTGGTAGAAAAGTTAGTTCAAAGAGAAGAGAAGGATAAGCCCTCGGATTGGAGAAAGATTTCAAACACTTTCACCGCGGCTGAACGAAACGAACAACCGGATTTGCACAGTACCTTAAAACGGAGAGGGAGCTGTAGCTGAGGCAGAAGTTCCTGGTAGTTCCTGCAGGCTCACGGTTCCTGAAGCGACTGTCAGACTGATCAGAAGTAGGAAGACTGGAGAGTCCTGCACTACCCCGGCCCACCGAAGTGTACCCAAGTGTGCTGGGCTGTTTGGCTGGTCACGCTGCTGGAGTTTCCTGGGAGTAGTTGCCGTCGGCAAGAGGAAGTTCTGCACGAGCCGTATCACGCTTCAACGAGTCTCTGCTGAATTGATTCATTCATTTTGGATAAGGTGACTTTTACCATTAGCACTCCAGTGCTCTCTACAGAGAAACTAACTTCGTGCACGACAAATACCGCCCCCACCAAACCTGATTTTTGTTCTTTGTTTCTTGTCCTCTCTTTCCAGCCCCCGACCCCACCTCAAGCCCCGCCCACAATACGTCCTGATTGGACTTTGTCTTTCTTAAAATACACAAGCACGCGCACCGCACGCGCACCGAAGTTTACCCAAGTGTGCTGGGCTGTTTGGCGGGTCGGTAGGGCGTTGGAGTGGTGATGTTCTGATACTTGGACAGGTACATTTCGTTGCTTCTCTAAATGTATGTATCTTTTTCTATAAACCTTGTTGAAGTCAGTTTGATCAATTGGAATATCTCCATCTGTTTAAAACAAAGTTGTTTTGTATTTACACGGATAATCGCAGGTGCATTTTCTGAGGTGGTTCTTAACTAGGTATTGTGAAACATCTGTGTTAACATAAGTATTTAGGATAGAGTGGTATATAAACTAGGACTTTGTTTTGAAAAATGGTCGGCAATTTGCGTAGTGGTAAAAGTTTAGCTGATGGTAACACACAGATAGGGATGAATGTAACCAATCCAGTCCAATTACATGACTCGAGTGGATGTTACAAACATATCATTACAGGTATCTGCTTTTAATGAATGTACCACCATTATAAATAATATTCCCTACAGTATGCAATCATTAGCCACTGAACCTAACGATTCCACGAATCAGCAAGGGCCGTTTTGTATGCAAAATGGTTCCAGAGATGAAACTGATGAGAGCAGGGTCACGCATGAAGCACAATTGAATGTTGTAACATCAAAAAAAATAAAAGTAAAATATGTATAGGGCTGCAAATGATATTGATACGCACTCTGTGACTCCTAACTACATTTCAGATGTTTCATTCATGGCACCTGCATTAGTCAATGAATGGCAAAAACGTTGTCGAATTTCCCTGAATCCTCAATCACCTGTTGTATTTCTACCTTCTGAAGTTGAAAGAATTTGTCTACACAACTTACAAGATGGTTACTCTTCCAATTCGTTTGGTGGGAATGATAAACAGTACAGTGAAAGGTCGATGAGACCCTTGTGTAGTTCTCCCATAACTGTAAATGGCAGACTTAAAACATGAATGACTTCTGTGTCTAACCACCATACGAATAAAACTTTTGAAGAAGACAATTGTCTTGAGGAAAGGGATGATTCTCAACCTGATAAAAATGCTGACACTAGTTTTCAAGGAAAAAAAGATCATGAAGATGTTACGAACTTTCCTGTGACAACCTCCTTACTAAACTTACTTGATAAGGGCCACGAATTAACACACATGCATGTGAACTCCCTAAAAGAAGGGATGATGGCTTTATCTAATAAAATATCTAAAGGTGAAGGAATTCTGTTTGCACAGGTTGCTGGCCAGACAGAAAGACAGGGACTAGTGGACGCATGCTTACTAAAAGCTCTTACCTCTACTGAACAGAGGGGTAGAGATCAATGCACTCAAACAAGTGATACTGATCTCATTGTGTCTCAGGCATCACAAAGTTATGCAAGAGCAGTTGCTGAAGGACTAAAAGAGGTGACTCCTCCAAAAGTGACATCAGATACAGCCGACATAAGGCCTATGGTTAAGGCAAACTCCCTTAAATTGGACGATGTGTGTCGCTACCTCATAAGTCATCACCAGGATTTTAAATATGGTGGAAGGAGAGGAAGTGAAAATGTTGATGCAGTTAGCTCCTCGGTAAACTTAAAGGAGGAAGCACCTAATAGTCCATCTCTGCTTGTTAATATTATTAAGGAATCAGAAGCGGAACATTTCATAGGTAATTGTCCAACTGCCCAAAAACTATTACAACCTAAAGAAAGGGACAAAGGAATGAAAAGTGGGAGGGAGGGTAATGAACCTGATGAAAATGAGATTGTGTGCTTCTCTCGCAAAATGAAGTGTGCACATGCCAAGGCATTAAAAAGGTAAAATAAAAATAAAAAAAGAATAGTATCACACTATCAATGCTGGAAAACAAAAAAAGGAAAATAAAACTCCAATCAAATAATATAACATCAATAAATATTGAGAAAAATGAGGAAGAGGGAAATGTAAGACAATCAATTGGGTCTTCCATGGGATCTCCTAATGAACAAAGGATTGACCTGACACAACTAAATGAAGAATCTCAGGTCGTATTAAATGTGGCCGCATCTGGTGCGAAACATCAGGAAATAAAAAAAAAGGTCAATATAAAGCTGAATTCTAGAGATGATCAGGGAGAGGGTGATCATGACACTGGAAGTCCCTTGAAACAAGGCCGTTGATCTGAAAAAAACTACTGGAAAGGCCTCTGGGGGCGAAAGAAGCCCAAATATCAACATGGGAGCAGTGCCCAAACATAAAGACGCTTGCGCCCCAAATGTGAAATCTATTCTGACAAGTAACATGAATACTAACACGGCAGCTCCAAAGAACAGTGAAAATCAAGATATGCAATCTAACCACAATAATGTACACAAAGAGAGCATGGGTGTGCAGGATTCAGTAGTAACTGGTGCTAACTCTGGTAGGGTCAACAATGGGAGGATATCCCTTTCTCATGGTACTTTTGAACAAGAGGAAATTGAATATTCCTTTAATGGAGAAACAAGGTACATTTTAGGATGGTCTAGTGATCAATCTATAAACGGTAAACAGAGATGGAACAGATCATTTTTGTTTAATATTTTTAAGGGTAGTCCACAATTGAAGACCCTTCACTCGGATGATATCGAGTGGTTGAGGTTGTCCAATCACAACAATTTACGGATGATCTGTGCACCGCAATCTGTGATAATACTGAAGCTACTGTGGGAACATAGGGAAGATTTTGAGCCTCGTGGCTTATCATTGCGGCTCTTTAGGACTATGGAGGAGGCTGATGTGTTCTTGAATGAAGCTTTGCAAGCTGTTGAATTGGTGGGGTCGTCCTTAACAAATTCACAGGCTGTCCCTGCCCAAACTGCTGAACCTATTTCTAAAATTTCAGAATTTGGTGGGTGCAACATCAAACATCACTTGGTTGGCCCCTCTAATGACCTCAATTCTTGAATTTTCAAACAAACAGAATCAATAATAAATATGTGTTGATACTAATGCCTTTCATCATGGTTTTAAAATTCTATCCTTGGAATTGTTGTGGAAAAAAGAATCTAGAACAATGGTCTTTATGTTATGCAAAAATAGGTTCCCCGACGATTTCCCTATTACAGGAAACTATGTGTGTCGGTGAGCTCACTATAGATGGGTTTTCAACCTTTAGTTTGCCTGCAGTTAAGGGCATAACTGGTCGCCCATATGGGGGAATTGCTATACTTATCAATAACGCCATAAATCATGTGTCCAAAGTTGTATACTCGAAAAATGGTATGCTAGCTCTTGAGTTTCATGCAATTGGTTTATGTCTGTACTTTTATCCAGCGAGTAACACCATGGATGCTGCATTTGATACCTTGGATGATATTCTAGAAGAGGCTATGATAAGAAATCCGAACTACTCAATAGTCATCGGGGGTGATTTTAATGCAGTGTGCATATTGTCATTGGTTAAATCTAACAACAAACGAATATGCCAAAGTAGCTCTACAATTGCCAAAGGGAGGCGTTGGATTGGTTATTTCAAACAATGGAATATACAAGTGGTAAATTATGCACCTGGCATGCATAGAGGTACTTGGCGAAGGGGCCACTTGCAACATATACTGACTATTTGCTTGTATCCACTTCCCTAGTTGGTATGGTTGACAATGTGCAAATTATTTATAATACACAGAGTGATCACAATCTGATTAGCATTAGCATAAGTTGTGACGTGGCAACCCTAAAACTTGAAGCTTCTTTAGGTTTGGTTACCCTCGATCGTGCTCAGACCTCGGTCTGTTGGCATCCAAAAATGTGTAGGGAGCTGACTTATTTGGTACACAGAGATGTATATAGGGTGCTTTACTCTCAAAATCTGCATATCAACGCATATATTAGAGAGGAATGGAACGCCCACATAATAAAAAAAACATATAGAAACTCTCACTCAACGTCCTGCATTGAATATATTTAGTGATCTACATCGTTACAACTCTGAAATTGCCAAAATAAAACGTGAAAAAAATCGAGGGATAAGAGCTTTAAGTGGGCTGTCTTTAACCTATGACAACTATAGCGAGGCTAAGAAGCTCATAAAATTGAAGTATAGTCAGATGTTAAAAACGATAAAAATCAATTCAAAACTTTATGTAAATCAAAAAATGATGAAACTTATTATAACAAAAGACATCCGAAATATTTGGGCTATACTCAATAACAAAGAAAAGGTTTCTGCGCATGACTTGGGTTCTTCGATTGCTGCATCTACTTGGCAGGAATACATAAAAAATAAGTAAAATTTACCTCCTCAATTTCGGCAATTAAATTCTGGAATAATACAACATAAATGTAAAGACTGTATGTTCTTCTCCTTAGAAGACATTATTGATGCAATCAAGTCACTAAATCCATCCAAGGCGGCAGGGCCAGGTGGTCTCCCCTCTTGTATTTTAAAAGATGATCCCATTTTTGGGGTGCTATTCTCTATACTAAGTTCTCACATATGTTGGCAACTAATATAATCCCAAGGTCATGGCAAAATGCCATCATTATTCCAATATATAAGAAGGGGAATCCTGTGTTACCTTCCAACTATAGACCTATAGCACTCATGGATGCTTCAGCAAAAGGTTTTTCCATCATATTATTGCAGCATCTACAATCCTTCATAGACAAAAATAATATCTATTCAAAATTTCAGATTGGATTCTGTAAGAACATGGGGACTTCTTTGAATGCTTTTATCATTTCACATATTCTTGTGCAATCTAAAACACCTCACACTGGTCCAGTCTATATGGCAGCATTAGACTTGACCAATGCTTTCGACACAGTGATAAGGGAAGCATTGTGGACTAAATTACTGGAATTGGGTTTTCCTAAACGGGTGATCCAATTGATTGCTTTACTACACAATCATATAACATTTCAGATTAGAATCACCAAATCAGGAGCACTTACAACTCCCATTTATACCGAAACAGGGGTTAAACAAGGATGTAATTTAGTGGCCACATTGTTAAATTTATATCTTTTTGATATGGACAAATTATGGAATGAGATTGGTATGTATCCCGTAAATCTCGGAGATTTAAAAATATCATGGTTGTGTTTTGCAGATGATATTGTATTATTTGATCATACACCTAGTGGATTACAACTGAAACTGAATCAATTCTTTAAGTACGCTGCAAAGTACAATCTTTTCCCTAATTCTGCTAAATCCCAAATTGTCATTTTTCACAACTATAAAAAAATTAAATCATATACATGGCAAATGGCTGGAAATGAAGTAGAACGTGCTAAAACTATTCGCTACCTTGGTTATCCCCTAACGGATCAACATTCCCCAAAAATATGGGAGCTTTATTTAAAAGACAAAGTGCGTTCATTGGCACCCATGATGAAGGTTATACTTGGAAGGTATTGCGAATTTTCGTTATTACCACTCATTGAATTTTATTTATTAAAAGTCGAACCCATCCTACTATATGGATTGGATATGTGTTTATTGAACATGGATGTAACCCTTAATCAAATACAGGGTAATCTATGGAAACGTACCTTGGGATTGTCTCAGTCGATTCCAAATTCAATTGTGAGACATGAAATGGGACTATCATCTTTAGCAGCCAGATGGACATGGCGGAAACTATCAAGATATGCAGATATCATGGCTCCCTATCATAACTCTCTTTTTCTTGAGTTAAATGTGCTTCTTAGTAAGGGAAGTCTTAAATCCCTGGTTAGATTTGATAATGAAATGAAAACTATCCTTGACAATATTGACTCTTCACTATCTGATCTTACTCTAAGTCTGCCAAAAATAAATCGCAACTTATACGATCGAGACTGGTCCACAACCTTGGATTGGAATAAAAATTATAAAGCATACTTTGAATATGCACAACGACCAAGGAAGAGAGAGTTGAGATCGATTTATCTATCGCAATGTCCTCCAAGAAAAATACGTAACATCTACATGCGGTTTAAATTGAACCAGTTTCATACACTGGAGCGAATCCATCATTGGCAAAGGAATATTAGGGTAATAGATAATTTGAAATGTCGATTTTGTGAATGTGGAAGGTTCATAGTGATAATATCGAATTCAAAAATCTTGAAAACCAAAATCTCGAATACAAAAGGCCGAAAAATAAAATATCGAATTTTTTTTTCAATGTGTTTTTTTTTTAAATGGGGGGGTTCCCCCCCAACCCCCCTTTTTTTCATTTTTTTTTTATTTTACCCCTTTTTTTTACTTACCTGACCCCAAAAACATATATAAATAAATAAAAAATTCGATATTTTTTTTTTCGATATTTTTTTTTTCGGTCTTTTTGTATTCGATATTTTGTTTTCGAGATTTTGACTGACTACCCTCTCGGGGATTTATGCACCAAAAGATACTGTAATTTCAAAATCATCTTTTTGGGAGAGATGTATATATGGGGGGGAGCATGAGCCTGATTCTATCATTAGCTCGTATCTTATGGAAAATTGATGCGGCACTATCAAAGAAAAATTAGGCACTATTTATAGAAGCAGGAAACATTGAATAAGAGTTGTAAGCAAAAGAATGTAAATAATATGTTACTGTATGTAAAAAATGGAGGCTTGAGAATAACCTTTGATTCTGACATGAGTCTGAAAAGAAAAATTGATTACCTATCTGAGGAAAGAAATAATTAATTGTTAGATCTGGTTGTATAAATCCTTTGTATAATATCACCATGTGACATTCAATGAAATCGCAAAGAAAAGCTACTCATTTATTAAATGTTACCTGATTGAATTAAGCGTTTAGTATTTAATTTTCTTTTGATTCTTACGAATTTTAAAAAGATGTTGTAAAAGTTTTATGTATAAACTAAACACAACTTTTTAATAAAAAATAAAAAAAACCTACCTAGGGAAGAAACCAGCAGCAGAGCAAAGCAATGAACCATTGGCCCTCACTATAACTCTGGCGGTAGCCGTGCCCTTATTAAGGACACGGCTGCCGCCGGAGTTGTTTTTTTTCCGCCACCCGCGAATGGGCAAGAACCGGGTCATGCCGAGTATGGCGGACCCAGTAATTGCCCATTCGCGGATGCCGTTATGGCCGGCCTCCCGATCCCCATTCTGACCCATAGGGCAGAATGCGTGTCGGGAGCATGGTTGGACCGGCACCGTTAATAACGGTGCTGGTGCAATCATGAGTTCTGCTCCCGGGTTCCGGTATGCACGCCTGGTCAGACCAGGCCTGCAGTCCGGCACCCGCGAGCAGAACTTGTAGTGTGGTGGAGAGGTAACAACGGCGCCGGTAGCATTACCGGCGCCGTTGTTGCCTTTCCGCCACACTCATAATGAGGCCCATTGACTTTGGCCCTAAGCCTTTTCTATCTGATTTTATCATTGTAGTCTCTCTTGTTTGATTGCCCTGAGTACATACCTGTTGGTGTGATTCAATTTCTGTTAACTTCTGTCTTTCCCACCCTTTTTAAATTGCTGGAGTGCCATTTTGCTCCCACTTCATTTTGTGAGCTTAACTTGTCTGGAATTTAAGGGAAGTGGTGTGGTGTATTAAGAGTGTGATTTTTAAACTGCTTTCAATAGTGTAATGTTATATAACTGAAGAGTGAAATAAATGTATATTCTTTTACTTGAAAACCTTGAGTCAGTGTTTGCCTGAATCATAGTAATTGCTGTCCTTTGTGTAACTATTTGATACTGCTCACTTACTCTTGAGATAAGTCTGGCTGCTCAGCCACAGCTAGCACTTTAACTGTGTAGTACAGGCTTGTACCAAAGGTGAATTTGTACTGTCACTTGTAGTCTTAATTGTGTGTGGTGTTCCCAAAGGGTACTGCATATAATTCTGCCTAACAGCCATCACCCGAGAAATAAGCCATAGTGAACCCAGTTGAGTGAGGCTGATAGCAACGAGGGGTCTGTGCCCGGAAGAGGGGGACACAGGGGTGAAGCCATCACCCAAGAAATACGTAGAACAGAACTTTGTGTTTGTTAGTCATTTCTGTAAAGCTATCAGGCCCTCGGAAACAGGAAACTCAACCACCAAAGGCCTTGATATTGGTAGGAACTGTTTAAGGATCCAAGCACGGAAGAAGGGGATCCCGGGGTGGAAGTCATCACCAAAGACCCACTGAAAGGGGACTGTATATTTGATTTGTGGAAAGCGATTAATACCTGAAAAGGACTTTGTGTTTGTTTGTTATTTTACTCACCCTCAAAGGCAAGAGACCTTTTGAAGGTAAAAGAGACTTGGCTATTGAGGCTTCTGATAAGCTAAAACAGAACGGTCATCTCATGCTGGGAGAGCTCGAGACTGTGCTGTGCTCCAAGATCCCACCTTACCCCAATCTCTAAACATGGGGAAGGAAGACCCAGGCTACCATATCCTGACATATTATTTGTGAACACTTCTTTCTTTTCTTGAAAGCGATCCCACACCGTTTTTGTATTAGTTGTAAGGTTTGGCAATAGGTTTCTTACTATAGGCCCTTTTTCATTTGACATAACGCCACTAAAACTGCCTTATTTTCATTTCATGATCGACGCTTGCACCTGTCTTAGAATTAGGTTTCAATTAGGTGTTTTTCCAACCTGCATACAGTTTAATAAACACCCTTGAACTGGGATCACTTGTATCTGTCTTTACTGTTGCCACCATGAGTTCCTTACACTGCCCTCCCCCCTCATCCACAGAACTTACTGACAAGAGTTAATATCTGCCAACTAGATATGTACCACCACACGTAGTGCTATGGGTCTATAGGAGGCACAATTAGTGGGGTATTTCCTGGGCTTCAGGATTAGCGTAATCATGGCTTCACCGCAGAAGGAGGGAGCCTTGTTGTAAAGCTTTTTGCCAAACTTTCAGCAAGTGCAGGGACACTTTAGGACCAAATTCGTTAAAAAATACAGCCGTTAGACCATTCGATACAAGGACTTTTGAGGTGGGAAGCGCTGCAATGGCATTCATTATATCTTTTGCCGTCATTGGGGCATTTAGGGGTATAGGGTGCTCTGATTTAACTTGCGCATTGGTACATTGCATAGGTTTGCTTTGAGTTCCATAGGGAATTCTGTATTGTTCCTAGCATCCAGTGTCTTGCAATAAGTATGAAACATATTCACTATGTCACTCATGTCTGACATGAGTGTCCCTTCATTGTTCAATATGGTCGCTATGTTTGTAGGCCCCCGTTCAGAATGCAAAACAAAAGAGTTGATGGCTGGAAGGTTTAGAATTAATCTGAACCTCTTGCATTGCTCTGGGCAACCCTCCAGGCCATTGTTCCTTGCCTGCCAAGCCATTACAAAAAGGTAAAGACCATATGCAAATCAGGCATGTTCCCACCCCAAAAGGGGCATTCCAGCCTGAACTACTAGGTCACATCTCTTCTGCACGAGACCACAAGCATCCCCAAACATGTTTTGGCCTTCTTGGGCCTCATCGGTGAGGAGTAGCTTGGGTCTCTCGGCCCAGCAGTCACGGGCCCCACGTCTGGGCATACCCGTACCACTCGGGGTGACTACAGCAAAACAAAAGAGTTGATGGCTCTTTCAGAACACAACAGTCAGGCTAGGAAGCGGCAGGTCTTCCTTCCTCTCCATATTTCGGGTCTGTATCTGGGCAGAAACTAAATTCACCTCCTGATCTGCCAGTGATCGGAATTGGTCCAGTTGAACTTTTATGGATGGAAGCAGGATGTTATTGCTGGATCTGATCCATTTCAATCTCAAGTTTGTTGCCTAGGGATCTAGGCCCAAATGAAGGACGCACACACGGAGAGATAAGAGGAACTTCTTTATTCTTTCACAACCAAACTGGAACTGGCACTCGCAGCGCACGTGCCCCATAACCCCCTTGCCCAGTCAAACTCCGCCTTTCCAACGGAGGGGGCTCACGAGCGTTAACCCCTTGAGTCCCGGGTAACACTACCCCCGGACAATATGTCCAAACATCAACTTGACACGCTGTGTCTCAACAAATAACTCAACACTCTTCAACAAGTCTCATCGGCTTCTTTATGAGCCGTCTCGGCCTCTCACCTCGAGTCCCCAGATCAGGCTCCTCTTCAATCACTTCACTCTGGGCCATGTCCCGGGGGTCCCCTTCCGGGGGAAACCACTCATCATCCCTCGGCATCCGTGGTTCCGGTGAAAGTGCCCTTTGGGTTCCTTCCGTGGGCTCTCTCCTTGTATATGGCCTGAACTGCTGACAGTTTCTGGTGATGGTCCTGTTCTCATCTTCCGCCGTCACCATCGTGCCTTTCATGGCAACAATCCTCATGGGGCTTGGAGCAAACCGCGGGTCTGTCTTCCTGCTTGCCGGCTGCTGTACCAGGACTTCGTCTCCCACCTGGAGCTCCGGCAGCACCGCTCCTCTTCGTGCATCGGTGCGACGCCTCGCAACCTCTTTTGCCACCGCATCTCTCTGGAGCAGATCTTGGTCGGCCGGCTCAGCCTGCACCGTACTCCTCGGGATGCGAGTTCGCACCACATATCTGAACATGAGCTCTGCAGGCGTCTTATTTGTGACCTCGTGAGGAGTGTTCCTGTAGTCTCTTAACAAGCGGCATAGCGCTTGGTGTGTATCAACGGCGTCCAGCCGTGCCCTCTGAATGGTCTTCTTAATCGATCCCATAAATCGCTCCGCCATTCCATTAGCCTGGGGGTGACGTGGTGTGATCTTCATGTGCCTGAACCCCAGGTGCTCTGCCAATGTCCCAAATTCGTGTCCACAGAACGGTGGTCCGTTGTCGGATTTGACCCACTTGGGGATCCCCCACTCACTAAAGACCTCTTCTATCGTTGCCGCAACTTGAGAGAACGCTGTGGAACTGACTCTCTTGGCAATCGGGAATCTTGAGTGTTCATCCACGAAGAGCAGAATGTAGTCGCCCGCTTCAGTGGGCCCGTAAAAATCCATGGCTACTCGTTCCCATGGGTGCTCAGGTATTTGAGTGTGTTGGAGCGGGGGCGGACGTTCTGCAGGGGCTGTGCACTGACAGGCGTGGCAGTTCTTCACCCACTCGTCCACAGCTGCGTCCAGGAAGGGGAACCACACATGGCATCTGAGCTGCTTCTTTGTGTTCTCCGCTCCCCTGTGACCTTCGTGCGCTATGCTGACCACCTCGCTCCTGAGTGTGGCAGGGATGACGATCCTGCACCCTCTGAGCAGAATGTTATCGTCCTTTACCGCCAGTTCACCATGGACCCTGGCTAGCCGTTCGATTTCTTGCTTGTTCACGCCCGGGTGAGCTAGGGTGGCTCTCTGGTGATCTTTCCACTTGTTGGCCGTCGTGAGGCTGATCGCCAGGGCTGTCGTGGGATCGGCTGCCGATGCGGCCGCTACCCTTTCAAGTGATAGTGCCGGGGGCAGCGCCTGAGCCGCCACATATTGCACATACGCAACGTCACCCTTCCGTGCCAGCGGGGCCCCTACTGGGTGTCGGGAGAGGTAGTCAGCGGGGTTAAGGTCGCCCCCCGGGCGGTGTACGATATCGTAATCATATTCCTGGAGGCGGATGCCCCACCTCTCGATCCTCGGTGGCATCTTGGTATGCGGGTTCCCAAACAATGAGAGGAGTGCCTGATGATCGGTGATCAGCGTAAACTTCTTTCCGATTATAAAGTTATGAAAATGCTCACACGCCCAGACGGCTGCCAAGCTCTCCTTCTCGGCTTGGGAGTAGGCTAGTTCAGGTGTTGATAGCGCTCGGCTCGCGTATGCAATCACGTGTCTGGGGTTAACATCCGCGCCACTGGTTTGGGCCAGAATGGCGCCGAGGCCTACGGGGCTGGCGTCGACTACCACCTCGGTGTGCCACTGTGGGTTAAAATATGCGAGGCGATGAGCCTCGGCGAGGGCTTGCTTGATGTCCGCGAAAGCCTGTTGGCAGGCCTGTGTCCATTCAAACGGCGACTCCTTCTGTAGCAGTTTCCTCAGCGGGTCTGTGATGGAGGCATAGTGGGGGATGTACCTCGCACAGTATCCTGCCATGCCAAGGAACGAGCGGACGTCCGCCACTTGTCGGGGCTCGGCGAGGTTGGTGATCGTCTCGACCTTCTCAGGGTCAGGCAGCATGCCGTCCTTGGAGAAGATATGTCCAAAGAACTTGAGTTTTGTTCTGCTGAACCGGCATTTTGATATGTTGAGCGTGAGGCCGGCACTCTGAAGGGCTTCGCATGTGTCGTGTAGAGCCCTGTCATGGGATTCCTTGGACGATCCAAAGACGAGAATGTCGTCGCTGTAATTGAGAGCCCCCTTGATAGGTCGGATGATCTGGCGTATAGTTTCCTGGAAGATCTCAGCGGCAGATGAGATTCCAAAGTTCAGCCTCCGGTATCTAAAGAGCCCATCGTGTGTCGCAAACGTGGTTATGGGCCGGGAATCAGGGTGGAGCTCCAGCTGATGGTATCCCTGATTTAAGTCCAGTTTGGAGAACATTTGGGCACTGTTCAGCAGCACAATCATGTCCTCAATACATGGTCCCGGGTGTCGCTCCCGTTGAATCGCCGTGTTGGCCACCCGCATGTCCACACACAAGCGGATCTTACCCCCTTCCTTGGGTACCACCACAAGGGGGGACACCCACGGCGTCGGCCCCGTCGCCGGTTCAATAATGTCGTCGCGGAGCAGTTGCTGGAGCGCCTCCGAAACTGTCTCCTGAAGGTGGAATCCGACCCTTCTGGGATGTTGCGGCACTGGACGCACGTTGGGGTCAATGTGGAGCCGGATGGGGGGTCCCTGTAGTTTTCCTAGCCCCACGCAGAGCTTGGGGAAGGCCTCCGCGATGTCTTCTTGTGAGACGAGCGATTGAGTTTGATGATAGGCAATCGCATCTACCGTGTTCCCCTGGCCGGGTTTGGCCGCTGCGGCAGTGATCACGTCTCCCGCATTCACGTGAATTTCGATCAGTCCGAGGTGCGACGCCGTGTAGTAGCTAAGGAGGCAACGGCTCTTGGCGAGGGACCGTATCACGTGAATGGTCGCATCGACTTGCCGCCCGTTCAGGAGAAGGCACTGGGTGAATTGACCCACCGTTTGGAGCGGGGTGGCGGCACCCCACTGGAAGATTCTGGAGCGAGACGGACTGAGCTGTGGCGGGCATGGTATCCTGGCGTAGTCTTGTTCACCCATGATGTTCACTGTGGCCCCAGAGTCGATCATAAATTGAAATTGGCAATTCGCCATCTTGAGCGGGATCTGCGGGGCCTCCCTGGCCTCTTTGTTGTCGAGGATGAGGTTCACGAACTCATCCTGGTCGTAGTGGTCCTGCGGCGCGTAGTAGGCCGCCGCCTGGTCGTCTTGGCAGAGGGTTTCCGGCCTGTATTCTGCAGGCGGGTTGTCGTATTCGTCTGTGAAATGTCTGGGCTGTTCGGCCTGGTCATACGGAGGGGCATATCCTGCCGCTAGGTATTCGTCCATCGCACGAACGTAACGCCTCTGGCCGAGGCCCTGTTGATATGGTCTCGGCTGGCTGTATTGCAGGGGTTGCGGGCGGAACGGCATTCTGGGGGCCGCCTGGGGCCGCATCGGTGGAAATGGTACGCCCTCCCTGCAAACGGAGTGAAAGTGTCCTTCTCTCCCGCAGTTGGTACATCGCTGGGACAGGGCTGGGCAAGACCCTGAGTGGGGGAAGGACATCCCGCAGCGGTAGCACTGTCTTTGCAGACGCGGGGTTGACATCGACGGGGCAATCGGTGGTCTATATGGCTGAGGGCCCCTGTCGCCTTGACGGGGGGGCAGTATGGCGGCCACGAATTCCCCTGAGTCCACTTTCGCGTTGTTGGAATGGCCCATGGCTGAGGCCTGCGCATCCACCCTCTCGTGGATGCGGGCGAGTTCACTGACCTCGGGCATGGTGAGCGGTTTCTTGAGGAGCTGTTTCTTGAGTGCGGGGGAGAGGCATCCCTCGATCACCCTCAGCCGGATAGCTTCCTCTAACGAGAACGCATCAAATTGGCAGTTCGCCCCTTTCACCCGTAGACGTGTGATGAATTCGTCGACGGTCTCTTGCGGGAGTTGGGTGCATTGATTGAACAGGTATCTTTCATAGTCCCGATTGACTTCGATGATAAGCAGTTTGTCCAAAGCGCCGATCAGCTTGGGAAAAGTGTCCTGGTCTGTGGGCGGAATGGCCTTGACGACCGTTTTGATCTCTCCCCCTACCAGGTTAAGGAAAATGTCTCTCATATTGGGGGAGTCCCCGTCGCCGGAACCTCTCACGAAGTGTCGAAAATCGTCCATCCAGTCGGTCCATCTGGGGCCTTTGGTGGCCTGAGGAGTCATAGTGAACGGCGGGGGCAGTCGTAGTTGAATCGACTTCGCCACCCGTGGCAGTTGAGGCGAGCCCTGGCTGGACCCCGGGTTGGAGGTGCTCATGGCGCCTGGGAGAGAAGGCCCACGGGTGCGCGGGCGGGGTCGCTTCCGCGGAGGTTCGACGGAGGAGGTCCGGCAAGGCGGATTCGGCGGAGTGCCGTGTTGCGCGGAGGTGGAGCAGGAGGAGGGGGCTCGCTGGATCGGCCACCACAGGCGGACTGCCGTAGGAGGAGGACTCCGGTGCGCGGGAGAGATCCTCGTCGCCAAATGTTGCCTAGGGATCTAGGCCCAAATGAAGGACGCACACACGGAGAGATAAGAGGAACTTCTTTATTCTTTCACAACCAAACTGGAACTGGCACTCGCAGCGCACGTGCCCCATAACCCCCTTGCCCAGTCAAACTCCGCCTTTCCAACGGAGGGGGCTCACGAGCGTTAACCCCTTGAGTCCCGGGTAACAAAGTTGTCTGATCTCTACCTCGAGTTCCGTCAAACTCCTCCTTATGGCCTTATGGACTACAGTCTCTATGCCTATGCAGCACGAAGATAAACCTTGAATGCCTCGCAGATAGTAGACATTCAAGGAGAACAAGCTGATATTAGTTTTTAAAAAGGTGTTAATGACCACGTCATTGGGCCTCATTACGACCCTGGCGGTAAGGGGTTTACGCCAGCGTTAGCTGCGCCGACCCCTTACCGCCAATTACGAGGTCCCTTAGCGCCATGGAGGTTTTAACACCCGCTTTTGGCGGGTGTTAAAATCCATGGCGCTAAGGGACCATGGAGTTAATTACGCCACCGTAATTTACGGTGGCGTAATTAACGCCTTCCCCACTCCCATTATGGGAATGGGGAAGGGTAAATGGGGATTGGGGACTTACCGCCCCGCCAAGGTCGGAATGGGGCGGTAAGTCCGCCAACCACCATGGCGTAAACGTAGTTTACGCCATGGTGGTAAAGTCACGGCCCAGGCGGTAACTTACCGCCTGGGTCGTAATGAGGCCCATTGTCACTTTAAAAGGCTACATCCGACAGTGCATGCAATTTAAAACACAGGAGAAGTTGCTCAATTACATTCTCCTCAAGAAGAAATGTCCACAATAAGGAGGGGTGTTCTGATAGAGTCCTAAGGAGCAGAGTACACTCCCAAGACCTATGAAACAGTCCTGTCCCGATTATCCCGATTAAGATACATTCAATCCGTGACTGCATATCAATATCATGGACTGAAGAGTAATATGAATATTCCCCATCACTTGGATGGAGTGTCCTCCACAGGTCTAAAAGCTCAAAATCATCCATGCCCTTGTGAATTTCCTGTGCAGACAATGAAAGAGCGCTAGGGACCCTGCTGGATCTACCTAGGGAGGTTCTGAAAATGGTGTTGAAATCTCCAGCCTATATAAACTGGGTATGAAAATGTTTAACACATTTACTGCTGTTTTTGCTGCCTATGCTCACGTGAGGTGGGGAGGAGGAGCATGTAACCCTAACACAAGCGTGGAGCGCGGCGCAGAGGTGAAGTGGAGGCACAAGTGGTTATTGGTGGTTCGTGGTGGAGCAGCATGGAGGGGGTTACTCCAGTCACCAAGGTCTGCAAGTAAGGTATCGGCTGACCTTCGTTGTTAACCCGGGTTTCCTTACCCCTGTGCACTTTGGCACTTCTGCATGATAGTGGACTCAGAATGTTGAAAAACTGTAACCCGAAAGCGAGAAAGTGAAATATGGACTGTTGTAAAACTGTACGTGAATATATATTTGCACACCCCTCCACTTTTGCCTGCTACTCTATGCCCAGCCGACTGAGTGGCTATTTACTTATTCTGGCAATTGGATAAGGAGGAGTGTACCAAGCTAGAATCAGTCCTGAGAGTCGTGCTACTGGTTGACTATTGATTTGCCACCGAAATCTATCACTCTCCAATTCCTCTGACTGTTTCAAGTTTTGTGTTTATAAGATGGGGGTCAGGGGCAGAGACAGACTAAGGCTGCTTCTTGAGCCATTGGGTGTTCCCTGTGCCCCCTCTCTGGGTCTCTGGAGGTTTTTCCTGAGGACTGGCCGCCGGTGACCATCTGTGACCGTGGGTGTTGTGGCTGCCTGTGGACCCGAACAGTCCTTACTAAGCTATCAACCCAGGGCGACGGGTGGCTGTATTTGTCCCACGGATCGTTGTCGTCCTCTGTGGCCAGCGGCCCATTACCATTTGTTTCTTATGCATTGGCACATGCCGGAAGGTCGCTCTGTATAGTCACCATTTAGACATTGGGCCTCATTACGACCCAGGCGGTAAATTACCGCCTGGGTCGTAAACTACGTTTACGCTATGGTGGTTGGCGGACTTACCGCCCCATTCCGAGGTTGGCGGGGCGGTAAGTCCCCAATCCCCATTTACCCTTCCCCATTCCCATTTTTGCCCCATAGGGCATAGTGGGAGTGGGGAAGGCGTTAATTACGCCACCGTAAATTACGGTGGCGTAATTAACAACAAGGTCCCTTAGCGCCATGGATTTTAACACCTGCTAAAAGCAGGTGTTAAATCCTCCATGGCGCTAAGGGACCTCGGAATCAGGCGGTAAGGGTCGGCGCTGTTTACGCCGCCGTAAACCCCTTACCGCCTGGGTCGTAATGAGGCCCATTGACATTTAGCGGCCTCGCGTTTACTCTTTATAACCAATTTTATAACTGCTCAATTTTAGTGTTCTTAGGTGCATTTCCACCATGGTGAAAAGAAAAGCAAAGGATGATGGGAGACTGGGGGCGCTGGCAAAAAGTGCAAAAAAACAAAACAAATAAAAACGGCCCAGGAGCTTGCCAAGGTTAAGCCCCATCTTTTGCAATACTCCCTTGATACGTATTTGGAAGACATGGCCAGCAAAATAGTGAATCGCATTACCGTTACTGGAAAAGTCACATGGGATTTCAGGTACAGGAGGGAATCCCAAAGTTAGCACCACTGAAAAAGATTGTTGTATTGAGGGGATGGGGGACTTACGGGGCACGGAGGTTCAGGCAATGGCTCTATAGGAGCAGGTGCTTGGGGTGCGTATTCCTCGGGATCCTCTGCACCCTGATACGGAGGCAGATAAGGAAGTAGAAGTGGAAGGGGAGAGGGTGGGACTAGGGATGGGAGAGCGGGTGGTGAGGGGGGGTAGTAACGGATCAATTGGTGAGTAGCCATATGGGTGGGAGCCCCGAGAGGGAACAGAGTCAGGATCTAAATTCCTGCTCCGGGGAGGAGGGGGAGGATAAGCTCTGGCTGGAATCACTTCTAGATTTAAAGCTCAAGCCCCTTCAGACCATCCTGGAATCATTGCAGATGTTCAAGACTGGGGTAATGAACACACTGGCTATCCTGGATGACTCAATCAGAGTTCCAACAAAAGGAGTGGCAGAAATAGGTATGGTTGGGGTTCGGGCAAAGCCAAATGGTAAGATACTATCAGGGGTGGGGGGTTGAGTGGTGAGCATCCTGGCCCGGTCCTGCGGTTGGCGGGCTGGTGATGCCGGCAAAGGATAAGGAAGTAACCACACAATTAAGCTCAGTAACTGTTAATTCTAATTTTACGGGTACTGGGAGGTCCGACTTAAATTATAGGACTTTGATAGGGGACACTGGGGCTGACGTGCATATAGGAGTGCCGGAGAAGAACATTTTGAATTTACTGCCTGCAGCATATCCTCTTGTGGTGATTATCATGGGTGTACCGGGGCACCCCAAGGGTGGATTTGAATCAACTATTTCACTAATGAATAAAGCGACCCATTGGATCAACACCAACCTGATTGGACTGAACATTGACCCAAGCTTTATATTAATAGCAAGAAGGGTATGATGGGTAGGCCAAAAACCCAAATGTATGGAGGGGGACTACATAGTGGTTTCCTTCTCGGATGCAACAATGGTTAGTTATTTGGTCAACTCTAATTTATCCAGAGGCCTAAAACCAAACGGCTACAGTCTCCATAGTAGGCTGGTCTCTCTGGATTTTTTCTACGGTTGTACGGCTGATTCAGGGAACGGCTTGGACGAATTTGTTAGGAGGAGGGAAGCAAGGAGTTACCCCACGCACAGGGGCCGTTGTATCCACCTCTTGGCCACAGATTACGCTTGGGTTGGAGGTCCAACACTAATTTAGAAAGATTGACCCCACAGAAGGGAGGGGCACATACTATTGGGGTTGAGCTAGCTAATCGGTATGAGACCCTAACCTCCTGAGAAGATCTGGACTGACTTACGGCTGACCGGCCCAGCCAAGTCGGCTGGGAGGTTTGTGAGGGGAGGAGAGTGGGGGGGGGGGTCGGGTCCTGAGATTGGGGGGGAACAAATTTTATCTAAAGCAGCCCCTGTGGTGGCCTGCTTGTTATCCTGGAATATAGCTGGGGCCAGGGGGAAATTTGAAGGGGAAGCCACTGTGGAGTTTTAAAAAACCCACTATGTCATTCTCCTGCAAGAGACGTGGGCCTTGGAGACCCCACTGTTAGATGGCTACACATCGTAGGGGATCTCTGCGAAACAAATGCTAAAGGAAGATGTTATGGGGGTCTGGCCATTTTGATTAAGGCCTCCCTAACCTGTACGGTTAGGGTAGTGGAGACTAACATGGACTACCCTATGGGGGACCCGTTAATCATTTTTAACCTCTATAACCGCCCCCATAAGTCTGAGGCAGACAGGTTAGCCAAGGTCAAGGTGTTTATTGATGAGTTATTTCTAAACAGGAGGAATCGTAATGAGCAATGTATATCGGGAGGAGATTTTAACCTCAAAATGGTGTAGGTCTGCCAAAGGATCTATTAGAACCGCTGGAGGACTGGTCACTGAACATCCCCTTGCCCACGATGAAAGATGGACGGGTGTGTGCAAAGGGTCTCCAAAGTGTTTATGGCTCATGGAATGGGGACTGCGCACGGTAAACGGACGCATAGCACCCGATATACCGGGTAACCTTACCTTCAATAATCACCAAGACTCGTTGACGATTGACTATTTTTGTATCTCCCTAGAATTGTGGAATAGGATTGTGGGTTTTGAAGTGCTGATGGATGTCAGTAGTGATCATCACCCAATCTGTCTGAAACTGAATGGCGTAGAAGAGGGGGTAGGCCTCCAACACACCTTTGGGTGCTTGGTAAAACCAAAACTCACCTCGAGTAGGAGGATTAAATGGGAAAGAATACGGGACTCCAACCTACACTTACACACTTTGTCAGAGAACCTATCCCTTATCTATAATATTTTGGACAGCACTGCAACCCTTGGGCAGGTAGTTGAACAGTTCACGAAGCTACAGGGGGCTTTGGCCAAGGGCTTTATGATACATTGTATGAAGAACCTGAAGCCACATAAAAGAGAGCGGTTTGATGAGGCCTGTACGAATGCCAAGAAAGCACTCCTAAGGGCCTTGAAAGCACCGATCGGCATGAGGGGAGATTTCTCAGGCCAGAGTGCACTATCGTGGAGAGTTAAAGAGAAGAAAAACTGAAATTGAAGAGGAAGCCTGAGAGGGCTTCTTGGATGCCTTAAAGTGCAATGACCAGAAAGCTTTTTGGGAATTTGTGAAGGGGGCCCATCCACTGTTAAAATGGAGAAGTCTAGCGGTACGCATGAGGAAGAAGCAGCATGGGTGGGGTATTTTGGCAATCTGTTTGGTGGTGGGGTTCAAGCGGAAAGCCTTGGGAGAAGGTACCCTCCACTACAGTTTAGGCTAGTGGATGTGTGTCTTTGGGCCCCTTTGTTGACCAAGGTGTTCAATGCTTGCATGGGTACAGGCTCATAATCAACCTCGTGGAAATCGGCTATTATTTTCCCCATCTTTAAGAAAGGGGACCCAGCAAGTCCTATGTCCTACAGACCCGTCTCGTTACTGGACACCTCTTTTAAAATCTTTGGAAGGGTTCCGCTAGGGCATATTGAGTCCTGGTTATGGGAGAGGGTGGTTCTCTCTGATGTCCAGCATGGCTTTCGTCCCAGGTCGGGTACTACGGAACAGAACCTCAATCTATACCTACTTGTTTCCAACTCAGTTTTCTGTAGTGGGGAGGTAGTGTATCTTGCATTCATAGATCTGAACACAGCCTTCGACAAAGTGGATAGATCATGGTTGTGGGTGGTGCTCGGCTCCATGGGTTGTCCGGAGGCCATCTTGGTGGTGTTACAAGAACTGCATAGGGAGAACAAGGCTTGTGTGTGAAGTGGTTCTGGGGTACACTGCACTGAGGGCCCGATTCTCATTTTGGCGCAGTGAGCGTGCTAAATAGCACAACTCACTGTGCCATTCTTGACGCACAGGCACCACTGCTATTCTCATGTAGGCCTGGGCGTCTTCACAAAGCACGACAGTGCTTTTGCTGTAATCCGCCTCTTCCTAATGGAAACAGGCGGATTGCAGAATCTCGGGAGCATTTTCGTTAAATAACGAGGGAATCGTTATTTAACGTAAATGCTGCCGATACACCAAAGTGAGCAGCTTCAACATTGCAGGATGTTGAAGCTGCTTACTTTGGTGTATAGGAAAGTGTTCATATACACCCGTGTGGTGTATATGAACACTTTTTTTTAAAGCGAGGGGCTTCAATGTTGCATCCTGCAACGTTGAAGCTGCTGGCTTTGGTGTAAATGAAAATGTTCATATACACTCGTGTGGTGTACATGAACACTTTCATTTTACACCAAAGCCAGCAACTTCAACGTCGCAGAATTTAACATTGAAGCCGCTCGCATTGGTTTAAATAAAAGTGTTCCTATACACCCGTGCGGTTTATTTTATTTTTTTTAAAACGTATTTTATTGATTTTGGTGGAAAAAAAACGTGCAATACAACGAGAAATCAAACGGTGGTTCAAACAAAGGAGGGGACGGTGCAAGGGGACAGGGGAGGGGGAGGGAACAAACAAATCAACAACAGTCTTCATGTTACAGCGAATTTACAGTGGATGGATGGGTTAGGGCCTGCGACCCAGAGTTTCAGGATGCAGGGGGGGTCGCATATGAGGGCTGTCCCTCCAGTGCTGGCATCAGGGGATAGTGTCAGTGTGATGCTGCGAGATTTCAGGGGGGTTTGTAGTCGGCGCTGAAGCGTATGTCTCTGAGGAGGGCCTTCCATGATTCCAGGGTGCCGCATTCGGCTTCGCCACTTGACGTGATTCCTTCTTGCCAGGCCCTGGTTTCTGCTACTGTTCATCTCTCGAGTTCCTTGAGCCATCGTTCATGCCTGGGGCCCGACGGCGTCTTCCAGGCCATTGCAATTGTTCTCTTAGCCAGGATGCATGAGATGTTCATTAGTCTGACAGCATGCTTGGATTTGCTAGGTCTGGGGTAATTCCCCAGGAGGCACTCGCCGGGGGTCCATTTGTACCTCGTCATTCCGGCGTCCATGCAAGTCTGTTTGGCTTTGGACCATAGTGTCATCGCCTTAGTGCAAGTCCAGAACATGTGGATCATGTCCGCTTTATCGTTCCCACACCATGGGCATGCAGGGGAGGATGTCTTATTGAAGGAGGCGACCCTATGAGGGGTCATGTATGTCCTGTACAGGACGTTCAGTTGAATCTGACCGAATCTGGTATTCCTGGACACTTTTTTGGGAAATATTAGCGCTCTCTCCCATTCTTTATCCGTGATCGGGGTCCCAAAGTCTGCTTCCCATTTCGCTCTCAGATCTTTGCCTTTAGGGTTAGGTTTGTCGCATAGTCTGCTGTAGAGCCTGGAGACTGGTCTCCAGCCATCCGAGAGGTCATGCAGTTCTTGAAGTAGAGGGTCAGGGGAGGGTTCCTCCGGCCAGCCGGTCCACCGTTTCTTGGCAGTCTGTTTAAGGCGGTGGTACCAGTGGAACTGGCCCGGGGGTATTCCTTCGGCGGCCTTAAGAGATTCAAAGTCCCTGAATTCCCCTTCCTCGTACATGTCGCCCCATGTGTATATGCCGGCTTCTTCCCACCTCCTTGCCGTGGAGAGGTCTGCATCCGTTCGGCAGGTGTCTGCTAAGATGGGGTTATCCGGAGAATATGGGTGTTGTACTCTCCTGATGTAGCAGGACCTGGCCCATATCTTCCTTCCCAGGTCAATCAGTTGTGAGGTGACCAGGGATTGCCGTGTAGGATGCCACAGGGTCTCCTTGGGGATCACATTGTTCGAGGATTGCCTCAGTAGTTCCGCCTCAGCCGAAGATTCGTCTGAGAGCCATTTCGTTATGTGACTCAGCTGGGCGGCCAGGTAGTATAACTGGAGATCCGGCAGCTTTATTCCACCCTCTTTATGTGGCAGGGAGAGAACAGATAGTGACAGTTTGTGCCTGTGGGGGCCCCAAAGGAAGTACACCCGTGCGGTTTATATGGACACTTCCATTTACACCAAACAAGGCTTCTTGTGGCACTCCTCCAGTTTAATGGCACCAAAAGGGTACCGTATATGTGCGCTAGTTTAGCGCACATATTAAACTGGAGGAGTGCCACAAGAATAGGCTTCCAAAAAGCCAGTTTACAAAGGATGGGTTGGAAACCAACCTAGCAACCGCCACATGTATTCTGAAAGTGGCGCATTCCTTCCGACTTCGGAAGAATGCGCCACCTTCAGAATAGGTCTTAAGCACCAAAAGGTCGTTAACCCTTTTAACGTCCTTTTCGGTACTTAACACCTTGATGAGAATCGGGCCGTGAGTGCTTTAGGGTCGGGTGTGGGGTCCGGCATGGGTGTGTCTTTGCCCTGATCCATTTCACCCTTTATATATATGGGCTCCTAAAGGCTCTGGTGGACATAAGGGCAGATTATCCGTATCTGGGGGGCAGGGCTTTTCCAGTCCTGGCATACTCAGATGGCACTGTGCTAATTGCCAGGACTCCAATGGCCCTCCAGGTGCTGATCTCCACCTACGCAGCCTTTATGGAAAATCTGGGGCTAAAAATTAACACAAAGAAATCTGCAGTAATGGGATGCATGGGACGAAAAAGGTCGGCGAAGATGCATCCAGTGCTTTGCAATGGGGAGATAATCCCCAGCGTCAAGGAATTTGACTATCTGGGTGTTAGATTCTCAGAGACAATCACGGGTAATGCGCATATCAAGAAACAATCAGCTAAGTTAAGTCAACAAGTGGGAGGGATCTCTCGTTTTTTGTCCCGCTGCCAGGGACAACCGCTGGATGTTGTCTTAAAACTCTGCCCAGACGAAAGCAGTGACTTATATGGAGCACCGCTATGGGGTTTTCAGAATGCCCCTGATATTTAAGTGAAGGAGAATACATTTTTCAGAAGGCTATTGGGTCTGTCGGGATCCACCCCCTGTATCTCTATTCATAGGGAACTGGGAATGGAATCCTGGGAGGACCAATGGGCCCTGGCACCAATAACCTTCTGGATTCAGCTTTGGGCGAATGAATACGCTACCCTATGCCACTTCATCATTAGGTCTTTAATGGCAAGGGATAATTGGAGGAAAATCTTGTGGCTCTACTATATTGATGATGCTTTGCCCGCGGAAACATCCAGGTACTTTCACCCCCAAATAACCTGTTGACCAAAGGCCAAATGAGATCCCATAAAAGCAGCTTGGGAGAAGCATTCAAGATGAAAAGGGAACCAATTCAGACAAAGCACATGCAGTGATCAGCCGGGTGAAGGAGATCCAGCCCTATTTAATTTGGGGTTCTACTAAGAGGCTGATCACCTGCGATAGATTTGATTGCCTGCAGCTCAGGGGAACCACAGCTACATGGAGTCGGTACTCTGATGTGGCGGGCAGCCCAGTGGGTGGTGCTGCTAGAGAGGACATGGTTCATCTTTTATTGTTCTGCCAAGTCTATAAAAGTATCAGACGGTCAACCCTACTGCCGGTCCTCAGGTCAGCTAACATCCGCACCTATAGGCCGGCATTTCTGTTTCATTTGACAGCAGATTCTGTCCTGACAGCTTGGGCACTACTATCATTTTTTAAAAGAGCCATGTTACAAAGAAAGGGGCTCTTTACCCAAATGTTCTGAAAAGAATAGCCACCTACTGGTAAACTTGAAGGAGTATTGGCCCTAATGAACTGGGGGTATTTTGTGGTTCTCTTTCCCTCCTCAGCAATTCTTATGAATGTTTATAACCTATGAATTTTAAAGTATACACCATATTGGATTGAATCTGTATTGCATTCTATGAATTGTTTGCACTCTGTGTTATCATTATTCACTTTTACAGAGTTGTGATTTTATTGGTATTTTTGATCTGGAATATTGTATTTTATAAGCAAGAGTGGGTGCTAATTTTATTTTATTATGTATTGTGTTTTTGTACTTAGTGTTTGATGGATTATTTCATCCGAATAAACATATGGACTGACCGACTGACATTTACTGAGCAGGCAATTATGAAATGTAGGGTAATCAATATTTGAGGCGTATCTATGGACAATGGTCAAGTTAGTGTGGGCAAGCGTGCCTGTAACTATCAAGTCGCGGCCCTCCAGATCTTGCTCATGACGATGTACTTTGAATCTAAGAGACTTATGAATTAAGGTGAGGAATCCACGTGAATTCGAAGAAAAGAATGTAAAAATCTGGAGGAGCCCTAGAGCTTAGCAGAGGGCTCAGTGTCATGGCCTAAGAGCTGCCTTTATTGCAGTATGATTGTTTTCACCCTTTGCCGTTCACAGTAGGATTGTACCCTGTGGGCCTTTAAAGGCTTATTGAGAACCCCAACATTGCAACTTAATAACATACATACATCCGGGAGGGGGGAATTGGGGTATCTCGTTAGAGGTGTTTTATTGATGGTCATGATGTGAAGTTAGTTGCACTAAAGAGGCTGCATGCTGTGGATAACCCTGTGCTGTGATATGAAGTAATGTTAGGTTTTGCCTTGCTCTCCGGGAGCCGAGCCGTTCCCTCCCCAACCCCATTTCCAGACCACAACACGCAGTGATAATACCAACCCATGGCATCAAACAAACCCAAACATAAAATTTTGAGCAACTGCCCAAGGGCAACGTCGAGTCGCTCATCCATTCACCCTCACTTTGAGGGGAGAGGGCAGGCTCTAGAATCGTCAGAAATTGACTTTGGTGTTATATCCGTAAGCATATGCTGGGGGACAATACCCCATTAGCCATCCTTGTGATAGAGTTAAAGGTGCAATGAAAGAGAAGAGTTCAACCG
The DNA here is from genome assembly GCF_040938575.1 of Ambystoma mexicanum. Classification (NCBI taxonomy): domain Eukaryota; kingdom Metazoa; phylum Chordata; class Amphibia; order Caudata; family Ambystomatidae; genus Ambystoma; species Ambystoma mexicanum. The sequence goes on from NC_090939.1 coordinate 36,963,006, forward strand.
TTGTATTGTGTGGACATCAGGGACAATGTTTATTCAACTTACATCATTCAATTATACCCTTCTGTCGAGGTGTCGAGGGCACATTCCCATATTCTACTCTGTGAAAAACCTAAGGGTGTTTCACTGCCCAGTCCCCGGGGGTCCCTTACTCAGCTGGCCAGGGAAGGGGCATCGCTATTGGATCCCAATCCTGCGGGCAGACAAGCGAGGGAAGATCACCTCGGTAGGGGGTCCTCTGGAAATGGGGAAGAGACACCTGAAGGCGAGACATGGTATCCCCCATTTCCTGACAGCTATCTACCCAATATTGCCTCTGCTTTTATGGGATACTACAACTCCCACAAATCCCATTCTCTCTCTGACAACCCGAATACTAAGGCGCGGAAGAAGAAGAGTGGGATTAAAAAGATCACCAATAGTAAGATGCAATGGCGCTGTCCCACCAAAGAGGCCAGGCAGGGTCAGGCACTCAGTCACAATTACACACACCTGAAACACATTGACGGCCAAACAGAGTATAAGAGGTGGAACAAAGAAGCACACAGAGAACGAGGATGGGTATGAGAAGGAGCAGCTGAAAAAGGGCTGTTGGGAACCAGGTTGAGGAGAACGGAAGGCTGAGGGGCTAGCAGACTACAGAGGAGAGCAAGCGGAAGCCAGACGACGGAGTGTTAGGGAGAATTCTCATGAATGACTGATTTCCCTTACATAATGAGACCCTGAGCAGCTTTGCTGGATCTCTATGGTTTCTTTCACCTGGTGAGAGTGTGAGCCTTTTCCACACTCTTACATGTGTTTTGCTGTGTTTGTTTTTACCATTTGTGTGATCTTGGGCTCTGGAGCCTCACCTACTCCATGAGCATCATTTTAATGTGTGTTACACAGCACCTTCAGTGCAGTGACACAGGGTTGTCTTTTAGACTTCCCACTGACTCCATTTTTCTGGGACTGACTACTGTCTCTCAGAAACATTTAAAGTTGTCATTAACTTTATGTAGTCTCTTTAAATCACAGACCCAGCACAACCCATCTTACATGGAGTATTGGAAAGGGTTAATTCTTATCCCTTTTTGTCTGTTTCTCTTGGAGCACTGTTTTGCTCACTTTTCATCAAGACTTGGCTGGTGGCAGGGGTAACTACCCTATTTTTACTACCGCGGTTATCTTATATAACCATGGTATTGTTTTAGGCTATTTTATTAGCCTTGAACATAAACCTGCTTGACCAAATATATTTTATTTCGGCTCCGGCTGGGTTTATTCGCCATTTCTTTTTGTAAAGGTCTTTCTCGTGTTTTACTCTGCGCGCCAAACCAGGTTTGGTCCCTTTATTTGCCGTCTTTTTGCGGGCTTTGGCACAGACGCCCTCCGTAAGGCGTCTGAAAGTCTGGGTAGGCAGGATGTGAGGGAGGGGTCTTAGGACCCCAGCCATGGGTTTCCTTGGTAACCCAAGTCGCACTCCTGTTGATTGGCTGGGTGACTGTCCTGGCCAGGACAGCCACCCTGCTGTGTGATTGGCAGCCATGCTGTGTGAATGGGGGAAAACTGCATAAAAAGCAGGCCTCTGGGACTGGAAAGGCAGAGTCGCCACTGGAACGAAAGAACCAATGAGGAGCTGATGGAAGAGGACCCCTACAACGAATGAACCGCCCGGTGAAGCCCTGCTGCAGGTTCGAATATTCAGAATCCTGCGACAGAGAAGATCCTCCAGGAAACCTCTTCCCTTGAGCTGGTGGGACCAACCAGTTTGCCCAAACTGCAAGCCAGGACCCCTCCTCTGGTCGAATTCGCTGTACAGAGCTACAGTGGGCCAGATAGCCAGGAAGGTCGGACGCTGCTTGGGGTTTAAGGAGAGCACCTTTTATTTGTTGTTTTGCTCTGCTGCTGGTTTCTTCCCTGGGTAGTGCAGGACTCTCCAGTATTCCTACTTCTGATCAGTCCGACAGTCGCTTCAGAGCCTGCAGGAACTACCAGGAACTTCTGCCCCAGCTACAGCTCCCTCTCCGTTTTAAGGTACTGTGCAAATCCGGTTGTTCGTTTCGTTCAACCGCGGTGAAAGTGTTTGAAATCTTTCTCCAATCCAGGGGCTTCTCCTTCTCTTCTCTTTGAACTGACTTTTCTGCCAACCAACCTCGTCCAGAATCCGTTGCACGAGCTTTACCGCAAACTACCCTGAACCGTGTGATCTTGAACAAAAGACTTTTGACCCATTGACTTTGGCCCTAAGCCTTTTCTACCTTATTCCATCACTGTAGTTCCTCTTGCTAAATTGATGTGAGTACTTACCTGTTGGTGTGGTTCAATTTCAATTAACTTTGTCTTTCCCTCCCTTTTAAATTGCTGGAGTGCCATTTTGTTCCCACTTCATTTTGTAAGCTTAACTTGTCTGGAACTTATTGGGAGTGGTGTGGTGTATTAAGAGTGTGATTTTTAAACTGCTTTATGATAGTGAAATGTTATATAACTAAAGAGTAAATAAATGTATATTCTTTTACTTGGAAACCTTGAGTCAGTGTTTGTTTGAATCATAGTAATTGCTGTCCTTTGTGTAACTATTTGATACTGCTCACTTACTCTTGAGATAAGTCTGGCTGCTCAGCCATCGCTACCACTTTTACTGTGTAGTACAGGCTTTTACCAAAGGTGAATTTGTACTGTCACTTGTAGTCTTAATTGTGTGTGGTGTTCCCAAAGGGTACTGCATATAATTTTGCCTAACACTGGTGGCAGCGGTGGGATCAAAGTATAGTAATTACACTTAGAGTGCTGCTATTACCTTGGATCAACTAACCACAAGGCTAACATCACTAAAAATCAATATTAATCATGTCTGATATGGAAAGCCACAGTCAGGAGACCCTCCTGATTTACAATGCAGATTATTTAAGAAATCCATGAAAAGGCCAAAGGCAAAAAGACTGAATTGATTGAAAAGTTGTTAAAGAACCAAAGTCTGGGGAGTGGTTCTGAAATACCTGACTCTCTACCAAATGTGGAAAGTATTGAGGATGATAATATGTCTGTTAATGATGGTTTGGAAGAGGCAGATGTGTCTCCTAGTGTAGGCCTCTCTGCCCCCTTGCCTGCTCAGCAACCTCAACCCTTGTCCACTGGGACCCCCACAGGTCCTACACCCAGCCCTGAATTCATTGCTCTAGGGAAAATGAGGCTTGAACTGGAATTCCAATGTTTAAATGCTCAAACTGAACGAAAACACCAAGAACTTAAGCTCAGAAAAATGGAGTTGAATCATGAACTAGAAATGAAAAGATTATCTCTTGAAAATGCTTTGCCCCCAGAGTCTTCTACGCCTAAAGAAATTGTGGATATGTATGAGGTTAAGCTTGATATTTTGCATTGGTTGGCAATGTTCGAATATAACCATGGTATTCAAGGTTTTACAGGGAATCAATTGCTGCTTCCCTGGCTCTTCTCTAGGCTACCCACTGTTGCATCTGATGTTGTGATGGAGTTGGGGGAGGTGGATAGTATGGATTATGAGTGTGTGAAGCTAGCTTTAATTGCTAGATTTGGGAAGACCCCTTCCCAGTACCTTAAGAGGTTTAGGACCCTCAAAAAGCATGATGGTACCCCTTGGGCTACCTGAATGTTTGAAAAACTTAGATGGTTGGAATAAGGGTTACAGAGTAAACACTTATGAAGGAATGAGAAATCTTGTTATGTTGGAGTCTATTTTAGATGTCTGCTCTCCTGAGCTCAGACAGCACTTGGCTGGTTCTAAGGAGATAGATCCAAAGAAGCTAGCTAAGGCTGCTGACTTGTGGGTTGCCAACAGGGCTGTTAGGGGGAATTCTCTCTTTAGGCTGAATGTCCTAACCTGGTGAGTCCCCCAGCAGCTTTGCTGGATTTCTGGAGTTTGTTTTTTTCTCCTGCCAAGAGTGAGACTCTTTTTTTCCCACTCTTGGACATGATTTATGGTGTTCCTTTGACTGTTAATGGGCCTCATTACGACCCAGGCGGTAAGTTACCGCCTGGGCCGTGACTTTACCACCATGGCGTAAACTACGTTTACGCCATTGTGGTTGGCGGACTTACCGCCCCATTCCGACCTTGGCGGGGCGGTAAGTCCCCAATCCCCATTTACCCTTCCCCATTCCCATTTTTGCCCCATAGGGCATAATGGGAGTGGGGAAGGCGTTAATTACGCCACCGTAAATTACGGTGGCGTAATTAACTCCATGGTCCCTTAGCGCCAAAAAAAAGCAGGTGTAAAATCCGCCATGGCGCTAAGGGACCTCGTACTCAGGCGGTAAGGGTCGGCGCTGTTTACGCTGCCGTAAACCCCTTACCGCCTGGGTCGTAATGAGGCCCAATGTGTTTTATGGGCTATGGGGCCCTTTACTCCATTGGGTCTCATGTGTTTTTACTATGTGTGTTACACAGCATCCTCTGTGCAGTAACACAGGGTTATCATAGTGACACCCCACCATAGACTCCATACCCTGGGACTGACTACTGTCTCCCAGTGCATGTAAAGTCACCATTGGCTTTACTAGTCCCAAATTATTAACAGAAACCAGTACAAACCATCATATTGTGGACGTACTGGTCGGGGCAATTCGATTGCCCTGGGGTCTGTTAATCGAGGGGGCACGTCTCCGTCCCCCCTGATCGAGTTTTGGCTGGTGGCAGTGGATACTACTTTTTATATTCGACCACAAATATATCCCTATGGGATTTTCCCATTGTTCGAGGCTACCAACTTTAATTATTTAATTCTCATAGCCTCGAACATACCGCCGGTTTATTTATTTAATATTAATTCACCGGTTGGTATTTTTTGCCAGGACTCGATTCTAAAATGGCGTTTGTGTTCTCTTCTGTGACTCCAACCCAAGTCGAGCCCTTTGTTCCACTTTTTGGCGGGCTTCTTCACAGAAGCCTCCAAAAGTGGTGCCACTCTGTCTGGGTCCCACAGGGGGTGTGGGAGAGGGTTTAGGCACCCTGGACTGAGTTACCTTGGTAACTCAAGTCACACTCTTGTGTGATTGGCCCAAGTGGTGAGCCGGCCGGCTCACCACTTAGCATGTTTGATTGACAGCTAGGCTGAGTGAATGGGGGTGTGCTGCATAAAAGCAGGGCTTTGGGGACTGGAACTTCAGAAGTCGCCACAGGACCTGAGAATCCGACGAGAGAGAAGCTGAGCCGACCTACCACGACGACACCACCGGTGGAGCCCTGCGGAACCGACTCACCACTTCCCGACGACAGAGAAGATCTCCCGGCTGGAGAGGCTTCTTCCCCTGACTGGTGGGCACAACCAGTTTACCTTCTTCTCTTCGCACCCCAGACCGTCTTGTGGTCGAATTGCCCGTGCCAAGCACCCCGGCAACCGGATAGCCACTTACCACTGGACAGCGAATTAAAGGGCCGCTCCTTTTTACCTGAGAACTCTGCGGCTGGTTTCTTCCCTGACAGTGCAACGGACTCCTGTCTTCCTCCCTGACGAGATCCTCTCTTCCCCTGGACGAAGCACTGACTTGCATCCGCTGCCAGGAACAACTGCCCCCGCTGGAGTATTCTCACCACTTTAAGGTACCATGTCCGCCAGGCCTCCCTTTCTAAAGATTGCTACAAGGTAATAATAACCCCTTAACCTTCGGGACTGGGCTGGCCGTCTTGACCCTCTAACTGGTCCCTTTCTTTTGGTCCAACTCTTTTTGAACCTTTGCAAGACTCTTGTGCACTGCAACCGTGTGACCTTGGACACATTTAGTTTTGATCCCCTTGAAGTGGATTCGGCCTACTGACTCTAAACCCACGGTGTTACTTTGCCTTCCTCTCTTGTTGTGTTCGTGAAAAAGTGTTGGGATCTGTTTCAATTTATTCTCTGCTTTTCTCTCCCTTTTAAATTATTAGAGTGCCATCTACGTTAAGAGCTTACAGCTGTCTGAAAATAAGTGGGGCTTTACTTAAGACTTGTCTAATATTCTTCTAAGGGAGTGTATATCTTTCGGTGACCATGTTTTTGAATTGCTTACTATTAGTGCCTGTGTGTTTTTCTAGATGTGGTTTTAAATAAATAATTATATCTCTTTTACACCGAAGCCTTGATCCGTGTTTGCTTGTTCTACTGTGTGGATTGCCCTATATTGTATACTCCACATACTGCCTAACTCTTCTTGAGGGAAGTCTGACTGCTCAACCAAAGCTACCAAGTGAATCTGTGTGGTACAGACTGCTACAAAGTGGGTTTACTGCCAAACACCTGTAGTCTTAAATCTGTTGCAGTGGTCCCAGAGGGAACTGCACAGGTTTCTGCCTAACAAGGGCTACTCACAAGGATTCTGGGGCTACTCATTAAAAGGATGAGGGGAAACAGCCAAAGAAATATAACAAAGAGAATTTGAATGCCTCCAATCTAAAAGAGGGCCACAAACAACAACATAAGGGTAAACCACAAGGAAAACCAAATCAGGCTAGTGCACCATCTGGACCCAAACCAGATGGAGGTCAGAACAAACCCACATTCATCAAGACATTTGGGAAATATTATGTTTGTGGGTCAACTGACCATGTCAAAGGCGATCCCAGATGTAAGGGTAAACCTTCAGGGGTCCACACTGTCCCCTTAGCCTTCTCCCCAGAGGAAGAAGTACCTATGGCAAGTGGAAACTTTCACCTACTGGCTGATGAACGCATGAAAGTCTCAGCTAGTGTTTCTTTAGTGTGCCTGGGCTTGTAGGAACAACAGAATTTAGATGTCTATAATTCCATCCTAGATAATACTAAAGAGTATTATAAAGATAGTGTTCTTGTGAATGGTCAGGAAACCCCTGCCATCAGAGACAGTGGAGCCAGCATAACTGTGATGGATGAATCATTTTTCAAGGTGGAGGATGTTGCAAAGGCACCCAAATGCCTCACCAAGTTAGCTGGAGGCCCTGTGCAAATGCTTACCCAATTACCAGCTCTCATCCAGTGTAATGATATGACTGTCAAAATAGCTGTTAGTGTGCAGAGTGAAGTGCCTGGGAGAGTCCTGTTGGGTAATGACCTGAAAACTTGAAAACTCTTGAAGTTGTGTCAAGCACCCCCAGGCTTCCAAGTAAAATGAAACAGGAGCTCACTAGGCCTGCAAGGGAGAGAACCTTGAGAGGCTCTCCAGAGGAGTTGATAGAAGAAACCAACACTCCCACTCCACAGGAGTTGCTCACTGCTATTTCTAGGAAAACAGAGGCATAGGGGAACCCCAAGACCTCCAAGAAAAAGTCAGACAGCACACCTGTGCTACCAGCAAGGACATCCCCAAGATTGTCCAAAGTCACACCTGTGACTCCTACACCTGCTGAGGTAGAGTGTGAGGTGCAGCCTTGTGTGGTTGAGGCAATTTCAGAAGAATCAGATCTGGAAGAAGACACTGTTTTAGTTGGAGATCTTGACCCTCCTGAGCTGCAGTATTTACTGGCAGAAGGTCGTCCCAACAGGACAGACTTCAGCAGAGGACAGAGGGAGTGTCCTACTCTTGAAGGGCTTCGACAACAGGCTTCTAACCAACTTGATGGGCAGGAAGTTGGGAAGCACAGGTTAAGCTGGGAAGATGGCCTCTTCTACAGTGAACCAACTGAGTCTATGCCTGGGGACTGCAAAAGAATTGTAGTACCCCTTGCCAACAGACTCCAGTTCCTACAGTTAGCCCATGAGATACCTTTGGCTGGTCTCTTGAGTTTCAAGAAGACCAAGGAAAGGCTCTCTCTCTACTTCTACTGGCCCAAAATGGGTTCAGAAGTTGACAAATTCGGTAGGAGCTGTCACACTTGCCAAACCTCTGGCAAGAGTGGAGCCAAGAATGTGGCACCCTTGGTGCCTCGCCCAGTGGTAGGAGTTCCTTTTAAGAGGGTGGGCATTGACATTGTCGGTCCCCTTGACCCTCCCACATCTTCAGGGAAAAGGTTTATCCTGGTTGTAGTAGACCATGCTACAAGATACCCAGAAGCCATACCTATGAGAACTGTTATGGCTCAGGCTGTGGCTAAGGCTCTACTTGGTATTTTTACCAGAGTAGAGTTTCCTCAGGAAATGATATCCGACAGGGGATCCAATTTTATTTCCCACTACATGCAAGCCATGTGGAAAAACTATGGTGTCACTTACAAGTTCTCTACAGCCTACCATCCACAGACAAATGGACTGGTAGAGAGGTTTAATCGTACTATGAAGAGCATGATAGGTGCTTTAGAAGAACCCCTAAGAAAAAGTGGGACCTTCTACTGCCATGCCTTCTCTTTGCATAAAGAGAAGTCCCTCAGGAGGGAGTTGGTTACAGTCCCTTTGAACTACTCTATGGCCATCCAGTCAGAGGTCCCTTGGCCCTGATCAGGGAGGGGTTGGAGAGTGCTCCTTTCCCCCAAGCCAGTCAGAGTAACTGACTATGTGATAGGTCTCCAGAGGAGAATGTCACACATGATGGCAGAAGCAAGTGATAACTTGAAAGTAGGTCAGGCTCTCGTCAAACATTGGCATGACCAGAAGGCCAGCATGGTTGAGCTTACTCAAGACCGGCTTGCATTAGTTATGGTGCCAACAAGGCAGAGGGCCTTGCAGGACAAATGGATAGGACCCTTCAAGGTTGTGGGCAAACTTGGATAGGTGAACTATTTGGTGGACTTAGGCAGTCCTAAGGAGGCTCCCAGAGTCTTTCACACCAACCATTTAAAGGCTTATGTCTCAAGACCAGAAGTAGGATCTTTGCTTCTAGCTTCAGCTCAAGAGGGACAGAAGAGTGAACCTCTACCTGAGCTCCTCAGGGGCCAACCTTTAGATGAGAAAATAGAAGAAGTTAATCTCTCTTCTCAGCTGACTTCTGAACAACAGGAGGAGTGCAAAGTTCTGTTGAATCGGTTTGCCTCCCTGTTTTCACTACCACCAGGCTTGACCCTTTGGGGCCAACATGATATTCTCACTGGTGACTGTTTACCTGTAAAAAGCAGAGGTTACAGAATGCCAGAACATGTGATATCCCACATCAAAGGAGGAGGTCAACAAGATGCTTGATCTCAGGGTTATAGAGCCATCTACAAGCCCATGGTCTAGTCCAGTTGTTCTAGTACCAAAGGCAGGATCCAAGGAGTTGAGATTCTGTGTGGACTATAGATCTCTGAATGCAGTCACTAAGACTGATGCCCATCCTTTGCCAAGGACAGATGAACTGGTGGAGAGACTTGGTTCAGCCAAGTACCTCAGTACATTTGACCTAACCTCAGGCTATTGGCAAATAGCACTGACACACCATGCCAAGGAGAAAACTGCATTCTCCATCCCAGCAGGCCTCTACCAGTTTAAGGTTATGCCTTTTGGACTAATGAATGCACCTGCTACATTTCAAGGATGGTTAATCAAGTTCTGAATGGGATGGAGGACTTCTGCATGGCATACTTGGATGACATTGCAGTGTTCAGCCATACATGGAAAGAACATATTGATCACCTGGGATATGTTTTGCAGGCTCTTGAACAGGCCCATCTGACCATAAAGGCAAGCAAATGTCAAATTGGTCAGAGTAAAGTGGTCTTTCTTGGTCATGAGTGTTAGGCGGAAACCTGTGCAGTTCCCTCTGGGACCACTGCAAAAGATTTAGGACTACAGGTGTTTGGCAGTAAACCCACTTGGTAGCAGTCTGTACCACACAGATTCACTTGGTAGCTGTGGCTGAGCAGTCAGACTTCCCTCAAGAAGAGTTAGCCAGTATGTGGAGTATACAATATAGGGCAATCCACACAGTAGAACAAGCAAACACGGATCAAGGCTTCGGTGTAAAGATATAAAGGCAGGGCTTTAAGTGGGCCGGGGCCTGCTGGGGCTGGGCCCCAGCAGTCTCCAAAAAGTGGGACTGAGCCGGGGCCCTGCCGGGGCCCCCGTCCCACTGCACGCAACATTGGCGGGATGCATTATCCCGTCGCGGCGGCAGCCGCGACGGGAGATGCGTCTGCCATGAAATCAGGCGATCTGACAGAAGTGGCAGCCAACCACAGCGATGCTGTGCCTGGCTGCCACTTCTGTAAGTTATAGTAACTGCCTCTGGTTACCTCTCGCGCGAGGGGTCACCAGAGGCAGTTACTGTCCCTTTGTTTCCCCAGATCGCCGAGGCGTCTTTAACCCTCGGCAAACCTGGGGATTCTTGACATTTTTCGAGGTTTATGAAAGATGGCTTGAAAAGTACACAATTCAAGCCATCTTTTATAAAGCTTTGCCGACGGACAATTTTGTCCGTAGTCAAAGCTTTATAAAAGATGGCTTGAATTGTGTACTTTCAAAGCCATCTTTTATAAAACCGAAATGTTTAAAAAAAAAAAAAATGGCCTGAAAACTAGGCAAACCGTAAGGTATGCACACATACATATATATGCATGTTATATATCTGTGTGCGTACCTTACTATGGTTTGTGTACTTTGCAAGCCATCTTTTCTAAACATAGAAATACATATTTCTATGTTTAGAAAAGATGGCTTGCAAAGTACACAAACCATAGTAAGGTACGCACACAGATATATAACATGCATATATATATGTGTGCATACCTTACGATTTGCGTACGTTTTAGGCCACGCCCCCCACAAGCCACGCCCCCAAATGAGGCCCCCCCTCGATTTCTTACCCCACTTAAAGCCCTGTATAAAGGTATTTATTTATAACGACACATCTATAGAAAACACTCTGGCACTAATACGGCAAACAACTTCAATCACAACACTATACGAAGAAAATGATCAATCCCCCTAACAATAGTTCGACAAGTCTAGGTTTTACCAGCATCACTTATTTGCAGACAGAGGTGTATGCTTTAACCTAGATGGCACTCTAGTATTCGTTAGGTAGGGAGAGAAAAAAATAAGACAGGTTATGAAGTCAACTCGGTACCAATACTTTACGGACAAATGCAAGGCAAGTAAGGCAGGGTCTACTACAGATCACAAAGTTCAGAGGCCAGGCCCACTTGGAGAGAGGCAAGGCGATATGTCCCAAAAAGTGTCTCAGTGGAAATGCGCTTCGAGTGTTTATCGCAAATTGTTATGGAAAGATTGGACCAGTTCAGAACAACAGTTAAAGAAAGCTTGAAGGCGACCCAATGGAAAGACGAGGATTAAGACACCTCACTCTATCCGGCAGAAGGGGAAGCCAAGCGGACACGGTACCTTGTTTGTGGAGAGACAGCTCCGGCGGGGGCAGTTGTTCCTGGTGGTGGATGCACGTCGGGTCTTTGCCAAGAGTAGAGATGATCTCGTCGTCGTTGAAGAAAAGTGAAGTCCGGTGCACCACCAGGGAAGAGACCAGCCGCGGAGTGCTCCGTCACAAGGCACTACCTTTTGGTCACGGTACACGGGTAGTGGCTATCCGGTTGCCGAGGTGCTCTGCACAGACAATTCGACCACTGCTTCCTGGAGCGAAGAAAAAGCAAAGGGGACTGGTTGTTCCCACCAGTCAGGGGAAGAGACTCTCCGGCAGGGAGATCTCCTCTGTCGTCGGGAAGTGGTGAGTCGGTTCCGCAGGGCTCCACCGGAGGTGTCGTCGTTGCAGGTCGGCTGAGCGTTACCCTCGTCGGATTCTTAGGTCCTGTGGCGACTTCTGAAGATCCAGTCCCAAAAGCCCTGCTTTTATGCAGAAAACCCCCATTCATTCAGCCTAGCTGTCAATCAAAACACGCTAAGTGGTGAGCGGGGAGGCTCACCACTTGGGCCAATCACACCAGAGTGCGACTGGAGTTGGCAAGGCAACTCGGTCCTGGGTGCCTAAACCCCCTCCCACACACCTGTGGTAACCCAGGCAGAATGGCACCACTTTGGAGGGTGTCTGTACAGAAGCCCGCCAAAAGTGGAACAAAGGGCTCAACCTTTGGTTTAGGAGTCACAGAGACGAACACAGACGCCATTTTAAAAACTGAGTTCTGGCAGAAAATACCATCCGATAAACTTATTTAAGATAAGTAAACTGGTGGTATGTTACAGATTAACGAGGAAAAGTATCAATCTCCAACAATGGGAAGAATCCCATAGGGTTATGTTTGGGGTCGAACATAACAAGTAGTTTCCACTGCCACCAGCCAAAACTCGACTAGGGGGGACGGGACAGTGCCCCCTCAAGTAACAGACCTAGGAGTAATCGAATTACCCCTACTAGCACGTCCACAATAAGATGGTGTGTACTGGTTCTGTTAGTAAATTTAGGTCTAGTAAAGCCAATGGTGACTTTACATGCCCGGGGAGACAGTAGTCAGTCCCCGGGTATGGGGTCTATGATGGAGGTCCGCTAGGACGCCCCATTGTTACGGCACGTAGGGTGCGGTGTAACACACATAGAAAAACATATGAGACCCTATGGAGTAAAAGACCCCATAGCCCATAGAACACATGGGGCCTCATTAGGACCCTGGCGGATTTCGCGGTGCTAAATGCACCGCGAAGCACGGCGGAAAGCCGTCGATAGCGCCATGGGGGTTGGCGGATTTACCGCCCCATTCCGACCTTGGCGGAGCGGTAAATCCCCAATCCCCATTCTGCCCTTCCCCATTCCCATTCTTGCCCCATAGGGTATAATGGGAGTGGGGAAGGAGTTAATTACGCCACCGTAAAATACGGTGGCGTAATTAACAACGAGGTCCCGTAGCGCCATGGTTTTCTCCGCCTGGTAAAACCAGGCGGAGAAAACCTCCATGGCGCTAAGGGAACTCGTAGTACGGCGGACGGGTCCGCCGCGATTAGCGCTGGCGGAAACCCACTCCGCCAGGGTCCTAATGAGGCCCATGGACATTCAAAGGAATTACACACATTCATTTCCAAGAGTGGGAGAAAAAGAGTCTCACTCCTGGCAGGATGGACAAAAACAAACTCCAGAAATCCAGCAAAGCTGCTGGGGGACTCACTAGGTTAGGAAATTCAGCCTAAACAGAAATTCTCCCTAACACTCGCCCCCCCCCAGACTAAGGGACAGGAGGATTTAATCCACTCCTGGATGAATCTCATACCTCTAGTCGATGACATACATCCTAGAGAGACCATCAGCATTTTGGTGGTGACACCCTGACCTGTGCTCAATGGTGAAATCAAACCCTTGCAGGCAGATCGACCATCTCAATAGTTTTGGGTTTTCCCCTTTCATTTGCATTAACCATCTCAAGGGTTGGTGGTCAGTCTGAATGACAAAAGTAGAACCATACAAGTACGGCCTAAACTTCTTCAGAGCCCACACGATAGCAAAGCACTCTCTTTCGATTGTTGCCCACCTTGTTTCAGGATCCTTCAGCTAGCGGCTGATGAAACAAACGGGGTGCTCCCTACCTTTCCCATCCAGTTGACTGAGTACGGCACCTATCCCTACATTTGAAGCATCTGTCTGCACAATGAAGTGTTGGCGGTAATCAGGAGCTCTGAGTACTGGGGCTTGGCAAAGAGCCTTTTTCAGGTTTTCAAAAGCCTGATTGCACTCCTCGTTCCATCTAACCTTTTTAGGAAATTTGGGCGAGGAGATGACATTCAGTGGAGAAGCTATGGTCCCATAGTTCTCTATGAAATTCCTGTAGTACCCAGTGAGGCCTAGGAAGGCTCTCACTTGAGTTTGAGTAGTAGGTGTTGTCCAATTTTGCACAGCTTCAATCTTACTGAGCAAAGGCCTTATTTCTCCACCTCCTACCTCATGTCCAAGATAGACTACCTTACTCTGCCCAATTTGGCATTTACTCGCCTTTATGGTCAGATTGGCTTGTCCAAGAGCCTGCAAAACATCTCTCAGGTGGGCTACATGTTCTTCCCAGGAATTGCTGAACACTGCGATGTCATCCAAGTATGCCAAGCAGAAGTCCTCCATCCCATTCAGAACCTGGTTTACCATCCGTTGAAACGTAGCAGGTGCATTCTTCAATCCGAAAGGCATTACCTTAAACTGGTATAAGCCAACGGTGGTAGAAAATGCAGTTTTCTCCTTGGCATGGTCTGTCGGGGCTATTTGCCAATAGCCTGACGTCAAGTCAAATGTGCTGAGGAACTTGGCGGCGCCAAGTTTATCCACCAACTCACCTTTTCTTGGCAAAGGGTGGGCATCAGTCTTGGTGACTGCATTAAGAGCTCTATAATCCACGCAGAATCTAAGCTCTTTAGATCCGGCCTTTGGTACTAACACAACTGGGCTAGACCATGGACTAGTAGAGGGCTCTATTACCCCGAGATCAAGCATCTTGCTGACCTCACCTTTGATGTGGGTTCGTACGTGTTCTGACATTCGGTATCCTCTGCTTTTGACTGGCAGACAGTCACCAGTGAGTATGTCATGCTGGCCCCAAGTGGTCAAGCCTGGTGAAAGCGAGAACAGAGAGGCAAACTGATTCAACATGGATTTGCACTCTTCTTGTTGCTCGGGTGTCAGATTGGAGGAGAGATTTACTCCTTCAATTTGTTCGTCTAAAGGTAAGCCTCTGAGGAGATCCGGAAGAGCTTCACTCTCTTCTTCTTCCTCGGATGATGCTAGAAGCAACGCTCCTACATCAGGTCGTGAGACATACGCTTTGAGTCGGTTGGTGTGGAAGACTGTCGGAGCCTCCTTGGGATTGCCCAAGTCCACCAGATAGTTAACCTCTCCGAGCTTACCCACAACTCTGAAGGGTCCCATCCAGTTGTCTTGCAAGGCCCCCTGCCTTGTTGGGATCATAACGAGAACGAGCTGGTCTTGAGGGAACTCAACCATGTTAGCTTGCTTCTGTCATCATGTGCGACATTCTCCTCCGGAGACCTATCACGTAGTCAGTCACTCTGACTGGCTTGGGGGAAGGAGCACTCTCCAACCCCTCCTTAATCAGGGCCAATGGACCTCTGACGGGATGACCATAGAGAAGTTCGAAGGGAGAATACCCTACTCCCTCCTGAGGGACTTCTCTATAAGCAAAGAGAAGGCATGGCAGTAGAAGATCCCACTTACGCTTAAGGGGTTCCTCTAAAGCACCTATCATGCTCTTCATGGTTCGGTTGAACCGTTCTAGCAACCCATTGGTTTGTGGGTGTTAAGCTGTTGAGAACTTGTAAGTAACTCCACAGGTTTTCCACATGGCTTTCATGTAGTGGGACATAAAGTTTGACCCCCTGTCAGAGATTACTTCCTTAGGAAACCCGACCCTAGTAAAAATACCAAGGAGGGCCTTAGCCACAGCTGGAGCTGTAACAGTCCTCATAGGAATTGCCTCAGGATACCTAGTAGCATGGTCTACTACAACAAGTATAAACCTGTTGCCTGAGGAGGTTGGAGGATGGATCAAGGGGACCAACAATGTCAATCCCTACTCTCTCAAACGGGACTCCCACAACTGGGAGAGGCACTAAAGGTGCCACATTCTTGGTGCCAACCTTACCAGAGGTCTGGCCGGTGTGGCAGCTCCTGCAGTGTTTTTCTACTTCGGCCCCCATCTTTGGCCAATAGAAGTAGAGAGAGAGCCTTTCCTTAGTCTTCTTGAAACTCAAGTGACCAGCCAAAGGAATCTCGTAGGCTAACTGCAAGAACTGTGGTCTGTTCTCTTGGGGTACTACAAGTCGTTTGTAGTCTCCAGGTGCAGACTCGGTCGGTTCACTGTAGAAGAGGCCATCTTCCCAGTGTAACCTGTATTTCCCAGGCTCTTGCCCTTCAGCCTGAGCTTCTGCCTGGTGGCGAAGACCTTCCAGAGTTGGACATTCTCTCTGTCCCTTACTGAAGTCTGCCCTGCTGGGTCCACCTTCTGCCAGTAAAGACTGCAGTTCAGGATGGTCAACAGGATCCAGATCTCCAATGAGTTCCTGGCCTTCCATTAGCTCTTCCTCAGAGTCTAATTCTACCACACAGGGTTGTACCTCCCTCTCAGCCTCAGCTGAAGGTGGACTTACTGGTGTAACTTTGGACAACCGCGGGGAAGTCTGTGTTGGCTGCACTGAAATGCTGGCTGCTGGTTTCGGTGTCGAAGTCTTAGGTTTCCCTTTCGCTTTTGATTTCTTCGAGACAGCTGCCGACAATTCCAGTGGAGCAGGAGTGATCTCTTTCTTCATCATCTCCTCGAGAGTACCGCGCATGGTCCTCTCTCTTGCGGGTCTGGTTAGCTCCTGTAACCTTTTACTAGGAGGTCTGGGAGTATGCGATGCAACTCCGAGAGTTTTCAAATCGTTACCCAACAGTACGCGTCCTGGTACCTCACTCTGTATGCTGACAGGTATCTTCACAGTCATGTCGTTACACTGGATGAGAACTGGTAATTAGGGAAGCATCTGCACAGGCCCTCCAGCTAACTTGGTGAGGCGTTTGGGTGCCTTAGCAACATCCGCAGCCTGAAAAAACGATTTATCCACCACAGTTATGCTGGCCCCAGTGTCCCTAATGGCAGGAGTCTCCTGACCATTCACCTGGACACTGTCCTTATAATACTCTTTAGTATTATCGGGGATAGAATTATAGACATCTAAATTCTGTTGTTCCCACAACCCCAGAGATACTAAAGAAACGCTGGCTGAGACTCCAATGGGTTCGTCAGCTAGCAGTAGAAAGTTTCCACTTGCCATTTGGACTTCCTCCTCTGGACCCCTGAAGGTTTACCCTTACATCTGGGATCTCCTTTCACGTGGTCAGTCGAGCCACAAACAAAGCATTTACCGAATGCTTTTTGGAATGCTGGCTTGTTCTGTCCTCCTTCCGGTTTGACACCAGAAGACACACTATTCTGCTGCGGTTTTCCTTGTGGCTTACCCTTCTGGTTTTGTTTGGGGCCCTCTTTGGAATTTGAGTTATTCAAATTCTCTTTTCAGTCTTTTTTAGGCTGTTTTCCCTCATCCTTCTTCTGAGTTGCCCCGGAATCCTTATGAGTAGCCCTGTTGGCAACCCATAAGTCAGCAGCCTTAGCTAGCCTGCGGGAATCCAATTCCTTCGAATCAACCAAGTGCTGTCTGAGCTCAGGAGAACAGGCATCATAAATCGACTCCAACATAAAAAGATTCTTCATACCCTCGTAAGTGTTCACTTTGTAACCCTTAATCCATCCCTCTAAGTTTTTCAACCCTTCACTCACCCAGGTAGCCCAAGGGGTACCATCATGCTTTTTGAGGGTTCTAAACCTCTTAAGATACTGGGAAGGGGTCTTCCCAAATCTAGCTATCAAAGCTAGTTTCACACTTTCGTAATCCGTCTTATCCGCCACCCCCAACTCTATTACCACATCAGCCGCAACAGGGGGGAGCCTAGAGAACAGCCAGGGAAGTAAATCATTCCCGGTGATGTCCTGGAGCCCATGATTATACTCAAACAGTTTTAACCAATCCAACACATCCAATCTCGGTTCATACATACCCACTAATTCCTTCGGCATCTGGGGTCTTTTGGGACTGGAGCTCCTAGAGGAACCAGAGGAGAGAGAAGCACTTTCCACAGACAACTTTTTCATCTCTAACTTGTGATTAAGTTCTATTTCCCTGAGTCTTAACTCAGCTTGCTTCTGCTCAGCCTGGGCATTCATCCGTCTGAACTCGAGCTCTTGGTTTCGTTCAGATTGAGCCAAGAACCGTTTGTATTCTAATTTGAGCTTCATTTTTTCAAGTTCAAAATAAGCAGGGTTACATGTGGGACCTGGTATGGGCCCCGTAGGTACAACTGGTAAGGCAGGTAGAGGAGCAGGGG
The DNA here is from genome assembly GCF_040938575.1 of Ambystoma mexicanum. NCBI lineage: Eukaryota > Metazoa > Chordata > Amphibia > Caudata > Ambystomatidae > Ambystoma > Ambystoma mexicanum. Next base: position 36,980,635 of record NC_090939.1, read on the forward strand.
AGACAATTTCGTTAGCCTCTCCTTCCTCTCCTTCCTCGTCAGCCTCTTCATCACTATCGTCAGAATTACGATTTAGATCAACACCATCACTGCGGATATTATTCTGCGTGCAACTTCATGAGCTTTAGAGATATCGCGATCAAAGCTCACTCAGAGTCACATGACTATGACGTGGTTGGTCAGAAAGGCAGCAGTGATCACATGATCAATTGTAGAGAGTGAGACGGAGCACTCGCGTAACGCGTTAACGCCCACTTGGTTACCTTTTAACAACAATAGCGGCAGTGCAACCAAATGGATCACAAATAGCTTGACAAAGCTCTTGGAATAGAGCGGAACGTGTGGCGAACTCCACCCGGTGAGGTACTCAACATGCTTTTTACCTGGTCTGCATAGAATTGAATAAGAATTTTTTAACACTGATGCTCATTATTGCAATGAAGAATTAAAATGTATATGTTTTCACCAAAGCGGTCTAGAGTGCTTGGGCATTATAGCGCTATGATATTCTCAGCCTTAAACATCTCTCTGGTTGGAATTTGTAGTTTGATACATTTTTGAAATATATATATATATATATATATATATATTGTCAGCCTGGATTATTGTGTGATTTATCTGCTTATCTGCGTTTCATGTCGACCCTATAAAATGAAATATTATTTGTATGTTTTACACTTTTTACAAGCCTGTTCCGTGCCTGCCATGATGACTGCACCGCTAGGCCACACCCTCTACAATGAAACCATCTATCAGGTCAATTTCCCTAAGGAGGTAGTATACCCGAGTATTTTTTCAATTTCCAGGCGTATTTTGTGTACTCATTTCCATCACTGTTGGCAGCTGTGATTCTTTTGTTTTTTTTTTAAATATCATTTTATTGTCATTTTTAGGTTATTACATCAAACATGCCATTTCAAATCAAATGCATTTCCTTAAAGAACATTTTAACAATAACCCTTTCCCCCCACCCCCACCCCCAGCTCCCCCATAGCCGCTGATCGAACATCGATTTCAGATTTGTCTTGCAGGCCCACAAAGAGCATTTTCAGACTCAGACTGTCGAGTGGTCTTGTACACACATAGGGCCTCATTACACGGAAGGCGGTAAGGGTTAACGGTGACCGGTAATTGTACCGGTGACCGTTAAACCTTACCGCCTTAGTACGAGGTCCCTTTGCGGGTTGGTACTTTAACGCCTGCTTTTTAGCAGGCGTTAAAAACCAACCCGCAAAGGGACCAGGGTGCTAATTACAGTACCGCAATTTGCGGTACCGTAATTAGCACCTTCCCCATTCCCATTTTGCCCTATGGGGTAAAAATGGGAATGGGGACGGGCAATGGGGGAAGGGGGAATTACCGCCCCGCCAACCTTGGAATAGGGCGGTAATTCCCCTTTCCTCCAAGGCGGTGCCGGTATTTTACCGGCATGGACCAAGGTGCTAATAGCTCAACTCACTACCGTGTAATGAGGCCCATAGTCTTGGGCTCAACTTGATGGTTCCCCATGAGGGGGATCGTGCCTTGCTTGGTTAGTACCTGTGGTGTCCCCGCCTCGTCGTGCCCTAATGCGTGGGCAGGTCCGCAGGCTTGGGTTTCACCCTTCAGGCCGGGCGCTCGTACTTTTCAAAGAAGGGGAGCCAGAGTTCCTCAATGTTGGATCTCGATTCATCTAGGACATGCATTAGGAACTCCATGTCGTATATCGCCCGAACCTTGTTGACCCATTCCTTCTCCTCGGGCATGTGTGGGTTCTTCCATCTTTGGGCCAGACAGCACCTGGCTGCCACCAGCATGGCCTGTAGCATGTGATCCTGGGTGTCCTCCTGATCATCTCCTACCTCGATCCCACAGAGGAGCAACCAGGGGAATAGGGGTCTGCTGATTCCGTCCACCCCCCTGATCCAGGACAGGACCTCTCCCCTATATGACTGCACCCTAGGACACAACCACCACATATGCATGTAGTCACCTTTTGCTTTTTGGCATTTCCAGCAGTGAGGGTTGTAGCCCGGGCTCATTCTGGATATCCTCTGTGGGGGGTAGTGCCACCTGTGTAGGACCTTTAGAGCTTGGTGTCTATTCTGAGGGGAAGTCGTTGAGCAGTGGGCTCGGATGCACATCTTTGTCCACCTTTTGTCATCTATCGCCATTCCCAGGTCTTTCTCCCATTGTGTCCGTGACGGTGGGGGGTCCCTTGGTATGGAGAACAAGAGGAGTTTATATAGACGGGATATGACCCCCCTGGAACCTCGGGTGGAGATGATCATTTTCTCAAATTCCGTTAGGTCCCTCTGGAGGGTGTCGCCCCATGAGGGTTCCGAGAGAACTCCCTTGAGTTGGAGGTAGCAGAATGGTGATAGTTTGCCCAACCCCAGGGCCTCCTCAAGATCTAGAAGGGGCTTGAAGGACCCTCCCACCCACAGGTGGCAAGCCCTGACGAGGCCCGCCTCGTACCACTTCTGGTAGGCGGCTGGTTCCGCCAATTTAGCTAGGAACGGCTGAGCCCAAATACAGCTCAGCGGGGAGGGCCAGGTTGTGAGCCATCGATAGAAACTCCCTTCCTTCCAGACGGACCATAAGACTCCCAGTACCGGGTGATCCAGAACCCGCCTGGGGATGCGTGCTCTTGGGACCCATAGCCACTCGTCGAGCGTGACTGGGGTGAGCAACCTGTTGTCCAGGGCCACCCACTGCTTTTCTGTCCTAGGGTTAAAGTGTTCAACAAGGATCCTCAACTGGGATGCCCTGTAGTATGTGTCAAGGTCTGGGAACCCCACCCCTCGATCTTCCTTGGATCTTGTTAGGACACCGTAGGAGATCCTGTGTTTCTTTCCCGCCCAGAGAAACCTGAGCATGGTGCGCTTCATTGAGTGTAAGAAGGTTTTGGGCACCTGGGTGGGGAACATCTGGAAAAGAAACAGGAATTTGGGGAGTACTAACATTTTGATCAGATTGAGTCGTGCCATCCATGAGAACCCTGAGGCCGCCCACCTCTCTATATCTCTCTTGACATCTGTCCATAGTGGGGTGAAGTTACTCGAAAAGAGGTCAGCCGAGTTGGGTGTGATTTGGATTCCCAGGTGTCAGAACCCGTCTCTCTGCAACTGAAAGGGGAGAGCCTCCACATATTTTATCTTGGTTTCTGGCAGTTGACCCCTATGAAAGCCACCGACTTGCCTAGGTTAACCTTGTACTCTGAGAGGTCCTTGTAGCACGCCAAGCCCTGTAACACGTGGTGGATTGTTTGTGACGGTTTGGTGACATAAAGGAGAGCGTCATCGGCAAACAAGCTAATCTTGCAATGGGAGTCACCCATCCGAACTCCAGTGATAGCTTTGTTGTTGCGCACCGAGATCGCCCAGGGTTCCATGACTCGGGCGTATATCAGGGGGGATAATGGGCACCCCTGTCTTGTTCCTCTCCCTAGGGGGAAGGCCTCCGATTCCATCCCATTGGCAACAACCCCAGCCATGGGGGCGGAATATAGTGCTGCCATCCATCCCAACCACCTCTGGCCCATCCCTACTGCCGATAGGACCTCCCCCATGAATGCCCAGCTCACCCTATCGAAGGCCTTCTCTGCATCAAGGGATAGCAGTAGAGCCCCTTCGTCCCGGGTTTCCCTCGAGTCTAGCACGTCGAGGGTTTTGCGCATGCTGTCTGAGGCTTGCCTGTTAAGTATGAAGCCTGCCTGGTCTGGGTGAACCAGGCGGGGCAGGCATTTCTACAGGCGGGTTGCCAGGATCCTGGCAAAGATCTTGGCATCAAGGTTCAGGAGGGAAATGGGTGTGTATGAGCCGCACTCCGTCAGATCATTACCTGGCTTGGGGATTACCGTGATGAGGGCCTGCAGGAAGGTGGGGGGGATCGTATCTTTATTTTGGATTTGATTAAACAGTTTGGCTAGGGGCTCCATTAGTGTGGGCTGGAATTGTTTTTAGAAGTCAGCCGTATACCCATCTCCCCCCGGGGCCTTCCCCACTTTCAATCTCTTGATTGCTGTCTCAACCTCCTCTACCACTATGTCCCCCTCAAGATCCTGCAATTCAGCCTCCATTAAGCGGGGTAGCGGGTGTTCCTCCAGGTATGCCCGGATCTCCTCCAGCGATTCCCCCCCATTTCGCATACAGGTCCCTGTAGAAATCTGCAAAGGAGCCCACTATCTCGACCTTCTTATTGAGCATGTTGGCCTCCTTGTCCCTAATAGGCCCGACCCTCCTCTCCAGTCTACATCCCCTGGCTCTACGCGACAGTAGTGTCCCCACCCTGTCTCCCCTTTCATAGTACCTCTGTCATGTATATCTCAATTTCTTGAACACCTCTCCTATGACAACTGTGTGTAGGGCTTGTCGCTCTCTCGCATTTCCGACAAGAGGAACTCCCTGTCAACTCCCTCCTGGGTGAGCCTACTCCGCAGGATCTTGAGTTCCGTTCGTATCTTGGCCTCAATTAGCCCTCTTTCCCGTTTTGTGCCTGGCACCCTCAGCTATGAGAAGACCACGAAAGGTGGCCTTTGCCGCCTTCCACACTGTCACCATGTCTGTTTCCCCGTTGTCATTTGTCTCGAAGTACGCCACCATTTCGCTTCTCAGGATGTCCCTAAAGACTGGATCCCTCAGGAGTGTGTCGTTGCACCGCCAGCGGGATGATCGGGGGTTAGGAGCAGCGACCAACTTGCCACAAGGAGCTCATGGTTGTACCATGTTATTGGCTCGACCTTTGGGGTCGTAGCCAACCCGCCCCCCTCCTTTGAAGTTAAAAGCAAGTCGATTCTGGTGTAGGTGTGGTGTGGTGGGGGGAGAAGAATGTGTATCCCCCCGGCTCCGGATGTGCCGCTCGCCAGACATCCTCCCAATAGTGTTCTCTTAGGAGGGTCTGCAACGCTAGGTTATCTTTGGCAATCCCCTTCGGGTCAACCCCTCTCGCTGTCCACCAATCTAGTATGGGATCCATTATGAGGTTGAAATCACCCCCCAATATCATGGCTCCCTCTGCCCATTCATCCATTATCCCCAGGATTTGGGTCTGAAACTTTATCTGGCCTGAGTTGGGTGCATAAAGGGTGGCCAGAGTGATGCGTTCGCCTTCATAGGTACCCTTGATCCCCATGAACCTCCCCCCGAAGCCTCTTTTGGTTTCACTGTTTGAGAGATGGAATGTTTTACTCAAGAGGATCCCCACCCCCTCCTTCTTTGAGCTTCTGTGGGAGGCCAGAAGTTGGACCCGATTTCCTTCCCCCTGATGGGTGATTCTTTGCCCTGTTTATAGTGGGTTTCTTGGAGGAAGAGCAGCATTAGTTGTTGTTTGCGGAACATGTTACTGGTCAATGATCTTTTGTTTTGGGAGTTTAGACCCTTGACATTAAGTGTGCCTATTTTGCCTTCAACCATTGTCGTCTAGGCCGTCTTTCTATTTCTGCACCTTGCTGTAGTGTTTCTGTGTGGCTCGCTGTGGAATAAAAGACTCTGGTTCGATCAGGCTAATCCCCCCTCCCCCCATAGACCCTTCTTGGTGACTCCGTTTTGTCATTTACATTGGTCATTCCCCCCTCCCCCCTGTCCCTTTCCCTCCCTCTCCCCCGTGCCCCCCCATCTTAAGGCGTTCGTCCACGTCGCCCGGTTTCCTTCGGGGACGATCAACGAACCACCAAGGACTCTACCCCAGCCCCGGGTAGTGTAAGTGTTCAGGTAACCCATTTCTTTCTTTCAGTGTAGGTGTATTAAACCTTGGAACAAATGTGTGAGACGTGGCCTTACATCCGAGACCCCCCCACCTCCGCCTGTGTCCTCAGGCTCGGACCCTCTGTGTGGGTCCGTTGAACAAATCAATTAACATTTTGAAAAACAACAACCAGCTCTAGAACCTTGCGGGCCCAACTTGACGCCAACGTGGCGCATAGCCGTGTTGCCTCTGGGCTCCGGCCCTTCTGTTTCGCTGGCGTCTCCCCCTAGTGTCATTAATCACCAGAGAGTCTCATACTCATGTGATGAGGTGGTGTCGTTGTCACTTTGGGTGGTCCTCAGAAGTCGATGATGGGTGCCTGGTTTTTTGGAACTTGCGAGCTCCCTTTACCTTTGCCTTACCGCTGAACTTTCCCAGTCTATCGGGGCCCAGCGGTGGGTTCCTGGCTTCTCCTCCTTGCCTGCCGGAGCAATCGGCTCGGTCGCCCACCAAGTCATCCATGACCCGTTGAATGTCCTCTTCCGACACCAGATGGTGTCTCTCCCCTGACCACTCGAAAGCCAGATAAAAGGGATGTCCCCAGTGGTATCTAACCCCCTTTCCCTGTAGCCATCTAGTGAGGTTGCCACATTTCTTCCTCATTGCCAGGGCGAGGGCTGAGAGATCTTGATAGATTGCCACCTTGGAGTCTCCATATTGTATACTGCCAAGGTTCCTCGCTTTCTCCAGGATCTTGGCTTTGTCCTTGTAGTAGTGCAGCCGGGCCAGCACCGAACGTGGGCCCCTGCCCCCACCTCCAGCGCGGTGCACCCTGTCAAGTTTGATCTCATTGTCGGCCTCCGCCCCCATGACAATTGTTATGATGTCATGTACCTTGCCCTCCAGGCCCTGTGGGCTTTCCCCTTCTGATTCTACTAGGCCAAAAATGTGCAGGTTGTTTCTCCTCTCCCTGTTTTCCATGTCATCCACCTTGAACCGTAATTCCTCCTCGCGACGTTGCACCTCTTGGAACCTGGCTTCCATTTGAGTTTCCAGGTGCACCGTGGAGAGCTGGTTGTTTTCGATTCCTTCCACGCGGTCCTCCAGGGTGGTGACTTTGGTTGTAAGGTCAGCCAGCTTGGCACCCATGTCGGTCCGAATCCCACGAATATACTCCAGGATCATCTGGATGTTGTTTTGGATGGCACCCAGGTCGGGGGGGGGCGGTGTGGATGGACCCCCGGTAGCCATGTTATCCTCGCCGGCCACGAATTAGTACTTGGAGAGGGCCTCCTTCTAGCTCATGGGGTTCTTGTTACAGCTGGGTGTGACAACTGTCCACTGTATGACCTGAGGCGGTGGTGGAGCTCGTGTGGGGGGGAAGCGGTATCCGTGGGTGCTGGCTCTATGGGTGAGCCGGGTTTGTTTGAGGCAGACAGGCACCCTTGGGGTGGCAGTCTTTGGGTGCGCAAGCGGAGTTACTCTAGGAATGAGGTGTCAGTGGGTGGATGGAATTGCCCCCCCGGGGTTGGGGAGTCCGTTAGGCAGCTGTCCGTGAGAATTTGGAGAAAAAGTGCCCTCTGTGGTGGGGCGCAAGGGAGGTCCCCTATCTGGGTGGCGTTCCCCCCCCCCACAACACAGCTCGTAGGGGATGGTTCAAAAGATCTTGGCCCAGAGGGCCCCTTACCTGAAGCGTGGATTCTGGTGTGCCCCCCAGTCAGTTGTGTTGAGGGCACGCTCCCGCGATGGCTGAGACTGGGGGAACCCTGGTGTGGAATCAGGTGGGGCCCCCACGACTTCCTGCTCCTATTTCGTGCTGGGGTGTCTTCAAGGCAATGGGGGCCCTGTCCGGCTCCACTTGTGGATGGATGGTATGCTGGGGTGTCTCGAGTCTTCCTGGTGTGGCAAGGGCCCGTATGTGGTGCTCCAAGCGCCCCCACTCCACACCGGTCGCAGCGGGGGCACGCTCCCGGGTCGGCCCAGTGCTGCTCTGCTATGCCCGGAAGTGATGGTCTAATCGTCCCGCTCGGCGGCGGCCCTCCACTGCGTAGCTCATGGGGCCGCAAGTCGGGGGGAGGAGCTGCACCCCGCGGCTCGCGGGGCCACTCCGATGTGCTCCCGAGAAGCTGGGTTGGTATTCCAGGTCGAGGGGCGCTCCTCGGCACAGCTCCAACGCCCCCAGCTCGGCAGGCCGCAACTCCGCGCTCCTCAGCCCACACTTCCTCCTTCTTTAAGGCGGTGTGCCCCTCGCGGGCCGCTATGGTATCCCCTCGTTCCCGCACGGGTTGCGGCCTCGGCGGACTCCACCGACGTGTTGCTCGGGACCGCGGGGGAGGGGCCGCGAGGGCTCCAGGCGGCCGAACTCGGCACAGGAGCATCGGAGAAACTCCTGGTTTGGACCCTTCGGGGGGCCACGGGTTCCCACAGCCTTATTTGTATGAGTTGGGCCCCTTCTTCCGTCTCGACTCCGCTGATTTCCCGGGGCTGGGTACAGAGCTATCGGCTCAGGCAGCCATTTTGCCTGCGCCCCCTGGTGGCCTCCACCTGTGATTCTTTTAAGCTACAAATAACCATATAACCCACTACGTTTCATTCAACTCAATGCAGTTCAGCTGACCGATCAAGTTGAGTGTTAAGCGTTATATGCTGGTGTTATGTAACATTTGGTACACCATACAGAGGTTCGGAACTCTCCTACTTTGGTCTGGGATCTACGAAGACAGCCGAAGACAGGGGGCTCAGATTTAGGTGGGCATTTTCTTTGGGATAGTTTCTGCAAGACACCAGACGGAGCATCGGACTTCGTCTTGTCCTTCATCGTGATTTTTGTGATCAGGAACCAGGAAGGCTCTGGCTGCAAGACCAGCAGGAATCAGCATGCTTTTCAGTGGCTGAGATTAAGATGGGAATTTGCTTTGCGATGCCAGGAAAGTTCCTGCAACACACCAGATGTAGATGGAGGAGCGGAAAATTAAATTTTACTTTAAAAAAATCCTTTCATCTGTTCAACGTGTAAGGTATGAAGGGCTAAGAAAAGGAACAGTGCAGGGACAGTGGATGGTGGTGTTTTACAGATCAAAGGGGGCTAATAAGGGAATGTAATGCTTGATGAGCCCCCCTCTACACCACTCAAGGATTGCCCTCAAACAAAACTAATCCTTTCTCTGCACTTTTGATGCTAGGCCTAAGCCCCATGCGGTGGTCTGCCATCACTCAGCATATGCGCCTGCCTGCTGACACAATGGGCCTCATTCCGAGTACGGCGCTAACCAATGGCGCTATTAACGCCTTGGTTGACGCCGTACGCGGACCGGCAGCGCCTTGGTGGATGGCGGAATTACCGCCCCATTCCAAGGTTGGCGGGGCGGTAATTCCCCAATCCCCATTTACCCTTCCCCATTCCCATTTTTGCCCCGTAGGGCATAATGGGAGTGGGGAAGGCGTTAATTACACCAACGTAAATTACGGTGGCGTAATTAACATCAAGGTCCCTTAGTGCCATGGATTTTAACACCTGCTAAAAGCAGGTGTTAAAACCTCCATGGCGCAAAGGGAACTCGGAGTATGGCGGTAAGGGATTACCGCCACCGGTCTCGTTACCGGTGGCCGCTATCCCTTACCGCCATAGTCGGAATGAGGCCCAATGATGTGTAAGGCTCAGGCTCCCGATATTTTGGAACGAACTGCACTTCATTTTGCACATTCTCATTGCTGGCATAGGAGAGCTCCGTGGGACGAAGCAGTAGGCATTGTCACTTCTCCAGGAGGGGAGCCCCTTTCCATGAGGCCAGGGAGGTGAGGCCGCTACCCTCTAGTCCCCCTCTGGGTGGTATAATGCGGGAAGATCTCATGGGGAGGGACAACCCCCTCTGGGGATAAGGACAACCATCTAGGGTGCAGCCCTTATGAACACATCTTGGCACCACAAACTCCAGGTCCTATTTCTTCTTGTACCTTATATATAGACAGTAGACCTATGTACAGTGGTAAGGCTGAATATCCTGAGATCCTTGAAAGTACTGGGATGAAGAGGAAACACAGGAGCCCATGTAATCTAAATGCTGGAACGAGCAGGCCACGTAGAGTAATGAAGATAGGACCTGTGAAACAAACAAAGGACTAATGTGCCTACGGACAGCTGGCAACATTGTATAAAGATCGACAATGGACTAAACACAGGGAGACTGTCAAAGGCAGCCGCACAAGGTTGCAGGTATGCTGATCAGCGAATGCAGGAGATTACAATCTAAGTTACCGATCCGGAGGGAGAACGCATAAAGGACGCTGGCGGTCAGCCTTGTCTTATGGTCGCTGGCTTTTGTGAGAAACCTGAGGGTATTCTCACACCTATTCCCCTTGGAACCTATGCGCAGATGGCCAGGGAAAGGCCATCGCCTTTGGATCCTGACCCTGGGGGTGCACAAGCGAGGGAGGATCACCAGGGTGGAGGGGAAATGGGGACTGCGAGTGGGGGCCCTTGGTGGGCATCACCCTTTTCCTAATGACAACCCAAACTGGAGGGGGGTGTCTGTACTCCTTCTCTCTATATGGCAGAGGAGAGGCACAGAGGACCCCAGCCAAGATTCTCTATAGGGTAGCGCTGGTCGAGCAATCAAGGCCTAGCTTCTCAGGAGGTGATGCAGGCTGGTTCTTAAGTACAGTGTAGTCCCCAAGCCCCCACAAAGGAATGTCCACACACTGTATTAGATAAAACACAGTCTTTATATAATTAATATTCAATGTTATGTACACTATAACAATAACACACTTTGTGCTCAGAAAATCAACAATGGTAAATATATACTGTTCTAAAGTGGTACCACAATTATTATCAGATCTCATTAAAGTGCATCAACTATACTCTGGTCAAATGTCACACAGATCACTTAATAAAGGCAACCAACAATACACATAGGAGGAAAGCAGTTGGTTAGAACAATTGGTAGAATACTGGCCCGTTACCTAGACACAGTTCTGTGTGGAGATCCCCCCACCTGGGCAACCTTTAAAATAAAGATATAACACAAGCCCGGTCCATATATTGTTCTATAAGTCTTATTTCCTTCTATAATGTTTCTACCCCCCCCAATGTACCTGGTAGAGCAGAGTTCTTCGAAGAGGCGTCAATGGATCCTTCTTGAGTGACTCCCTTTAAAGAAGGAGCCACGGATCGTCGAGAGGCGTCGAAGAAGGTGAACTTGGCATCAACGGCGTCTATGAAAAGTTTGAGGGTGCCAAGACCACGACGTCGATCCAGGAGGTGCTCGTCGGTGACGTCCTGCGAGGATGAGGTGTGTGGGGCACCTCAGCGATTGATAGTTCAGGACTGCAAAGAGTTTCTGAAGACCTGTGGCCTGACAAAGGCAATGAGTTGTCGAAGTCTTTGTGGTCTTTGGGTGGTGGGAAACCCACCGGCAGATTCTCCTCGGCACGTCGGCGTCCTTCACTTTCTCTGGCGGGTTAAAGTGATCGACGGAGCGGACAAGGGAGTCCTTCGATTCAACAGTCTTAGGCAAAGGAGCGGGCGGCTCCGGTCGTCGGCGGCACGGCGTCAAGCGGTCCCCTCTTCTGGACAACACGGCTTCGACGGGTACATAAATAAGCACAGTGCTCATTCCCCCACAGTGCTGCAAGAGCGCGGGAGTGTCTCATGGCCAGAGGCGGGCGACCTGGAGCCAATCAAGTCAAAGCAAGTCCAGCGCGATATGCAGGAAGCCTGTAGAGGAAGCAGGTGAGTTTCAGAAATCAGGAAACCTGGTATGAAACTGACCGCGAGCGCTGCAAACTATTTTCCAGTGATTGTGAAAGTATATATTGTAGCAGAGTGGTCGCGTGGGTCCGAAAAGAGCAGAACACGTTGTCGAAAGTCTCTGTTTGAACTTTTCATTGAAATTAACAATCGCATAAACTGTTTCAGGGACCGTGCAGTTTGAGAACGGAGAAGAAGCTGCTCTGCATGGATACAATCTGTGAAACAGACATTTCAATCGTGAAAATCCTCATTGCTCAACTTTATAAAATCAAAGTGAATCAAAATAATGCAGATGGCTTTTTCCTAGATATAGGGATGAAACAAAAGTGGGGAAGAGAACCCCATTGAACACAGTGAAGAGGACAAAACCAAATCCAAGTATAATTGAAGTACTACAGGAGAGCAGTGCTTTAATTGCGAACTATTTAGCATTTGGAGAAGGAACCCCACTGCTTCCATTGTGAACTATTTTGAACTTGGGGAAGGGAACCCCAGTGCTTCTGTTGGGAACTGCTTTAAACTTGGGGAAGAGAACCCTGGGTCGTGGTTGAACTATTTCCTTTTTGGTTTGCGCAAGAGAATTGTGAGACTTTGGGCCTCATTCCGAGTAGGGCGGTAAGGGATACCGGGCACCGTTAAGGAGACCGGTGCCGGTAATCCCTTACCGCCCTACTACGAGATCCCTTAGTGGGTCCCTCCTTTACCGCCTGGTCTGACCAGGCGTTATGGACGGGACCCGTTAAGGGACTTCAGAGCTAATAACGGTACCGCAAATTGCGGTACCATTATTAGCTACTTCCCCATTCCCATTGCGCCCTATGGGGGCTCGAATGGGGAATGGATTTTTCAATGGGGAATTACCGGTCCCGCAAAGGTCGGACTACACCGGTAAATCCCCATTGAGCCAGGTCGGAGTCGGTACCGGTATGGGAGGTAGTCATGGCGCAAATAGCGCCATGACTACCACCATACTCGGAATGAGGCCCTTTGTTATGAAACTATTTCACACTTGGGGAAGAGGGTTGAAGAGAAGCTGCAAGGTGGAAGAAGCTCAGAACTGTGGGGGTTAAACACTGTTTTCGTTTGGCTGCTGATATCCCTACACATTGTATAGAATTAGTTGTGAGCGCAAGTATAGATTTTGGGACACATACAGATTCTTCAGTTGAACTTCTTGACTCAGGCGTTCCTTAGTTTTCTTTAGGTAGGGAAATCCCACCTTCGTATAGGGCAAGTTAAGACCTTTTCCATCCTGACATTTAAGTTAATAAAAGTGTTTTTTTAAAAGATTTGAATTTGTTTTCTGTGTCCTTCTTCATGATGCCTTAACAGTTTGCAGGAGCAGAGAATTGTACGGCACTGCCAAAAGGAGGAAAGATCACGGACGGCAACAGGGAACGCAGTCAGAGCCGCAGAGGAAACAAGACTCTGCAAAAGCGGAATTGAATGCCTGCCGGCCTAGGAAGCCCCGGTGACATGCCGAGACCCCAGACAAGGTATACGGTGGTACAGGAGATCTGGAGGGGACGCTGGGCAGCTCAATAAGAGGATACAAGCAGTTGTCCCATAGCCTCTAGGCAAGCACGCTTGGGTGGCAGGGCCAGGAGACATACAAATCCCCTCTTCCTTGTCACCGCGCCAGAATACATCCTGCTGGCCTCCAGAGAAGGGGCGAAGACCCCAAGCATATTTAAGAGACCCAGAGGAGAATCCCTCACAACAGTGGCGAGAGGAGCCAACTGATTACCAAAGGAGGGCTAGATACCCTCACCAAGAGAAAGAGAATCTGAGAGGAGAGGGTGAGTACCTCACAACATGGGTAGAGCAAAGCCCACTGACAACCATAGGAGGGTTAGACACCCTACCCAAACTACATGGCAGTACTTGGCAGGAGAGTGAGCCAAGTCGGCCAGAGCAAAGAAAAAGAGAAGCCATGATTTGGAACCAAAAATAAGAACAACACAAGTCCTCTTCCTCGTTGCAGTTCTTGGCAGGGAAGTGTACCAGGAAAGGCAGACCAGAGAAGGAGAGAAGCAAGAGTCGTGAACCCCTATCAAAAGCTTAGAGATTAAGAGTGAAGTTGAAGAAAAAGAAGACATGGCAAAGGGAGTCATTCCCCCTGGTTGTAACTGATACCAGGAGAATGGACCCATTCTCTTGCTAAATCGGATTAGTAGGGAAGTCCAGAAGTCTGGGCAAGGGAGCCATTCCCCCAGACTGTGTGAAACCAAATACCAGAGAAGGCAGGCATTCTCCTGGATCACCCAGAAGGAGATTAAACGTTGTGTTGAGAACTTTAATATGAGGGGAAGGGAGTAATTACCCCTTATAACGTCTGAGACACAAAATTCAGAAAACTGGTTTTGACAAGCCAAGGATCCGAAACCCAGGAGAAGGGAGTCCTTCTCCTGAGACAAGAACACAGATACTTTATTTTATATTTTGTAGTGTAAGGGATAGGAGTATGGTTTCCTTGGCACAGGACCGTGGACACTTTTGATTTGACAGACACTCTGACAATCACCATATCTCTTTAGTTGAGGTAGGGAACCCCCCCCCCCACCCACCCCATATAGTGATAGTCAGGTTTTCGCTTTCCTTTTAGTTGAATAAAAGTCTTTAACCCCAATCAAGCCACATTTGTGTCAGTCTCCTTCTTTTGCACCCTTACACCTGGCATCCACCCTATTCAACTGTAGTACTTTTCAATACCCGCGTCTCACTTTCACTGCATACCTGTTTCACGTCTTCAGTCAGTCACGTTTTTTGGGGCTGTTCCAGAAGTGAGTGGATGACACGGGAAGCCGGCTACCTGGTGATACCGGACCAACTCCACACACCACCTGTTTGCTTCCCCTGATTACCGTGATGCAAGGGCAGTGCGAACACTGACTGGGGAAGCAGAATGTTCTTGCCAGATGATGGAGGTGGAGGATCTGAGGCAAGGTAGCAGGAATACAACTGAAGCAGCAGCAGACATGCCACAATAAGGGTGTGGAAAGGAACTTGTACCAACAGGAAGTGGGGAAGGGGCAAGATCCAAATGTGAGCAGGGGAGCAGGAGAGGAGGGAATAGGAGGAGACCAGGCAGGAATAAATGAAAAAGGGAGACTAGTCAAGGCAAACAGGAAAGGACAAAAAGTAAGGCTGGAATTCACAAAGGACAAGTCGGAACGCTGCCGGCAGGGAAATGCCTGAGCACATTAAGAGACAGGGTTTTAAATACCCCTTCCTCTCTGATAACGAGGCCGGCAGCAGAGCATTGTCTTGGACCCCCAAGGTTGGCATACAATGTGCATGAACGGGAGCTGGGCCACCGCGCATGTGCGGTGAAATGATCATGGTGGTGCCCAGGAGAGATCTGCGTCTGTGGGCAGCCAACCTCCTGGGCCCTGCTGTGTACAGACACCAGCGTGGATAAAGATGTTATGGCGGGTGCCACAGGTACGGTCTATTGAAGGTATGTGTGCGTGTGTGACTGTGTGAGAGCTGAATTGAAAGTGGGTGCACGCGTGCTAGTATGACTGTGGGTGCGTCTAGATCTGAATGGAGATGTGTGGGAGTATGTGACAGTACACTGCCCTTCAGCTGCCTCCCTACATCACATGGTAATAGCATACAGAGCTTCGGGACCCAGTGGCTACCTTGCAGCACATTTGACTCAACCACCATTCCTGGTAACTTCGGTCGAGTTACTACGTATTTGTGAATCCAGTCCTATGACGTTAGGAGGTTAACTTACTGAATGCTACGTAAACAAATGTTACATAAGCATATAATACAAATAATAAATAACATATCTTCCCAATGCATAGGTGGACATTACATCCAAAGTTTATTGGGTAAAAAACAAATGTTTATTATCATGGCACATCCATTCTATTAAGTGGTGATCTATGTGTGTGTTGGTTGCAAATGGCTCCATTGCCATTTAGTAGATGTGGCCACAAATAACCACTCCAATGCTGTCAGACAGTCCAATGGTGTTTATCAGTGATTTGTACAACAAATACGTGGTTGAGGGTTCTTAAAAATGGTGTTTAGGGTCTATCAGGTTCTTAGGGAATATTTGGTGCTAGGGCCGTCCCTTTTTTCTCTATTGCTTGCCCGGTCTTCTACCTATCTTCCTAACCCAGGCATCATTAAATGGATGTTCGTTACTGGCCAAAGGTGGCCCCTATCTGTCTGATGTTCTGACTAAGGGCCTCATCACGAGTTGGGCTGTAGCCCTTAAATGCGGTGGTAACTGTATTACAGCCGCATTTAAGGGCTGGCCCTATCACGAGTTGGGCGCTAAATGGGCTGTTTTACCTCCAGCCTTTCTCTGGAGGTGAAAATCCCCTGTTTTCGGCTGTATTACCGCCGGCTGTATTAGCCCGCATAATTAGCGCTGAAAATAGCCCATTGAATCCAATGGACCCAATGGGGAATGGGGATTTACGGTTAACACCCAACTCGTGATCCGGTGGTAATACAGCCGGACTGGTCGGTGCTAGGGCTATTACAGTCGGCGGTACTACAGCCGGGAATACAGCCCAACTCGTGATGAGGCCTAATGGCTGATGGCGGTTTACCTAATGTGATGGCTGACTGACTCCCTAGGGGCCTTCTAATCTCCCCCCGGCCTACCCTGCTTAGTGTTCTGGGGAGGTAGGGATGGTGCCTTCTTCTGCTCAGTTTCACTTTCTCTCCTTGCACAGACAGTCTACACTAGGTGTCACGATGTCCTCCTCCCACCATGTCCCAATCCCTCTGATCTCTCACTCCCCCTTTCCACCTCCAGCCTTTGTGATCTTCTCTTCTCAATCCTGTTCTTCTATCGGTCTTAGTTCAAACTTCCCCTCTTCGTCTATCTCCACTGTTATCTTCTCTTCCCGCCTTCCTCTCACTCTACATCCTTGCCTCTTGCTATCCTTCTGTTATAATCTCTCTTTCTCTACCCCTACCACCACTTCTATTCTCCCACTCCGTCGGCCTTACTTTTCTCCCTCTTCTATAATTCCTACTTCTTTATTTACACTACCACTCTACTACCTGTCTTCCCTCTAATCTTACTGTTCACGGCTGTACAATTACTACTATCTCCACTCCCAACTACTATTAACTCCTACTACCAATATATTTTACTCTATCACTATTCCACACACTCTGTACGCTCTGTGGTGGGCCAGAAGGATGCGGGCACAATGTTGACCATTCCAGAGAATGTTTTATTAAACTATAAGAATAATGCCCCTCTATCCCTATTGCTATGAGGGTGTTCCCTGCCTATATAAATAAATAAGGTACTAGTCTCTCGAGGCAGAAAATTAATCTATCTGACCGTACCACTATTCGAACTAAAGGAAATGAACTCAGGAGAATGACTCCCTTTTCCTGACTGTCTCTTCTCAAAGACTTTCTTCTTCTCAGCAAAGTTCTATTTATAGAATGTTTTTAGATAGTCACTTGTCACCTTCTGTACCTGATCTTGTAACTCCTTCAGTAGAGTTTTTTGTTTGCTCTCTTTTCCCTGATCAATGTTCAAATTATCTCTTATTCTCTCTTACCCTTTGATCAAGGCGGCTATGCCTTTTGGACTCCTGTGAAATATACTTTAAGTTGGATAGAGTTTCTTGGTAATGACGTTCTTCCTCTTCTGAGGTAGCTTACTTGGCCGTTCTCTCTTTTAGGCACTAGTGGCCTTCACTTTGCGTTCATATGTTTCCCTTTCTGATTTGTTCCATGATGCACTTGTCTTATGAGATATTTTACCCTCTTCCCAGGGTATTTGTACCCAATGCTTATTTGTCTCTTACAGGGTTACTCAGGATTCACTTTCTCACATTGTTACAGCTCCATTTTATCGCCTTTCTAGTCCCTATTGTGTTAGTTTCACTGGGAAGAGTTTTTCTTGATGTATAACGATTCCCCGGTGGTCTTCCCATTCTCCCGTCCTCCCTGTTACATTTGGGTCGGTAGGGGAACGTCCTTGGGACCAGCGCTTGCTCGGGTTCTTCTCCTCATCTCTGGTTTGCTCCCTCTTGAACACCCCTGGCATCGGGTTCTCAGTCTTCTCCTTCTCCTTGACCTGGTTCAGCTGTGGGCCACCAGATACTTTGCTGTTTCTCCAACATGGTGGTCTGTGTCATTGGACGGCACACTGCCCACCACGAAACTGTGGTGGTCACACCACCACCAGGATTTAGCTGCTCGTCACCTCGGTTCTCCCGTGCATGTAAACACTGGGCCTCCAGTGTTTCAGTCTCATGTTCGGAATACTTCTGAAAGCCGCAGGCTGCTTGGCTCCACCTCTCTCAGCTGTGATGCTGTCAGGGGGGCTTGCTCTGCTTTGCACCTTGTCGGCGTGTTCCTCCCATCCAGCTTACTCATCTCAGTTAAATGAAGGATTCCCCATAAAGAGATAGATCCTCTTTCTTGCTCGTAGTGCCATATTATGGGTTTGTCTTTAACCAAGTCTATGGATTCAGTGGAATGGCCTAAGCAGTTCCTCAAAGGAACGGGAGTCGTAGTCTCCAAAGGGGGGTGTCTCTCCCGGTGAGGTCCCACTTGCCTCGACCCCTAGGGAGGGTCTTGCGGAGCGTGCTCACCTCCCTAGCATAGCATGGGTGGGCTCCCCCTTGGAGAAAAGGGACAAATTCCCCAATTTCATCACATCTCACACAAAAACACTCCAGACTCCCTCTCTCCATCAGCCTCCATACTCCTTTCGCCTTCTCTGATCTCTCTGATGTTTTCTTCCACCTCCTTTTCTCACCCAACTTAAACACACTAAACCATTCTCACCACCATAATTACCGCACCCTCTCCCATGACTGCTTACTTACCCTGGCGAATCACCTACCTTGCTCCAAGGGGTGTCAGCGGAAAGGCTTGGTGAGGGCTGATAAGGGCGTTTAAGCCACACCCACCCTTTCTACAGGAAGTCTTGCAGGATTTCAACTGGGACCATGTACTGGTCCTTAGGGAACTCCTATCCCTCCCCAAATATCCCTGCTTGCATAGTGGGTCATCATTGCCTGTATGGAGGCGTTCATTTATAATTAATGTAGATTTCCTGGTGGGCTACTGGAGGTTTCAATTAGACCGTTTTAAAGGCCTTTTATTTATTTGTAAATTATTTATTGTACCTTTGATCCATAAAAATGAATTCCTGGTGGGTTAGTGGTTTGCTTTACCCGCTCTCCTTTTCCCATCGGTGTCCGGTGCGGATGCACTTTCCGTGGGGAAGCAGAACCTCCGCCTGATACATCGCAACCCTCAATGCCTCCCTCTGATTCTGGGATCGTTTGCGGTCTCCACCGAGGTCTCCTCTGGCAGGGAAGCCGTCACGCTACTCCCATCCGGTGCTGCTGGTGTCGTCCTGAGCCCAGCTCTGCTCCTCTTTGGCGGTGTCGGGGCTCCAGCTCCTCGTTGTGGCAGGGGCACCACAATCTGTTCAGGTAAGCAGGGTGCCTGCCCACAACCAGACACCATGAAGAGGTGGTAGTGATTGTGCCCCACCAGTCCCCTTTTGACAAGGGCGGAAATTGGGCCTTGTCACATAGAGCACACATTGGTGAAGAAAAGGACAAATGCAGGCCACAAAGAAATTAAACATGCAATCATTTTGATTCGTTTCTGATGAAGCAAATATTTTGCAGAATAGCAGTTATTGGGCCTCATTACACGGTAGGCGGTAAGGGTTAACGGTCACCGGTAAGGTTACCGGTGACCGTTAACCCTTACCGCCTTATTACGAGGTCCCTTTGCGGGTTAGTACTTTAACACCTGCTTTTAGCAGGCGTTAAAAAACGAACCCGCAAAGGGACCAGGGTGCTAATTACGGTACCGCAATTTGCGGTACCGTAATTAGCACCTTCCCCATTCCCATTATGCCCTATGGGGCAAAAATGGGAATGGGGAAGGGCAATGGAGGAAGGGGGAATTACCGCCCTGCCAACCTTGGAATAGGGCGGTAATTCCCCTTTCCTCCATGGCGGTACCGGTAATTTACCGGCATGGACCAAGGTGGTTTACCGCCTTCCGTGTAATGAGGCCCATTGGGCCTCATTCCGAGTACGGTGCTAACCAATGGCGCTATTAACGCCTTGGTTGACACCGTACCCGGACCGGCAGCACCTTGGTGGATGGCGGAATTACCGCCCCATTCCAAGGTTGGCGGGGCGGTAATTCCCCAATCCCCATTTACCCTTCCCCATTCCCATTTTTGCCCCATAGGGCATAATGGGAGTGGGGAAGGCGTTAATTACGCCACCGTAAATTACGGTGGCGTAATTAACATCAAGGTCCCTTAGCGCCATGGATTTTAACACCTGCTAAAAGCAGGTGTTAAAACCTCCATGGCGTAAAGGGAACTCGGAGTATGGCGGTAAGGGGTTACCGCCACCGGTCTCGTTACCGGTGGCCGCTATCCCTTACCACCATACTCGGAATGAGGCCCAATGCACAATGTTGACTGTGTCACTTTTGTGCTGTGCAAAAATCTCATTGTTTCAATTCATACTAGCAATCAATTGTTGCACACTTCGATTTCCATGTTGAAATAAATGATAGAAGGAATTCTGTTTACAATTGTTCAACTACTTTTGGGTGATACATTTCTCTATTCTTCTAAGAATTGTGCCTTTTTGTCCTCTGTAGAGGACTTCGTACCTTGACCAGATGCCCTTGCAGTTAATGCTTAGAAACTAAAGAAACAATTGTGTGTACCGTCCACTCAGAATACTGTGCTGTTGCATACCACTAAACCTTTCTTCTCCACTTTGAGGGAAGGGGGGACTACTCTATAGGCCATGTAATGTGTGTCCTCCACTCAAAGAATGCCCTGCTTCTGCAGATCACTAACCCCTTTTTGTCCCCTTTGAGGGAAAGGAGAGTAGTGTAGTGGCCAAGGGATTAACTGAATACGCAAAACTGGTTTCCTAATTAATTTGTGTGTTTATTTCTATCACCGCAGAAACAATAAGGAGTAAGGCCTCAGGAGGTCTCTGTACATAGTAAAATAAAAGGTGGACTCAACTAAAGAAACCGTGGTAAGAGTTTGGGAGTAAAATAAAAATAGTGATGTTTTATGTGGTTTCAATATTCTTTTATTGGCCGCCGTCTAGTCCAGATCAGGTCTGTCACCCTGCGTGGGTTAAACAGTCACAGATCCTGTGATGTTTAAAGTATTTCCAGTCACCTCTTTTTTTTGCCACTCAGATCTCTATTTGTCAGGCTGCTGCTGTTATCCTTCATTGTCTAGTTGATCCCCCGGGAATTTACTGCTTCCTGGTACCACCATCCGGGTGCCGTAGGTTGTCCACCACCCAGGTGCCTTAGGTCTGGGCACCAGACTGTTAAATGTAGATGGCACCTCTGAGGGTAGTATTGTGTTAACCACCTCGCTGGGTTATATTGCCCCGGAGGAGCCTTAGTGTGAGAGCTGTCAGTTCCATAACACTACTCTGAACTGATCTCAGCATCCTATTTCCCTCCCTCGCTTTTCCTCATCTACTTTCCTCCTATGTTCTTTTCCCATCTGTTCTCTCTTTCTCTCTCTTTCCACCCACCTGTCCTGCTCCTCTTCTCCCTGCAGAAAGTTTCTTGCAACCTCTGCTCACTTTGTCTCTCTCATGCCCTTTCCATGTGTTTTCTTGACTTTTTCCCTACTCCTTGAGATACTCTACTTCCTCCATTCCACCCTTGCACTTTCACCCTCATTTAAGTGTTGTTCTCCCTCCTCTACACTCTCGCTCCTTCTAGATGATCTTTTGCTCTCTTCTTTCTCGACGCCAGGTGTTTACCTTTCTCTTCTGACTCTCCTCCCCCTCTGTGGTTCCCTTCCTTCATTTCTCCTCTGCATGTCCTCCATTCTCTCTCCTCTTTCTCCCTACTTTGTCCTTTCCCTTCTCTCTGGTCTCTCTTCCCTCAATTCTCGCTCTTCTGCCCTATTGCCAACCTACTATTAACTCCTGCACTATTTCTTGTCATGAGCACTTTAATACTCCTCCCTTGGGTGTAAATGGGACTTTGGGCATCATTACGACCCTGGCGCTAAGGGATCACTGGTACCACTAAGGGTACCCATACCGGTAATCCCTTAGCGCCTGATTACGAGGTCCCTTTGCGGGTTCCCTCCTTAACGGCTGGTTTTACCAGCCGTTAAGGAATGGACCCGCAAAGGGACCATGGTGCTAATTACGGTACCGCAATTTGCGGTACCGTAATTACTGCCTTCCCCATTGAGCCCTATGGGGCAAAAATGGGAATGGGGAAGGGCCATGGAGGAAGGGGGAATTACCACACGCCAACCTTGTAATGGGGTGGTAATTCCCCCTTTCTCCATGGCGGAGTCGGTATGTTACCGGCATGGACCATGGTGCTATTAGCACCATGGTTTTCCGCCTGGGTCGTAATGAGGCCCATTGACTGCCAAATTGGGAGCACTGGAGTTGCCAAAGGGATTGGGTCTCCCCACTCACTGGCACTTGTATGAACCACAATTCCTTCATGTGTCTGTTTGCAAATGGTGGGGGAGCCGCATTTCCAAGCACCAAGGACATTACCTCCTGTCACAATAGCCTCCTGTAAGGGGTCAAGAGTAAGGCCCTCATTACAACCCTGGCGTTAAGGGGTTAAAGGTGGCGGCGCCGTTAACCCCATAACGCCCGATTACGAGGTCCCTTTGTGGGTTGGAGATTTTAACGCCTGCCTTTTTCAGGCGTTAAAAACCAACCCGCAAAGGGACCTTGGTGCTAAGTACGGTGCAGCAATTTGCGGCACCGTACTTAGCGCCTTCCCCATTCCCATTGAGCCCTATGGGGCAAAAATGGGAATGGGGAAGGGCCATGGCGGCATGGGGAATTACCGCCCCGCCAACATCGGAATGGGGCAGTAATTCCCCATTCCGCCATGGCGGAGTCGGTAAGTTACCGGCATGGACCATGGTGCTATTAGCACCATGGTCCAACGCCAGGGTCGTAATGAGGGCCTAAGACTCGGACACAGCAGCATTTTAGGTATTGGTTATGAACTTTTACTCAACAAAATAAAAAGAAGGTTGGGGGAAATGCTATATAGCCCTAAACTCTAAGGGCCTCATTACACGGTAGGCGGTGAGCCATGGCGCTATTAGCGCCATGGCTCATGCCGGTAAAATACCGGCACCGCCTTGGCGGAAAGGGGATTTACCGCCCCATCCCAAGGTTGGAGGGGCGGTAAATCCCCCTTCCGCCATTGCCCTTCTCCATTCCCATTTCTGCCCCATAGGGCTCTATGGGAATGGGGAAGGCGCTAATTACGGCACCGCAATTTTGCGGTGCCGTAATTAGCTCCGAGGTCCCTTAGCGGGTTGGTTTTTAACGCCTGCAAAAAGCAGGCGTTAAAGCTCCAACCCGCTAAGGGACCTCGTAGTAAGGCGGCAGGGATTTAAATCCCTACCGCCTACCGTGTAATGAGGCCCTAAGAGTGGTTTCCATGCCTCAACAAAATGAAGGAACGTCTTTGTCAGGATATTAAACAAAAGAGCGTCCTCCGTCCTGTGTCCAAACCCTAAACTGACCCTTACATTGTAAATGCAATATAATGTTCACAAGGGGATTTCTGCGAGCTATACACTTATATCTTTTCCTCAAAGTTCCAAAAACAGAAAGATTTAAGGTGTAGAAAAGAAAGGAATAAAGTTCCACCAGGAAAGGGGTCTCCCTTCCTCTAGATTTGTTCTGGGAATTAAAAGGTTGTGAAATGCATCGCCCGTGGAAGATCTGGAGTCGCTGGAGACATACTTAATATGGCGGCTAGGAACGTCTTCAGCGGTCTATGCCTCCTCCAAGATGGCCGCCAGCAAGTATTTACGTGTGACGCACCGAGGCTTCGGTGCGTTGTATCTGTTTACTTTGTAAAGTCCCCAATGCTTGTCTCCTAGCTCTCGTGCTATTCTAATTATCTTTCCGTTTCCTGTATTCCCTTGCAGTTACTCCCTTTTCTCACCGCGGTTCGAGTCTTTGTGGGTTTATTTCTTGTGGTATTTTTTCCCTGTTAAGTTCACCGAGAGGTAAGCCTTAAACTCCTCTGTATCTGTCCCTCCTTGGCAGTTTCTCCCTTTCCGTTCCCTTTTCTGTCTCTGTACTTCCCTTCTCTGTCCTCTATTTCTGTTTCCCCCCCCTCAGTACTCTCTCTACTCCCCTTCTTTTCCTTGTACTCCCTCGTTATTCTCAATTCTCAGGATTCCCGTCTACCTACCTTCGGGCTCCTCTGTCAAGCCAACCGGACGCCTTCGGGCTTCTTTGTAAAGTCAACCGTTACTTTTGGATTGCAGTTTCGTATCTTCTCTGTTCCTTTCATTGCCGCCCCCTCTGGCGTACGGAGCTGAACTTCTAAATGGACTTCCTTCCTGGAAATTTCGTAACAGAGTGTCAGCTTCATTGAACTATCTTACCTACGAACTCACTGCCAGATTCTGAAGGAAGGACTTCGTCTGAACAGGGTTTTTTCTAGCCTCACGGCTTTTTCCCTGAAATTGGGGGCTGACTCCCGGGAGGCTCCTGGGGCTTGGTTCCCATCCGATCACGGTGGCCTCTGGGGAGTCACATCCGTATTTGCATCAAAAGAAGAGCAAGAAACCTAGAAAGCCTAGACGGAAGGACTCCACCGGAGACTCAGGTGAGGAGGAGTTGGACAAAAAGGGGTACCAAAGGTTCGAGTTCTTACAGGTTGCTTTTTCACAGTTCACAATTGTTTCAAGTGGCATGAACCTTTGCTTGAGCCTACTTCAAACACATAGTTTTCTACAATGTTCAGATTTGCATCCTCTTTATTTCCATTGACTTTGAAGGGGCATGGTTGCCCCCCTTTTCATTGGGCCTCATTACAAGGAAGGCGGTAATGGTTAACGGCCACCGTTAATGGTAACGGTGACCGTTAACCATTACCGCCTTACTACGAGGTCCCTTAGCGGGTTGGTGCTTTAACGCCTGCTTTTTGCAGGCGCTAAAAACCAATCCGCTAAGGGACCTCGGAGCTAATTACGGCACCGCAAAATTGCGGTGCCGTAATTAGCACCTTCCCCATTCCCATAGAGCCATATGGGGCAGAAATGGGAATGGGGAAGGGCAATGGCGGAAGGGGGATTTACCGCCCCACCAACCTTGGAATGGAGCAGTAAATCCCCTTTCCGCCAAGGCGGTGCCGGTAATTTACCGGCATGGTCCAGGGTGCTAATAGCACCCTGGATCACCGCCTTCCGTGTAATGAGGCCCATTGTTATTCTTCCTTCTACCCCTGGTATACTCTCCTGCCAAGGTATTTGCCACTTTCTCAACAATCCTGAAAGAAGGGGTATGATTCTTCACTTTAATGTTCATTTCACAATTTCACACTGCTGGTTTACTCTCCTGCTAGGATGTCACACCACTAGTCCACAAAGCAAAGCGTCATGTTTGTTTCTCTTCCCACTCCTGGTTTACTCTGCTGCCATGGGATCACATTAGTGAGTCTAATTATCTCTCTTTCTTAGATGTCAGTCCCAGACTCACAGCTTGCCTGGTTCACTAACCTGCCTGGGCTTTTCCATTCTTTAATCACTTTTCCTCTTATCCATGAAATAATATTTGTCCAATACTGGGTCACTGACCCTTGTTCAGCACAGTTTGTTTCAATATTCACGCTTCCTTTTAAACATTGGGTCTCTGCCCTGTTTCCAATACTATTCATTCACATTGATTTCTCTTTTGAGGCATTGGGTCATCGACCAGTTTTTGGTATCATTCACAAATGTATCAATTTATTCAAAGGCTTCACTTTGTCTCTCTCATGCCGTTTCTCTGCCATGGCATACACTTTCAAGTTCCCCCGGTAATCCATATGTTTTCCATGGGCTTACTGGGCAGCTTTGGTGTTCCTCGCGTCTCTCCGTCGCTGTCATCTTCGGTTGGATGACTCGGCGTGCGTCCCTTTAGCTGGTTAGGTCTCGCTTTGCCTTCTTCTGCTGTGCACGGCTCCCTGATTTGATTTTAGCATTTATAGAGCGTATACCCCGTAGGGTCCAAGCAGAAACAGCATCCAGGCGCAGATGTTAAATTCTAATAGATCTAAAGCACATCAAGCCACCACTTCATACTCCCGTTAATTACTAAACAGTTACATAAAAAGATGAATTTTAGTCGTTTTCTAAAGGCAACCATGAACGTGGTCCGTCGAAGGTCCAATGGAAGGGAGTTCCAGGACCGAGGCCCGAAAGATGAGAAGCGCCTGTCACCCCACGTTTTTGTTTTGACAGATGGAACTGTCAAAGGGTATTGGTCTGCAGACCGGAGAAAGATCGATTTGGGCAATAGGTTTTTATTTTTGCGGTCAAATAGGCTGCTGCAAGGCCATGAATGCACTTAAAAAGCAAACACAAAAACGTAAACAAATTTTGCTGACGAGCTGGGAGCCAATGCAGATTCTTCCAATATATTGTGAAACCGTTGCCTTCGTTGGCAACGAAAAAAAATCACCCTGCCAAGGGCATTGCAGTAGTCCAGTTCTGAATGTGTGAGTATACCTACCAGAGTTGAACGATCTTTTTCTGCAATGAGAGGCAAGTTGGGCTTGATAAGTTTCAGTTGGTAATACATAGATCTAACCATCTGATTAACATAGAGGTTACAGTCCATTCTAGATTGCCAGATGCAGCCAAGATTTATAACTGTATCCGAAAATGTTGTAGGGGAGCCAAACAAGGCTGGACGTGGAGTACATTGTAAGGTGCTCCCACCTTTCTCTTAGAACCAAGAAAAATGATCTCCGTTTTTGATGGATTCAACTGGAGCTTATTTTCCAGCATTCACATATTTATTTTGCTGGGACATTGCCTCCAGTGGGTGTTTAAGCCATACATAAATCTGGGTGTCATCAGCGTATGAGTGATAACACAAACCAAATTCGAAAACCATTTTCAGTAATGGGCGAATATAAATGTTAAACAGCAACGGGGACAGTGACGATCGCCGAGGGACCCCATACACCACAGGCAATGAGGGGGTGGCAAATATGGTGATTAACTGGGAATACCTTGATGTTCTTCATCTACATTACAATAAGCCATATAGGTATGTGGTAAAGGTACCTGCATGTCATTAGAAATGATGACTGCAAGATTATTTCAGTGCAGTATTTTCTTGTCCTTCTGGAGTTTGTCTTCCCCCACGTGATCCTGCCGCAGATAGCCACCCCCAGGGTCAGTCAGGTAGCTTCTGCCTTTCCCTGGCCACGTAAGAGAAGCTCCTCTCCAGAGAATCAGTGACGACGTTGCTAGATTCATCACACTCCCCTATGACATGTTCTGACCAGGTACTTAGTAACATATGACATTTTTTAAAACGCTTCCTTGTTTCTGTGGCTTTTGGTACTATAGTCAAGTAATGGATTTCAAATCTGACTTTGAGAACAGCAATTATTTTGCTCGTGTTTTTGGTGCCTGAACCTATTTTTTTGTGATTGGAAGACAAATATTAGAGGGTACTTGGCGCTCTTCCAAAGTCTGCCACAGTAGCTTTCTTGGGACGGTGTCAAAAGCCGCCTGTAAATCTAAAAAAGTGAGATATATCACTTGGGACTTCAATTGCACAAACTTTTGCAGAATTAGATAGCATCGGAAAGGCCTGTTCTATTGTAGAGACCCCTTTGTGAAACCCTCTTGAGGCTATTGAGAGTATATTAAAAGTCTGTCCGGTCCTCAAGTCGATGGGCCTCATTAGGACCCTGGCGGAGAGGGTATTACGCCAGCGTAGTGCATGGCGTACCTCTCCGCCATACTACGAGTTCCCGTAGCGCCATGGAGGTTTTCTCCGCCTGGTTTTACCAGCCGGAGAAAACCATGGCGCTACGGGACCTCGTTGTTAATTACGCCACCGTATTTTACGGTGGCGTAATTAACTCCTTCCCCACTCCCATTATACCCTATGGGGCGAAAATGGGAATGGGGAAGGGCAGAATGGGGATTGGGGATTTACCGCTCCGCCGAGGTCGGAATGGGGCGGTAAATCCGCCAACCCCCATGGCGCTATCGGCGGCTTTCCGCCATGCTTCGCGGTGCATTTAGCACCGCGAAGTCCGCCTGGGTCGTAATGAGGCCCGATGTAACAGAATTTCACAATATATTTTAGCCAGAGGGTAAATTGGAGAAATGGTCTATAGTTCGAAGGTAGTTCGCGGTCACCCTTTTTGTATATTGGTATTGTAGTTGCACCCCCCCCCCCCCCAACTATGCGGGGGTAGGGGGCATTACTGGCTATTAAACTCATTTAAACAATTGCTTTTAAAAAGGGGATCCAAATGTCCAAATTGCTCTTAAAAATGGCTAATGGGATCAAATTGGGCCTGGGGGCATTTCCAGAATGTTGTGAGCAGATTGTCCTCGCAACTTCAGAAGTAGAGAAAACCAGGCTATCGTGTGTGACAGTTAAATAGCTCTGTGTCTCCTGGCTATGTCTCTCGAGGGCTTCCTGTTGAGATTTGATGGTGACCCCATACACCACAGGCAGTTGAGTCAGCAAGATAGGAGCCAATCTTAACCGGCTGAGTACGGCCAGTCTAAAAGGACACAATGCATTCCAAGGCTTCATCTGATACCTGGGCCATTGATGACAGCCTCGTAATTAAGATCTCAAAATCAACTGTGTCGAAGGCCACCGACAGGTCTAGCATGACCAACATTCTTACATCCCCTTCGTCGGTGGCCCCCACCAGATCCTCCCAGACTGCCACAAGGGCTGTCTCAGTACCGTTACCCGTTCTAAATCCTGACTGGAATGAGTCCAGGATATTATGATCATCCACATACCTCTGTAGCTACAATCTTCTCTAAATTCTTAGCAGACCATAATAGACCATCAATTCGGAAATAACTGGACAAGATCTTATGGTCCAATGTTGGCTTCTTTAACAAAGGAGTGGGATATGATTTTTTTTTTAAGTCAGGTGGAACACAGCATTGGGCTAGTGAGGCATTGACTAAACTTTGTAAGTCTATAACATGCTTGGCACTTCAATTGCGCAAACTTCTGCAGAATTAGATATCAACGGAAAGGCTTGTTCTACTTTAGAGGCCCCTTTGCGAAACCCTGTTAAGGCTATTGAGAGTATATTAAAAGTCTGTCCGTTCCTGAGGTCGATGGAACATAATTTTACAATATATTTTAGCCAGAGAGTAAATTAGGGAAATCTGTCTATATTTCGAAGGTAGTTCGCGGTCACCCTTTTTGTATATCAGTATATCAGTATTGTAGTTGCACCCCTTCCAACTAGGACGGCGGGGGCATTAATGACTATTAATCTCATTTAAAAAACATCTTTTAAAAAGGGGACCCAAATGTCCACATTGCCCTTAAAAAGGTCTAATGTGATCAAATCGGGTCTGGGAGCATTTCCAGAATGTTGTGAGCAGATTGCCCTCTCAACTTCAGAAGAAGAGAAAACCAGGCTATTGTTTGTGGCCGTAAAATAGCTCTGTGTCTCCTGGCTATGTCTCTCGAGGGCTTTCTGTTGAGATGTGATGGGAATCCCTCTGTATAATACAAAGACTGGAAGTAGTTGTGTGAAACGTGAGGGGGGTAGGGGATATTGTTGGTTCTTCAATCACTCTCTGGACCTCACTCTGGACCTTACAATATGCAACATTACAATATGCCAACATTCTTTGCTGATATGTTTATTAGCTGCATCTAAATGAGAAACCCAGAGAGCCTAGTTAAACTTAGCTTTCTTCCTAGCTATTAGAGTCTTGTAATCTATTCTTTTATTTGCTATTCTTTCTGGGTTTCTTCCTTCAGTTGGCTTCAGTGCTTGCAAGAGGGACAAAAAACTGCATGGTGTGAATTTAAATAGCACTTACCCCCCCCCTCCCCGCCCCCACCCCTTAAGTTAATAGACACCTTTCTTGCATATAAATGTTTTCTGTTTGTTTTGTGTTGTCCCTGGTAAATGTCTCACTATTGCAACACCGTCCTAAACTGGCTGACCACTTGTTCTCATCTTTATTCTATTGTACAGGCACCCTTCGTGGGACTGCCTCCGCCATCTGTTAATGTAAGTCATTTCTGATCGAAGTTGACATCCCTGTTACATGGCTGGTGGTATTTTTTTAATTTGATGTTTATTATTACATATTTGTTTTGCTGTTTCTGTTCTGCATTTGCTGGCCTCCTTACATCGTTTTTTCACTCCTTAGGTATAGAGGTGGCCCACACCTTGACATATTATACTTCTCAGATCATTCTTCATTTTATTTCGTTAGGTTTGGACTGAATTGATTTGCCTAGGGCAGGGGTTTGCACCCACCACCAGCTCTTCTGTTTTTGACTTGGACTCCCTTAGTCTTAGTCCTGTCCCCTTTCCTTCACTGTCTTCAGACGGCGATGGGGCCAGAGCATGTTTCTGCGCAGCCCATACTATTTGCCAGTATAGCGCACCCTGACTACGCCCCTGCGCACACCGCTCCTGCTCATGGCACCCATCCATCAGTCCCTTTTTCTACTTCAGACGGGACGGAACCAACTGCTACAGCTGGGCCAAGTTGCACATACATTTTCTTTTTCTTCTTCCCTCTGTCACATGTACAACGGGTGCGAGCACTGTGGGCTGTCCATGGAGCTTTTCTTCTACTGACCCGCACATTTAGGGTGATCACACACCTGGCACTCCTGTGATGTGGGTGGTACACTCTCAGGACTCAGAACGCACTCTCATTCAGAGGCTTTCACAGTGGGTGCAGTTGGCGAGCCACCTCCATGAGAAGTAGAAGACTGTCACATCAAAAGCCAAGGAAAGGTGTCTGCTAATGAAACTTCTTCTCAAGGGCACGTCATTTGGGGACGCACTGCTGAGGTTTCACCCGCTTGAAAGGGGTTGTTTATTGCCCATTGTTAGGCAGAATTATATGCAGTACCCTTTGGAAACACTACACACAATTAAGACTACAAGTGACAGTACAATTTCACTTTTGGTACAAGCCTCTACAACACAGTTATAGTGGTAGCAGTAGCGGAGCAGCCAGACTTCTCAAGAGTAAGTGAGCAGTACAAATAGTTACACAAAGGACAGCAATTACTATGATTCAGGCAAACACTGACGCAAGGTTTCTAAGTAAAAGAATATAAATTTATTTACTCAACAGTTGTATAACATTTCACTAATCAAAGCAAGTTAAAAAATCACAATCATAAATACACCACACCACTTCCCTTAAATTCCAGACATGTTAAGCTCACAAAATGAAGTGGGAGCAAAATGGGACTCCAGCAATTTAAAAGGGAGGGAAAGAAAAAGTTATTAGAAATTAGGCAACACCAACAGGTAAGTAATCTGGGCAATTGAACAAGAGAGACTACAGTGAGGAGATCAGCTAGAAAAGGCTTAGGGCCAAAGTCAATGGGTCAAAAGTCTTTTACTCAAGATCACACAGTTCAGGGTAGTTCGCAGTAAGGTTTGTGGCACAGATTTCGGACGAGGTTGGTTGGTAGAAAAGTTAGTTCAAAGCGAAGAGAAGGACAAGCCCTCGGATTGGAGAAAGATTTCAAACAATTTCACCGCGGCTGAGCGAAACGCACAACTGGATTTGCACAGTACCTTAAAACGGAGAGGGGGCTGTAGCTGAGGCAGACGTTCCTGGTAGTTCCTGCAGGCTCACGGTTCCTGAAGCGACTGTTGGACTGACCAGAAGTAGGAAGACTGGAGGGTCCTGCACTACCCAGGGAAGAAACCAGCAGCAGCGCCAAACAACGAATAAAAGGTGCGCTCCTTAAAAACCAAGCAGGGTCCGACCTTCCTGGCTATCCGGCCCACTGTAGCGCTGTACAGCGAATTCGACCAGAGGAGGGGTCCTGGCTTGTAGTTTGGGCACACTGGTTGGTCCCATAAGCTCAAGGGAAGATGTTTCCTGGAGGATATGTTCTGTCATCGGATTTGGAGATTCGGGCCTGCAGCAGGGCTTCTCCGGCCGGTTCAGTCGTTGTAGGGGTCCTCTTCTTTCAGTTCCTCGTTGGTTCTTTCGTTCCAGTGGCGACTCTGCTCTTCAAGTCCCAGAGACCTGCTTTTTATGCAGTTTTCCCCCATTCATACAGCCTGGCTGTTAATAACACAGCAGGGTGGCTAGCCAATCAGACAAGAGTAACCCATGGCAGGGGTCCGAAGATCCCTCCCTCACATCCTGCCTACCTAGACTAT
Source organism: Ambystoma mexicanum (assembly GCF_040938575.1). Taxonomy (NCBI): domain Eukaryota; kingdom Metazoa; phylum Chordata; class Amphibia; order Caudata; family Ambystomatidae; genus Ambystoma; species Ambystoma mexicanum. The sequence continues at coordinate 37,012,238 of NC_090939.1, forward strand.
TAGGAGCCTTAAGGAGGGCTTCCGTGCAGAAGTCTGCGAAAAAACAGCGAACAAAGGGGTCATCCCCAGTTTGGCACACAGAGAAAACCACGAGAAAGACTTTAACAAAAAGAAATGGCGACTAAACCCAGCCGGAACCAAAATAAAATGTATTTGGTCAAGCGGGTTTACGTTCGAGGCTAATATAATTACTAAAACATTACCACATTTATATGATATAATTGTGGTAGAAAAGTTAGGGTAGATACCACTGCTACCAGCCAAGTCTTAATGTTAAGGGAGCGAAACAAGGCTCCAAGAGGTACAGACAAAAAGGGATAAGAGTTAACCCTTTCCAATACTCCATGTAAGATGGGGTGTACTTGGTCTGTGGTTTAAAGTGACTATATAAAGTTAATGGCAACTTTACCTGTTGTTGGGCAGAAACCTGTGCAGTTCCCTCTGGGACCACTGCAAAAGATTTAGGACTACAGGTGTATGGCAGTAAACCCACTTGGTAGCAGTCTGTACCACACAGATTCACTTGTGGCTGAGCAGTCAGACTTCTCTCAAGAAGAGTTAGGCAGTATACAGAGTATTCACAATAGGTCAAGAGAACACAATAGAACAAGTAAACACTGACCAGGGCTTGGTGTAAAAGAGATATAATTATTTATTTAAAACCACATCTAGAAAAACACACAGGCACTAATAGTAAGCAAATTAAAAACACGGTCACTAAAAGATATACACTCCCTTAAAAGAATATTAAACAAGTCTTAAGTAAAGCCCCACTTATTTTCAGACAGTGGTGAGCGCTTAACGCAGATGGCACTCTAATAATTCGTTTTAAAAGGGAGAGAAAAGCAGAGAATAAATTGAAACAGAGCCCAACACTTTCTCACGAACAAAACAAGGGAGGAAAGCAAAGTAACACTAGGAATTCAGAGTCAGTAGGCTGGATCCGCTTACGAGGATCCAAACGAAATGTGTCCAAGGTCACACGGTTGCAGTGCACGAAAGTCTTGTAACGGTTCAAAAAGGAGTTGGATCAAAGAGAGGGACCAGTTAGAGGGTCAAGGCGGCCAGCCCAGTCCAGAAGGTTAAGGGGTTATTATTACCTTGTAGCAATCTTTAGAAAGGGAGGCCTGGCGGACACGGTACCTTAAAGTGGTGAGAACACTCCAGCGGGGGCAGTTGTTCCTGGGAGCGGGTGCAAGTCGGTGCTTCGTCCGGGAGAAGAGAGGATCTCGTCGGGGAGGAAGACAGGAGTCCGTTGCACTGCCAAGGAAGAAACCAGCCGCGGTGTTTCTCAGGTACAAGGAGCGGTCCGTTGGTTCGCCGTTCAGTGGTGAGTGGGTATCCGGCCGCCGGAGTGCTTGGCACGGGCAGTTCGACCACAAACCGGTCTGGGGTGCGAAGAAAGAAGGTAAACTGGTTGTGCCCACCAGTCAGGGGAAGAAGCCTCTCCAGCCGGGAGATCTTCTCTGTCGTCGGGAAGTGGTGAGTCGGTTCCGCAGGGCTCCACCGGTGGTGTCGTCGTGGTAGGTCGGCTCAGCTTCTCCCACTTCGGATTCTCAGGTCCTGTGGCGACTTCTGAAGTTCCAGTCCCAAAAGCCCTGCTTTTATGCAGCATACCCCCATTCAGCCTAGCTGTCAATCAAACATGCTAAGTGGTGAGCCGGACGGCTCACCACTTGGGCCAATCACACAAGAGTGGGACTTGTGTTACCAAGGTAACTCAGTCCAGGGTGCCTAAACCCCCTCCCACACCCCTGTGGTACCCAGACACAGTGGCACCACTTTTGGAGGCTTCTGTGGAGAAGCCGGCCAAAAAGTGGAACAAAGGGCTCGACTTGGGTTGGAGTCACAGAAGAGAACACAAACGCCATTTTAGAATCGAGTCTTGGCAAAAAATACCAACCGGCGAATTAATATTAAATAAATAAACCGGCGGTATGCTCGAGGCTATGAGAATGAAATAATTAAAGTTTGTAGCCTCGAACAATGGGAAAATCCCATAGGGAAATATTTGCGGTCGAATATAAAAAGTAGTATCCACTGCCACCAGCCAAAACTCGATCAGGGGGGACGGAGACGTGCCCCCTCGACTAACAGACCCCCGGGCAATCGAATTGCCCCGACCAGTACGTCCACAATATGATGGTTTGTACTGGTTTCTGTTAATAATTTGGGACTAGTAAAGCCAATGGTGACTTTATATGCCCTGGGAGACAGTAGTCAGTCATAGGGTATGGAGTCTATGGTGGGGTGTCACCATGACACCCTTGTGTTACGGCACGGAGGGTGCTGTGTAACACACATAGCAAAAACACATGAGACCCTATGGAGTAAAGGACCCCATAGCCCAAAAAACACATTAACAGTCAAAGCAACACCATAAATCATGTCCAAGAGTGGGAGAAAAAGAGTCTCACTCTTGGCAGGAGAAAAAAACAAACTCCAGAAATCCAGCAAAGCTGCTGGGGGACTCACTAGGTTAGGAAATTCAGCCTAAAGAGAGAATTCTCCCTAACACCTGTTTCTGGGGGACAGTAGTCAGCCCCAGAAAAATGGGAGTCAGGGGGAAGTCTCAAAGACAACCCTGTGTCACTGCACTGAAGGTGTTGTGTAACACACACAAAAAGTGGTGCACCTGGAGTAGGTGAGGCTCCAGTGCCCAAGATCACACAGAAAGTAGAAATACACATAGCAAAACACATGTAAGAGTGGGAAAAAAGGCTCACACTCTTAACAGGTGAAGAAAATAAACCCTAGTAATCCAGCAAAGATGGTGGGGGACTCTTTAGGTAAGGGAAATCAACCATGTATGAGAATTCTCCCTAACACCTACGCCCCCGGCACCACTATACCGGACTATGGTCATGGAAGGGGCTTGCAGCATATCTTTGCTTGGTGCACCTGTGAGTCACCAAGACAGGAGGAAGAAAACTCCTGACTGCGCAGACAGACACATACACCGTGCACAAATGTAATAAATAAAATAAATACGAACACAGGAGGGAGCGCGCTCCTCTCCCTGTGGGCCCACCGTTAACACTCTGAACTAAGCAGCGCAGGTACAGGACAACTGCTCCAAGGGCATGTGTCTTCCCCGGGAGTTCTTCTAATCACAGTACTTTATGGGTGAGAGTCCCAGACTCGCACAACACCTGATGTACCCCTTTACCAGGTTTTTCCAAACACGATTTCACCAGAAGGGGTATGATTCTTCCCTTATGCCTCCCAGCGTGCCTAGTGTACTCTCCTGCCAGGACTTTCACTTTATAATTCAAAGTTACTTCAATAATGTCCCAGGGGCCCTACTTCCCTGTTCGGGTTTCCCCAATGTTCATGTATTCTTTTGTTCAGTACACGGTATAACCCTGTAATCTCCCCAGCAACCCAGACCCTATACGTGGGCTCACCGTTTCTTGGAGGTAGCTTTGGTTTCCTTCACATCTGATGACTCGGTCTATGGTCAACTGCTAGTTCGGGCAAGCACTGTGCTTGCCCTATCATCTCTGCCACACCAATGGCTTTCTCTGGCAGCTCTCTTGGCTCCTGGCATTTTGGCGGCACACCTCCGACTCTTGGGCTTCTTGTGACAACGCTTCCAGTCGCTCTCCAACTCTCCAAAACAGAGTGTTTCCTATGTCTCTCTCAATCCTCGTCGGGCACAGCAAATGTCTCTGTCTCCGAGCCTCTGCTGGGAAAAGTCATTCTCTCCTCTCCGGTCTCCAGTCGATACTTGGAAAAGTTATTCTTCCCGTGTGTCACAGCTGTTGCATCTTTAAAATCCTGCCTCCAGTATGTGTGACGCTGAGGGCCAATCATGTTGTCTGTCAACTAGAATGCGTATCACAGTTCACAATATTTTTCATGGCTCTCCTCTTCTTCGTGTCAGTACTTGATGCTGTATTAGTTTTTAAGTATTCAAAAGTTCCAAGTTTCAGCGTTTGGGAGGGAGTTGTTATAATATGCCATTATGTCATGGGGGGGTGACGGGCTATCCCAAAAAGGAAAATGGGGATACCATGTCTCATCCGATGATGCTTGTCCTACCCTATGAGGGTTGCCTCCTCTCATGTGATCCTCCCTCATATAGCCACCCCCATGGTCAGGATCAGGTAGCAGCTGCTGTCCCCTGGGCACATGAGGAGAGGCTACCTGAGGGAAAGGAGTGATGACATCATCAGATCTTACACTAAGAACTCAAACTAAAGTGAGAGGGGCATGGTTCTTCAAAGTTTATAAATTGAAGTTCTTTCCCAATTCACCAAAGTTCCAAATTGTGCACAAAATAAACTTCCAATTGGTTTTCACTTGTCTTCCAAGAGTAGTCGGCTTCGCATCAGTTTCAGTATATACATATATTTCACAAGTCTTACTGTTAGACGGATGACTCCCTCTCCCTAACCTTTCCACATCCAAAATGCCAAGGTGGACAATCCTCTTCCCCAGGTCTTTTTCAGGCTTTAATTCACAGTTCCAAAAAGATGGGCACCCTGGTATCCTCTTCGGCCAGGGACTGCTGTTTTTCATATGTGGGTCTCGGACCCCTTGATTCGCAGCCCCGGTATACTCTCCCACCGGGGTCTACCTCTCTCAGATGGGGGTCCCAGAACCGTTTTTTCAACTTCTCTTTTGCATGGGTCCTAGATCCTGCATAATGATTCTTCTGATTTGGACCCCATACCCATTCAACATAGTGGCCCTCATTATGACCCTGGCGCTAAGCGTTTAACGGCGCCGTGAAAGGCTGCGGCGCCGTTAAACACTTAGCGCCTTACTACGAGGTCCCTTTGCGGGACCCGACCTTAACGGCTGGTCTACACCAGCCGTTAAAGTAGGGACCCGCAAAGGGACCTTGGTGCTAAGTACGGTACCACAATTTGCGGTACAGTACTTAGCGCCTTCCCCATTCCCATAGAGCCCTATGTGGCGAAAATGGGAATTGGGAAGGGCCATGGTTCAATGGGGCATTACCACCACGCCAACCTTGGAATGGGGTGGTAATTCCCCATTGAACCATGGCGGACCTGTTACAACACCGGCACCAACCATGGTGCTAATAGCGCCATGGTTTAGCGCCGGTGTTGTAATGAGGGCCAGTGTCTCTTATTTGGGTCCCAGGCCCTCTTAACGCGGTTCCTCTTGGATCTTTCAAACTCTCAAGCAGCACCAGCTGGGAATGACTCCATTCCCCTGGCTATAACGTTCATAAGGCAAAAAGGTATGAGTCTTCACCTTGCCTTTGTCAAACCGCCCCCCCTACCCCATAGCATCATGTTTTCAATCTATTCCCTTGCCTGGTGTTCCCAGACTACCCAGTACTAGGACTATGACGATTCATATTGAGGCAGATTTCAAACAAAAGATATTCATTTTGCCACTGCTCTTTAGCTTTGGGGGTATACTTGGTTCACTAACCTGCCAGGCCTCTCACAAGTCCGTGTGGGGGCAGTTAGGTAATGTGCCTGGCGTCTCGGTGTGGTTACCCGCTCTTGTTCTTTGGGGTTGATTCTATTGTGGGCAGGTGGGGTATTCACTTGTGGTTGGCAGTTGGAGGTGGTGTTTTTTTTTTGGTTAAAAATCAAAAGATTATTCCAAGCTGCGCTTTATGTGTTGATTCAAGCATACGATGGATAGATGGCGAATAGGCAATTGGCGCTGGAGGCATGCATCCTCCTGAGTTGAATATGCTGGTCTGAAAAATCCAGCCAACATGCGCAGGGTCCTAAGCCTTACAGGGAGTGCCATGGTGCTAAGATTCTCTTTCTTCAAGAAACGCATCTAATGGGGAGGATGAATGAGATCTTTGCTAAATCATGGCGGGCGGGGGGTCAGGTTCTTTACTTCATATTCTTTGTATGCTCGTGGGGTATTGATTATTATTCATAGGTCATTGGGGGTTCCGTCCGCTGCATCGTGAATGTAACCGTAAGGGAAGATATGTAATTGTATCAGGAATTTTGGCTTGTCACCTTTGTGAATGTGCATGGCCCGAATGTTGATTACCCTGTATTCTTTGACTCTTTGTGGGTTAAATGTCTGGCTTATTTACACACGCAACTGATTGTAGTTGGTGACTTCAATACAATATTAGAGACACTATGGGATAGATCTAGTCTGGGTTCGAAGCCGCTATCATTCACGGCAAGGGAGATCCATGAGGCTATGGTCAATCTTGGGTTGATGGATTTATGAAGGACTTTACATCCCGAACAAACAGAGTACTCATTCTATTCCTCCGTTCATGATATGAGGTTTAGGATAGATTATATTATGGTGGGACCAGAATTTGTTCAGAATTCGCCGAGCTGCCGTATGCTGCCAAGGACGTTGTCGGATACTTTTTCGATTGTGTGGCAGTTTCGCTTAGAGAATTTAGTAATTGCTAGGCCCCGCTGGCTTTTTAAGGGCCATGTACTCTTAGACATAGTGTACTGGAGTGAGGTGCATGAGGCGATTACCTACTTTTTCACCAACAAAGCTGGGTCTGTTGCTTCTATTGGAACTCTTTGGGAAACAAACTTCAAGATCTAGTCTAGTGATGGGGGTAGGCCTTCTGGTGATAACGTAGCTGTGATTAGGGTAGCCTTTGACCAGTTCAGGAATGAGGCCGACAGGGAAGTGAGATTTCTTGTGACCCCTCATTTGGCACAGAGATATGAGGAGGGAAGACCGGGAAGGTACTGAGGGGGGAGAGGGGCCAAACAGACATCCAGGGGATGGCGTGCTGGGACGGGCGCTGACCTGATTCTTGAGGTATTTACATTGTTTAACGCTAAATAGTATGAAGCCAGAGAAAGTGTGAACCAAGAATCCATGCAGCTCTTCGTGTCAGGGTGCTGCGTTGGCAGAATTTAATACTGTGGTTGAGGAATTGCTGCGTACTCCCAGCTCTATTGAGGCTATATTGAAAGCGATTAAAGTTCTCCCAACCTCTAAGGCCCTGGGTACTGATGGAATCACTTTGGAGTTTTTTTAATATTATGGCTCCAAGGTGGCTCACTATTTAATCCAAGTATGGAAGGAAGCCCTGCAGTCGGGCTCATTGCCAACTACAATGCATGATGGTGTGATTGCCTTGATTTTAAAGCCTGATAAGGACCCGATGGAGTGTGCCTCTTACAGGCCAATATCCTCATTAATTTGGACACACAAATATTTTCTAAGATATTTCCGGATAGGCTTCTCCCCCTTCCCTCCCTCTACTGTGCACTTGGATCAATTGTGTTTCATCCTGGGCCGTTTTACGGCACTCAATCTTCAGAGATTATTTGCAGTTCTGGCCCAGATTGATCCTTCTATGCAAGAGATTGGAGCGCTCCAAGATATGGAAAAGGCGTATGACTCTGTTGCATGGGATTATTTGTTTAGTTTTGAGGAGGGTGGGAGTACAGGCATATTACTTACAATGGCCCTCATTACAACACCAGCGCTAAACCATGGGGCTATTAGCACCATGGTTGGTGCCGGTGTTGTAACAAGTCCGCCATGGTGAAATACCGCCCCATTCCAAGGTTGGCGGGGCAGTATTTCCCCATGGCCCTTGCCCATTTTTGCCGTATAGGGCTAAATGGGAATGGGGAAGGCGGCAATTACGGTACCACAAATTGCGGTACCGTAATTGCCTGCGAGGTCCCTTTGCAGGTCCCTACTTTAACGGCTGGTCCAGACCAGCCGTTCAGGTCCCGCAAAGGGACCTCGTAGTAAGGCGCTAAGTGGTCAACGGCGCTGCAGCCTTTTACGGCGCCGTTAACCACTTAGTGCCTGGGTCATAATGAGGTCCAATGTGTTAAAGTCCTGTATTCTGGGGTTACTGAGAGGATAGGCCTCTTGGGCAAACTCTCAGCATCTTTTGCGCAGGGACGTGGGACACGCCAAGGGTGCCCATTGTCACTACTGTTATTTGTAATTGCCATGGAGCCACTCGCAGTTCACTTGAGAACACTTCACACTATAAAAGACCCAGACTATAATTTACCCCCACTCTCATAGGAGGTAGAGGAATTTGGTATAGAGTATCTGGTTTGCGAGTAGACTTGTCTAAATCGATTCGGTTCCCAATAAATGAAGTCACACGGAAACTCCAGGTAGCAGAGCGATTCCGTGCGAAGCAGACGTCCATGCAATACCTGCGGGGTGAAAGTCAGCAGGAATAGATCGCAATTAATTAAAGACAATTACGGTGCTTACTTGGAATCACTTTGGGGTCAAATGAATCTGTGGTCTGCTCTTCTGATGTCCTTATGGGCCAAGTAGCGATTATTAAAATGGTGATCCTCCCTAAGTTTTTGTACCCCTTTCTCAATATCCTATGTGGCCTGTGTCTCAGTTTTTGAAAGAGTTGAGGTCGTGGCTAATAAGGATTGTGTGGGGCTCAAAAACTACCAGAATTAAATGGGAGTCCCTCACAAGTCCGTGGGAGCAGGGTGGGTTTATTGTGTCGGATATGGAGTTATACTTCCTTGCCGTTCAGGTGTAATTTGCTTCATAATGGATGCACGGGTCTTTGCCATTTCCACATGTTCAGATCGGGGGAGGGTCAGTTGTTGAGGTAGGGGAGTGGGATGTTGAGTGAAGAAACTGCATTTTATGGCTTGTACGTAACCACTGTTGGTAGGTGGGTGCTTAAGGATGTTAGCTAGAACCATGGTATTTCTTTTATCTTGTGACTTGTGCATGCACTCTCCATGTTCAATCATTGTAATTGGGGAATTGATTATATTGAATGTGTACTTAAGGTGTGGGGATTGACCAAATACCATGAATGTATATTCATTTGTGTACTCATGATTTGTTGTCCGGTTGGTGAACCGTTATAAATAAAGTTTGCCTGAGTAGCTCTCTCCAATGATAATAGAGGAGGCGAGAGGCTTTCAATACAATATCTAGCCTTCTGGTCGGGATCACAACCAAGACACCCTTCTTCTCCTGAACGGGATAATGGGTACAAGGAATTTTGTTATAGGATCCCTCAGTACTCTGCTGTTTACTCCAAATGTAATATATGTGATTTTGTACCGTATGCAGGGCAATGTCTCGCGGGGTGCCCATACTCTTTGCAGTAGTAACACAAGAGGGTTGTGGGTAACTGCTGAGGGAGGAGGTTGTTGCAGGTTATATAGCTGCATGTGGTTGAAACCTAACACCAATCTTCTCGGGTGATGATGGAAAATGGTCAGAGCACACGTGGCCATCTCTATTCTCCTGATCTATAGCCCCAGGAGATGTCATTTCTCTAGGAACAAGAGATAACAAAGGTATTGGGTCAAATTCTTCTTCTACTTTAGACCCCAGCTCTCTAGTGAAGAGCCAGCGTGTCACTGGAGACATAGAGGGGCTAATGTCTACTCTGGTGGGTGTTATAACAAGGATTTCCCAGACCTGGAGAATGGGTTGAGTATTTTCGCTTGGTTGTTCGGGGGTTATCATCTCGGAGAAGGACTTCAACATTTCCTGGTTCTTCCATCTCCCTAGACTTCAGCCTTACATAAGATGTACTAAGACCCCAGATGGTTCACCCTCTTTTGCTCCTCCCAGCTGGGAACTATCTTTCTTAAAAGGAGGAGTTTTAGGGTTCTCCGGTCCACTGAAGTGAATAGAGAGTTTGCCCATGTCGTCCTTTTCCTGATAGGGACTCACATTCCTATGTACTCGTAAGGTCTCAAAAACCAACTTCCCCACCAACTCGCCCCTTTGGATCTTAATGGGAATGATGAGAAGTTCAAAAGAAAAATTGTATTTCCTCCCTATTGGACAGAGGAGGTAACAATTGTATCTTTCTTCCTTCGCTACGTGGTCCCCAAGGCATGTATGTGAGAAAGCTAGGGGAAATGGTTATCTGTACATCCAGAGAGATTATAGTCTCATCTCTCACAGGGACTAGGTAAGGACTAAAGATGATGTAAATGTTCCCCTCCACAGTTTTTTCTCACCGGAAGAATGGTTTGGGAGTATTAAATGGAAGGTAACCCTCATTCTAAGGTGTGGATTGATATGGGGTTGATCAGTCTCCAGGTCTAGGACCTTCTGGGGGGAAGATGACGTTGGTCATCTCTTTTCCTGCTGTAGCAACCATGGGGCTAAAACGTTTTGTCATCTGGTTTGGTAGTTTTGAGGGTCCCCCAGTCTGTATCGACCAGGTCACATCCCACACTTGACAACATATGTAAGGTGTGCAGAAGTAAGGCGATTGATACAGGTGGTATGCCTCTTTCCAAAAACATTTAAGGAAAAAGGGTTGGGAGAAATACCCATCTTTCCCCAATACTTAGAGGTGTTTCCCTACCGCGAAACAATAAACTAATGTATCAGTCAGGATGTCAAATGAATATAAGGCAATCATTGTTTCAAAACCCTATTTCTACCCCGTACACTAAGAACTGAAACTAAAGTGAGAGGGAGATGGTTCTTTAAAGTTTATAACCTAAAGTTCTTTCTCAATTCACCAAAGTTCCAAATGGTGCACAAAATAAACTGCCAATTGGTTTTCACTTGCCTTTCAAGAGTAGTCATCTTCGCATCAGTTTCAGTATATATATATATATATATATATATATATATATATATATATATTATTCACCAGCCTTGATGTTAGGGGATGACTGCTTAACTTTTCCAGGCCCAAAATGCTAAAGGGGAAGACCAGGCGGAGGAGAGGGGCAATCCTTGCAGCATACTGCTACAAGGAAGACGACTCATATGGTAATTCTTATATGGGTTTGGTAGTCTGTGGATTTCCCATTCCCACCGACTTCTTTAATCTCACTCGGGTTCCCGACCGTAATTTTCCAATCATTGCCTTCTGTTATGCCACTGGGCCAAGGAAGCATACCTTGGATGCAAGACCCTCTTGCCAACTGCCCTGCATCCCTACCGGGCCTGCCAAAAGCCCCTGTGCCTGTGTTTAGGATCGGTCAGGGATCTGGTTCTCCCAGGGATCGGCTCTTCTTTGCCAGCGTCTCGGGTCTGCGCTTCGCTTTCTCTCCTTTGGGAAGTGATTAGTGGACCACCTTGTTATGGTTGGGCTAACGCTCTGCTCAAGAGGATGGACATGGAGGTCTCTTCCAGCTTGACATCTTCAGAGCTCCCACGGCTGCTGACCGGCATCCACCTTCCTTCTCATCAGTAACACAGGTTTGAATCTCACACGTTACGCGTGCAGCAGACCTGCAGTCTCCTACGGTTGATCGTCTCCCCTTGTTTAGTCCATTACATAATGTTGCCAGAATTGTCTGGCCTCATTGTGTAAGTTCTTCTTTTTTGCTGCCAACTCATCCCAGTTTTCTTGGGTTTTGGATGTTGAAATTCATCTCAGTACTTTCAGTAAGGTCTATTTTATTGTAACAGTGCATGGGTCTACTGCGTACAGAGAGGTTGACAGAGGAAAGAGGAGTGTGAGGTTGTGATGTTTTTGTCTGGGCTGTACCCTAGGTGGTCGTCTTTATCCCATCAGGGGGGTCCCTCCCCATTAGATCCCCCAGCATTATACTACCCCCGGGCAGACTATCGGGTAGCAGCCTCACCTCACTGGCCCCATGGGAAGGGACTCACCATAAGGGAGAAGTTACGACATTTAGAGATTTGTCACATTATGCTAATTCGTTGGTAAAAATGCCAGCTAAAAGAAGCTGTGATAAGGTTAAAAGAAATCCTCTCGTGGGGGATGTTGGTTGCTCTACTGTGGCCAATGAGACAAGTGAGCACATCTCTGTCTGTGATAGACACAGGAAAAAACATAAATTAAAAAAAACGCTAAATATTTTCAATCAAGCATCCCTTGCAATGGCCCAGATAATGTGAATTTAATGACTTCTCAACCCATGGTAGATATAGTTACTTTATCAATGCTGGAGACCATAGTATATTCTGCCGTGTCCCATGGGGAAAACTCTTTCTTGACACCAACTGACAATGGCGGTCATTACTACCTTGGTGCTAAGTGCACCAACTTTACCACCATGGTGGATGGCGGATTTACCGCCCCATTCCAAGATGAGTTGGGCAGTAAATCCCCATTTCCCCTTCCGCATTTTTGACCCATAGGGCATAATGGGAGTGGGGAAGGCGCTAATTACGCCGCCGTAAATTACAGAGGCGTAATTAGCACCATGGCGGGTAAGCGCCATGGACTTTAACGCCTGCCAAAAGCAGGCGTTAAAGTGGGAATCCGGCGTTAAGGGTTAACGCCGGGGTTGTAATGACCTCCAATAACTCACTTCTTAATTTGTTATAGTCTGCAACGTGAGTATTTTGGTTTTCTCTTACATAGCTCCCCTATTCAGCAGGCTGATATCGCTAGTAACATCATTGGTTTCAGATTTATTTCAATTGCCGGATTTAGTTAAAATTGTTGATGATTTAGAGGAGCAGAATAAGTATACATCTTCATTTCGCTCCGAGCCGGGGTCAGCATGCGATGAACAGATGGAGATGCTTACGAACATCTCCAAGAAACAGATGATCTTTGTAACGCTGTTGCAAGGATAGTGGGTGTTAATCTTGAAAACGGTATACCTCACAATGATCACCAATGTGAGGAAAGAGGGCATATAGAATCATTGGTCTGTGTGTCGAGGGACGCTTTGCCAAGTGCTACACCTACCACAAAGGGTTCTATTTATATGGGAGGCACAGACGATCCTGTCTCCTTTTCTCCTGTTTATACAATGTATATTTCCAACAATTCTCCAATTCCTTTTAAACGTAGAGAGCATAGGAAAGATACACGTAACAAAAGAAGCACAGCAAAAAGTGGCGACCTTTCTAGTGTATCATGTCCTTATAAGCCTTCATGATTGACAGCGTCTGCATTAGCTAACATCTCATATAATAACATGGAGTGTATACCTACTGCTAATAGTTTTGATGTGCTTATGCCCCAGATGAACGTAATCAAATCTAAGAACTTAAAGGCTGTTCCACTTTGGTCCCTCTTGATAGCTGGCTTTAAAAGTCTACAGCAAACTAAAAGTTGTGGTAATTGATACCAGTACGCTTCACCAACTGAAAATTGTTTATTGGATTCCGAAGGGACTCTATATATAACTTTGGATGGGGTTAATCAAGTTACATTTACTATTCCTGTTTCAGATGCTTCTCAGGATGCTACTTCTATGTGGGAAAGGTCCTAAATATGGATCTGGTTTCGGAGGAGAAAGAATTTTGATGAACTCTACGTGCAATTTGGAGGTTTCCCCCTTGGTTGGGAGGACAATGGACAGTCATCTAGGTGAGAAAGGGGAGCCAATCCCAGCAAACCAGACACAGCCTGCAACAAGTGTTGCGGCGTAAGGAGTCTATTGTCATGGGCAAAGGTGGGTACACACAAGTTACAATACAGACACATAATCTTTCACATCACCTTGAAGAGGTGCACAGAGAGCGCAGAAATCGACCGAGTCCCAAGCCTGTGGGTATCAGCTCTAACCAATCACAATTTAGAATCCCAGGGGTGGATGGCAAGAACCAATGGTAAGCCTACTACTCGGCAACAATGTGATAGTTTCTTGGGGATGCAACAGGACAGCCACCTGATATGTAAGAGTCAGTAGAATAACTTATATAGGTGATCAAATAGGATATCGAACTCAACTCACACTGGTTGGGTTTCTGGAGAAGGGCCCAAGGGACGACGCCAGTCATACAAAACTGGCTTGCCCGCTATGAAACAACAAGATATACCAGAATCTTCCAGTGTTATTGTATGGATCACTGTTGGGTTTAATTTGCAATAAACCGCAGCTTGTTCTTGCCGCCTGAGTCCTCTGTTTATTAAGGGGAGGGTGTTGTGCCCTCTCGCTCTGGCATACTTGGGAGTCCCACCAAACAATGAGCCTCATTCCGGATTTGGAGCTAACCATGGAGTAATTAGCTCCATGGTTTCCTCCGAAACCGTCCCAAATCCAGCATGGTGAATGGAGTAATTACTGGTCCATTCCAGGGTTGGAGGGACCTGTAATTCCCCATTCACCTTTTGCCCTTCCCCATTCCCGCCCCATAGGGCTCAATGGGAATGGGGAAGGAGGTAATTACGGCGCCGTAATTACCTCCGAGGTACCTTTGCGGGTCCCGTACTTTACTCCTGCTAAAAGCAGGAGGTAAGGGATTACCGGAATCAGCAACCTTACCCGTGCCGGTAATTTCTTATCTCCAACCTCGGAATTACCCCCAATGTCTTTATTAGATAGATGCAATTAGTAAAGTATATGTTGGCAATGTACTTGGCATTCCCACAGGCGCTCGATTAGCTTGTCAATTCTGGGTATTAGGTAGTTATGGAAGGCCAAGATGGAATTCAGCCTTCGAAAGCGGATGCAGAATCTCCAAGAATCGTATAGTTTTGCGACGATGACAACAGGTGAGGATAACGGTCTCTCTGGTGGACCAATGGCACCCAGTTTGAACATCTCAACTTCTTCTGTTAAGCTTTCCCTGCTAACTTCAGGAATTTAATAGGATTCAAAGTTGACTAGTTTCCCTGGAGGTGTTGCGATGAATGGAAGAAATGTCACTGTCCCTAGTTCTTCTGAGAATACCTTGCTGAAGCAAATAAGATCACTTTTCCGTTGTTGACTTAAGAGTGTTGCCATTGTGACAGTAATGAGCTTCAGCAAATGTATGCTTTTGCATAGCATAGCTCGGATCTTTGGCATCTAGAAGGATGGGGAACCATGTTTCAAGATCTTCTACTGTCTATACCATTTGGAATTCATGTAATCAGAAGTGGGTAAAAATACAAGTACGCTGTAGCCCACAGCAAAGGACCTAGACATAGCACATGGGTCGCAAATCTTTTTACTGAGCTTTTGATAATAGTTAACAATCTCTCTAACTGTCTTCATGTGGTACCTCAATAAGCTGGGGGTTGGGATATGGGTGGGACTGCCTCCTCTCTTTCTCTGCCCACATTTCCTATAACAAACCTCTAAGTTCTCTGCCATTCAATAACTCTAAAGGGGACTAGCCCAATGATGACTGGGGCATTTTCCATACGGCAAAGAGGGCCCAGGGTACCATGAGATACTGATTCTTCGCATCTATTTCCACCAGTATTATTAATATACGCTGAAGGGTTTGGTTTAAGCATTCCACAAACCCATCTGTCTGGGGACGGTATATGTATGCGTGAAGGGTCTTGATGTTCAAAATGCCCTTCACTGCCTGCTTAAGAGAGGACATGATGGTCGTACCCTGATCATTTAATAGTTCCTTTGGAAAACCTACTCAGGACAGAAAAAAGTATGGAGTCATCTTGTTCCTTAAGGGAAACGGTAGCGTAATCCAAGATTAGCAAGACACAATTATTACCCAGTGTGGAGGGGTCACACTATATCCACAGCTATCTGAGAGAATGGGACCTCAACGATCAGGAGAGGTAGGGGAGCACAGGGTGGTCTCCTGGAAAATTGCACAGGCCTGACTTATCAGTGTAAACGACTAGCTAGTAAAATGTGATATACATGTGGTCATGGATCTTTCCGACTACCTAGTGCTCTACTGTTAAGTGGGAAACTCCATAAATATCTTCCTATGACACCTAGGAATAACTAGTTGGCTTCTCCTAACTCCTTCTCTTCCCACCTAACCCTGATACAGTAACCCCCCCCCCCTTACAAGAAAAAGAAAGGTCTGTTTATGTACACAACAGGGCATTTCTCTTCTGGGATGGCTCTCTCCAATCCCTCTGCATTCTGATTGTTTGTTGCACAAACGATAAATCTTGTGGGGTGGTGGTATCTGCTTTAGACTGGGGATGCTTGTTTTAAGTTACCAGCCCTCCCAAAACAAAGGTCACCTTTATGTATATTGGAATGTCTTTCTACTTCACGCCACTGGGACATCACAGTTAATCAAGGATTCCCTTGTCGATGCGCACCCATGTCTTTCAGCATTGTGTATCAGTGCCTTCCCCTCTTCCTGGTAGTCTAGGTTAATGATCCGGAACACGTGCCCAGAGTGTTTTGAAGATGGGCTAGACTTGGCTGCTAACATAGTAGCTGCCTTTGGGTGGTGTGATGACTCGGTCGAGTAGAAACTAGTCTCATTTCTTGGCTAGAAATTGTTATGGTGCTTAAACAGGCCAAACTGAATAAATGGGGGCGTAGCACATTCTGTTAGCCTTGCAATTGGTCATTCAGACTCAGGAGGAAGGTGGCATTCATTGTAACTGACTCAAACAAAACCTAGGCTAAGCTTACCCCAACTATTAGGCCCTATCCTTTAAAGAAAATCACAAAAGGATGTTGTTACAAACCACAAAGTCCAGAATCATATCATAGCATGAATTTGGTCTCCACCACTTCCAAAAGAAATAAAAATCCAACTGATGTATACAGAGGCCTAATGCCTTAACGAGTGATGGCAGCTCGCTTCTGACCGTCCCGTGGTGGCTACCTCAATGAGGCTCCTGGACCCATGCATACACCGCCAACAAATAGCCTTAAGTGGCTCTTGTACCTCAGCTTGGGGTCTCACTTCCCACTCTTCGTTTCAGGGCCACTTTACTCGGGAAGTCCTCTCTCCTGCCAGACGATGGAACCTTCTCTGTAGCCCACTGACCCCCGCCATTGGCATTTCACTCCATTCAATCCAGCCTGGGCCCTTCTTCCTTCCACATCACATGGGGATGGTGGTGTCTTTTCCCCTACACCACATTTTGGGACTCTTACTTTGTTCCCCACCACATTGTGATCTTGCCACTTTCTGACAGTCTTTTGGCACCAATAGGTTCACCCTGCCCCAGGGACCTTTCTCACCGCAGCTTGGGGATCTGCTGGGCCCAACCACACTTCAGGTCTTCTCACCCTTGCCCCACCATGGGAGGATAACTTACCCATCCCTGGGGCTACTCTTTCCGCAAAGGCAGTAGTACCCCCCCCCAGGCCAGGACCATGCCAATTGGACAGAATTCAAGTAATCCTCACCACAGGTTCTCATTAACCCAGACTTCCTTCCCTTGGGCCTCATTACACGGTAGGCAACGAGCTATGGCTCATGCCGGTAAAATACCGGCACCGCCTTGGCGGAAAGGGGATTTACCGCCCCATTCCAAGGTTGGAGGGGCGGTAAATCCCCCTTCCACCATTGCCCTTCCCCATTCCCATTTCTGCCCCAAAGGGCTCTATTGGAACGGGGAAGGCGCCAATTACAGCACCGCAATTAGCTCTGAGGTCCGTTAGCGGGTTGGATTTTAACGCATGCAAAAATCAGGCGTGAAATCCCCCAACCCGCAAAGGGACCTCGTAGTAAGGCGGGAAGGATTTACCGATATTTTACTGGTAAATCCCTACCGCCATCCGTGTAATGAGGCCCATTTTATCTTCAAAACCTCCCTTCTGATCTAGCAACTCCAGCACCATCCACTTTAGGAAACACTCCCCCAACGCATGTCCACCTTTATCTTTCTTACATGAGCCGCTTCATTAGGTATTCTCAGAACAGACCACGGGCCTCATTACAATTTTGGAGGCAGTCATGCCCTTAATAAGGGCATGGCTGCCTCCAAAATCATGTCCAGTTCCCCTGAATGGGGAAATACCAGGCCATTCTGAGTATGGAGGGCCAAGTATTTCCTCCTTCAGGGAACCCGGGCACGGTTCTTCCCCAATCGAGCCCTCATAGGGCTCAATGGGAACGGGGAGGGAGCTAACAACGGGCCCATCGTTAGGTCCCTGGTCCCCTTGTGGGGCCCGCTATGAACGTCTGGAAAAACCAGACCTCCGGAGCCGGTCCCGCAAGGGGACCTCGTAATATGTTGCCAGGCGGTGAAAGTGCTCAGAATAAATGCCAAAGTAAGCATTTGCATTCAAAAACCCTGCTTTTAAACAGACACTCTCCTCCCCAATAGGCGTGGACCTGAAATGAACTGAAACATCCAAATAATCAAGAAAATACATTCTTGCACACATCTGCTTGGTATAGTAGAGAACACGATAAACAAACCTTGCGTTTAAGTTAGGGATTGGTACCTAATTGAATGCATCATAACAGTATATTGCACTATGCAACAGAAATCTAAAGTGTATCAACAAAATAGACGAGGGTCAGGAGCAGGTGTGAATGTAATATTTGGGAATAAGTTCCTATGTATATAATTCTAACACCAATAGGAAAAAAATGAACGAAGGAGAAACTAACGGGACAATGGCCACCACATTCTCAGTCATCTGCCCAGAAACCAAAAGTACCCGCGTTCATTAATTTTTCTCTCGCAAACTCCCACAACTGCTGCAAAATGAGAGGATCGTCCGTGCCTAAAGTGAAGCCAGCGAAGTCCTCAAACTCTGTGGCTGTTTCGGGGATGCGGCCCTTTAACGAGAAGGAGACCAGTTTCTCTTTCATTTGTTCTACGGTCAGGGGGGCGGCCATTTCCCCGGTTAGTATTGGCATGTGTAATATTTCTGACACCACAAACATCCACAACTGCCGCACAATCAGAGGTTCGTCCGTGCCTAAAGTGAAGTGAGCGAACTTCCGAAACTTTTCCACCGTTGTGGGGAGTCGGCTGCGCTTTGAGATGGAGACCAGTTTCTCTTTCATTTGCTCTACGGTCAAGGGGGCCAGTGAAGGATTTAGTTTTTCCGACAGCACAAACTCCCACAGCTGCTGCACAATCAGAGGTTCGACCACGCGTAAAGAGGACTTAGCGAAATTCCGAAACTTTTCCATGGTTGTGGGGATGCCGCCGCCGCCCAGCTCTGATAGGGAGACCAGTTTCTTTTTCATTTGTTCTACAGTAAAGGGGTTTGGTGTTAGAGGATTTAGTTTTTCTGACCACACAAACTCCCACAGCTGCTGCAAAATTAGAGGTTCTTCCGTGTGTAAAACGTTGTAGGCGAACATCCGAAACTTTTTAAACGTTCTGGGGATGACGACCCGCGTTGACAGGAAGACCAGTTTCTCTTTCATTTGCTCTACGGCCCGGGTCTCGGATGTTGACCCGGCGCCATCGGTACTCTGGCTGGGGGGCAACCCCACCTTCTCCGGCTTCATCGTGAGCCTCCCCCCTGTCAGCACCGCTTCAGGGAGCGGTCCCGCAGCCTGCCTCTCCGCCGCTATTGCCTTAGCGGCTGCTTCCCACTCCGCCGAGGGCTTGGCGGCTGCTTCCCTCTCTGCCGATGCCTTGCCAGCCGAGGCTAACCTCTCTGCTGATGCCTTGGCAGCGGCTGCTTCCCACTCCGCCGAGGCCTTGGCGGCTGCTTCCCTCTCTGCTAATGCCTTGGCGGACACTAACCTCTGCGCCGCCAACACCTCCGCCGCTGCTTTCTTCCTGGCGGCTGCTTCCCTCTCTGCCGATGCCTTGGCGGCCGCTTCGCTCTCCGTTAAGGCCACCAGGTGCTGGCCGCTGATGTACAGGGGCCCGGCGCCCGCCACGAGCCAGAAAGTGACGGGCGGGGTCAGCTCCAGGCCCCCCAGGTACACGGAGGTCAGAAGGGAGGGATGGAGGGTGGCCACAGGCACTCGTGCTACCGAGCCCTGCTGGGTCTCCCCCTCAACCTCCAACACGTGCAGCACGTCCCGGGCTCCGAGGCCCAGGCTGACCGTGCGCAGGGTGAGCTGCTCCCTCAGGTCATCGCCGCCCCCGGGGAAGGAGACCTTCCTCCTTGTGCCACTCAGCCCGCAGCCGAAAGGGAAGCTGTGCGTGCGCAGACGTGCCTTGCTCTCCTCCACGGCCGCCCGGGCCTCCATGTGCAGAGGCGCCCCCATTTCCTCCGCACCCGCCCGGGTCTCCATGTGTAGAAGCGCCCCCATTTCCTCCGCAGCCGCCAGGGACTTCATGTGCAGAGGCGCCCCCCTCTCCTTCGCAGCCGCCAGGGGCTTCATGTGCAGAGGCGCCCCCCTCTCCTTCGCAGCCGCCAGGGGCTCCATGTGCAGAGGCGCCCCCCTCTCCTCCGCAGCCGCCAGGGGCTCCATGTGCAGCACTGGGTCACCGAGACGCTCTGCAAGAAATAGCACGTCAACACTCAGCGCCGGAAGCGGCGCCGCGGGACACGGACTGTACCGGAAGTGAGCGAGTTCTCAAGTTACGAGAGAGAAGATAGTGTCTGATAGTTCCCATGCGAGAAGCGGACCTTAGCAACGTCCCGCCTACTCTCCTTCACGTGACTTTGGCCACATTTTGTCCCCTACCATCACGTAGCGTCTGACGTCATCGTGATTCTCGTGAGCGGAACTGGGAAGGCTTCTGTTCCAAGAGCAGCAGGAATTGACATGCTTTTGGGTGGCTGAGATTAAGATTGGATACCGGGAAAGTTCCTGCAAAACACCATATGGGGATGGAGGAGGAGAAAATTACGTTTTACTTTAAAAATCATTTTGTCATTTGTATTTGGTTTGAACAAAACCTTTACAAACATTGGGCCTCCTTACACGGTAGGTGGTAAGGGTTTACCGGTACCAGTATTTTACCAGTACCGGTAAATCCTTACTGTTAAATGATCGAACTGGGCAATGTTTGCAGTTAAGAGCTTGTTTATTCAAGTTTAGCTCAAGCGACAGCAGGCACCACCTCTGAAGGCAGGACCCAACTGAACACCTTCAGAACTTCATAGAAAAACACTCCAAATCATAACACTCTAAGAATACTCATGACTCGCATGGAACAATGAATAAGAAACATGAACAGAACATTGTGAATGGTCAATTCCACACTCAGAACTATATATCCTTGTTAGTACTTGTTCACTCCGTGTTTACCTAATAACAATTAGTGTATGTAAACACAACACTTACCGCCTTACTAAGAGGTCCCTTTGCGGGGTGGGGAATTTAACGCCTGCTTTTTGCAGGCGTTAAAAACCAACCCGCAAAGGGACCAGTGGAGCTAATTACGGTACCGTAATTAGCGCCTTCCCCATTCCATAGAGCCCTATGGGGCAAAAATGGGAATGGGGAAGGGCAATGGTGGAAGGGGGAATTACTGCCCAGCCAACCTTGGAATGGGGCGGTAATTCCCCTTTCCACCAAGGCGGTGCCGGTATTTTACCGGCATGAACCATGGCGCTAATAGCACCATGGTTCACCACCTTCCGCGTAATGAGGCCCATTGACTTTAAAATCCTCATAAATATAAATACACATTAAAATCACATTCTCTGTTGAAAAAGTTTACAAAAGTGCATAACAGTGGAATTTTGATACACAAGTGTGTAGAGGCCTCTAAGGACGACAGGACACTCAGATGGGTTCTAACTGTCTTTATTAATAAGACAAATTGGTAGGCGTAACTTGTCCTTGGGCAGGCTAGGGGATTTACTCACAGTTTCTGTCTTGGCCTCCCAGTTACTTCTCTGGAGGCAGAGTGTGTTCATGGATGGCACGCTGTAAACTTCTAGGGCCCCCATGTGGCCTCCTGTGGCATTGGACTTATGCCCTGGAAGCTGAACTCAAGGCTTCTGCTGGGCCTCACTTATGTTGGCCCCTTAACAGGAGCAGCGCTGTCAGCCGACCTGTTGGTCTCGCGCTCTGCCAATTCTGCCACAACATTCTCTGCACATTCTCCCGTGGAGCGTGGGCTCGCGTGTTCTCGTTGCGTCGAGATCTCGCGAGATCGCGCTCCCACGATCACGTGACGTCCCCACACACCTCCTCTGCTGGGAAAAGGATGGATGGTCATTCCATGACAAAGTCTGAAAACTTGCTGGGTTTCCTTTTCTCTCTCTGAGGTCTGCCTTGATCTGGAAACAGGGCAGGTGTGCGTGATTCAGGTTCTCCTTGTCTAGCCTTTGACTCCCTGAGTGGGGTTGGGGAGTTGGCGCTTGAGAACTCATCGCCGTGGGGTGACTCCGAGGCATCTCTTCCTGACTGGTGAGGGTTTTCAGATGGCTCTTGTTGGTCTGGGTCTTCTCCGGTTTCTCAGTGTGGCTGCTCAGTGGATCCTTTTCTGCGGTACATGGCCACCCTTTCTAGATTCCATTTCCTTCTGTCGCTGGTGCAAATGTGGTTTGACCCTTTCTCGATGACTTCTATGGGACTGCTGTATCTGTAGCTGGTCGAAGTGTCTTTGTGAGGGAGACATATTTTTACCAGGTAGTCTTTGTTAACTGCTGTCTGGCGAGCGGCTCGACGCATGTCCCCTTGAGCCTTCATGGCTTCTTTGTTACGCTGCATGCGAAAAACCACATCTTCCATGTCCACATCTTCATCAACCCTCACTTGATGGAGCCAAGGTGGTACCAGTGTGGATGCTGCCCTTCTCCCCCTTAGCAGATGGAAAGGTGAAACGCCGGTGACGGCGTTGGGGGTGATGCGGTGGGCTGCGACAACCTCCATGACTGTCTTGTACAGGTTTAGGCCCGAGGCATGCACTAGTTGCAGCGCCCCTTTGATGAAGCGGTTCACCCGCTCAATCAGGTCATTTGCCTGTGGGTGGTAGAGACTTGCTCTACGCTGTCGAATGTTGTTGAGTTTGAAGAATTTCTCCATCTCTTGAGAGACCAACTGGACGCCATTGTCCGTCGCTATTTCCTTGGGGAGACCTTCGCGCTGGAATATGGTGGTGAGTGTTCGATGACTGTGCTTGTGGTGATGTCCGAGGTGAAGTCAACTTTGACCCATTTGGAGAAATAGTCGACCGTGACTATCCCACATTTATGTTCTGGGGGCATGCTGTCCAGAAGCCCACTGAAATGCAACCCTAGTTTGCACCACACCCCTTTGGGGACTTCGGTGAGCAGCATGGGGGCTTGTCTCACAGCCAGACGCTTGTCACTGTTTGTGCACTCATGGCACCTTTTGACCATTTGTCATATGTCTTGATCCATGCCTGGCCACCAGTAGGCGTTTGGTCATGTTGCATCACAGATGGCCTGAGTGTGCTCTGCACAGTATAACTTTGCGAATGGGGGGGCGTGGCTAACTAGCCATGAAGTAGGACGTGTTCCGGTGCAGCAGCTCCTGACGATCCGACGGCGATCCGTGATAACGCGCTTAAATGGATTTAAAAGTTCCTGGAAATACTAGCAAATGCGTCGGAATGTGTGCCCCACGACATCAACAAACCACAAACCTACCGCTGTAAGCATGCCAAAGATATAGGGCCTCATTACACAGTAGGCGGTAAGGGTTAACGGTCACCGGTAAGGGTACCAGTGACCGTTAACCCTTACCGCCTTATTACGTGGTCCCTTTGCGGGTTGGTACTTTAACGCCTGCTTCTAGCAAATTAACCCGGAAAGGGTCCTTGGTGCTAATTACGGTACCGCAATCTGCGGTACCGTAATTAGCGCCTTCCCCATTCCCATTATGCCCTATGGGGGCAAGAATGGGAATGGGGAAGGGGGTTTGGTGAATGGGGAATTACCCCCCCCCGCTCACCTTGGAGTAGGGCGGTAATTCTGCCATCCACCAAGGCGGACACCGTAAAATACCGGCGGCAACCATGGCGCTAATAGCGCCATGGTTACCGCCTACCGTGTAATGAGGCCCATAGACTTTTATGCGTGGGACTTGGTGGGCATGTATTCCCGACAGTGAGGCAGTGAGATCCCGACCACTGAAATCACGGAGCCGGGCTGTGAGCAGTGAGCGAAGAGCTGGCTCCAGACGGGGTACCCAGCGAAGCACATATCTGATACAGTATTAGCTTGCGTTGAGCAGCAGGGTGCGGCAAGCCTGCGAGCGGAGGATCGAAGAGTTACAGTGGCCGCCGGTGGGGTTCCCTGAGTGTTCCATCAGAGGGAGCGGGATGTGCGAAGCTGATGTGGCCGGGAGCCGCGGGACAGAGAATATCAGGAGCGGCTACCCGAACGCTTCCCCGTGCAGAGATCTGGAGCCGTGTACCAGAACTGAAAGAAACATTGTAGCGGAGGCAGCGGGTGCGCTGCAGTAACATGTTGCAACATTAGTAGCGGATGCCTGGGCTAGGAACAAGGAGTTCGGGACGGCTGTGCAGAGGACGGAGGCGCGCAAGAGTCGGGCGGGAGGACAGATTATAGGGACTCCAGCAAACAGGCCAGCTGGTGCAAAAGGCGGCTGCCCCTTAATAACATAAGCAGCTGATCGCTGGGGAAACGGACACCTTGTAGCAAAGGCTACGGGTGAACACACTAACAGACCACTGACCAACAATGCAAAGGAGGTTCATATACTGAAGCAACAGGTAGCTAACCTGGAGAATCGTGCGGAGGAAGCGGAAGGGAGAGCAAGAAGGAATAATATCCGCAGGGTTGGACATCCGGAGGGGGAGGAAGGCCAGGACCTCACAGACTACGTTGAGAGCCTAATCTTACAAGGAATAGGGGCCGAAAAACTTTTGCAAGGATTTGCAGTAGAGCGTGCACACAGAGCCCTTATGAGGAAGCCGAAGCCTGGGGCCCCTCCACGGGTGATAATCACAAAGATACTGAACTATAAAGATCGCGAGAAGATTTTGGAGTACTTTCGTAAAGGGGGAACGCTTGAAAGGGCTTCGAGCACCATCACAGCGTATCCTGACTATACAATATTGGTCCAGAGACAACGGTATAGCTATGTGGCAATCAAAAGGCGGTTACGTATGGCCGGAATAAAATATATGCTTCTATACCCCGCGAAACTGAAAGTGTTGCACAAAAGCAGGATGTACTTTTTTGATACTCCAGAAGAAGCAACGACATGGCTGGACCTTCAGAGCTGCCCGGAACGAGATACGGAGCAGGCTCAAGAAGAACACGATAAGTGATTGGGATATTGCATGTATATTGATAAGACGCAGAGCGGGTACCCCAGCAGTGACTATGATAGAGATTAAGATAAAGGGGTGCGACCGAGTAAAGTTGATATTTGGCTGTGATGCCTTTGACTGGGCCTCATTACGACCCAGGCGGAAAACCATGGTGCTAATAGCACCATGGTCCATGTCGGTAACTTACCGACTCCGCCATGGAGAAAGGGGGAATTACCACCCTATTACAAGGTTGGTGGGGCGGTAATTCCCCCTTCCTCCATGGCCCTTCTCCATTCCCATTTTTGCCCCATAGGGCTCAATGGGAATGGGGAAGGCGCTAAGTACAGTACCGCAAATTGCGGTACCGTACTTAGCACCGAGGTCCCTTTGCGGGTCCCTACTTTAACAGCTGGTGTAAACCAGCCGTTAAGGTCGGGTCCCGCAAAGGGACCTCGTAATCAGGCGCTAATGAGTTAACGGCGCCGCAGCCTTTTACGGCGCTGTTAACCCATTAGCGCCAGGGTCGTAATGAGGCCCACTATGTCGAACTTAAAGGACTGGAATATAACAGTTCGTATACATACGTAAACTGAGTAGCAATGTGCGGTTGAACTGAAGCAAACAGGAGCGGCAGGACGAAAGCCCCCTACCCACTGAGCAATAGTGGTAGTAGCAGTAGGTTAGCCAATAGGGCGACCTCACCCTGCGGAGCTTCAAGTACAGGCGATTGCCAGAAAGAGCTAGATGCGGGGGTGCCTGAGATCCAGGGATGGAGCTGGGCAACAGTTGGAGGGGGGGGGGTGATGTTGGGGATGGGATGGGAGGTGGGGGGGTGGGGAGTTTGGTGTGTTTTTGGTTAAGGGGAGTTTAAACCGGGGAATGAGCTTATACAGAATGGAATGGAACTTAGATTTAGGGCCTCATTACAGGTAGGCGGCGGACCAAGGTGCTATTAGCACCTTGGTCCATGCCGGTAAAATACCGGCACCGCCTTGGAGGAAAGGGGAATTACTGCCCTATTCCAAGGTTGGCGGGGCAGTAATTCCCCCTTCCCCCATTGCCCTTCCCCATTCCCATTTTTGCTCCATAGGGCATAATGGAAATGGGGAAGGTGCTAATTACGGTACCGCAAATTGCGGTACCGTAATTAGCACCCTGGTCCCTTTGCGGGTTGGTTTTTAACGGCTGCTAAAAAGCAGGCGTTAAAGTACCAACCCGCAAAGGGACCTCGTAGTAAGGCGGTAAGGGTTAACGGTCACCGGTATCATTACCAGTGACCGTTAACCCTTACCGCCTTCCGTGTAATGAGGCCCTTAGACTGCACCTGTGGGAGGTGGAATGGAACTCGAAGAAGCCATGGGGGACCTTAAAATAGTTACATGGAATGTAAGGGGGCTAAACAGTTACCTGAAGAGAAATAAGGTCATGTTGTACCTGCGTAGGCAAAAAATAGACATTGGGCCTCATTAGGATCCTGGTGCTAAGTGTTTAACGGCACCGTAAAAGGCTGCGGCGCCGTTAAACACTTAGCGCCTTACTACGAGGTCCCTTTGCGGGAGCCGACCTGAACGGCTGGTCTAGACCAGCCGTTAAAGTAGGGACCCACAAAGGGACCTTGGTGCTAAGTACGGTACCACAATTTGCGGTACCGTACTTAGCGCCTTCCCCATTCCCATAGAGCCCTATGGGGCGAAAATGGGAATGGGGGAGGGCCATGGTTCATTGGGGAATTACCGCCCCGCCAACCTTGGAATGGGGTGGTAATTCCCCATTGAACCATGGCGGACCCGTTACAACATCGGCACCAACCATGGTGCTAATAGCCATGGTTTAGCGCAGGGTTGTAATGAGGGCCATTGCACTGCTACAAGAGACTCACCTGACACAAGAGTAACTGGATACGATTGCTGGGAAGTGGAAGGGGGTGATGGTGGGGTCATCATATTCTGCTTATGCCAGGGGAGTACTTATTTGGGTGGCACCACATGTCCCATTTCAACGGTTGCAAGAGGTAGCTGAGACAGATGGGAGGATGGTTATATTGAGGGGACTGGTGGAGAATAGGGAGATAAGCATAGTAAATACGTACGCCGCGAACCAGAACACAGCAGCATACATCAGAACATTGTGTACTAATCTGAGCATGTGTGTGAGGAGCACAGTGATTTGAGGAGGGGACTTTAACTGCGTACTTAACCCAAGGGTGGATAGCTCGGATGGGAAGATGGACAGACCCGCCCCTGCTGCTAAAGCGCTGCAGACACTGCCGAGTGACTTTGGTCTAGAAGACGCATGGAGAATGAGACACCCCCAGGAGAGGCAACATTCGCACTATTCCACCCGCAGCAGTTACACACAAGGTTGTACTACGTCTTTACTACACCTGAAGTGTTAATGGAGATTACATAAATAGAATATAAAGCAAGGGTTCTTTCGGACCACTCGCCCCTGATCCTCGGATGGCAATACTGCCCCCTGAGAGCGAGGATTCCGATGTGGCGCCTACGAGCGGAAGCGCTGAGAGACCCCTTTTTTAGGGAGGACATGAGGGAGGAGATTGTAAACTATTTTGAGACAGTAGTGGTAGTGTGGATTCGGCAGGAACACTGTGGGAGGCCTTCAAAGTCGTGATGAGAGGGGTAGCCATAGCAAAATCTAAAGGTCTACAAGGTGGGATTCTAGCTGAACTACGAGAGACAGAGAAGAAACTGGAAGAGGCTTTAAGGGGCGAAGATGGCATTAAAGAGAAACTAGAACTCATGCTCATGCTACAGCAAAAATGCGCGGAGCACTGGGATAGATTGTGTAACCTCAAATATAAAAAATATGTAGAGAGACAGCACGCGGGTGGGGATAAACCAGGACGACTTTTGGCGTGGTTATATAAGAGCGAGACCCCAGAGTCACGATCAGAAACATAATGAGGGAAGACGGTAGTGTAGGTGACACCCAAGAGGGAGTTAACCAAGAGTTTGTAGACTATTATAAGATATTGGGCCTAATTACACAGTGGGCCTCATTACAACCCAGGCGTTAAGGGTTTAACGGCGCCGTCGGCGCCATTAACCCTTAACGCCTGATTACCATTTTAATGCCTGCTTTTAGCCGGCGTTAAAATGCAAGGCTCTAACCCGCCTTGGTGCTAATTACGGCACCGTAATTTACGGTGCCGTAATTAGCGCCTTCCCCACTCCCATTATGCCCTATGGGGCAAAAATGGGAATGGGGAAGGGTAAATGGGGAATGGGGATTTACCGCCCACTCACCTTGGAATGGGGTGGTAAATCCGCCATCCACCATGGTGTAAACAGAGTTTACACCATGGTGGTAAAGTAGGGAACTTACCGCCTGGGTTGTAATGAGGCCCAGTAGGCGGTGGACCAAGGTGCTGTTAGTACCTTGGTCCATGCCGGTAAAATACCGGCACCGCCTTGGAGGAAAGGGGAATTACCGCCCTATTCCAAGGTTGGCAGGAGAGTAATTCCCCCTTCCCACATTGCCCCTCCCCATTCCCATTTTTGCCCCATAGGGCACAATGGGACTGGCGAAGGCGCTAATTACGGTGCCGCAAATTCCGTTACCGTAATTAGCACCCCTGTCCCTTTGCGGGTTGGTTTTTAACGCCTACTAAACAGCAGGCGTTAAAGTACCAACCCACAAAGGGACCTCGTAGTAAGGCAGTAAGGGTTTACCGGTACCGGTGCCCTTACCGGTACCGATAAACCCTTATCGCGTCTGTGTAATGAGGCCCTAAGACTCGGACACAGCAGCATTTTAGGTATTGGTTATGAACTTTTACTCAACAAAATAATAAGAAGGTTGGGGGAAATGCCATATAGCCCTAAACGCTAAGAGTGGTTTCCATGCCTCAACAAAATGAAGGAACGTCTTTGTCAGGATATTAAAGAAAAGAGCGTCCTCCGTCCTGTGTCCAAACCCTAAACTGACCCTTACACTGTAAATGCAATATAATATTCACAAGAGGATTTCTGCGAGCTATACACTTATAGCTTTTCCTCAAAGTTCCAAAAACAGAAAGATTTAAGGTGTAGAAAAGAAAGGAATAAAGTTCCACCAGGAAAGGGGTCTCCCTTCCTCTAGATTTGTTCTGGGAATTAAAAGGTTGATTTTTCACAGTTCACAATTGTTTCAAGTGGCATGAACCTTTTCTTGAGCCTACTTCAAACACACAGTTTTCTACAATGTTCAGATTTGCATCCTCTTTATTTCCATTGGGCCTCATTACGACCCAGGCGGTAAGTTACCGCCTGGGTCGTACCTTTACCACCATGGCGTAAACTACGTTTACGCCATGGTGGTTGGCGGACTTACCGCCCCATTCCGAGGTTGGCGGGGCGGTAAGTCCCCAATCCCCATTTACCCTTCCCCATTCCCATTTTTGCCCCATAGGGCATAATGGGAGCGGGGAAGGCGTTAATTACGCCACCGTAAATTACGGTGGCGTAATTAACAACAAGGTCCCTTAGCGCCATGGATTTTA
The DNA here is from genome assembly GCF_040938575.1 of Ambystoma mexicanum. NCBI lineage: Eukaryota > Metazoa > Chordata > Amphibia > Caudata > Ambystomatidae > Ambystoma > Ambystoma mexicanum. The sequence continues at coordinate 37,041,376 of NC_090939.1, forward strand.
ACACCTGCTAAAAGCAGGTGTTAAATCCTCCATGGCGCTAAGGGACCTCGGAATCAGGCGGTAAGGGTCGGCGCTGTTTACTCCGCCGTAAACCCCTTACCGCCTGGGTCCTAATGAGGCCCATTGACTTTGAAGGGGCATGGTTGCCCCCTTTTCCATTGTTATTCTTCCTTCTACCCCTGGTATACTCTCCTGCCAAGGTATTTGCCACTTTCTCAACAATCCTGAAAGAAGGGGTATGATTCTTCCCTTTAATGTTCGTTTCACAATTTCACACTGCTGGTTTACTCTCCTGCTAGGATGTCACACCACTAGTCCACAAAGCAAAGCGTCATGTTTGTTTCTCTTCCCACTCCTGGTTTACTCTGCTGCCATGGTATCACATTAGTGAGTCTAATTATCTCTCTTTCTTAGATGTGAATCCCAGGCTCACAGCTTGCCTGGTTCACTAACCTGCCTGGGCTTTTCCATTCTTTAATCACTTTTCCTCTTATCCATGAAATAATATTTGTCCAATACTGGGTCACTGACCCTTGTTCAGCACAGTTTGTTTCAATATTCACTCTTCCTTTCAAACATTGGGTCTCTGCCCTGTTTCCATTACTAGTCATTCACATTGATTTCTCTTTTGAGGCATTGGGTCATCGACCAGTTTTTGGTATCATTCACAAATGTATCAATTTATTCAAAGGCTTCACTTTGTCTCTCTTGTGCTGTTCCTCTGACACGGCATACACTTTCTGGTTCCCCCGGTAATCCATCCATTTTTCCTGGGCTTACCGGGCAGCTTTGGTGTTCCTCGCGTCTCTCCGTCGCTGTCATCTTCGGTTGGCTGACTCGGCGTGCGTCCCGTTAGCTGGTTAGGTCTCGCTTTGCCTTCTTCTGCTGTGCACGGCTCCCTGATTTGATTTTAGCATTTATAGAGCGCATACTCCGTAGGGTCCAAGCAGAAACAGCATCTAGGCGCAGATGTTAAATTCTAATAGATCTAAAGCACATCAAGCCACCACTTCATACTCCCGTTAATTACTAAACAGTTACATAAAAAGATGAGTTTTTAGTCGTTTTCTAAAGGCAACCATAGACGTGGTCCGTCGAAGGTCCAATGGAAGGGAGTTCCAGGACCGAGGCCCGAAAGATGAGAAGCTCCTGTCACCCCACGTTTTTGTTTTGACAGATGGAACTGTCAAAGGGTATTGATCTGCAGACCAGAGAGAGATCGATTTGGGCTATAGGTTTTTATTTTTGCGGTCAAATAGGCTGCTGCAAGGCCATGAATGCACTTAAAAAGCAAACACAAAAACCTAAACAAAATTTGTTGACGAGCCGGGAGCCAATGCTGATTAGATTCTTCCAATATATTGTGAAACCGTTGCCTTTGTTGGCAATGAAAAAAAATCACCCTGCCAAGGGCATTGCAGTAGTCCAGTTCTGAATGTGTGAGTATACCTACCAGTGTTGGACAATCTTTTTCTGCAATGAGAGGCAAGATGGGCTTGATAAGTTTCAGTTGGTAATACATAGATCTAACCATCTGATTAACATAGAGGTTACAGTCCATGCTAGATTGCCAGATGCAGCCAGATTTATAACTATATCTGAAAATGTTGTAGGGGAGCCAAACAAGGCTGGACATGGAGTACATTGCAAGGTGCTCCCACCTTTCTTAGAACCAAGAACAATGATCTCAGTTTTTGATGGATTCAACTGGAGCTTATTTTCCAGCATTCACATATTTATTTTGCTGGGACATTGGGCCTCATTACGACCCTGGCGGTAAGGGGTTTACGCCAGCGTTAGCTGCGCCGACCCCTTACCGCCAATTACGAGGTCCCTTAGCGCCATGGAGGTTTTAACACCCGTTTTTAGCGGGTGTTAAAATCCATGGCGCTAAGGGACCATGGAGTTAATTACGCCACCGTAATTTACGGTGGCGTAATTAACGCCTTCCCCACTCCCATTATGCCCTATGGGGCAAAAATGGGAATGGGGAAGGGTAAATGGGGATTGGGGACTTACCGCCCCGCCAAGGTCGGAATGGGGCGGTAAGTCCGCCAACCACCATGGCGTAAACGTAGTTTACGCCATGGTGGTAAAGTCACGGCCCAGGCGGTAACTTACCGCCTGGGTCGTAATGAGGCCCATTGCCTCCAGTGGGTGTTTAAGCCATACATAAATCTGGGTGTCATCAGCGTATGAGTGATAACACAAACCAAATTCAAAAAACATTTTCAGTAATGGGCGAATATAAAGGTTAAACAGCAATGGGGACAGTGACGATCCCTAAGGGCAATGAGGGGGTGGCAAATATGGTGATTAACTGGGAATACCTGGATGTTCTTCTTCTACATTACAATAAGCCATATAGGTATGTGGTAAAGGTACCTGCATGTCATTAGAAATGATGACTGCAATATTATTTCGGTGCAGTATTTTCTTGTCCTTCTGGAGTTTGTCTTCCCCCACGTGATCCTGCCGCAGATAGCCACCCCCAGGGTCAGTCAGGTAGCTTCTGCCTTTCCCTGGCCTCGTAAGAGAAGCTCCTCTCCAGAGAATCAGTGACGACGTTGCTAGATTCATCACACTCCCCTATGACATGTTCTGACCAGGTACTTAGTAACATATGACATTTTTTAAAACGCTTCCTTGTTTCTGTGGCTTTTGGTACCATAGTCAAGTAATGACTTTCAAATCTGACTTTGAGAACAGCAATTATTTTGCTCGTGTTTTTGGTGCCTGAACCTATTTTTTTGTGATTGGAAGACAAAGGGCCTCATTACGACCCAGGCGGTAAGTTACCGCCTGGGTCGTACCCTTACCACCATGGCGTAAACTATGTTTACGCCATGGTGGTTGGCGGATTTACTGCCCCATTCCAAGGTGAGTGGGGCGGTAAATCCCCATTTCCCATTTTACACTTCCCCATTCCCATTTTTGCCTCATATGGCATAATGGTTATGGGGAAAGGCACTAATTACGCTACCGTAAATTACGGTGGCGTAATTAGCACCAAGGTCCCTTTGCGGCATGGGTTTTAACGCCTGCAAAAAGCAGGCGTTAAAATCACCATCCCGCAAAGGGACCTTGGAATCAGGCGTTAAGGGTCGGCGCCGTTTACGGCGCCGTAAACCCCTTAACGCCTGGGTCCTAATGAGGGCCAAAGATTAGAGGGTACCTGGCGCTCTTCCAAAGTCTGCCACAGTAGCTTTCTTGGGACGGTGTCAAAAGTCGCCTGTAAATCTATAAAAGTGAGATATATCGCTTGGGACTTCAATTGCACAAACATTTGCAGAATTAGATAGCATCGGAAAGGCCTGTTCTATTGTAGAGACCCCTTTGTGAAACCCTCTTGAGGCTATTGAGAGTATATTAAAAGTCTGTCTGTTTCTCAAGTCGATGTAACAGAATTTTACAATATATTTTAGCCAGAGAGTAAATTGGAGAAATAGTCTATAGTTCAAAGGTAGTTCGCGGTCACCCTTTTTGTATATCGGTATTGTAGTTGCACCCCCTCCAACTATGCGGGTGGAGGGGGCATTACTGGCTATTAAACTAATTTAAAAAATTGCTTTTAAAAAGGGGATCCAAATGTCCAAATTGCTCTTAAAAATGGCTAATGGGATCAAATCGGGCCTGGGGGCATTTCCAGAATGTTGTGAGCAGATTGTCCTCTCAACTTCAGAAGTAGAGAAAACCAGGCTATCATGTGTGACAGTTAAATAGCTCTGTGTCTCCTGGCTATGTCTCTCAAGGGCTTCCTGTTGAGATTTGATGGTGACCCCATACACCACAGGCAGTGAGTCAGCAAAATAAGAGCCAATCTTAACCGACTGAGTACGGCCAGTCTAAAAGGACACAATGCATTCCAGGGCTTCATCTGATACCTGGGCCATTGATGACAGCCTCGTAATTAAGATCTCAAAATCCACTGTGTCGAACGCCACCGACAGGTCTAGCATGACCAACATTCTTACATCCCCTTCGTCGGTGGCCCCCAGCAGATCCTCCCAGACTGCCACAAGGGCTGTATCAGTACTGTTACCCGTTCTAAATCCTGACTGGAATGAGTCCAGGGTATTATGATCATCCACATACCTCTGTCGCTATCTGGTAACAATCTTCTCTAAAATCTTAGCAGGCCATAATAGACCATCAATTGGGCGCTAATTGGACAAGATCTTATGGTCCAATGTTGGCTTCTTTAACAAAGTAGTGGGATATGATTTTTTTAAAGTCAGGTGGAACACAGCATTGGGCTAGTGAGGCATTGACTAAACCTTGTAAGTCTATAACATGCTTGGCACTTCAATTGCGCAAACTTCTGCAGAATTAGATATCGGCGGAAAGGCTTGTTCTACTGTAGAGGCCCCTTTGTGAAACCCTGTTAAGGCTATTGAGAGTATATTAAAAGTCTGTCAGTTCCTGAGGTCGATGGAACAGAATTTTACAATATATTTTAGCCAGAGAGTAAATTAGGGAAATCTGTCTATAGTTCGAAGGTAGTTCGCGGTCACCCTTTTTGTATATCAGTATTGTAGTTGCACCCCCTCCAACTAGGTGGCGGGGGCATTAATGACTATTAATCCCATTTAAAAAACATCTTTTAAAAAGGGGACCCAAATGTCCACATTGCTCATAAAAAAAGTCTAATGGGATCAAATCGGGTCTGGGAGCATTTCCAGAATGTTGTGAGCAGATTGCCCTCTCAACTTCAGAAGAAGAGAAAACCAGGCTATCGTTTGTAGCAGTAAAATAGCTCTGTGTCTGCTGGCTATGTCTCTCGGGGGCTTTCTTTTGAGATGTGATGGGAATCCCTCCGTATAATACAAAGGGCCTCATTACAACCTTGGTGCTAAGTGCACCAACTTTACCACCATGGTGTAAACTCTGTTTACACCATGGTGGTTGGCGGATTTACCGCCCCATTCCAAGGTGAGTGGGGCGGTAAATCCCCATTTCCCATTTTCCCTTCCCCATTCCCATTTTTGCCCCATAGGGCATAATGGGAGTGGGGAAGGCGCTAATTACGCCGCCGTAAATTACGGCGGCGTAATTAGCACCATGGCAGGTTAGCGCCATGGATTTTAACGCCTGCTAAAAGCAGGCGTTAAAATCAGAATCAGGCGTTAAGGGTTAACGGTGGTGTTAACCCTTAATGCCTGAGTTGTAATGAGGCCCAAAGACTGGAAGTAGTTGTGTGAAACGTGAGGGGGGTAGGGACCTTACTCTGGACCTTACAATATGAAACATTACAATATGCCAACATTCTTTGCCGATATGTTTATTAGCTGCATCTAAATGAGAAACCCAGAGAGCCTAGTTAAACTTAGCTTTCTTCCTAGCTATTAGAGTCTTGTAATCTATTCTTTTATTTGCTATTCTTTCTGGGTTTCTTCCTTCAGTTGGCTTCAGTGCTTGCAAGAGAGACAAAAAACTGCATGGTGTGAATTTAAATAGCACTTAACCCCCCACCCCCACCCCTTAAGTTAATACGCACCTTTCTTGCATATAAATGTTTTCTGTTTGTTTTGTGTTGTCCCTGGTAAATGTCGCACTATTGCAACACCGTCCTAAACTGGCTGACCACTTGTTCTCATCTTTATTATATTGTACAGGCACCCTTCGTGGGACTGCCTCCGCCATCTGTTAATGTAAGTCATTTCTGATCGAAGTTGACATCCCTGTTACATGGATGGTGGTATTTTTTTAATTTGATGTTTATTATTACATATTTGTTTTGCTGTTTGTGTTCTGCATTTGCTGGCCTCCTTACATCGTTTTTTCACTCCATAGGTATAGAGGTGGCTCACACCTTGACATACTATACTTCTCAGATCATTCTTCATTTTATTTTTTATTTCGTTAGGTCTGGACTGAATTGATTTGCCTAGGGCAGGGGTTTGCAACCTGCAGCTCTTCCGTTTTTGACTTTGACTCCCTTAGTCTTAGTCCTGTCCTCTTTCCTTCACTGTCTTCGGACGGCGATGGGGACAGAGCATGTTTCTGCGCAGCCCATACTATTTGCCAGTATAGCACACCCTGACTATGCCCCTGCGCACACCGCTCCTCCTCATGGCACCCATCCATCAGTCCCTTTTTCTACTTCAGACAGGACAGAACCAACTGCTACAGCTGGGCCAAGTTGCACATAAATTCTCTTTTTCTTCTTCCCTCTGTCACATGTCCAACGGGTGCAAGCACTGTGGGCTGTCCATGGAGCTTTTCTTCTACTGACCCGCACATTTAGGGTGATCACACACCTGGCACTCCTGTGATGTGGGTGGTGCACTCTCAGGACTCAGGACGCACTCTCATTCAGAGGCTTTCACAGTGGGTGCAGTTGGCGAGCCACCTCCATGAGACGTAGAAGACTGTCACATCAAAAGCCAAGGAAAGGTGTCTGGTAATGAAACTTCTTCTCAAGGGTACGTCATTTGGGGGACACACTGCTGAGGTTTCAGCCGCGTGAAAGGGGTTGTTTATTGCCTATTGTTAGGCAGAATTATATGCAGTACCCTTTGGGAACACTACACACAATTAAGACTACAAGTGACAGTACAATATCACCTTTGGTACAAGCCTCTACTACACAGTTATAGTGGTAGCAGTAGCGGAGCAGCCAGACTTATCTCAAGAGTAAGTGAGCAGTACAAATAGTGACACAAAGGACAGCAATTACTATGATTCAGGCAAACACTGACTCAAGGTTTCTAAGTAAAAGAATATACATTTATTTACTCAACAGTTGTATAACATTTCACTAATCGAAGCAAGTTAAAAAATCACAATCATAAATACACCACACCACTTCCCTTAAATTCCAGACATGTTAAGCTCACAAAATGAAGTGGCAGCAAAATGGCACTCCAGCAATTTAAAAGGGATGGAAAGACAAAGTTATTAGAAATTAGGCAACACCAACAGGTAAGTACTCTGGGTAATTGAACAAGAGATACTACAGTGAGGAGATCAGCTAGAAAAGGCTTAGGGCCAAAGTAAATGGGTCAAAAGTCTTTTACTCAAGATCACACAGTTTAGGGTAGTTCGAAGTAAGGTTTGTGGCACAGATTCCGGACGAGGTTGGTTGGTAGAAAAGTTAGTTCAAAGAGAAGGATAAGCCCTCGGATTGGAGAAAGATTTCAAACAATTTCACCGCGGCTTAGCGAAACGCACAACCGGATTTGCACAGTACCTTAAAACAGAGAGGGGGCTGTAGCTGAGGCAGACGATCCTGGTAGTTCCTGCAGGCTCACGGTTCCTGAAGCGACTGTCGGACTGACCAGAAGTAGGAAGACTGGAGGGTCCTGCACTACCCAGGGAAGAAACCAGCAGCAGCGCCAAACAACGAATAAAAGGTGCGCTCCTTAAAAACCAAGCAGGGTCCGACCTTCCTGGCTATCCGACCCACTGTGATATGATATGGCATTTGTAACGCGCCTATACACAAGTGTTTCAAGGCGCGACCAGGCAGGGGGGGGGAACAAGGGGAGACAGACATCGATCCTACTAGGCCAGGTGTCATTCAGATCGCGCAAGTGCAAAGGGTAGAGGGAAAGTGAAAAGTGTAAGGGGGAAAGGGAGAGGGGAAAGTGCAGTACAGGGCTAATAGCATACAGAAAACAGGATAAATAACAAGGGCCAGCTGGTGGCAAGTGCGAAGTAAGTGCAGACAAGTGCTGGGAAGGGGGGCTGTAGGGATACAAACACAGTCCCACAGTGCAGGGGTTGCCATGGAGGCAGTGCAGGGGAGAGTGGCTGGGCCAAGGACCGAGAACGGTGAGTGGCCCAGTTGAAGATTCAGTGCAGTTTCAGTAGTGTTAGCAGAGGAGAGGGGGAGAGAAAGCGGAGGCAAAGAGGAAGGTTTTGCGGTGCTTCCGGAACCGGAGATGGTTCTCCTCAAGTTTCAGGGAGGCAGGAAGGCTGTTCCAGAGGGAGGCCCCTGCAGCGGAGAGAAATCTTCCCCCAACTCGTTGTTTGGAGAAGCAGCTGACCCTGAGGGAGTTGGAGGCGGATGAGCGAAGAGCTCGAGAAGGAAGATATTTAGGAAGAGAGAGTCGAAGGTATTTTGGCCCAAGGCCCCAGACGGCCTTGTGGACAATGCAGAGGGTTTTGAACTTGAACCTCGCAGTCACTGGGAGCCAGTGCAGTGATTTCAGTCCTGGAGAGATACGGTCCCTGGGCTTGAGGCCAAGGACAAGTCTCGCAGTCCTGTTCTGGATGAATTGCAAAGGGCGGAGAGTAGAGGCGGGCAGATTTAGATAGAGGCTGTTACAGTAGTCCAGCTTCGAGAGAACCAGGGCTCTAGAGACATTGAGCTTCTGGGGGAAGGAGAGGAAAGGAAGGATGCCTCTGTAGCTCTGTACAGCGAATTAGACCAGAGGGTCCTGGCTTGTAGTTTGGGTGAACTGGTTGGTCCCATAAGCTCAAGGGAAGAAGTTTCCTGGAGGATATTTTCTGTCGTCGGATTTGGAGATTCGGACCTGCAGCAGGGCTTCACCGGGTAGTTCAGTCATTGTAGGGGTCCTCTTTTTCCAGTTCCTCATTGGTTCTTTCGTTCCAGTGGCGACTCTGCTCTTCAAGTCCCAGAGACCTGCTTTTTATGCAGTTTTCCCCCATTCATACAGCCTGGCTGTCAATCACACAGCAGGGTGGCTGGCCTGGCAAGGCCAGTCCCCTTAGCCAATCAGACAAGAGTGCGACTTGGGTTACCAATGTAACCCATGGCAGGGGTCCGAAGATCCCTCCCTCACATTCTGCCTACCGAGACTATTAGGCGCCTTAAGGAGGGCTTCTGTGCAGAAGTCTGCGAAAAGACAACGAACAAAGGGGTCATCCCCGGTTTGGCACGCAGAGAAAAACACGAGAAAGACTTTACTAAAAAGAAATGGCGACTAAACCCAGCCGGAACCAAAATAAAATGTATTTGGTCAAGTGGGTTTACTTTCGAGGCTAATATAATTACTAAAACATTACCACATTTATATAATATAATCGCGGTAGAAAAGTTACGGTAGATACCACTCTACCAGCCAAGTCTTAATGTTAAGGGAGCGAAACAAGGCTCCAAGAGGTACAGACAAAAAGTGATAAGAGTTAACCCTTTCCAATACTTCATGTAAGATGGGGTGTACTTGGTCTGTGGTTTAAAGTGACTATATAAAGTTAATGGCAACTTTACCTGTTTCTGGGGGACAGTAGTCAGCCCCAGAAAAATGGGAGTCAGGGGGAAGTCTCAAAGACAACCCTGTGTCACTGCACTGAAGGTGCTGTGTAACACACACAAAAAGTGGTGCACCCTGAGTAGGTGAGGCTCCAGTGCCCAAGATCACACAGAAAGTAGAAATACACATAGCAAAACACATGTAAGAGTGGGGAAAAAAAGGCTCACACTCTTAACAGGTGAACAAAAATAAACCCTAGTAATCCAGCAAAGCTGCTGGGGGACTCTTTAGGTAAGGGAAATCAACCATGTATGAGAATTCTCCCTAACATCTACGCCCCCGGCACCACTATACTGGACTATGGTCATGGAAGAGGCTTGCAGCATATCTTTGCTTGGTGCACCTGTGAGTCACCAAGACGGGAGGAAGAAAACTCCTGACTGTGCAGACCGACACATACACCGTGCACAAATGTAATAAATAAATAAAATAAATACAAACACAGGAGGGAGCGCGCTCCTCTCCCTGTGGGCCCACCGTTAACACTCTGAACTAAGCAGCGCAGGTACAGGACAACTGCTCCCAGGGCATGTGTCTTCCCTGGGAGTTCTTCTAATCACACTACTTTATGAGTGTGGGTCCCAGACTCGCACAACACCTGATGTACCTCTTTACCAGGTTTTTCCAAACACAATTTCACCAGAAGGGGTATGATTCTTCCCTTATGCCACCCAGCATGCCTAGTGTACTCTCCTGCCAGGACTTTCACTTTATAATTCAAAGTTACTTCAATAATGTCCCGGGGGCCCTACTTCCCTGTTCGGGTTTCCCCAATGTTCATGTATTCTTTTTTTCGGTACGCAGTATAACCCTGTAAGCTCCCCAGCAACCCAGACCCTATGCGTGGGCTCACCGTTTCTTGGAGGTAGCTTTGGTTTCCGTCACATCTGATGACTCGGTCTACGGTCAACTGCTAGTTCGGGCAAGCACTGTGCTTGCCCTATTATCTCTGCCACACCAATGGATTTCTCTGGCAGCTCTCTTGGCTCCTGGCATTTTGGCAGCACACCTCCGACTGTTGGGCTTCTTGTGACGACGCTTCCAGTCGCTCTCCGACTCTCCAAAACAGAATGTTTCCTCTGTCTCTCTCAATCCTCGTCGGGTACTGCAAAGGTCTCGGTCTCCGAGCATCTGCTGGGAAAAGTCATTGGGCCTCATTCCGAGTACGGCGCTAACCAATGGCGCTATTAACGCCTTGGTTGACGCCGTACCCGGACCGGCAGCGCCTTGGTGGATGGCGGAATTACCGCCCCATTCCAAGGTTGGCGGGGCGGTAATTCCCCAATCCCCATTTACCCTTCCCCATTCCCATTCTTGCCCCATAGGGCATAATGGGAGTGAGGAAGGCGTTAATTACGCCACCGTAAATTACGGTGGCGTAATTAACATCAAGGTCCCTTAGCGCCATGGTTTTTAACACCTGCTAAAAGCAGGTGTTAAAACCTCCATGGCGCAAAGGGAACTCGGAGTATGGCGGTAAGGGATTACCGCCACCGCTCTCGTTAGCGGTGGCCGCTATCCCTTACCGCCATAATCGGAATGAGGCCCATTCTCTCCTCTCCAGTCTCCAAGCCGATACTTGGAAAAGTAATTCTTCCCGTGTGTCACAGCTGTTGCATCTTTAAAACCCTGCCTCCAGTATGTGTGACGCTGAGGGCCAATCATGTTGTCTCTCAACTAGAATGCGTATCACAGTTCACAATATTTTTCATGGCTCTCCTCTTCTTCATGTCAGTACTTGATGCTGTATTAGTTTTTAAGTATTCAAAAGTTCCAAGTTTCAGCGTTTGGGAGGGAGTTGTTATAATATGCCATTATGTCATGGGGGATGACAGGCTATCCCCAAAAGTAAAATGGGGATACCATTTCTCATCCGATGATGCTTGTCCAACCCTATGAGGGTTGCCTCCCCTCATGTGATCCTCCCTCGCATAGCCACCTCCATGGTCAGGATCAGGTAGCAGCTGCTGTCCCCTGGGCACATGAGGAGAGGCTACCTCAGGGAAAGGAGTGATGACATCATCAGATCTTACACTAAGAACTCAAACTAAAGTGAGAGGGGCATGGTTCTTCAAAGTTTATAAATTGAAGTTCTTTCCCACTTCACCAAAGTTCCAAATTGTGCACAAAATAAACTTCCAATTGGTTTTCAATTGTCTTCCAAGAGTAGTCGGCTTTGCATCAGTTTCAATATATACATATATTTCACAAATCTTACTGTTAGACGGATGACTCCCTCCAATAACCTTTCCATGTCCAAAATGCCAAGGGGGATAATCCTCTCCCATGGTCTTTTCCAGTTCACTGCGTTAGGGGGATGACTCTCTCTCCCTAACCTTTCCACGTCCAAAATGCCAAGGTGGACAATCCTCTTCCCCAAGTCTTTTTCAGGCTTTAATTCACAGTTCCAACAAGATGGGCACCCTGGTATCCTCTTCGGCCAGGGACTGCTGTTTTTCATATGTGGGTCTCGGACCCCTTGATTCGCAGCCACGGTATACTCTCCCACCAGGGTCTACCTCTCTCAGATGGGGGTCCCAGAACCGTTTCTTCAACTTCTTTTGCATGGGTCCTAGATCCTGCGTAATGATTCTTCTGATTTGGACCCCTTCAACATAGTGGGCCTCAATACGACCCTGGCGCGAAGTGTTTAACTGCGCCGTAAAAGGCTGCGGCGCCGTTAAACAATTAGCGCCTTACTACGAGGTCCCTTTGCGGGACCCGACCTTAACGGCTGTTCTACACCAGTACAGTACTGCAATTTGCGGTACCGTACTTAGCACCTTCCCCATTCCCATAGAGCCCTATGGGGCGAAAATGGGAATGGGCTTTGGTTCAATGCGGAATTACCGCCCTGCCAACCTTGGAATGGGGTGGTAATTCCCCATTGAACCATGGTGGACCCGTTACAACACCGGCACCAACCATGGTGCTAATAACGCCATGGTTTAGTGCCGGTGTTGTAATGAGGGCCAGTGTCTCTTGTTTGGGTCCCAGGCCCTCTTAGCGCGGTTCCTCTTGGATCTTTCAAACTCTCAAGCAGCACCAGCTGGGAATGACTCCATTCCCCTGGCTATAACGTTCATAAGGCCAAAACGGTATGGGTCTTCTCCTTGCCTTTGTCAACCCTTCCCACCTCCCCCCCCAGCCTCATGTTTTCAATCTATTCCCTTGCCTGGTGTTCCCAGACTACCCAGTACTAGGACTATGACGATTCATATTGAGGCAGTATTCAAACAAAAGATATTCATTTTGCCACTGCTCTTTAGCTTTGGGGGTATGCCTGGTTCACTAACCTGCCAGGCCTCTCACAAGTCCGTGTTAACCTGCCAGGCCTCTCACAAGTCCGTGTGTAGGGGCTGTTAGGTAATGTGTCTGGCGTCTCAGTTAAATAGCTCTGTGTCTCCTGGCTATGTCTCTCAAGGGCTTCCTGTTGAGATTTGATGGTGACCCCTTACACCACAGGCAGTGAGTCAGCAAAATAAGAGCCAATCTTAACCGACTGAGTACGGCCAGTCTAAAAGGACACAATGCATTCCAAGGCTTCATCTGATACCTGGGCCATTGATGACAGCCTCGTAATTAAGATCTCAAAATCCACTGTGACGAACGCCACCGACAGGTCTAGCATGACCAACATTCTTACATCCCCTTCGTCGGTGGCCCCCAGCAGATCCTCCCAGACTGCCACAAGGGCTGTATCAGTACTGTTACCCGTTCTAAATCCTGACTGGAATGAGTCCAGGGTATTATGATCATCCACATACCTCTGTCGCTATCTGGTAACAATCTTCTCTAAAATCTTAGCAGGCCATAATAGACCATCAATTGGGCGCTAATTGGACAAGATCTTATGGTCCAATGTTGGCTTCTTTAACAAAGTAGTGGGATATGATTTTTTTAAAGTCAGGTGGAACACAGCATTGGGCTAGTGAGGCATTGACTAAACCTTGTAAGTCTATAACATGCTTGCCACTTCAATTGCGCAAACTTCTGCAGAATTAGATATCGGCGGAAAGGCTTGTTCTACTGTAGAGGCCCCTTTGTGAAACCCTGTTAAGGCTATTGAGAGTATATTAAAAGTCTGTCAGTTCCTGAGGTCGATGGAACAGAATTTTACAATATATTTTAGCCAGAGAGTAAATTAGGGAAATCTGCCTATAGTTCGAAGGTAGTTCGCGGTCACCCTTTTTGTATATCAGTATTGTAGTTGCACCCCCTCCAACTAGGTGGCGGGGGCATTAATGACTATTAATCCCATTTAAAAAACATCTTTTAAAAAGGGGACCCAAATGTCCACATTGCTCATAAAAAAGTCTAATGGGATCAAATCGGGTCTGGGAGCATTTCCAGAATGTTGTGAGCAGATTGCCCTCTCAACTTCAGAAGAAGAGAAAACCAGGCTATCGTTTGTAGCAGTAAAATAGCTCTGTGTCTGCTGGCTATGTCTCTCGGGGGCTTTCTTTTGAGATGTGATGGGAATCCCTCCGTATAATACAAATGGCCTCATTACAACCTTGGTGCTAAGTGCACCAACTTTACCACCATGGTGTAAACTCTGTTTACACCATGGTGGTTGGCGGATTTACCGCCCCATTCCAAGGTGAGTGGGGCGGTAAATCCCCATTTCCCATTTTCCCTTCCCCATTCCCATTTTTGCCCCATAGGGCATAATGGGAGTGGGGAAGGCGCTAATTACGCCGCCGTAAATTACGGCGGCGTAATTAGCACCATGGCAGGTTAGCACCATGGATTTTAACGCCTGCTAAAAGCAGGCGTTAAAATCAGAATCAGGCGTTAAGGGTTAACAGTGGCGTTAACCCTTAATGCCTGAGTTGTAATGAGGCCCAAAGACTGGAAGTAGTTGTGTGAAACGTGAGGGGGGTAGGGACCTCACTCTGGACCTTACAATATGAAACATTACAATTGGCCTCATTACGACCCAGGCGGTAAGTTACCGCCTGGGCCGTGACTTTACCACCATGGCGTAAACTACGTTTACGCCATGGTGGTTGGCGGACTTACCGCCCCATTCCGACCTAGGCGGGGCGGTAAGTCCCCAATCCCCATTTACCCTTCCCCATTCCCATTTTTGCCCCATAGGGCATAATGGGAGAGGGGAAGGCGTTAATTACGCCACCGTAAATTACGGTGGCGTAATTAACTCCATGGTCCCTTAGCGCCATGGATTTTAACACCTGCTAAAAGCAGGTGTTAAAAGCACCATGGCGCTAGGGGACCTCGTAATTGGCGGTAAGGGGTCGGCGCAGCTAACGCTGGCGTTAACCCCTTACCGCCAGGGTCGTAATGAGGCCCAATATGCCAACATTCTTTGCCGATATGTTTATTAGCTGCATCTAAATGAGAAACCCAGAGAGCCTAGTTAAACTTAGCTTTCTTCCTAGCTATTAGAGTCTTGTAATCTATTCTTTTATTTGCTATTCTTTCTGGGTTTCTTCCTTCAGTTGGCTTCAGTGCTTGCAAGAGAGACAAAAAACTGCAGGGTGTGAATTTAAATAGCACTTAACCCCCCACACCCACCCCTTAAGTTAATACACACCTTTCTTGCATATAAATGTTTTCTGTTTGTTTTGTGTTGTCCCTGGTAAATGTCTCACTATTGCAACACCGTCCTAAACTGGCTGACCACTTGTTCTCATCTTTATTCTATTGTACAGGCACCCTTCGTGGGACTGCCTCCGCCATCTGTTAATGTAAGTCATTTCTGATCGAAGTTGACATCCCTGTTACATGGCTGGTGGTATTTTTTTAATTTGATGTTTATTATTACATATTTGTTTTGCTGTTTGTGTTCTGCATTTGCTGGCCTCCTTACATCGTTTTTTCACTCCATAGGTATAGAGGTGGCCCACACCTTGACATATTATACTTCTCAGATCATTCTTCATTTTATTTTTTATTTCGTTAGGTCTGGACTGAATTGATTTGCCTAGGGCAGGGGTTTGCAACCTGCAGCTCTTCCGTTTTTGACTTTGACTCCCTTAGTCTTAGTCCTGTCCCCTTTCCTTCACTGTCTTCGGACGGCGATGGGGACAGAGCATGTTTCTGCGCAGCCCATACTATTTGCCAGTATAGCGCACCCTGACTATGCCCCTGCGCACACCGCTCCTCCTCATGGCACCCATCCATCAGTCCCTTTTTCTACTTCAGACAGGACAGAACCAACTGCTACAGCTGGGCCAAGTTGCACATAAATTCTCTTTTTCTTCTTCCCTCTGTCACATGTCCAACGGGTGCAAGCACTGTGGGCTGTCCATGGAGCTTTTCTTCTACTGACCCGCACATTTAGGGTGATCACACACCTGGCACTCCTGTGATGTGGGTGGTGCACTCTCAGGACGCACTCTCATTCAGAGGCTTTCACAGTGGGTGCAGTTGGCGAGCCACCTCCATGAGACGTAGAAGACTGTCACATCAAAAGCCAAGGAAAGGTGTCTGGTAATGAAACTTCTTCTCAAGGGTACGTCATTTGGGGGACACACTGCTGAGGTTTCAGCCGCGTGAAAGGGGTTGTTTATTGCCTATTGTTAGGCAGAATTATATGCAGTACCCTTTGGGAACACTACACACAATTAAGACTACAAGTGACAGTACAATATCACCTTTGGTACAAGCCTCTACTACACAGTTATAGTGGTAGCAGTAGCGGAGCAGCCAGACTTATCTCAAGAGTAAGTGAGCAGTACAAATAGTGACACAAAGGACAGCAATTACTATGATTCAGGCAAACACTGACTCAAGGTTTCTAAGTAAAAGAATATACATTTATTTACTCAACAGTTGTATAACATTTCACTAATCGAAGCAAGTTAAAAAATCACAATCATAAATACACCACACCACTTCCCTTAAATTCCAGACATGTTAAGCTCACAAAATGAAGTGGCAGCAAAATGGCACTCCAGCAATTTAAAAGGGATGGAAAGACAAAGTTATTAGAAATTAGGCAACACCAACAGGTAAGTACTCTGGGTAATTGAACAAGAGATACTACAGTGAGGAGATCAGCTAGAAAAGGCTTAGGGCCAAAGTAAATGGGTCAAAAGTCTTTTACTCAAGATCACACAGTTTAGGGTAGTTCGAAGTAAGGTTTGTGGCACAGATTCCGGACGAGGTTGGTTGGTAGAAAAGTTAGTTCAAAGAGAAGGATAAGCCCTCGGATTGGAGAAAGATTTCAAACAATTTCACCGCGGCTTAGCGAAACGCACAACCGGATTTGCACAGTACCTTAAAACAGAGAGGGGGCTGTAGCTGAGGCAGACGATCCTGGTAGTTCCTGCAGGCTCACGGTTCCTGAAGCGACTGTCGGACTGACCAGAAGTAGGAAGACTGGAGGGTCCTGCACTACCCAGGGAAGAAACCAGCAGCAGCGCCAAACAACGAATAAAAGGTGCGCTCCTTAAAAACCAAGCAGGGTCCGACCTTCCTGGCTATCCGACCCACTGTGATATGATATGATATGGCATTTGTAACGCGCCTATACACAAGTGTTTCAAGGCGCGACCAGGCAGGGGGGGGAAACAAGGGGAGACAGACATCGATCCTACTAGGCCAGGTGTCATTCAGATCGCGCAAGTGCAAAGGGTAGAGGGAAAGTGAAAAGTGTAAGGGGGAAAGGGAGAGGGGAAAGTGCAGTACAGGGCTAATAGCATACAGAAAACAGGATAAATAACAAGGGCCAGCTGGTGGCAAGTGCGAAGTAAGTGCAGACAAGTGCTGGGAAGGGGGGCTGTAGGGATACAAACACAGTCCCACAGTGCAGGGGTTGCCATGGAGGCAGTGCAGGGGAGAGTGGCTGGGCCAAGGACCGAGAACGGTGAGTGGCCCAGTTGAAGATTCAGTGCAGTTTCAGTAGTGTTAGCAGAGGAGAGGGGGAGAGAAAGCGGAGGCAAAGAGGAAGGTTTTGCGGTGCTTCCGGAACCGGAGATGGTTCTCCTCAAGTTTCAGGGAGGCAGGAAGGCTGTTCCAGAGGGAGGCCCCTGCAGCGGAGAGAAATCTTCCCCCAACTCGTTGTTTGGAGAAGCAGCTGACCCTGAGGGAGTTGGAGGCGGATGAGCGAAGAGCTCGAGAAGGAAGATATTTAGGAAGAGAGAGTCGAAGGTATTTTGGCCCAAGGCCCCAGACGGCCTTGTGGACAATGCAGAGGGTTTTGAACTTGAACCTCGCAGTCACTGGGAGCCAGTGCAGTGATTTCAGTCCTGGAGAGATACGGTCCCTGGGCTTGAGGCCAAGGACAAGTCTCGCAGTCCTGTTCTGGATGAATTGCAAAGGGCGGAGAGTAGAGGCGGGCAGATTTAGATAGAGGCTGTTACAGTAGTCCAGCTTCGAGAGAACCAGGGCTCTAGAGACATTGAGCTTCTGGGGGAAGGAGAGGAAAGGAAGGATGCCTCTGTAGCTCTGTACAGCGAATTAGACCAGAGGGTCCTGGCTTGTAGTTTGGGTGAACTGGTTGGTCCCATAAGCTCAAGGGAAGAAGTTTCCTGGAGGATATTTTCTGTCGTCGGATTTGGAGATTCGGACCTGCAGCAGGGCTTCACCGGGTAGTTCAGTCATTGTAGGGGTCCTCTTTTTCCAGTTCCTCATTGGTTCTTTCGTTCCAGTGGCGACTCTGCTCTTCAAGTCCCAGAGACCTGCTTTTTATGCAGTTTTCCCCCATTCATACAGCCTGGCTGTCAATCACACAGCAGGGTGGCTGGCCTGGCAAGGCCAGTCCCCTTAGCTAATCAGACAAGAGTGCGACTTGGGTTACCAATGTAACCCATGGCAGGGGTCCGAAGATCCCTCCCTCACATTCTGCCTACCGAGACTATTAGGCGCCTTAAGGAGGGCTTCTGTGCAGAAGTCTGCGAAAAGACAACGAACAAAGGGGTCATCCCCGGTTTGGCACGCAGAGAAAAACACGAGAAAGACTTTACTAAAAAGAAATGGCGACTAAACCCAGCCGGAACCAAAATAAAATGTATTTGGTCAAGTGGGTTTACTTTCGAGGCTAATATAATTACTAAAACATTACCACATTTATATAATATAATCGCGGTAGAAAAGTTACGGTAGATACCACTCTACCAGCCAAGTCTTAATGTTAAGGGAGCGAAACAAGGCTCCAAGAGGTACAGACAAAAAGTGATAAGAGTTAACCCTTTCCAATACTTCATGTAAGATGGGGTGTACTTGGTCTGTGGTTTAAAGTGACTATATAAAGTTAATGGCAACTTTACCTGTTTCTGGGGGACAGTAGTCAGCCCCAGAAAAATGGGAGTCAGGGGGAAGTCTCAAAGACAACCCTGTGTCACTGCACTGAAGGTGCTGTGTAACACACACAAAAAGTGGTGCACCCTGAGTAGGTGAGGCTCCAGTGCTCAAGATCACACAGAAAGTAGAAATACACATAGCAAAACACATGTAAGAGTGGGGAAAAAAAGGCTCACACTCTTAACAGGTGAACAAAAATAAACCCTAGTAATCCAGCAAAGCTGCTGGGGGACTCTTTAGGTAAGGGAAATCAACCATGTATGAGAATTCTCCCTAACATCTACGCCCCCGGCACCACTATACTGGACTATGGTCATGGAAGAGGCTTGCAGCATATCTTTGCTTGGTGCACCTGTGAGTCACCAAGACGGGAGGAAGAAAACTCCTGACTGTGCAGACCGACACATACACCGTGCACAAATGTAATAAATAAATAAAATAAATACAAACACAGGAGGGAGCGCGCTCCTCTCCCTGTGGGCCCACCGTTAACACTCTGAACTAAGCAGCGCAGGTACAGGACAACTGCTCCAAGGGCATGTGTCTTCCCTGGGAGTTCTTCTAATCACACTACTTTATGAGTGTGGGTCCCAGACTCGCACAACACCTGATGTACCTCTTTACCAGGTTTTTCCAAACACAATTTCACCAGAAGGGGTATGATTCTTCCCTTATGCCACCCAGCATGCCTAGTGTACTCTCCTGCCAGGACTTTCACTTTATAATTCAAAGTTACTTCAATAATGTCCCGGGGGCCCTACTTCCCTGTTCGGGTTTCCCCAATGTTCATGTATTCTTTTTTTCGGTACGCAGTATAACCCTGTAAGCTCCCCAGCAACCCAGACCCTATGCGTGGGCTCACCGTTTCTTGGAGGTAGCTTTGGTTTCCGTCACATCTGATGACTCGGTCTACGGTCAACTGCTAGTTCGGGCAAGCACTGTGCTTGCCCTATTATCTCTGCCACACCAATGGATTTCTCTGGCAGCTCTCTTGGCTCCTGGCATTTTGGCAGCACACCTCCGACTGTTGGGCTTCTTGTGACGACGCTTCCAGTCGCTCTCCGACTCTCCAAAACAGAATGTTTCCTCTGTCTCTCTCAATCCTCGTCGGGTACTGCAAAGGTCTCGGTCTCCGAGCATCTGCTGGGAAAAGTCATTGGGCCTCATTCCGAGTACGGCGCTAACCAATGGCGCTATTAACGCCTTGGTTGACGCCGTACCCGGACCGGCAGCGCCTTGGTGGATGGCGGAATTACCGCCCCATTCCAAGGTTGGCGGGGCGGTAATTCCCCAATCCCCATTTACCCTTCCCCATTCCCATTCTTGCCCCATAGGGCATAATGGGAGTGAGGAAGGCGTTAATTACGCCACCGTAAATTACGGTGGCGTAATTAACATCAAGGTCCCTTAGCGCCATGGTTTTTAACACCTGCTAAAAGCAGGTGTTAAAACCTCCATGGCGCAAAGGGAACTCGGAGTATGGCGGTAAGGGATTACCGCCACCGCTCTCGTTAGCGGTGGCCGCTATCCCTTACCGCCATACTCGGAATGAGGCCCATTCTCTCCTCTCCAGTCTCCAAGCCGATACTTGGAAAAGTAATTCTTCCCGTGTGTCACAGCTGTTGCATCTTTAAAACCCTGCCTCCAGTATGTGTGACGCTGAGGGCCAATCATGTTGTCTCTCAACTAGAATGCGTATCACAGTTCACAATATTTTTCATGGCTCTCCTCTTCTTCATGTCAGTACTTGATGCTGTATTAGTTTTTAAGTATTCAAAAGTTCCAAGTTTCAGCGTTTGGGAGGGAGTTGTTATAATATGCCATTATGTCATGGGGGATGACGGGCTATCCCCAAAAGTAAAATGGGGATACCATTTCTCATCCGATGATGCTTGTCCAACCCTATGAGGGTTGCCTCCCCTCATGTGATCCTCCCTCGCATAGCCACCTCCATGGTCAGGATCAGGTAGCAGCTGCTGTCCCCTGGGCACATGAGGAGAGGCTACCTCAGGGAAAGGAGTGATGACATCATCAGATCTTACACTAAGAACTCAAACTAAAGTGAGAGGGGCATGGTTCTTCAAAGTTTATAAATTGAAGTTCTTTCCCACTTCACCAAAGTTCCAAATTGTGCACAAAATAAACTTCCAATTGGTTTTCAATTGTCTTCCAAGAGTAGTCGGCTTCGCATCAGTTTCAATATATACATATATTTCACAAATCTTACTGTTAGACGGATGACTCCCTCCAATAACCTTTCCATGTCCAAAATGCCAAGGGGGATAATCCTCTCCCATGGTCTTTTCCAGTTCACTGCGTTAGGGGGATGACTCTCTCTCCCTAACCTTTCCACGTCCAAAATGCCAAGGTGGACAATCCTCTTCCCCAAGTCTTTTTCAGGCTTTAATTCACAGTTCCAACAAGATGGGCACCCTGGTATCCTCTTCGGCCAGGGACTGCTGTTTTTCATATGTGGGTCTCGGACCCCTTGATTCGCAGCCACGGTATACTCTCCCACCAGGGTCTACCTCTCTCAGATGGGGGTCCCAGAACCGTTTCTTCAACTTCTTTTGCATGGGTCCTAGATCCTGCGTAATGATTCTTCTGATTTGGACCCCTTCAACATAGTGGGCCTCAATACGACCCTGGCGCGAAGTGTTTAACTGCGCCGTAAAAGGCTGCGGCGCCGTTAAACAATTAGCGCCTTACTACGAGGTCCCTTTGCGGGACCCGACCTTAACGGCTGGTCTACACCAGTACAGTACTGCAATTTGCGGTACCGTACTTAGCACCTTCCCCATTCCCATAGAGCCCTATGGGGCGAAAATGGGAATGGGCTTTGGTTCAATGCGGAATTACCGCCCTGCCAACCTTGGAATGGGGTGGTAATTCCCCCATTGAACCATGGCGGACCCGTTACAACACCGGCACCAACCATGGTGCTAATAACGCCATGGTTTAGTGCCGGTGTTGTAATGAGGGCCAGTGTCTCTTGTTTGGGTCCCAGGCCCTCTTAGCGCGGTTCCTCTTGGATCTTTCAAACTCTCAAGCAGCACCAGCTGGGAATGACTCCATTCCCCTGGCTATAACGTTCATAAGGCCAAAACGGTATGGGTCTTCTCCTTGCCTTTGTCAACCCTTCCCACCTCCCCCCCCAGCCTCATGTTTTCAATCTATTCCCTTGCCTGGTGTTCCCAGACTACCCAGTACTAGGACTATGACGATTCATATTGAGGCAGTATTCAAACAAAAGATATTCATTTTGCCACTGCTCTTTAGCTTTGGGGGTATGCCTGGTTCACTAACCTGCCAGGCCTCTCACAAGTCCGTGTTAACCTGCCAGGCCTCTCACAAGTCCGTGTGTAGGGGCTGTTAGGTAATGTGTCTGGCGTCTCAGTGTGGTTACCCGCTCTTGTTCTTTGGGGTTGATTCTATTGTGGGCAGGTGGGGTATTCACTTGTGGTTGGCAGTTGGAGGTGGTGGGGGTGTTTTTTTTTTGGTTATAAATCAAAAGATTATTCCAAGCTACGATTTATGTGTTGATTCAAGCATTCGATGGATAGATGGCAAATAGGCAATTGGCGCTGGAGGCATGCATCCTCCTGAGTTGAATATGCTGGTCTGAAAAATCCAGCCAACATGCGCAGGGTCCTAGCCTTACAGGGAGTGCCATGGTGCTAAGATTCTCTATCTTCAAGAAACGCATCTAATGGGGAGGGTGAATGAGATCTTTGCTAAATCATGGGGCGGGGGGGTCAGGTTCTTATGGGGTATTGATTATTATTCATAGGTCATTGGGGGTTCCGGCCGCTGCATCGTGAATGTAACCGTGAGGGAAGATATGTAATTGTATCAGGAATTTTGGCTTGTCACCTTTGTGAATGTGTATTGCCCGAATGTTGATTACCCTGGATTCTTTGACTCTTTGTGGGTTAAATGTCTGGCTTATTTACACACGCAACTGATTGTAGTTGGTGACTTCAATACGATATTAGAAACACAATTGGATAGATCTAGTCTGGGTTCGAAGCCGCTATCATTCACGGCAAGGGAGATCCATGTGGCTATGGTCAATCTTGGGTTGATGGATTTATGAAGGACTTTACATCCCGAACAAACAGAGTACTCATTCTATTCCTCCGTTCATGATATGAGGTTTAGGATAGATTATATTATGGTGGGACCAGAATTTGTTCATAATTCGCCGAGCTGCCGTATGCTGCCAAGTTCGTTGTCAGATACTTTTTTTCGATTGTGTGGCAGTTTCGGTTAGAGAATTTAGTAATTGCTAGGCCCCGCTGGCTTTTTAAGGGCCATGTACTCTTAGACGTAGTGTACTGGAGCGAGGTGCATGATGCGATTACCTACTTTTTCACCAACAAAGCTGGGTCTCTTGCTACTATTGGAACTCTTTGGGAAACAAACTTCAAGATCTAGTCTAGTGATGGGGGTAGGCCTTCTGGTGATAACGTAGCTGTGATTAGGGTAGCCCTTGACCAGTTCAGGAATGAGGCCGACAGGGAAGTGAGATTTCTTGTGACCCCTCATTTGGTACAGAGATATGAGGAGGGAAGACCGGGAAGGTACTGAGGGGGGAAGAGGGGCCAAACAGACATCCGGGGGATGGCGTGGTGGGACGGACGCTGACCTGATTCTTGAGGTATTTACATTGTTTAACGCTAAAAATAGTATGAAGCCAGAGAAAGTGTGAACCAAGAATCCATGCAGCTCTTTGTTGAGGGTGCTGCGTTGGCAGAACTTAATACTGTTGTTGAGGAATTGCTGGGTACTCCCAGCTCGATTGAGGCTATATTGAAAGCGATTAAAGTTCTCCCAACCTCTAAGGCCATGGGTACTGATGGAATCACTTTGGAGTTTTTTTAATATTATGGCTCCAAGGTGGCTCACTATTTAATCCAAGTATGGAAGGAAGCCCTGCAGTCGGGCTCATTGCCAACTACAATGCATGATGGTGTGATTGCCTTGATTTTAAAGCCTGATAAGGACCCGATGGAGTGTGCCTCCTATAGGCCAATATCCTCATTAATTTGGACACACAAATATTGTCTAAGATATTTCCGGATAGGCTTCTCCCCCTTCCCTCCCTCTACTGTGCACTTGGATCAGTTGAGTTTCATCCTGGGCCGTTTTACGGCACTCAATCTTCAGAGATTATTTGCAGTTCTGGCCCAGATTGATCCTTCTATGCAAGAGATTGGAGCGCTCCAAGATATGGAAAAGGCGTATGACTCTGTTGCATGGGATTATTTGTTTATAGTTCTGAGGAGGGTGGGAGTACAGGCATATTACTTACAATGGCCCTCATTACAACACCGGCGCTAAACCATGGCGCTATTAGCACCATGGTTGGTGCCGGTGTTTTAACGAGCCCGCCATGGTGAAATACCGCCCCATTCCAAGGTTGGCGGGGCGGTTTTTCCCCATTCCCATTTTTGCCCCATAGGGCTCCATGGGAATGGGGAAGGCGGCAATTACAGTAGCGCAAATTGCGGTAACGCAATTGCCTGCGAGGTCCCTTTGCGGGTCCCTACCGTTCAGGTTGGGTCCTGCAAAGGGACCTCGTAGTAAGGCGCTAAGTGGTCAACGGCGCTGCAGCCTTTTACGGCGCCGTTAACCACTTAGCGCCTGGGTCATAATGAGGCCCAAGGTGTTAAAGTCCTGTATTCTGGGGTTACTGAGAGGATAGGCCTCTTGGGCAAACTCTCAGCATCTTTTGCGCTGGGACGGGGGACACGCCAAGGGTGCCCGTTGTCACCACTGTTATTTGCAATTGCCATGGAGCCACTCGCAATTCACTTGAGAACACTTCACACTATAAAAGACCCAGAATATAATTTACCCCTACTCTCACAGGAGGTAGAGGAATTTGGTATAGAGTATCTGGTTTGCGAGTAGACTTGTCTAAATCGATTCGGTTCCCAATAAATGAAGCCACACGGAAACTCCAGGTAGCAGAGCGATTCCGTGCGAAGCAGACGTCCATGCAATACCTGCGGGGTGAAAGTCAGCAGGAATAGATCGCAATTAATGAAAGACAATTACGGCGCTTACTAGGAATCACTTTGGGGTCAAATGAATCTGTGGTCTGCTCTTCCGATTTCCTTATGGGCCAAGTAGCGATTATTAAAATGGTGATCCTCCCTAAGTTTTTGTACCCCTTTCTCAATATCCTATGTGGCCTGGGTCTCAGTTTTTGAAAGAGTTGAGGTTGTGGCTAATAAGGATTGTGTGGGGCCCAAAAACTACCAGAATTAAATGGGAGTCCCTCACGAGTCCGTGGGAGCAGGGTGGGTTTATTGTGTTGGATATTGAGTTATACTTCCTATCCGCTCAGGTGTCATTTGCTTTGTATTGGATGCACTGGTCTTTGCCATTTCCACATGTTCAGATCGGGGGAGGGGGGTCAGTTGTTGAGGTAGGGGGGTGGGATGTTGAGTGAAGAAACTGCATTTTATGGCTTGTACGTAACCACTGTTGGTAGGTAGGTGCTTAAGGATGTTAGCTAGAATCATGGTATTCCTTTTATCTCGTGACTTGTGCATGCACTCTCCATGTTCAATCATTGTAATTGGGGAATTGATTATATTGGGCCTCATTACAACCCAGGCGTTAAGGGTTTAACGGCGCCATCGGCGCCGTTAACTCTTAACGCCTGATTACCATTTTAACGCCTGCTTTTAGCAGGCGTTAAAATGCAAGGCGCTAACCCGCCTTGGTGCTAATTACGGCACCGTAATTAGCACCTTCCCCACTCCCATTATGCCCTATGGGGCAAAAATGGGAATGGGGAAGGGTAAATGGGGATTTACCGCCCCACTCACCTTGGAATGGGGCGGTAAATTCGCCATCCACCATGGTGTAAACAGAGTTTACACCATGGTGGTAAAGTAGGGAACTTACCTCCTGGGTTGTAATGAGGCCCATTGTCTGTGTATTTAAGGTGTGGGGATTGACCAAATACCATGAATGTATATTCATTTGTGTACTCATGATTTGTTGTCCGGTTGGTGAACCGTTATGAATAAAGTTTGCCCGAGTAGCTCTCTCCAATGATAATCGAGGAGGCGAGAGGCTTTCAATACAATGGGCCTCATTACGACCCAGACGGAGGATCATGGTGCTATTATCACCATGGTCCATGCCGGTGTCCGCCATGGCGGAATGGGGAATTACCACCCCATTCCAAGGTTGGCAGGGCGGTAATTCCCCATGCCGCCATGGCCCTTCCCCATTTTTGCCCCATAGGGCTCAATGGGAATGCGCTAAGTACGGTGCAGCACCGTACTTAGCACCAAGGTCCCTTTGCGGGTCCCTACTTTAACGGCTGGTAAAACCAGCCGTTAAGGTTGGGTCCCGCAAAGGGACCTCGTAATTAGGCGATAATAGGTTAACGGCGCTGCAGCCTTTTGCGGCGCCGTTAACCCATTAGCGCCTGCGTTGTAATGAGGCCCAATATCTAGCCTTCTGGTCGGGATCACAACCCAAGACACCCTTCTTCTCCTGAACGGGATAATGGGTACAAGGAATTTTGTTATAGGATCCCTCAGTACTCTGCTGTTTACTCCAAATGTAATATATGTGATTTTGTACCATATGCAGGGCAATGTCTCGCGGGGTGCCCATACTCTTTGCAGTAGTAACACAAGAGGGTTGTGGGTAACTGCTGAGGGAGGAGGGAGGAGGTTGTTGCAGGTAATATAGCTGCATGTGGTTGAAACCTAACACCAATCTTCTCGGGTGATGATGGAAAATGGTCGGAGCACATGTGGCCATCTCTATTCTTCTGATCTATAGCCCCAGGAGATGTCATTTCTCTAGGAACCAGAGATAACAAAGGTATTGGGTCAAATTCTTCTTCTACTTTAGACCCCAGCTCTCCAGTGAAGAGTCAGCGTGTCACTGGAGACATAGAGGGGCTAATGTCTACTCTGGTGGGTGTTATAAAAAGGATTTCCCATACCTGGAGAGTGGGTTGAGTATTTTCGCTTGGTTGTTCAGGGGTTATCATCTCGGAGGATGACTTCAACATTTCCTGGTTCTTCCATCTCCCTAGGCTTGAGCCTTACATATGATGTACTAAGACCCCAGATGGTTCACCCTCTTTTGCTCCTCCCAGCTGGGAACTTTCTTTCTTAAAAGG
This sequence comes from Ambystoma mexicanum, assembly GCF_040938575.1. Classification (NCBI taxonomy): domain Eukaryota; kingdom Metazoa; phylum Chordata; class Amphibia; order Caudata; family Ambystomatidae; genus Ambystoma; species Ambystoma mexicanum. The sequence continues at coordinate 37,068,031 of NC_090939.1, forward strand.
AGGAGTTTTAGGGTTCTCCGGTCCACCGAAGTGAATAGAGAGTTGGCCCATGTCATCCTTTTCCTGATAGGGACTCACATTCCTATGTACTCATAAGGTCTCATAAACCAACTTCCCCACCAACTCGCCCCTTTGGATCTTAATGGGAATGATGAGAAGTTCAAAAGAAAAACTGTATTTCCTCCCTATGGGACAGAAGAGGTAACAATTGTATCTTTCTTCCTTCGCTACGTGGTCCCCAGGGCATGTATGTGAGAAAGCTAGGGGAAATGGTTATCTGTACATCCAGAGAGATTATAGTCTCATCTCTCACAGGGACCAGGTCAGGACAAAAGATGATGTAAATGTGCCCCTCCACAGTTTTTCTCACCGGAAGAATGGTTTGGGAGTATTAAATGGAAGGTAACCCTCATTCTAAGGTGTGGATTGATCAGTCTCCGGGTCTAGGACCTTATGGGGGGAAAGACGACGTTGGTCATCTCTTTTCCTGAGGTAGCAACCCTGGGGCTAAACGTTTGGTCATCTGCTTTGGTAGTTTTGAGGGTCCCCCAGTCTGTATCGACCAGGTCACATCCCACACTTGACAACATATGTAAGGCGTGCAGAAGTAAGGCACTTGATGCAGGTGGTATGTCTCTTTCCAAAAACTTTTAAGGAAAAGGGGGTGGGAGGAATACCCATATTTCCCCAATACTTAAAGGTGTTTCCCTACCGTGAAATAATAAACTAATGTATCAGTCAGGATGTCAAATGAATATAAGTCTATCATTGTGTCAAAACCCTATTTCCACCCCGTACACTAAGAACTGAAACTAAAGTGAGAGGGAGATGGTTCTTCAAAGTTTATAACCTAAAGTTCTTTCTCAATTCACCAAAGTTCCAAATGGTGCACAAATAAACTGGCAATTGGTTTCACTTACCTTTCAAGAGTAGTCGTCTTCGCATCAGTTTCAGTAAATATATATATTATTAGGGGGGTGCCTGCTTAACTTTTCCAGGTCCAAAATGCTAAAGGGGAAAGACCAGGCGGAGGAGGGGGACAATCATCTTCCCCTGGTCTTCTTCAGGTTCTTGCAGCATACTGCTACGAGGAAGACGACTCATATGGTAATTCTTATATGGGTCCAGACCAGTCTCGTGTAGTCTGTGGATTTCCCATTCCCACCGACTTCTTTATTCTCACTCCGGTTCCCACTGGGCCAAGGAAGCATTCCTTGGATGCAAGACCCTCTTGCCAACTGCCTTGCATCCCTACCGGGCCTGCCAAAAGCCCCTGTGCCTGTGTTTAGGATCGGTCAGGGATCTGGTTCTCCCAGGGATCGGCTCTTCTGCACCAGTGTCTCGGGTCTGCGCTTCGCTTTCTCTCCTTTGGGAAGCGATTACTGGACCACCTTGTTATCGTTGGGCTAACGCTCTGCTCAAGAGGATGGACATGGAGGTCTCTTCCAGCTTGACATCTTCAGAGCTCCCACGGCTGCTGACCGGCATCCACCTTCCTTCTCATCAGTAACACAGGTTTGAATCTCACACGTTACGCGTGCAGCAGACCTGCAGTCTCCTACGGGTGATCGTCTCCCCTTGTTTAGTCCATTACATAATGTTGCCAGAATTGTCTGGCCTCATTGTGTAAGTTCTTCTTTTTTGCTGGTTCCATCTTCGCGACTATGCAGGACCAACTCATCCCAGTTTTCTTGGGTTTTGGATGTTGAAATTCATCTCAGTACTTTCAGTAAGGTCTATTTTATTGTAACAGTACATGGTCTACTGTGTACAGAGAGGTTGACAGAGGAAAGAGGAGTGTGAGGTTGTGATGTTTTTGTCCGGGCTGTACCCTAGGTGGTCGTCTTTATCCCATCAGGGGGGTCCCTCCCCATTAGATCCTCCAGCATTATACCACCCCCGGGCGGATTATCCGGTAGCAGCCTCACCTCACTGGCCCCATGGGAAGGGACTCACCATAAGGGAGAAGTTACGACATTTAGAGATTTGTCACATTATGCTAATTCGTTGGTAAAAATGCAAGCTAAAAAAAGCTGTGATAAGGTTAAAAAAAAAATCCCCTCGTGGGGGATGTTGGTTGCTCTACTGTGGCCAATGAGACAAGTGAGCACATCTATGGGCCTCATTACGACCCAGGCGGTAAGGGGTTTACGGCAGCGTTAACAGCGCCGACCCTTACCGCCTGAGTACGAGGTCCCTTAGCGCCATGGCGCTTTTAACACCTGCTTTTAGCAGGTGTTAAAATCCATGGCGCTAAGGGACCATGGAGTTAATTACGCCACCGTAATTTACGGTGGCGTAATTAACGCCTTCCCCACTCCCATTATGCCCTATGGGGCAAAAATGGGAATGGGTAAATGGGGATTGGGGACTTACCGCCCCGCCAAGGTCGGAATGGGGCGGTAAGTCCGCCAACTACCATGGCGTAAACGTAGTTTACGCCATGTTGGTAAAGTCACGGCCCAGGCGGTAATTTACCGCCTGGGTCGTAATGAGGCCCTATGTCTGTGATAGACACAGGAAAAAAAAATTGCTAAATATTTTCAATCAAGCATCCCTTGCAATGGCCCAGATAATGTGAATTTAATAATGACTTCTCAACCTATGGTAGATATAGTTACTTTATCAGTGCTGGAGACCATAGTATATTCCGCCGTGTCCCATGGGGAAAACTCTTCCTTGACACCAACTGACAATAACTCACTTCTTAATTTGCTATAGTCTGCAACTGGAGTATTTTGGTTTTCTATTACATAGCTCCCCTATTCAGCAGGCTGATATCGCTAGTAACATCATTGGTTTCAGATTTATTTCAATTGCCGGATTTAGTTAAAATTGTTGATGATTTAGAGGAGCAGAATAAGTATACATCTTCATTTCGCTCCGAGCCGGGGTCAGCATGCGATGAACAGATGGAGATGCTTACGAACATCTCCAAGAAACATATGATCTTTGTAACGCTGTTGCAAGGATAGTGGATGTTAATCTTGAAAACGGTATACCTCACAATGATCACCAATGTGAGGAAAGAGGGCATATAGAATCATTGGTCTGTGTGTCGAGGGACGCTTTGCCAAGTGCTACACCTACCACAAAGGGTTCTATTTATATGGGAGGCACAGACGATCCTGTCTCCTTTTCTCCTGTTTGTGCAATGTATATTTCCAACAATTCTCCGATTCCTTTTAAACGTAGAGAGCGTAGGAAAGATACATGTAACAAAAGAAGCACAGCAAAAAGTGGCGACCTTTCTAGTGTATCATGTCCTTATAAGCCTTCATGATTGACAGCGTCTGCATTGGCTAACATCTCATCTAATAACATGGAGTGTATACCTACTGCTAATAGTTTTGATGTGCTTATGCCCCAGATGAACGTAATGAAATCTAAGAACTTGAAGGCCATTCCACTTTGGTGCCTCTTGATAGCTGGCTTTAAAAGTCTACAGCAAACTAAAAGTTGTGGTAATTGATACCAGTACGCTTCACCAACTGAAAATTGTCTATTGGATTCCGAAGGGACTCTATATATAACTTTGGATGGGGTTAATGAAGTTACATTTACTATTCCTGTTTCAGATGCTTCTCAGGATGCTACTTCTATGTGGGAAAGGTCCTAAATATGGATCTGGTTTCGGAGGAGAAAGAATTTTGAAGAACTCTACGTGCAATTTGGAGGTTTCCCCCTTGTCTAACCGACAACAAGTTGGGAGGACAATGGACAGTCATCTAGGTGAGAAAGGGGAGCCAATCCCAGAAAACCAGACACAGCCTGCAACAAGTGTTGCGGCGTAAGGAGTATATTCTCATGGGCAAAGGTGGGTACACACAAGTTACAATACAGACACATAATCGTTCACATCACCTTGAAGAGGTGCACAGCGAGCGGAGAAATCGACCAAGTCCCAAGCCTGTGGGTATCAGCTCTAACCAATCACAACTTAGAATCCCAGGGGTGGATGGCAAGAACCAATGGTAAGCCTACTACTCGGCAACAATGTGATAGCTTCTTGGGGATGGAACAGGACAGCCACATGATATGTAAGTGGCAGTAGAATAACTTGGTGATCAAATAGGATATCGAACTCAACTCACACTGGTTGGGTTTCTGGAGAAGGGCCCAAGGGACGACGCCAGTCATACAAAACTGGCTTGCCCGCCACGGAACAACAAGATATATCAGAATCTTCCAGTGTTATTGTATGGATCACTGTTGGTTTAATTTGCAATAAACCGCAGCTTGTACTTGCCGCCTGAGTCCTCTGTTTATTATGGGGACGGTGTTGTGCCCTCTCGCTCTGGCATACTTGGGAGTCCCACCAAACAAGGGGCCTCATTACACGGTAGGCGGTAAGGGTTTACCGGTACCGGTATTATACAGGTAAATCCTTACCGCCTTACTACGAGGTCCCTTTGCGGGTTGGGGAATTTAACGCCATCCCGCAAAGGGACCAGGGTGCCAATTACGGTATCGCAATTTGCGGTACCGTAATTAGCGCCTTCCCCATTCCCGTTATGCTCTATGGGGCAAAAATGGGAATGGGGAAGGGCAACGGAGGAAGGAGGAATTACTGCCCCGCCAACCTTGGAATGGGACAGTAATTCCCCTTTCCTCCAAGGCGGTACCGGTAAATTACCGGCATGAACCACCGCCTACCGTGTAATGAGGCCCAATGTCTTTATTAGATAGATGCAATTAGTAAAGTATATGTTGGCAATGTACTTGGCATTCCCACGGGCGCTCGATTAGCTTGTCAAGTCTGGTTATTAGGTAGTTATCGAAGGCCAAGATGGAATTCAGCCTTCGAAAGCGGATGCAGAATCTCCAAGAATCGTCTAGTTTTGCGACGATGACAACAGGTGAGGATAACGGTCTCTCTGGTGGACCAATGGCACCCAGTTTGAACATCTCAACTTCTTCTGTTATGCTTTCCCTACAAACTTCAGGAATGTAGTAGGATTTAAAGTTGACTAGTTTCCCTGGAGGTGTTGTGATGAATGGAAGAAATGTTTCACTGTCCCTAGTTCTTCTGAGAATACCTCGCTGAAGCAAATAAGATCACTTTTCCGTTGTTGACTTAAGAGTGTTGCCATTGTGACAGTAATGGGCTTCAGCAAATGTATGCGATAGCTCTGATCTTTGGCCTCTAGAAGGATGGGGATCCATGTTTCAAGATCTTCTACTGTCTATACCATTTGGAATTCATGTAATCAGAAGTGGGTAAAAATACAAGTACTCTGTAGCCCACAGCAAAGGACCTAGACATAGCACGAGTCGCAAATCTTTTTCCTGAGCTTTTGATAATAGTTAACAATCTCTCCAACTGCCTTCATGTGGTACCTCAATAAGCTGGGGGTTGGGATATGGGTGGGACTGCCTCCTCTCTTTCTCTGCCCACATTTCCTATAACAAACCTCTAAGTTCTCTGCCATTCAATAACTCTAAAGGGGACTAGCCCAATGATGACTGGGGCATTTTCCATACGGCAAAGAGGGCCCAGGGTACCATGAGATACTGATTCTTCGCATCCATTTCCACCAGTATTATTATTATTATACGCTGATGGGTTTGGTTTAAGCATTCCACAAACCCATCTGTCTGGGGATGGTATATGTATGTGTGAAGGGTCTTGATGTTCAAAATGTCCTTCACTGCCTGCTTAAGAGAGGACATGATGGTCGTACCCTGATCATTTAATAGTTCCTTTGGAAAACCTACTCAGGACAGAAAAAAGTATGAAGTCATCTTGTTCCTTAAGGGAAACGGTAGCGTAATCCAAGATTAGCAAGACACAATTATTACCCAGTTTGGAGGGGTCACACTATATCCACAGCTATTTGAGAGAATGGAACCTCAATGATCAGGAGAGGTAGGGGAGCACAGGGTGGTCTCCTGAAAAATTGCACAGGCCTGACTTATCAGCGTAAACGCCTAGCTAGTAAAATGTGATATACATGTGGTCATGGATCTTTCCGACTACCTAGTGCTCTACTGTTAAGTGGGAAACTCCATAAATATCTTCCTATGACACCTAGGAATAACTAGTTGGCTTCTCCTAACTCCTTCTCTTCCCACCTAACCCTGATACAGTAACCCCCCACCCCTTACAAGAAAAAGAAAGGTCTGTTTATGTACACAACAGGGCATTTCTCTTCTGGGATGGCTCTCTCCAATCCCTCTGCATTCTGATAGTTTGTTGCACAAACGATAAATCTTGTGGGGTGGTGGTATCTGCTTTAGACTGGGGATGCTTGTTTTAAGTTACCAGCCCTCCCAAAACAAAGGTCACCTTGATGTATATTGGAATGTCTTTCTACTTCACGCCACTGGGACATCAGAGTTAATCAAGGATTCCCTTGTCGATGCGCACCCATGTCTTTCAGCATTGTGTATCAGTGCCTTCCCCTCTTCCTGGTAGTCTAGGTTAATGATCCGGGACACGTGTCCAGAGTGTTTTGAAGATGGGCTAGACTTGGCTGCTAACATAGTAGCTGCCTTTGGGTGGTGTGATCACTCGGTCGAGTAGAAACTAGTCTCATTTCTTGGCTAGAAATTTTTATGGTGCTTAAACAGGCCAAACCGAATAAATGGGGAGGTAGCACATTCTGTTAGCCTTGCAATTGGTCATTCAGACTCAGGAGGAAAGGTGGCATTCATTGTAACTGACTCAAACAAAACCTAGGCTAAGCTTACCCCAACTATTAGGCCCTATCCCTTAAAGAAAATCACAAAAGGATGTTGTTACAAACCACAAAGTCCAGAATCCTATCATAGCATGAATTTGGTCTCCACCACTTCCAAAAGAAATAAAAATCCAACTGATGTATACAGAGGCCTAGGGCCTTAACGAGTGATGGCAGCTCGCTTCTGACCGTCCCGTGGTGGCTACCTCAATGAGGCTCCTGGACCCATGCATACACCGCCAACAAATAGCCTTAAGTGGCTCTTGTACCTCAGCTTGGGGTCTCACTTCCCACTCTTCGTTTCAGGGCCACTTTACTCGGGAAGTCCTCTCTCCTGCCAGACGATGGAACCTTCTCTGTAGCCCACTGACCCCCGCCATTGGCATTTCACTCCATTCAATCCAGCCTGGGCCCTTCTTCCTTCCACATCACATGGGGATGGTGGTGTCTTTTCCCCTACACCCCATTTTGGGACTCTTACTTTGTTCCCCACCACATTGTGATCTTGCCACTTTGACAGTCTTTTGGCACCAATAGGTTCACCCTGCCCCAGGGACCTTTCTCGCCGCAGCTTGGGGATCTGCTGGGCCCAACCACACTTCAGGTCTTCTCACCCTTGCCCCACCATGGGAGGATAACTTACCCATCACTGGGGCTACTCTTTCCGCAAAGGCAGTAGTACCCCCCCCCCAGGCCAGGACCATGCCAATTGGACAGAATTCAAGTAATCCTCACCACAGGTTCTCATTAACCCAGACTTCCTTCCCTTGGGCCTCATTACACGGTAGGCAACGAGCCATGGCGCTATTAGCGCCATGGCTCATGCCGGTAAAATACCGGCACCGCCTTGGCGGAAAGGGGATTTACCGCCCCATTCCAAGGTTGGAGGGGCGGTAAATCCCCCTTCCACCATTGCCCTTCCCCATTCCCATTTCTGCCCCAAAGGGCTCTATTAGAACGGGGAAGGCGCCAATTACGGCACCGCAATTAGCTCCGAGGTCCGTTAGCGGGTTGGATTTTAACGCATGCAAAAAGCAGGCGTTAAATCCCCCAACCCGCAAAGGGACCCCGTAGTAAGGCGGTAAGGATTTACCGGTACCGGTATTTTACCGGTAAATCCCTACCGCCATCCGTGTAATGAGGCCCATTTTATCTTCAAAACCTCCCTTCTGATGTAGCAACTCCAGCACCATCCACTTTACGAAACACTCCCCCCACGCATGTCCACCTTTATGTTTCTTACATGAGCCGCTTCATTAGGTATTCTCAGAACAGACCACGGGCCTCATTACAATTTTAGAGGCAGGCATGCCCTCAATAAGGGCATGGCTGCCTCCAAAATCATGTCCGGTTCCCCTGAATGGGGAAATACCAGGCCATTCTGAGTATGGAGGGCCAAGTATTTCCTCCTTCAGGGAACCCGGGCACGGTTCTTCCCCAATCGAGCCCTCATAGGGCTCAATGGGAACGGGGAGGGAGCTAACAACGGGCCCATCGTTAGGTCCCTGGTCCCCTCGTGGGGCCCGCTATGGACGTCTGGAAAAACCAGACCTCCGGAGCCGGTCCCGCAAGGGGACCTCGTAATATGTTGCCAGGCGGTGAAAGTGCTCAGAATAAATGCCAAAGTAAGCATTTGCATTCAAAAACCCTGCTTTTAAACAGACATTCTCCTCCCCAATAGGCGTGGACCTGAAATGAACTGAAACATCCAAATAATCAAGAAAATACATTTCTGCACACGCCTGCTTGGTATAGTAGAGGACACGATAAACAAACCTTGCGTTTAAGTTAGGGATTGGTACCTAATTGAAAGCATCATAACAGTATATTGCACTATGCAACAGAAATCTAAAGTGTATCAACAAAATAGACGAGGGTCAGGAGCAGGTGTGAATGTAATATTTGGGAATAAGTTCCTATGTATATAATTCTAACACCAATAGCAAAAAAATGAACGAAGGAGAAACTAACGGGACAATGGCCACCACATTCTCAGTCATCTGCCCAGAAACCAAAAGTACCCGCGTTCCTTAATTTTTCTCTCGCAAACTCCCACAACTGCTGCAAAATGAGAGGATCGTCCGTGCCTAAAGTGAAGCCAGCGAAGTCCTCAAACTCTGTGGCTGTTTCGGGGATGCGGCCCTTTAACGAGAAGGAGACCAGTTTCTCTTTCATTTGTTCTACGGTCAGGGGGGCGGCCATTTCCCCGGTTAGTATTGGCATGTGTAATATTTCTGACACCACAAACATCCACAACTGCCGCACAATCAGAGGTTCGTCCGTGCCTAAAGTGAAGTGAGCGAACTTCCGAAACTTTTCCACCGTTGTGGGGAGTCGGCTGCGCTTTGAGATGGAGACCAGTTTCTCTTTCATTTGCTCTACGGTCAAGGGGGGCAGTGAAGGATTTAGTTTTTCCGACAGCACAAACTCCCACAGCTGCTGCACAATCAGAGGTTCGACCACGCGTAAAGAGGACTTAGCGAAATTCCGAAACTTTTCCATGGTTGTGGGGATGCCGCCGCCGCCCAGCTCTGATAGGGAGACCAGTTTCTTTTTCATTTGTTCTACAGTAAAGGGGTTTGGTGTTAGAGGATTTAGTTTTTCTGACCACACAAACTCCCACAGCTGCTGCAAAATTAGAGGTTCTTCCGTGTGTAAAATGTTGTAGGCGAACATCCGAAACTTTTTAAACGTTCTGGGGATGACGACCCGCGTTGACAGGAAGACCAGTTTCTCTTTCATTTGCTCTACGGCCCGGGTCTCGGATGTTGACCCGGCGCCATCGGTACTCTGGCTGGGGGGCAACCCCACCTTCTCCGGCTTCATCGTGAGCCTCGCCCCTGTCAGCACCGCTTCAGGGAGCGGTCCCGCAGCCTGCCTCTCCGCCGCTATTGCCTTAGCGGCTGCTTCCCACTCCGCCGAGGGCTTGGCGGCTGCTTCCCTCTCTGCCGATGCCTTGCCAGCAGAGGCTAAACTCTCTGCTGATGCCTTGGCAGCGGCTGCCTCCCTCTCTGCCGATGCCTTGGCGGCCGCATCGCGCTCCTTTATGGCCACCAGGTGCTGGCCGCTGATGTACAGGGGCCCTGTGCCCGCCGTGAGCCAGAAAGTGACGGGAGGGGTCAGCTCGAGGCCTCCCAGGTACACGGAGGTGAGAAGGGAGGGACGGAGGGTGGCCACAGGCACTCGCACTACCGAGCCCTGCCGGGTCTCCCCCAGAACCTCCAATACGTGCAGCTCGTCCCGGGCTCCGAGGCCCAGGCTGGCCGTGCGCAGGGTGAGCTGCTCCCTCAGGTCATCGCCGCCCCCTGGGAAGGAGACCTTCCTGTCGCCAGTCAGCACGCAGCCGAAGAGGAAGCTGTGCGTGTGCAGAGGCGCCCCCCTCTCCTTCGCAGCCGCCAGGGACTTCATGTGCAGAGGCGCCCCCCTCTCCTTCGCAGCCGCCAGGGGCTCCATGTGCAGAGGCGCCTCCATCTCCTCCGCAGCCGCCAGGGGCTCCATGTGCAGCACTGGGTCACCGAGACGCTCTGCAAGAAATAGCACGTCAACACTCAGCGCCGGAAGCGGCGCCGCGGGACACGGACTGTACCGGAAGTGAGCGAGTTCTCAAGTTACGAGAGAGAAGATAGTGTCTGATAGTTCCCATGCGAGAAGCGGACCTTAGCAACGTCCCGCCTACTCTCCTTCACGTGACTTTGGCCACATTTTGTCCCCTACCATCACGTAGCGTCTGACGTCATCGTGATTCTCGTGAGCGGAACTGGGAAGGCTTCTGTTCCAAGAGCAGCAGGAATTGACATGCTTTTGGGTGGCTGAGATTAAGATTGGATACCGGGAAAGTTCCTGCAAAACACCATATGGGGATGGAGGAGGAGAAAATTACGTTTTACTTTAAAAATCATTTTGTCATTTGTATTTGGTTTGAAAAAAACCTTTACAAAAATGGACTTTAAAATGCTCATAAATATAAATACACATTAAAATCACATTCTCTGTTGAAAAAGTTTACAAAAGTGCAAAGTGCATAGCAGTGGAATTTTGATACACAGGTCTAAGGACGACAGGAAGCTTAGATGGGTTCTAACTGTCTTTATTAATAAGACAAACTGGTAAGCGTAACTTGTCCTTGGGCAGGGTAGGGGATTTACTCACAGTTCCTGTCTTGGCCTCCCAGTTACTTCACTGGAGGCAGAGTGTGATCATGGATGGCACGCTGTAAACTTCTAGGGCCCCCATGTGGCCTCCTGTGGCATTGGACTTATGCCCTGGAAGCTGAACTCAAGGCTTCTGCTGGGCCTCACTTATGTTGCCCCCTTAATAGGAGCAGCGCTGTCAGCCGACCTGTTGGTCTCGCGCTCTGCCAATTCTACCACAACATTCTCTGCACGTTCTCTCGTGGAGTGTGGGCTTGCGTGTTCTCGTTGCGTTGAGATCTCGCGAGATCGCGCTCCCACGATCACGTGACGTCCCCACACACCTCCTCTACTGGGAAAAGGCTGGCTGGTCATTCCATGACAAAGTCTGAAAACTTGCTGGGTTTCCTTTTCTCTCTCTGAGGTCTGCCTTGATCTGGAAACGGGGCAGGTGTGCGTGATTCAGGTTCTCCTTGTCTAGCCTTTGACTCCCTGAGTGGGGTTGGGGAGTTGGCGCTTGAGAACTCATCGCCGTGGGGTGACTCCGAGGCATCTCTTCCTGACTGGTGAGGGTTTTCGGATGGCTCTTGTTGGTCTGGGTCTTCTCTGGTTTCCCAGTGTGGCTGCTCAGCGGATTCTTTTCTGCGGTAAATGGCCACCCTTTCTAGATTCCATTTCCTTTCGTCGCTGGTACAAATGTGGTTTGACACTTTCTCGATGACTACTATGGGACTGCTGTATCTGGAGCCGGTCGAAGTGTCTTTGTGAGGAAGACGTATCTTTACCAGGTCGCCTTTGTTAACTGCTGTCTGGCGAGCGGCTCGACGCATGTCCCCTTGAGCCCCAGAGCACCATGGTTACCACCTACCGTGTAATGAGGCCCATAGACTTTTATGCGTGGGACTTGGTGGGCATGTATTCCCACAAAATGGCGGACAACAAAGGCAGTGAGATCCCGACCACTGAAATCACGGAGCTGGGCTGTGAGCAAAGAGCTGGCTTCAGACGGGGTACCCAGCGAAGCACATATCTGATACAGTATTAGCTTGCGTTGAGCAGCAGGGTGCGGCAAGCCTGCGAGCGGAGGATCGAAGAGTTACAGTGCCGTCGGCGGGGCTCCCTGAGTGTTCCATCAGAGGGAGCCGGCTGCGCGAAGCTGATGTGGCCGGGCGCTGCGGGACAGAGAATATCTGGAGCGGCTATCCAAATGCTTCCCCGTGCGGAGATCAGGAGCCGTGTACTAGAACTGAAAGAAACATTGTAGCGGAGGCAGCGGGTGCACTGCAGTAACGTGTTGCAACATTAGTAGCGGATGCCTGGGCCAGGAACAAGGAGTTCGGGACGGCCGCGCAGGGGACGGAGGCGCGCGAGAGTCGGGCTGGAGGACAGATTATAGGGACTCCAGCAGACAGGCCAGCTGGTGCAAAAGGCGGCTGCCCCTTAATAACATAAGCAGCTGATCGCTTGGGAAACAGACACCTTGTCCGGACACCTTGGCTTCGGGTGGACACACTAACAGACCACTGGGCTGGCACTGATGGAGGTGATTCTGTATTCCTAAAGACAAACACGAGTACAATATTGGGAGCTGCGAACACTCTGTGGGGCTGAGGACAAGCAGAAGACCCAGAGGAGTGGGAGAGTCAGAATGTGGACACCGCCATAGACAGGCACGGCATACAGGGTGGGCCCAAGCTGATGATGATATAAAAGTGACCGCTGCGGATACAGGCAGTGGTGGGAAGAGTGTAAAGAGCCCAAAAGCTGGGTGATCACGATAAGGGAAAAGAGCAGGCTTTAAGATGCAGCAAGGCAATTTGAAACGTCAGAGGAAATAACCCACTTGATGAAACAGCCCAACAAACACAAGCCTATACAGGGGCTCCTCTAGGATAATTGCCCCAGACTCGGAGCGATACGCTGGTGCCGCATCAAAACAGAGGAGCAAGATTGATACACCAGAGACCCCAAACAACCTCAGACACATAACTGGGGCCGAAAGATGGCAGGAAGAGGGGCGTAAGCAAAAACAAGAACAAACAATCCACAATGGAAGCATTCGCAAAAATGCAGCAATCTCCTACGAACACAGCTCCCAGGGGTGCGACAGCACCAGCGGAAAGCATCGTAGCGATTGAAAATCACCAGATATTGGCGGCCATTATGGAGCTAAGAGACTCATGGGGGATAGCGATGTCGGACTTGCGCACTTCCCCGAAGGCTAAAATAGACGCAGTAGGCATAGAAGTCTCCCTGCTGCGACAAGATGTTAGGGCGTTGGCAGAGAGAACGAGCATCCTGGAGAGTGCGGTGAAAACCAACACGGACACTAGCACCAACAATGCAAAGGAGGTTCACGTACTGAAGAAACAGGTAGCTAACCTGGAGAATCGTGCGGAGGAAGCGGAAGGGAGAGCAAGAAGGAATAATATCTGCGTGGTCGACCTGCTGGAGGGGGAGGAAGGCCAGGACCCCACAGACTATGTTGAGAACCTAATCTTACAAGGAATAGGGGCTGAAAAACTTTCGCAAGGATTTGCAGTGGAGCGTGCACACAGAGCCCTTATGAGGAAGCCGAAGCCTGGGGCCCCTCCGCGGGTGATAATCGCAAAGATACTGAACTATAAAGATTGCGAGAAAATTTTGGAGTGCTTTCATAAAGGGGGAACGATTGAAAGGGCTTCGAGTACCATCACAGCGTTTCCTGACTATACAATGTTGGTCCAGAGACAACGGTATAGCTATGTGGCAATCAAAAGGTGGTTACGTATGGCTGGAATCAAATATATGCTTCTATACCCACCGAAACTGAAAGTGTTGCACAAAAGCAGGATGTACTTTTTTGATACTCCAGAAGAAGCGACGACATGGCTGGACCTTCAGGGCTGCCCGGAACGAGATACGGAGCAGGCTCAAGAAGAACACGATAAGTGATTGGGATATTGCATGTATATCGATATGACGCAGAGCGGGTACCCCAGCAGTGACTATGATAGAGATTAAGATAAAGGGGTGCGACCGAGTAAAGTTGATATTTGGCTGTGATGCCTTTGACTGGGCCTCATTACGACCCAGGTGGAAAACCATGGTGCTAATAGCACCATGGTCCATGCCGGTAACTTATCGACTCCGCCATGGAGAAAGGGGGAATTACCACCCTATTACAAGGGTGGCGGGGCAGTAATTCCCCCTTCCTCCATGACCCTTCCCCATTCCCATTTTTGCACCATAGGGCTCAATGGGAATGGGGAAGGCGCTAAGTACAGTACAGCAAATTGCGGTACCGTACTTAGCACCAAGGTCCCTTTGCGGGTCCCTACTTTAACGGCTGGTGTAGACCAGCCGTTAAGGTCGGGTCCCGCAAAGGGACCTCGTAATCAGGCGCTAATGGGTTAATGGTGCCGCAGCCTTTTACGGCGCCGTTAACCCATTAGCGCCAGGGTCGTAATGAGGCCCACTGTGTCGAACTTAAGGGACTGGAATATAGCAGTTCGTATACATACGTAAACTGAGTAGCAATGCCTTGAAAGCAGATGAATCACCCGCCAAGTCCCTGAGGCGCCCATTCACTTCTATTGGCCTCTCACCCGCCAAAAAGAAAATCGGGTGTTTTCACCCGCCTTGGAGACAAAAAAGGTTGGGAGCTATGACAGGCGATTGCCAGAAAGAGCTAGATGCGGGGGTGCCTGAGATCCAGGGATGGAGCTGGGCAACAGTTGGTGGGGGAGGGTGATGTTGGGGATGGGATGGGAGGTGCGGGGGCGGGGAGTTTGGTGTGTTTTTGGTTAAGGTGAGTTTAGACCGGGGAATGAGCCTATACAGAATGGAATGGAACTTAGATTTAGACTGCACCTGTGGGAGGTGGAATGGAACTCGAAGAAGCCATGGGGGACCTTAAAATAGTTACCTGGATTGTAAGGGGACTAAACAGTTACCTGAAGAGAAATAAGGTCATGTTGTACCTGCGTAGGCAAAAAATAGACATTGGGCCTCATTAGGACCCTGGCGCTAAGTGTTTAACGGCACCGTAAAAGGCTGCGGCGCCGTTAAACACTTAGCGCCTTACTACGCGGTCCCTTTGCGGGACCCGACCTTAACGGCTGGTCTAGACCAGCCGTTAAAGTAGGGACCCACAAAGGGAACTTGGTGCTAAGTACGGTACCGCAATTTGCGGTACCGTACTTAGCGCCTTCCCCATTCCCATAGAGCCCTTGGGGCGAAAATGGGAATGGGGGAGGGCCATGGTTCAATGGGGAATTACCGCCCCGCCAACCTTGGAATGGGGTGGTAATTCCCCATTGAACCATGGCGGACCCGTTACAACACCGGCACCAACCATGGTTCTAATAGCGCCATGGTTTAGCGCAGGGTTGTAATGAGGGCCATTCCACTGCTACAAGAGACTCATCTGACATGAGAGAAACTGGATACGATTGCTGGGAAGTGGAAGGGGGTGATGGTGGGGTCATCATATTCTGCTTATGCCGGGGGAGTACTTATTTGGGTGGCACCACATGTCCCATTTCAACGGTTGCAAGAGGTAGCTGAGACAGATGGGAGGATGGTTATATTGAGGGGACTGGTGGAGAATAGGGAGATAAGCATAGTAAATACATACGCCCCGAACCAGAACACACCAGCATACATCAGAACATTGTGTACTAATCTGAGCACGTGTGTGAGGAGCGCAGTGATTTGGGGAGGGGACTTTAACTGCATACTTAACCCAAGGGTGGATAGATCGGATGGGAAGATGGACAGACCCGCCCCTGCTGCTAAAGCGCTGCAGACACTGCTGAGTGACTTTGGTCTAGAAGACGCATGGAGAATGAGACACCCCCAGGAGAGGCAATATTCGCACTATTCCGCCCGCAGAAGTTACACACGAGGTTGGACTACGTCTTTACTACACCTGAAGTGTTAACAGAGATTACACAAATAGAATATAAAGCAAGGGTTCTTTCGGACCACTCGCCCCTGATCCTCGGATGGCAATACTGCCCCCCGAGAGCGAGGATTCCGATGTGGCGCCTACGAGCGGAAGCGCTGAGAGACCCCTTTTTTAGGGAGGACATGAGGGAGGAGATTGTAAACTATTTAGAGACGGTAGTGGTAGTGTGGATTCTGCAGGAACACTCTGGGAGGCCTTCAAAGTCGTGATGAGAGGGGTAGCCATAGCAAAATCTAAAGGTCTACAAGGTGGGATTCTAGCTGAACTACGAGAGACGCAGGAGAAACTGGAAGAAGCTTTAAGGGGAGAAGATGGCACTAAAGATAAACTAGAACTGATACTCATGCTACAGCAAAAATGCGTGGAGCACTGGGATAGATTGTGTAACCTCAAATATAAAAAATATGTAGAGAGACAGCACGCGGGTGGGCATAAACCAGGACGACTTTTGGCGTGGTTATATAAGAGCGAGACCCCCAGAGTCACGATCAGAACCATAATGAGGGAAGACGGTAGTGTAGCGGACACCCAAGAGGGAGTCAACCAAGAGTTTGCAGACTATTATAAGATATTGGGCCTCATTACAAGGTAGGCGGTGGACCAAGGTGCTATTAGCACCTTGGTCAATGCCGGTAAAATACCGGCACCGCCTTGGAGGAAAGGGGAATTACCGCCCTATTTCAAGGTTGGCGGGGCGGTAATTCCCCCTCCCCCCATTGCCCTTCCCCATTCCCATTTTTGCCCCATAGGGCATAATGGGAATGGGGAAGGTGCTAATTACGGTACCGCAAATTGCGGTACTGTAATTAGCACCCTGGTCTCTTTGCGGGTTGGTTTTTAACGCCTGCTAAAAAGCAGGCGTTAAAGTACCAACCCGCAAAGGGACCTCATAGTAAGGTACCGGTGACCGTTAACCCTTACCGCCTTCTGTGTAATGAGGCCCATTATATGGAGACGATGGTAAGAGCAGTCGCACTACGATAATAGAAACATAGGAGGATATAGGATTACCAAAGATAAATGCGGAGGAGAAAGAGGAGTTAGATGCACCAATTACCCTAGAAGAACTGGGGGAGTTGGTGAGACAGTTGCCTACTAGCAAGACCCCGGGGGCGGATGGACTCCCAAGTGAATTTTATAAAGTATACATGGAAGAGGTTCTCCCCCCACTGTTAGAAATGTTAAATGAAGCGTTTGAGATGGGAAGTTTGCCAGAGTCACTGAGAGATGCGATCATAATACCACTTCCCAAACCTAATAAGCCTGGGCACAGCTGCAGCTTCTATCGTCCTTTGTCAATGCTGAATCAAGACAGCAAGATATTGACGGCTGTCTTGGCAAATAGATTAAAGAGGGTTATCGGTAGACTAATACACCCTGATCAGACGGGTTATGTCCCAAATAGGAACATCTCCAATAATCATAGACGACTCCAACAAATCATTGAGAGTGGTAGCGAAAATGCAGGTGAAATGGCAATTGTGTCCTTGGACGCAATAAAGGCCTTTGATTCGGTCAAGTGGCCATGGCAGATGGCGGCCCTGGAGGGCTATGGAATGGGGCCTGGATATGTACGGTGCGCGAAAATACTGTATAGTGAACCGCTGGCGAGAGTCAAGACAGGATCGGTGATATCGGAAAGGTGGCAGCTTAGCAGGGGCACCAGGTCTGTGGTCTCCAATGCTCTACATACTTGCCCTGGAACCTCTAGCAATATACCTGAGACAACAATATGATACCATAGGCATTGAGGTGAAAGGGGAACGACATCTGATCTCCCTATACGCAGATGATATGCTGCTGTACTTGAGGCATCCAGAGAAGAAAATCTCCATATATTCTAGAAGTAATGGAGAGATATGCGGGGTTGTCTGGCATAGCGGTGAACCCCCAGAAGTCCAGCATGTTCCCACTGGGTGGGTACAAAGGGATCCCAGTGGAGCAGTTACCTGTATTGCAGGTACCATGGGCGGTCAGTACATTTCGGTACTTAGGGATAGACATATACCACACAGTGGAAGAGGAGCATAGGTGCAACACGGAGGTGGCCATTAAAAAAATTGAAAATTGCATGCGATTCTGGGTGAGGTTGCCCTTAGCAATGATGGGGCGGGGAGCAATGCTCAAGATGGTGGTCTTTCCTAGGCTCCTGCACTACATTGGGAACATACAATATCTGATACCTAAGAAGTTCTTCACCAAACTGAATAGTATGTGCAGAGATTTCCTGTGGCATGGCACGCGGAACAGAGTGGCACTATGGAAGCTACAGAATTTCTATGAAAGAGGGGGGATAAAATTACCCAACTACGAGGAACTACGAGGTTTATTATGTGGCGAGCCAACTGCAGTATGTTGTCAAATGGCTCTCTGATGAAGAGACCTCTGAATCCAGGCTGTTTGGACAAGATTGTACACCTTTTTATTTGAAAGAAATGATTTGGGTACCCAAGGCAGAAATGGAAGGGCGCCCCAAGATGATGTTACTAGGGTGGAAGATGTGGCGTAGGGCATGCCAGATGATGGAGAACCCGTCTCCATGCTCTCCGCAGGTACCACTGGTTGCACTAACAGGGGCAGAGGAACAGCTGAGAATGATAATTAGAAACCACTGGGAACCGGTTGGGCTAGCAACAATGGGTGATATTTGGCGAGAGGGTTCTAATATTACTTTTGAGGGGCTGCGGGTTGAAACTGGGTTGCATGCGGGCCAGTATATTACATATCACAGAATGGTGCAGAGAGTTAAGAGAATATGGCCCATAACTGTGCTGGAGGAAGAACCAGATGCCACCAGAGATATGATATACGACATAGCGGAAGGGGGACATAAGATATCAGAATATATGAGATGTTGATGCTCAAAGTGGGGAAGGAGGTCACACAGTTGAGACTAGATTGGGAAACGGAATTGGGAGCCCCGATGGAGTATGGGATGTGGGAACAGGCTCAGGGGTATCATAAGAAGGTATCTAGAAATGGTATACAGTTCTTTTGCCGCAGGATTTTTCATCGTAGGACTTTTCATCAGCGTTTTTTAATCGAAATAAAATCATCCTTTTTTTTTTGGGGGGGGGGTTAAAAATTAAATAAATATTTGTGGGTGAAAGGGAATAATTTAAAAAAAAGGGGAGTTTGGGTGGGTAACCCCCCAAAAAAACAAAACAAAAAAAACAGAGTTTTTTTCCATAAAAAAACGGCGATGAAAAGTCCCACGACAAAAAATCCTGTGGCAAAATAACATAGAACCCTAGAAATGCAAGATTGAAACAGATACAACTGTATATTACGCACAGGGCATACATGACACCCCAGAGGATATCGAGGTTTGAGAATGCAGGACGGCAAGCATGCCCCAAGTGTGATGAGGAGAATGCGGGCATGGTGCATATATTCTGGTCATGCCCGGTCATTGAACGCTTTTAGAGTGATGTGGAGCGGAAACTGGCAGAGAAGGGGGTCAAGATTGTAGTGGACACAGTGTGGGCCTGTTTGTTGGTGGGGTTCCCAAGATCACAGAAGCTCAAGCATGTGAGTAAACTGAGAGATCTGGCATATCTGCTTGCAAAGAGGAGAATCGCTATGGGGTGGAAGACATGCCATAGACCGAGAGTGGAGGTGTGGTGGAAAGATTTGCAGAAATGGGTGGAGGCAGAAACCATGGTATGGGAGGAAACGAGCAATGCGGCGGGGGCGGAGGAGACAGAGGGCCTCATTACACGGAAGGCGGTAATGGCTAACGGTCACCATTAATGGTAACGGTGACCGTTAACCATTACCGCCTTACTGCAAGGTCCCTTAGCGGGTTGGTGCTTTAACGCCTGCTTTTTGCAGGCGTCAAAAACCAACCCGCTAAGGGAGCTTGGTGCTAATTACGGCACCGCAAAATTGCGGTGCCGTAATTAGCACCTTCCCCATTCCCATTATGCCCTATGGGGCAAAAATGGGAATGGGGAAGGGCAGTGGTGGAAGGGGGAATTACCGCCCCGCCAACCTTGGAATGGGGCGGTAATTCCCCTTTCTACCAAGGCGGTGCCGGTATTCTACCGGCATGGACCAAGGTGCTAATAGCACCTTGGTCCTCCGCCTTCCGTGTAATGAGGCCCAGAGTCCCTGATGGCCTGGAAATCATTGATAGCAGAGCTGTTTGGGTCAATACGAGATCCAGCTGAACCCATGGAAGGAGAGACCCTGCCACAGGATGCAGATACGGAATGTGTAAAGTGATAGGCTCGAAATGGGGGGTGGGCTATTGGAAGCAGTGACTTGAAGTAAGCAATGTATAATGGAACTGTTGATATATGCACTGCCTGTTTGGTTTGTATTGTTTGGTTGAAATTTAATAATATGTTTTTTTCAAAAAACCTTTTTGCGAATTCCGCTGGGTGGGATCACTTGGTCACCTCTCAGAATGAGACCGTTCATGGTGGTGATTTCGTCGTTCACCTTCCAGTATGGGCGTAGGCCTTCAGGGATTGCTCTTTCGTCAGGCCACCCTTTGCAGACCCAGGCTGCTACACGCCTTAGAGCATCGTCCTGCTCAAACTCCTCCTGCCAGTTGGACTCACTTAGGTCCATGTACTCGCCGTTCCTCAAGTCACTTATAGAGGCCACGACACATTCATCTTCTAAGAATGTGGTCCCGGGGCGTTTTGGTTCAGGAGCCTGGACATGCAGTCTGCTTGCACGTTTTTCCAGCCAGCAATGTGGGCTATCTCGTATGTGTACTCATGAAGTTTTGCGGTGATCCTGGCCAGTCTCGGGGTGGCAGTCTTTGTGCCGCCTGGGCTCAACATGTGAATGAGGGGTTTGTGGTCGGTGACCAGCCTAAACTTCGTGCCCCAAACATACGATCTGAAGTAGTCGACGGCCAGGCACATGCCAACATTTCTTTCTCAACGGTGGAGTAATTCTTCTCCGCTGATGATAGGGCTTTTGATGCAAACGCCACGAGTTGCTGTGGACTCCATCTGATGAGCAGGAGCTCATCCCTCAAGGCCCCGACACTGCAGGAGCAGCGGGCCGGGCCAGGAAGCCATCCAGGATCAGCTGCTGCTATCCGGTAAGCGCTGCCACATTGCGCTAATTTTTAATCCATCCAAGTTCGATTTAGCAAAATTGCTACATAAATGCTCACAAGTGCTCTGAGTTGCCCCATTAAGGACCCAGGCAACCTGCACCTGCCCCGCACCTGCCAAAGCTCATTTTGCCCCGTATCCTGCACCGAGGCACACGAGGTACCCCCTTCCAAGATGGCCGCCGTATTCAGGCCTGCTTCACTCTGTGCCTTACCAGGCACACATCAGTAGCCTTGCCCTGCCTGATTGGCTACAGCGTCCACAACCCCTGCCATTGGGCGCCGGCAGGCGAAGCCGGCCCCCTCCTTCCAAGGCCCACGGGAACAAGGCTAGAGCCTGTTCTCTGCCTGTTAACTGCCGACTCTGCCGTCTGCCAGACCCCCTGGTCCACCGCACTCACCGGCCAAGGTAACACTGTGCCCGCTATATCAACGCTCCGCCGAGCCCACAACCTACCTGCACTCACACTTGCACTTGCATTGTGTTGTGCCCTATGGTCACCCCTGACCTCATTTGCATTGTGTTGTGCCCTATGGTCACCCCTGACCTCATTTGCATTGTGTTGTGCCCTATGGTCGCCTCCTGACCTCATTTGCATTGTGTTGTGCCCTATGGTCACCCCAGACCTCATTTGCATTGTGTTGTGCCCTATTGTCGCCTCCAGACCTCATTTGTATTGTGTTGTGCCCTATGGTCGCCTCCAGACCTCATTTGTATTGTGTTGTGCCCTATGGTCGCCTCCAGACCACATTTACATTGTGTTGTGCCCTATGGTCACCCCTGACCTCATTTGCATTGTGTTGTGCGCCTCCTGACCTCATTTGCATTGTGTTGTGCCCTATGGTCACCCCAGACCTCCTTTGCATTGTGTTATGCCCTATGGTCGCCTCCAGACCACATTTACATTGTGTTGTGCCCTATGGTCGTCTCCTGACCTCATTTGCATTGTCTTGTGCCCTATGGTCGCCTCCTGACCTCATTTGCATTGTGTTGTGCCCTATGGTCGCCTCCAGACCACATTTACATTGTGTTTTGCCCTATGGTCACCCCAGACCTCCTTTGCATTGTGTTATGCCCTATGGTCGCCTCCAGACCACATTTACATTGTGTTTTGCCCTATGGTCGCCTCCTGACCTCATTTGCATTGTGTTGTGCCCGATGGTCGCCTCCTGACCTCATTTGCATTGTGTTGTGCCCGATGGTCGCCTCCTGACCTCATTTGCATTGTGTTGTGCCCTATGGTCGCCTCCTGACCTCATTTGCATTGTGTTGTGCGCCTCCTGACCTCATTTGCATTGTGTTGTGCCCTATGGTCACCCCAGAACTCATTTGCATTGTGTTATGCCCTATGGTCGCCTCCAGACCACATTTACATTGTGTTGTGCCCAATGGTCGCCTCCTGACCTCATTTGCATTGTGTTGTGCCCTATGGTCGCCCCAGACCTCATCTGCATTGTGTTGTGCCCTATGGTCGCCTCCTGACCTCATTTGCATTGTGTTGTGCGCCTCCTGACCTCATTTGCATTGTGTTGTGCCCTATGGTCACCCCAGACCTCATTTGCATTGTGTTATGCCCTATGGTCGCCTCCAGACCACATTTACATTGTGTTGTGCCCTATGGTCGCCTCCTGACCTCATTTGCATTGTGGTGTGCCCTATGGTCGCCTCCTGACCTCATTTGCATTGTGTTGTGCCCTATGGTCTCCTCCAGACCACATTTACATTGTGTTTTGCCCTATGGTCGCCTCCTGACCTCATTTGCATTGTGTTGTGCTCGATGGTCGCCTCCTGACCTCATTTGCATTGTGTTGTGCCCTATGGTCGCCCCAGACCTCATCTGCATTGTGTTGTGCCCTATGGTCGCCCCTTGACCTCATTTGCATTGTGTTGTGCGCCTCCTGACCTCATTTGCATTGTGTTGTGCCCTATGGTCACCCCATACCTCATTTGCATTGTGTTATGCCCCATGGTCGCCTCCAGACCACATTTACATTGTGTTGTGCCCTATGGTCGCCTCCTGACCTCATTTGCATTGTGTTGTGCCCTATGGTCGCCTCCTGACCTCATTTGCATTGTGTTGTGCCCCACCTATATCACCAATGCCCCCTATTCGCCACTCCTCTGCACATCACCCTAGCCCCAGCATGCTACTTTGCCTGACTGCGATCATGTTCCCCTTCTGTGTCATGCAAAGCAACATACCATGCACGGGCAATAGTTACTTAGCCTACAACAATGGTCTAGTCAGACCTGCCTGCCCAAGACATCACCCGATCACTTGCCCCACACCATTCCTGCCCACCACACCAGCCTTCCTCCCGGAACCTAAATCCGCCTATCCTACCCATAGCCATGCACACTCTCCGGATGTCCCAGATATTACGCACTCACCTGTCTACAAGTGGAACCCCACCGACACGAGAGCATCATGCCCCACTCTCGACTACAGCACCTCCACAATGGCTAACCCAACTATCTCTCGAACCACTACCTTCATCCCTTCCGATCGGAACATTAGACTTGGCGCCAGAACCCACCACAGATCTAGCAAAGGCCCAGCCAAATCACCTAATAAGACCAACCACAGATCTAGCAAAGGCCCAGCCAAATCACCTAAAAAGACCAACCCTCATACTGCAACACCTATCAACACTATCCCTCCCATTCCCAAAGGAGCTCTCCTAAATGTCAGATCATTAGTCGCCCACTCCATAGAAGTCGCAGACATTATTCTAACAAACAACCTGGACTTCCTTTCTGTAACCGAAAGCTGGCTGCACAATGCTGCAGGACCTTCTCTCACCCTAGCCATACCTGATAACTACACCATCCTTAGAGCAGATAGACCGAACGCTCGAGGAGGCGGTGTAGCCATTATTTTTAAGTCCACGCTTGACATCAGACTAGCCTCCTCTCCTCCACTTAAATCCTGTGAGCATCTCACAGTCAAATTACAAACGTCCCCTAAAAGTACTATCACGCTGCATTTAATTTACCGACCCCCGGGCCCACCTGGCTCATTTGAGGAAGACATCACCTCACTAGTTGCTGAAAGCTCCAAACCATCAGCACAAATGATTATACTTGGAGACTTTAATCTTGGGTTTAACGACCCTCTCGACACCCCAGCCATTGCCCTAGCCATGGCATTAGAGGAGCATGGCCTCCAACAACTCTGCTCCAAACCCACCCACTCGAAGGGCAGAATCCTTGACTGGATAACTGCCCTTAACTGCAACATTACTGTGAAAGATCCCACACAACTTATCTGGACTGACCATTACCTCCTCCCATTTGACATTAATACCAGCAATTTAGTGCATAAAAGGCCCATTATTGCACCTGCCTGCTCAACCAGGAAAAAGAGCAACATCACAGCGGAAGCCTTAATACCTTTGGTGATCCCTACTTTGAACGCACTACCTGCTACAACGGACTTGAACCAATTGGTCAACGTCTATAACGATTCCATGGCCAAAGCCATCGACATCATTCCCCCACTGAAACTGCGTAAAGGGAAACCTAAAGCGCACCTGAACACATGGTACACCCCGGAGCTCAAAACTCTCCGTCAACAAAAAAATAAACTCGAAGCACTATGGAAATCAGTGCCTTCTGTAAATAACAGAACTAATCTCACCAATATCTCCACTCTCTACAAAAATGAGATTACACGCGCCAAGAAAGAATCCCTCAACACTAGGATCTCCCAGGCAAGCTCCAGTACAAAGGAGCTCTTTAACATACTAAAGGAATTAGAACACCCCATTACTCCCACTGACTCTTGCACTAAGGATAAACCTTGGTGCACAGGGATCCAGAATGCCCTAGCTAACAAAATCTCAGGGCTCCAAACTAAAATTGACAACAAACAACAACAACTGACTCTTGATCCTTCCTCCAGTCCCATTCCTCCTCCACTTACTGCCACTAGCTCAGGCTTCACCTTCAAAAAGGTATCCATACCGGAGGTTCAGAAAATTATAGCATCCTTGAAACCGTCAAACTGCAAGGGGGACAGCTGCCCCGCACAGATCATAAAAGATGCAGCTAGGGATCTCTCCCCATTCATCACTAAACTAATAAACCTGTCTTTCTCCAATAACTTGGTCCCCAGCAATCTGAAAAAATCCTGGGTCCTACCTCTACTAAAAAAAAACTACTCTCGACCCTGACATTCCCACGAATTATAGACCCATTACCACCGTCCCATTCTTACTAAAAATTCTGGATAGAGTGGCCTATTTACAAATCCAGGACTACCTCGAGGCAAATCATTTACTAGGAACTCGCCAATCTGGCTTTCGACCACAACACTGGACAGAAACGGCCCTTGTTGATCTCAAGTGCCAGATAGACAAACTCAAAGACAAAGGTAAGGCTGCCATCCTTCTTCTCCTCGACCTTTCCGCGGCCTTTGACCTGGTCGACCATAAAATCTTGTGCAACCATTTGTCTTCGGCAGCACACTTCTCCCACTCTGCGGTCACATGGATCCAATCTTTCCTGGACAATAGGACCATGCGGGTCTTCTCTCCCCTAGCAGCGGCTGACCCCATCCCCATCACCTGCGGTGTCCCACAAGGATCCTGTGTCTCACCCACTCTATACAATATATTCACAAAGCCCCTATTCGATAAGCTGGACAATCTGGGTGTCACCTACACGAACTACGCAGATGACACCCAGATACTCCTCACTTTATCAGGTAACTACAACGCGGACGCCAAATGGATCAATGAAGTCTTTTCCATCATTCAGGCATGGATGGCCACACATGGCCTGTGCCTGAATGATGATAAGACCGAACTGCTTCTTGTCGGCTCACCTAACACCATCCGAAAACTCTGTCCCGGCTACACTAGCTTTACTATTGACGGTAACACCATACCCATCGCCAAGAGCGTAAAAACCCTCGGTTTCTACCTAGACACGAATACCAACCTAGCTAAACAAATCAATTTGACTGCCTCAGCCACTGCCTACACTGGTAAATTAATTAGGGCCTGCAGACCATTGATCTCCCCTAACAACTGCCTCATTTTAGCCAGAGCACTCATTCAATCCAAACTGGACTACTGTAATAGCCTCTATGTAGGTGCCAACAAAACAGTAATCAATAAATTGCAAGTCCTACAAAACAACGCACTCCGTGCCGCCCTAAATCTTCCCAGAAGAGAACACATCTCCGCCACCAGAATTGCTTGCAAATGGCTGTCCATCCAACAAAAAATAGACCTGAAAACCATATGCCTTACATACAAAGCTCTTAACCATCTTGCCCCGCCCTTTCTCTCTAACAAATTTACATTAAGACAGAACACTAGAACCACCAGATCGTCTAACACACTACGACTAACAGTGCCCAAATACTCCCTCAAAAGAGCCGGTGGATCCAGCTTCCCAGCTCTGGCATCACAACTTTGGAACACCATCCCACTGGATATCAAATCCACACCCACTTTCCAACCCTTCAGAACTAAGGTCATCTCCTGGTTACTCAACAAATAACCGACCAACCATGTATGTATGCATACCTAATGTTCAAATATTTCCTATGTTGTTTGCCTATTACTATCTATGCACTAACTGCCTTCCTGTCAACCTTCTTATGCCTTATTACTACTGTACTATTGTCCCCTTCTGTTACCTGTAACCTGATGTTCAAAGCGCACATGTACCCCTGGGTCAAGAGCGCTATACAAATAAATAAACAAACAAACAAACGATATTTTCAGTGTCGCCCTTCTTCTGGGTCAGAGCGGCCCCCAGCCCGTACGCGCTGGCATCCGTTGTGATACAGGTATCCCATTCAGGGTTGAACGGTTTCAGGCATGGTGCATGTAGAATTCTCCATTTGATTTCAGTGAAGGCTTCATTTTGTTCTGGCCCCCAGTAGTAGGCTGCCCCCTTCTTCAGAAGCTCCCTCATGGGGGACGTGGTTTCGGAGAACCTTGGGACGAATTTTGCATAGTACTCGGCTAGGCCCAGGAACAAGCGTAGTTCTTCTCTGGACATCGGGGCCGGGGCATCTGTTAAGGCCTCCATAAGATTCTTCTTGGGGCTCACCCCTTCGCTTGAAATACAGTACCCAAGGTATTCTACCTTGCTCACTCCAAAAACACATTTCTCGTGGCGTAGATGGACGCCTGCCTCTTGAAGCCTGCTCAGGACTGCCTTGAGTGCCTTGTCATGGGTCTCGTTGTCTTTGGCGTACACGAGGATGTTGTCCTGAAAGAATGCAACATTTGTGAGTCCTTTAAGTAGGGAATTCATCATCCTCTGGAATGCGGAGGGTGCTGAAGACAACCAAAAAGGCATGCGGGTATATTGAAAGGTGCCGAACGGAGTGATGAACGCCGTCAGGGGGCGTGAAGACATGTGTAGCGGAATCTGGTGATAGGCGTCACGCATGTCCAGCTTCGAGAAGGTTGCCGCCTCTTTCATCATAAGGACAATTTCGCTGATGCTAGGGAGCGGAAAGCTATCGGTGACAACCTCTAGATTCAGGCTTCTCAGGTCGATGCCTATTCTGAGGTCGTTGCTGGATTTCTTTTTAAATAGAACCACTGGACTCAACCACTCAGAGGATTCCACAGTCTGGATGGTTCCTTTTCGACCATTTACCGAAAGTGGGCATCTAAAGCAGGTCTCGCCGTGGCAGGTACTGCTCTAACTTTGTGTTTCACCGGCACCACATTGGGTTTCAACCGAATCTTGTGGACAAAGTCTCTCGCTTTTCCCGGGTTCTCGTAAAACAGGCTAGGGAACATCTCCTTGAAATTTTGCGCTGCTCCTGAGTAGACCATGAGTACCTGTTTCAGAGTGCTGGGATCTAGTTTAATACTGAGTCTGTGTTGATCATCCCATCCAAGCACGGCTGGGCCTTTGGGTGAGAAGTACACTTTGGTGGTGGTAGACCTCCCTTTAAAATCAATCCGGGCCTTGATGTAGCCCAGCAGGTTGACAGTTGCACCTCCGAAGACAGTCGGTTTTTGCCTGGTCGTTCCGATTTCCCCTTGTGCTTGTCCCATCATTTCCTTATACGCGTCGATGGGGAGGATTGTGAGGTCTGATCCCGATCTGCCATGACACGTGTTTCCATTCCGTCCACTTTAATGTTGCAGTGGGGCTTTTCTCTCCTGACGTGGAGGGCGTTGACCATGATGACCATGGGTCTGTCCTGTAGCTCATCATCATCGCTTGAGGCGCCGTCGCCATCGACGCAGAAAATGGTTTTCTCCCGCCACGTACATGCAGGGGTACCGGGGCCATGTGACCAATGCGTCCGCACTTGGAGCACTCCTTATTCCTGGCGAGGCAGTCACGATCATTCGCCATGTGCTTGGTACTAGCGCATCTGTAGCATTTTGGCAGATCCTTTTGTCTGGGGCCTTTGTCTCTGGGGCTGTCACGGGATTGCTTGTCTCTGCACCCTCTCCATTGCAGTGCCGCAAGTTCGGGTATGGGTATGTGGCTTCCCGCCTCTTTGCGCCTGCTAGAGGTTTCTTCCTCTGCCCTGGCTATTTGGATGGCCTTGTCGAGGGTCACTTCTTTTTCTTGGATGGACTTGTCCTGCACTTTCCTGGAGTTAGTGTGAACGACCAGCATGTCGCAGATAACTTGTTCTGCGTTTTTACGCCAAACGCACAAAGAGAAGCCAGCTCCCTCATCCTGGTGATATAGTCGTCCACGGGTTCGCTCCCTTCTTGTTTACGGGTGTAGAACCTCAGCCTGTATACCACCACGTTCTCCTTATTGGTGAACCTCTTCACGATGAGACGGGTCGCCTCCTTGTAGACGTCGTCGTCGTCATCGACTACTGGTATGGCCGTTAAGCTGGCAAAAATGCGCTGACCTTCAACCCCCATTGCGTTCAGCAGCATCGCCTTCTTCCCGGCGGGGGCATATACCGTGCCGCCCACAGCATCCAGATACATGGAGAAAAGTGGCTCTGATTGCATCCACGGAATTGCCAGGGTCCCAGGTGATGGGAGAAATGCAGGGGGCGGTGTGGCGCCTTGCATGGTCGACCCGTGGGTCTTAAGGCATCCTCGTCGTAAATTATGTAGAGGCCTCTAAGGACGACAGGATGCTCAGATGGGTTCTAACTGC
This sequence comes from Ambystoma mexicanum, assembly GCF_040938575.1. NCBI lineage: Eukaryota > Metazoa > Chordata > Amphibia > Caudata > Ambystomatidae > Ambystoma > Ambystoma mexicanum. The sequence continues at coordinate 37,096,988 of NC_090939.1, forward strand.
CTTTATTAATAAGACACAAACTGGTAGGCGTAACGTGTACTTGGGCAGGGTAGGGGAGTTACTCACAGTTCCTGTCTGGGCCTCCCAGTTACTTCACTGGAGGCAGGGTGTGCTCATGGATGGCACGCTGTAAACTTCCAGGGCCCCCATGTGGCCTCCTGTGGCATTGGACTTATGCCCTGGAAGCTGAACTCAAGGCTTCTGCTGGGCCTCACTTATGTTGGCCCCTTAACAGGAGCAGCGCTGTCAGCCGTCCTGTTGGTCTCACGCTCTGCCAATTCTGCCACAACGTTCTCTGGATGTTCTCTCGTGAAGTGCAGGCTCGTGACGTCCCCACAAAGTGGCAACTCACCTCTACAAATTGTTATTGAACACAAAGTGAAGTAAACATATTTATTATCCAGTGGTCAGCCAAGAAGAGCGCTTTAGAATTTCAGTTCAGTAGTGGATTTGTACATAATGCGCAGCACTTCATGATGAACTCTAAGACAGTGGTTACAAGTGCAGCATTCCTAGACAAAGGACCTCATTACACGGTAGGCGGTAAGGGTTACCGGTACCGGTATTTTACCGGTACCGGTAAACCCTTACCGCCTTACTACGAGGTCCCTTTGCGGGTTGGAGAATTTAACGCCTGCTTTTTGCAGGCGTTAAAAACCGACCCGCAAAGGGACCAGGGAGCTAATTACGGTACCGCAATTTGCGGTGCCGTAATTAGCACCTTCCCCATTCCCATTATGCCCTATGGGGCAAAAATGGGAATGGGGAAGGGCAATGGGGGAAGGGGGAATTACCGCCCCACCAACCTTGTAATATGGTGGTAATTCCCCTTTCCACCAAGGTGGTGACGGTATTTTACCGGCATGGACCAAGGTGCTAGTAGCACCTTGGTCCACCGCCGTCCGTGTAATGAGGCCCAAAGTGTATAAAATTGATGTGAGAAGCGCACAATTTCATTACAGAGATAATCTGCTCATTACAGTTTTACAGAGTAAGGAAATCGATAACGTATTATACCATGCCAATTAAGAGCTAAGTTGCATCACAGCTTCCAACAACATTGCGTCAAATATACTACGACCTCTCGATTAAAATTTACCATTTTACAAAGAAGGCAGACCGATAACATGTCACAGTATGCCAACTCAAGGTGAGGCGTGTCACAATTTCCATCGACATTCGTATCAAACATTAATCTCAACTACTGTTTACTCTCGAAAAGAATTAAAATCAATATTGATGATGCTTAGAAGGCATACAAGAGAGAGAACAAGCGATTTGGTGACCCCCCACATACATCTTGTCCAAAGAAGTTCCGTGGTGAAGCTGGTTGTCCCAATATTACATTTTAGTAACAGCAAACATGGTGTTCTCATGGTGCACGTATAATTCCACTAACCAACTGGGCCAAACTCGACGAACCACAGAACTGTTTCTCCACAATTCAGCAGCGCCGCACACAAAGGGCGCACAGCCCCCACCCATCCTCCCCTTCCTACCAACAGGGCTACAGCCAGGGGCCCTGTTCCACTGATGTCTTAATGCAACAAATGTAGCCTCTCACTCTTCCGCTGAACCCGCACAGAGAATTCACCCTCCCCCATTCCCCCCCACACACGATGTCTCCACAAAGCTGCCTTACACCCACAGATCCCATTTAAAGAAATATAGACTACAAGCCCCCTCACCTTAAAGGCTTTTGATCTAACAGTCACATGCCCCTCGTCTGTGAGCCACCCCAGTTCACCCCATACGACTAATCCCATGTGTGGCAATATATTCTCATCACACTAACAAACAATAAACTATCCTCTCTTGAGATCTAAGGGAACATTTGATGAATGCGATAATGAAATATTGTGAATAGATTAGGCACCTGGACCAACGTATTCTCACTTTTATTGTCCAGGTCAAACATCTAGTAACATAATTCTTATATGTCAAACGTATAAATAATGTTCAAGGTATGTGTGGCCACAAGGGCAAATGTTAGATAGTCTATATTTTCACAACTTGGACATCGCCTGACCCAGCATCCCTCCCAGATGAGCCCAGCTGAACCACGTGATCCACGAAGTAACCAGTACTATGCCAGCCAATCCGGGAGCACCACCCCTACAGTTTGGATACAGTCCTGTCCCCTTCGCCTAATGACCACAATTTTTTTATCTTTTATTTGTTTTGGTTTTAAAAAACAAAACCTTTACAAAAAGCACAGTCACATAGCAGCAGCAAGAAGGAAAAGAAGAAAAAAGAAGGAAGAAGAGAAGAAAAGGAATATAAATAAATAATAGATCGTAGGGCCACAAGGGGAACCAGCCATAACATAGCAACAGTCTTTCATATTACGTGTGTTTTCCCTTTATATTATGATGGTACTTGTTTTCAAAACTTGTACTATTGTTGCAGTTAGCATGGTCTCATGTCCAGCTATCATTCTGTCCCAAAAAAACTCTGAAAACTTGACCGCAATTCTATGTATCCCCTATAGCACATGTCATAGATGACGTGATTTTGTAATATAATGTGCATTTTCTGATGTTTGGCAGAGCGCTCTTGGAGTTTACAGAGTTCTCTGCTTGCCCTACTTGGTTTCAGATAAACTTTACTTTTTACTTTCACCTGCACTTAGTCCTGGTCTCATTCCCTCCTGGGGTGTGTCCATTATTGATTCGCATTTGGGAGTTGTGATTGCATTTTAGAGAACGCACACTTTCAACAGTCCGTTCCTTTGGACCAGCTCTTGAATTCCTACTAGAAAAAATTTCAATTTTCGATTTACTTGTGTTAGCGTGTAAATTGTATTGTTGGGCATAGATGGAAAAGATATGCAATTTATTTTTCAGGCCTCATAGTGTCCTATTGAAAAGAATAAGATCGTCCTCAAATGCTAACCAATGAAGACAAAGCTGACCAGGTTTGATGGGAAAAGTATTTTCATGTTCCAAGATTGGATACAAGTCGCATAAATAAAGATTAAAGAGTGTTGATGCTAGGTTGCACCCTTGCTTGACACCTGTGTAATTTGGAATCTTGGTTGTCAAAGTGCCTTCTTAATTTATGCAAACCCTATAGCAGGTGCTCCGATGGAGCATAGATATCATGTTGATAATAAAGGAAGGGATGCCAATTTTTGCCATTTTCAACCACATATGGGTACGCATAATGGAATCAAATGCTGAGCTCATGTCTAAGGTGGCCATATATACAGGGCCAGCATTCGTTTTCTTCAATGTTTCTAGAACATGTGAAAGCCCAGTAGCATTTAGGGCAGTACCCATGTTCTTCTGAAAGCCTGTTTGATAGTGGGATAGTGGGATAAGGAATCAGGGTCTTGGATAAACCTATCAAGGTCTTTAAGCATGGACAATACCTTATATGATGCATTCATGAGGGCGATGGGTGGATAGTTGCATGGTTCTGATGGATTCCCTTTTTGTAAATGGGAATTATTATGGATGTGAGCCAGGAGTCAGGAATATGGTTTGTTTTGAAAATGTTTTCAAATTTTACTTTGAGGATACCGGACCAAAAAATGGCATCTGATTTAATTACACAAGAGGGTATCCCATCGGGACCTGCCGCTTTTGAGAAGTTAAGTTTGTTGATGGCTCATTGGATGTCCTCGAAGGACCATTGGCAATGTTCCATAGTACAAATATTCTCATTTTGGTAAGATACATGAGCATGTGACGAAGGTAACCAATATGCCTGTGCCAAATGTTGTTTCCAAGCCTCGGGTGAGATAGAAGAATTGATTGTTGCCAGGGAATGGGTGGTTGCCCTTTTTATCATTGTCCAGATTGACTTTGAGTTGAGCTTACAAATATTTTAAATCATTTTCTGATTATCGGCAATATACAGTTTGAGAACTTTGATTTTATTCTTATAAGTCTGTGTGATCTTTGTTTAAAGTTTAAAATAATGTTCAAGTGACATCTAATCTATTTTAATCCACCATAAACTTTTTTAATGCGTTTTAGAATAGCAACCACCATATACAAGTTGTGTTTGTGATGTTGTGTAGACATGCTTCTTTGTTTATGGATTTAAGTGAATAGAGAGCTAATTATACGTTTATTGAGATCTTCTATTTGTTAAACATCAGTTTCAGTGTACTGTAAACCTCCCTCATAAAATAGTTTGATTTTTAACTGTGCAGTAAGTTGTCTGCACAACTTCTTGTTCCATTGTACGGCTAAGAATGGTCGTTCAAATTCAAGAAGTGCTAAATTGGAACAGCTTCAAATTGTATTGTATTTTATTTATATTGTATTTTATTTATATAGCGCGCCGAGCCCTGAGGCAACTGGGCACACTTCTTGGGAACATATATGGGTGTATATATACAGTTACAGGCAAGGTAAATCGCACAATTTACAGGCAAGATGAATAAGCAGCAATGAGTGTATACAGTATAGACAGATTCAAGAGTATTTCACAGATGAAATAGTGTGTAGTGTAGTTTTCGTTCAGACAGAGCCAGGATTTGGCCTCACAGCAGAATTTGTGAATGGAGGGTTCTAACCTGATGTTAGGAAGTAGTGCATTCCAAGTTTTGGCTGCGAGGACTGGGAAGCTTTTGCCCCCTGCCTTTTGCAGTTTGAACTTTGGTATGATGAGGTAATTGCAGTTGGACGATCTTGTTTGTCTTAATGAGGGTTGGTGTTTGAATTTGTCACAGAGGTATTTGGGTGCCTGATTATGTATACATTTGTGTATGAGTCAGAAAGTCTTGAATTTATTTCTTTGGTTGATTGAGAGCTAGTGAACACTGCATCTCAGCTCTGAGATGTGTAGAATTTCTAGGGAAGTTGGTGGCTGCTCTTAGTGCATTGTTTTGATAGATCTGTAGTTTATTTAGATTGTGCTGACTGGTGCCTAGGTAAAGTGTGTTGCAGTAGTCTAGCTTAGTTGGTACAAGCGCCCTGGCCAGGGTGATGCAATTTGCAGTCGTCAGGAAATGTCTACAGGCATTGATGAGCTTACAAGTGTAAGCAGTCGTGGATGCGGTGGCATTGATTTGCTTACCAAGCAAGATGGTGGAATCAATGGGCCTCATTACACGGTAGGCGGAGGACCAAGGTGCTATTAGCTATTAGCACCTTGGTCCATGCCGGTAAAATACTGGCACCTCCTTCGTGGAAAGGGGAATTACCGCCCTATTCCAAGGTTGGCGGGGCGGTAATTCCCCTTTCCCCCATTGCCCTTCCCCATTCCCATTTTTGCCCCATAGGGCTCTATGGGAATGGGGAAGGCGCTAATTACAGTGCCGCAAATTGCGGTACCGTAATTAGCACCCTGGTCCCTTTGCGGGTTGGTTTTTAACACCTGCAAAAAGCAGGCGTTAAAGTCTCCAACCCGCAAAGGGACCTCGTAGTAAGGCGGTAAGGGTTAACGGTCACCGGTACCATTAACGGTGACCATTAACCCTTACCGCCGTCCGTGTAATGAGGCCCAATGTACATGCCTAGAGTTTTGATGTCTTTAGAGACTTTGATCTTGAGCCGTCAATGTTGAAGGTGTCAAATTTGTTGTCAAGTTTATTGAGTCTGGCTTGGGTACCCACAAGGAGAAGCTCAGTCTTGTCATCGTTAAGGCAGGGCCTGTGTTGTGCCATCCAGGCTTGGATGATAAGGTAGATGTCATTGGGCCTCATTACGACCCTGGCGGTAAGGGGTTAGCGCCAGCGTTAGCTGCGCCGACCCCTTACCGCCAATTACGGGGTCCCTTAGCGCCATGGCGCTTTTAACACCTGCTTTTAGCGGGTGTTAAAATCCATGGCGCTAAGGGACCATGGAGTTAATTACGCCACCGTAATTTACGGTGGCGTAATTAACGCCTTCCCCACTCCCATTATGCCCTATGGGGCAAAAATGGGAATGGGGAAGGGTAAATGGGGATTGCGGACTTACCGCCCCGCCGACCTCGGAATGGGGCGGTAAGTCCGCCAACCACCATGGCGTAAACGTAGTTTACGCCATGGTGGTAAAGTCACGGCCCAGGCGGTAACTTACCGCCTGGGTCGTAATGAGGCCCAAGGTCTTTCTTGAGGAGAGGCATAACCCACGTGTCCTTGAGATTTGTAGGGATAGTATTGGACTTGAAGGAGGCGCTGATTAGAGAGGTGATAATCGGGGAGATCTCCTTCGCTGTTTCTTTTATGATTGGTGCTGGGCAAATGTCACCCATGCATCTGGACAGTTTTAGACTTAGTATTATTTCTTCTACTTCTTTGACGCTAAGTGATGCGAATTTGAATAAGTTGAGTTGGGCAGGGGGTGGTATAACTGTTGTGGGTGTTGGCGGGTTATTAGTTATGTTCGTTTTTTTATTTTCATTTTTCCTTTGTAGGAGCTCAATTTTGTCTGATAGTACCTTTTGGATGTTCTGACACCAAGTGGCGTCCTTGGAGCATGTCGTTGGAGGAGGTGTGGGTGATTCTAATTCTTTGAGAATGTTAAACAATTCTTTGGTGTTAGATTTGGCATTTTAAATACGTTTGTTATAAGAGTTCGATTTGGCTAAGAAGATGGCAGATTTGTAGGTGGCCGAGGCTGATAGGAAGTTTTCTTTATTGAGAGCTGATGGGATATTTCTCCAGCTGGATTCAGCAGCTCTTTTGTTTTTCCGCAATGTTCTCAGTTCTGGGGTGAACCAGGTATTAAAGTGGGCAAGGGGTTTGGCTATGCAAAGCTTTTGAGGTGCTATTTTGTTGATGGCGTTTAGCATGGTAGTGTTGTAGAGGTTAACCAAATGAGAAGGGTCTTCGTTAGTAGCGAGGGCGGTGTCCGCCTGTAAGAGTGGTTGTAAAAGTGGCCGTAGGTTGAGGACTGTTATGTTTCTTGCTAGTCTTGGGTGGGCTGAGGATTTCTCATGGTTAGGGGTGTCTCTCAGAATGGAGAAGAGGATGGCATTGTGGTCGGTCCATGCGAGAGGGTGGTTAGAAATGATAGAGATGTTACAGTTGCAATCAGCGATCCAGTCTAGTTGTCGCCCTTTGGCGTGTGTGGATTGTGAGAGATGATTACAGAGCGGTTTTGTGGTCGACCAAGTCAAACGCTGCTGAAAGATCTAGTAAGAGAAGGATGGCAAGGTTGCCTGAGACCTTGACATTCGCGATTTGGGTTACTAGATCTATTAGAGCTGTTTCGGGTACGTGTCTGGGTCGAATTCCAGATTGGCGTAACCCTAGCAGGTTATTGCTTTCAAGGTGGCGCTGGATCTGCAAATAAGCTGCTCTGTCGATGATCTTCAGAAGGAAGGGTATGCTGGTAATGGGTCTGTAGTTGGAGGGATTATTGGGGTCGAGGGATGATTTCTTTAGGAGAGGCATAACCCACGTGTCCTTGAGATTTGTTGGGATGGTATTGGACTTGAAGGAGGCGCTGATTAGAGAGGTGATAATCGGGGAGATCTCCTTCGCTGTTTCTTTTATGATTGGTGCTGGGCAAATGTCACCCATGCATCTGGACAGTTTTAGACTTAGTATTATTTCTTCTACTTCTCTGACGCTAAGTGATGCGAATTTGAATAAGTTGAGTTGGGCAGGGGGTGGTATAACTGTTGTGGGTGTTGGCGGGTTATTAGTTATGTTCGTTTTTTTATTTTCATTTTTTCTTTGTAGGAGCTCAATTTTGTCTGATAGTGCCTTTTGGATGTTCTGACACCAAGTGGCGTCTTTGGAGCATGTCGTTGGAGGAGGTGTGGCCAAAATATTTGATAAAGTGGATTTCATGTTCTGGATTTCGTAGTGGGCTGTTTCGTGACCCATGTCCAATAAATTCAAGATTCGAGCCAATACAGGAAATGAATAGGTTTCCGAGGTGTTAGAGTCTTGGAATAAATTAGTCTGAACAGAAGACGCATGTGCCTAGGATGCCCCATGATTATAATTTCGAAGTGCATTAGTATTGGAGTGAGAAACCTCATCCTGCTGAGTATTGATCCCCTTTGTTTCACATGAAGAATGATTTTCAACATGCATAGGGGAACTAGCCATGGGGGCCTTTGGATCCCTTATAAATGAAGAAGTTAGTGAGGAAGGGTAATTCATAGCGGTATGTGTATACATTGCAGTGTTGTAGAGGTACACTTCATCAATGTGATCTGTAGGAAAACGTGTAGGAGTGCAAGGCCCAAGTGACAATCTAACTCGCTTTCCGAGTTCAGCCATGACCGCTGGGGCTAACATGGAGACATCAGAAAGCGAGTTGTTGAAAAGTTCATCAGGCTGCGGTACCAGAGAGGGGGTTTGCAAAGTTAACAGAGCTATTTGAAGGCATTTCGTACACCGGGAATTCCATGTCACATACCTCATGTGGAGAATAAGTTAAGGAGTCCCATTTGAGTGTCGAGGCAAGATGTACTTGCGCACAGGCAAAAGTGGATGCTGGAGCAACACAACTGCAAAGAGAGAGTGACTTTTTATTTGTCACTGTCTCAAAGCAGCTCGGTGTGTCAGCAGCGTTGCCTGCTTTGGACTGAGGTGTCAGTGCCAATTTGTTGCACGGACTATCAAGCTGTGCTGAGTGTGGGCTGGATAAAGATTCTGCTTTAGGTTCTGAGGTAAGGTTTCTGCCACTCCTCAATCCTCTGACCATGTTGAACACGAGGTGTGGCACTCACGATAAATCCCCCTTTATTTATTTGTATTTCTTCTTTTTATTTCTTTTAATCAAGTTGCAGTTTATAACGTGGACAATATGCTTTGGTTTGTGTGTTAGCCCATAAGGCCCTTATTCACATTGAAAAAAATACAAGCATGACCATGTTCATAAAATGAAGGTGGTATGATTGACCTTAGTTGCTAGCGGAGAGGCCTTTAACCAACACAGGGAAGAAATGAAAAAAAATGTTTAATTATTGATATTACCACACAGGATCCTGGCCCCAAAACATTTGCAGCAATTATAGCAGCTACCGGACAAAAACGGCCTCACAACATCACTGCGTAATAAACATTGGTGAGAAGAAAGACTAAATGCTGTACTTGTTTTACATAGTTAATGAGTCAAACGCTCAGTTTATTTGCGTGGTGACTTCAAGTTTGCTGCATTGTGAATTTGAGTTTGTATAATTGGATCAAGGATAAATCCACGCAACTTAAAAAGTGTGGCCCTCCCCCATTATCCCCAGTAAATCGTCACTGCGTGTGCATATAAGCAAGGAGAGGATTCTACAAAATACAAGCAGCATCCTGTACTCGCATTAGATCCTAAATGTGGAATGTGTCATAGTTCACAGCTGTTAAAGGAATGGTTCGGTCAACATTTTTTATTGTCCCTACGGGTCGGCCATGGGTCGCACGATTTTAGAAAAATTTCCTATGGACCGAGTTTTCGTCCATTAAACGCACGTGAAAACAGGCACCAGGGCGCTGCCATTTTGTGATAATCCTATCACTTGCCCCATCGCCCTGGCTGACCTGCTTTTGCGGCACTAAATCATATCCCCCGCCCCTGAGCCTGTCATCAGCAGACGCGTACTGCCCATTTCACAACGCCAAAGCACGTCTCGTGTCAACAATCGCTGCGCTTCAGCTAATGACGTGTCGCCATGGAAACGGCAGGAAGCCTCTTTACTCAATAAGTATAAACAGACCGTTTCACAACACACAGCAGCAGATTTTTGATTCCATTCCTCTCTCTGTGTTACTTTGAGTATTCTGTGACTCGTTTCTGTGCTCTGGTCAGCTATCTTCATTGCTTGTAGCCTGTGTGAACAGATACCAGTACCATCGCTAGAAATTATTTTCGTTTGTTTACCACACAATGGCTACAAAAATGCCCTACATGTACGAGCCCGAGTATACCGAGGAGGAACTACTGGAAGGGGAAACATGCAAAAACGATGGGACTTCGGACGGCAGTTGGCAGGACGAATCAACGGATGAAGACACTGGACCTAGTCACATGGACGGTGTTTCCACCTGGTGCACATGCAATCAGTGCAAGCTAATGCCAACCGAGGACGAAAACTGCTGCTACTATGAAAACTCGGGATGCGTGGCCTACATTTCGGAAGTCGAGCCACGGCCGCAATGCATCACCAAGCTGCCAGACTTCAGGGCAGCCTGCCTCACACGGTCCGTGTTGAGGATAATGATGGTGCTTATGCACGAACTTTGCGCAAATGTTCGTCCTCGTAATCCGAGCAATGAGTAAGTATACCCTGCTTGTGATGCCACTCCTATTTCATGGACTTCTACTATATCCAAAATTACATATACATATCATGTTAACGCATGAAAGTCGTTCAATAGTGTGCAGTCTCTAGATACCATTTGTCCAAGCAGAATGCCATTAGTTACAAGAATTGTCATTGACAACAAACGTTTAATAAACTTATCTTGTTCATTTAAAAACAGTTTGTATCATTCTTTTTCACAGGTGGTACCGGCTGGTGGCCTATCGTTCCTTTACATGGTGGCTTCACGGGAGGCTTGGACACCGCGTTCGAAGAGTAATACCCACATGTGCGTTCGTGCCATAAGAGAAACTTTCCCGAGTAACAGCGGTCAGTAAAGGGGATTTTCCCTCGCTGTGCTGCAACCTGACCTGTACAATGTGTAAAATCTTGTATTTTTGTGCCATCAAAATAAGATACAAAATAAAACACCACATATATAACAACAACGGTTGTTTCGATTTTTTAAATTAATGAAGTGTGTCTCCATTCAAGGATGGACGTCAGACATCTGTGCTCCGAATGGGTGATGGTCAGGTAGCTGTGAAGCGGGGTGGTCACTATCTAAGCTAACATAATATATTCTCAATAATGCATGCACTAAATAACACTTGTTCAAAGTCTTTCAGCAGGTTATGTCTCTATAAAAGTCACACATATATCTATACTATCAATTAACATTGGATTATACAGGCCTTAGGTTAAGGGTCTTGACCACTATAATACACTGGTTGAAGTGTGGGTCTGTGCTCACAAGAATCTCCGGTATGTGTCATTTGTTATTGATAGGCAACGATATACTGTGGTAGGGGTCTAATTTTAGTTGGGGATCTGCTAGGTGGGCATCATGTAGTGGTCAGTGTTCTGGCACATGAAGAGAATACCTTGCAGGGACACAGAGTCAGAATGGCAGTAAGTTTCCACTGGCGAGGGTGCGTGGGCAAGGACACGTTTGTGGAGATGAACGAGCTATGTGCTTAGTTCAGGCTGGTTCACATGCAGGACAGTGATCTCAGAGGAAGAGTGATGTGTTACATTTATTAGCTGTTGTAAATACCTCCAGAGTTTTCCAGTCAGAGTGGGAACGAGGGTGGGGGCCATGTGCTCTGCGCGCTGTACTATCGCAGTGAGGCTTGGTCACCAAGATGGAGTCGAAAGGGGGTACAAAAATGGATGCCCCATGTCCTGCTCAGTGGTCCCATCTACGCGAATGTCAACCAAAGTTAACATCACATAAGGGCAAGGGGCGAACCCACCACTGGAGGCACTTGGTCTGGGTTTCTACTGATAAGTAAAGGATGAGAGGGGCCTTGCTCCCACACACTTGCCTGCACGCCCACCGGCCCATCCATCCACCCCCCCTCCGCTATCGAAGGCCTTTCGCACCCATGGATGAGCACTGCCATGGAGTGCTGTCAGGGGCGATAACGTCCAAGGTGCCAAACACCATGTACACTTCAAAAGGTATGCCACGCCAAAGGGGCAATTGCTCACATGGCCTCCTCAGACCCCGTGTCTCCAGGCAGGCCTCCCCTGAGGCAGGCCGCCCCCCTGCAATCCACATAATTGTGTCTCCATTCAGCGGTCTTCCTGTGCCTTGTCTGCACGCCCACCGTCCCATCCATCCACCCCCCCTCCCCTATCAATGGCATTTCGCACCCGTGGATGAGCGCTGCCATGGTGTGCTGTCAGGGGCGATAACGGCCAAGGTGCCAAACACCATGTACACTTCAAAAGGTATCCCACGCCCCCAGGGGCATTCGCTCACATGGCCTCCTCAGACCCTGTGTCTCCAGGCAGGCCAAGCCTGACGCTGGCCGCCCCCCTGCAAACCACATAATACCACGACATACACACGTCATTCATTCACAAACATACCACTGTTTCTAATACTTTATAAACCACTTGATATGTCTCATGAGAACATCTTTGTGCTTTGCAAGTCAACTCCTGAACGTTCTACCTGAGAAGCACTGAGATCTATGCTAATCTGCTCGTCGTCGTGCCATCTGTGACCGCTTCGAGCAAACTCGTCAGTGTGCTACCTGTGGCCATCTATCTGTTCTCCTGCAACATACTGCTCGACCTGCTGAATCGAACTGTTTGTTGGTCAAGGTAAGGCCATGTATCCTAGTCATATTTCGGTCACTTTTAAATTTCTATCTATTTGCGATTAGAGTACCCAATAGTGCTATGTTCATTTGGCTCATTGCTATTGACTTGAGTTTCAATTGTTATGCTATTGATAGATCTATTTATTTTCATCTGTGTCAATTGTCATCGAATTGCATCCTTCGGGGGTCCAGTCTATAATGTAAGCATGTTTCCTTCTCGTGTAAGACAGAACATCCAAGGGACGAGTCACATGTTCAGAGTTTACTCACATCATTTACAAATTTCTGCAACTTATGCAAACACTAAGCCGCACATGATGAACTGGTATAGTTCCGGCGAGTAAAACAAACTTTGCATTGAACATTGTATGGTTCATTTACTTTTGTATCACATTTTTATTCATCAGGATTGTTTAATAATGTCAATATTTACTTTTCAGAATTTTCAACAATGCCTACTGTTCGATTAGCGGTTGCCCTTCGAAGACCCATGCTAAATCTGAAGGCACTACAATGCATGTATTCCCAAAAACTGTTGATCGAATAAGAGAATGGGTCAGACATTGCGGATATCCACTGCATGAGCTTGAAAGTAGAGTCCAACAAGTCTTTGAGGACAAGGGGGGTGATTGATACCGCATCTGCAGCCGGCACTTTCCCTCAAACATGTACGCCACATCTTGGGTAACAAAGAAGAATAAACGGCGAACGACACGAAAATTGCTCGCAAATGCTATTCCCACTCTATTCGTCCAGATTCCGCCACTGGTGAGTCAAGTGTCATTTTTAGCTTTAGGCCTTGCGGTAGTGTGTAGGTAGCCGAAAGGATTAATTGATATTTTAGGTGTTGTTTCCAATTTCTAATACTTTCGACATTGATATGAGTGTATAGCTTTTTGAATAATGACATTTATCAATATATTATTTTTAGATTTCATAACCCACACACAAAATCTATATGTGGGCACAGGGAACTGTGCTATACTGCGCATTTTCAAATGCATTGCTCAGGTATTCTGTCTCCTTACATGGCAATTTTAAATATTGGCATTTCATTATCAAACAATAATTTACCTTTACAACTGCTTGACTATCCCTTGAATCTGAAGCAAGAACATTCTACTTCCCTGACGTGCTCGCAGTTATCAACCACTTCTAGCGCGTATCAGGTAATCTTACTTGGCTATTCCGCTACAGACTTGTTTTATGCATGTCAAGTAATAGTTTTTATGTATCGTGTGATTATTTTACCAATTGTTTGGTTAGTGCTTTCCAATTGATATACACCTTAGTTGCCGTCCCCTGGCGTTTGTTTTCAGTTATAATTAGTGTTATCCATACTAATGCAAGTACTGTTTTTCAGGGAGATGCTGAGGCGTCCACCACATTGACAACAGCCCTAGATGTTCTTCAGCAGCACGAGGTATGGATACTGACAGCTCCATCAACTGTGATCATCAGGACTGGAACACTTGTCGTTTGTTCTACACCATGTTTCATTCGTGGTTAGCCATTGATATGTACCTGTGCGGTCGACACTAAGTGTGTGTTATGTTTTCAATATTGTAATCCTTACTAATGTAAATACTATGTTTCAGGCAGTTGTTGAAGCGTCAACCCCTGCACTTGATGCAGAGCCTGACATTCAAGTAATTCCAGGGGAAGTGGAAGCGGGACCATGAGGATACGAATCGGTGCAGCAGCTTTCTGAAGTGTGCACTACATTTACAACATCCCTAGATACTCTTCAGCAGCATGAGGTATGGATACTGACAGCTCCATCGAGCGTGATCATATAACGTGATTCCATTTGCTATACATTCTTCCCTATTAACGCAGGTACTGTGTTTCAGGGAGACGATGGAGCTTCCACTATAATCACAACATCCCATTTAGATGATGCAGATGTAAAGAAATCGGAGAAATAAGTCGATTAAATCTGATAATATTTAAATATTCCTTGATTCTTTTAGACAAAGCATCATTTATGGTTATCTCTTTATATGTACCTGTGCCGTCGACCCCAAGTGTGTGTATGTTTACAATATTGAAAACCATACTAACGCAAGTACTGTGTTTCAGGGAGTTGCTGATGCATCCTCTCCAATACAAGGAGAGGTCGAGTAAAAAAAAAAAAGTTGCAAAGAAAAGAAACAAAAATAAGGTTAGTTACAAACAGTTCATAACTTTAGAAATCTTTTTGTGCTGGGGACTATTTTATGTTTTTTTCCAGTCAATTGTACTATACTTTATCTTGTGTTTAAACTGAACATCCCTTTTCCAATCTGTCCTCTAGTTACCCGTGGGTGTACGAACTATACATACACAGACAGTGAAGTGAATGAGAGATGTTGCTTGCCAGACCATTTACACTATGGAGGAACTATTAATTGAGACGCCGCGTGTTGATACTAGAGATGCTCATGTCCAATGGCCAGAACATGAAATGAATGTGTCCGGAGAATCCAGTAAAGTTGTAAAGGACCATTGCTACAGTGCGACTGCAACACCACAAGAAGATGATACTGAATGTATTGAAGATAGCTCTGAAGTAGTCGCAGATCAATTCACACAATCTACACCCGCCAAAAAATTGCCACCAAAAAAGCTGTCGACAGTGTTGTGTTCTCCAATCAATGTTGAAGTAACAGATGTTAAAATGACAGAGAATGAACCAGCAGCAGCATTCACTGACACATCAGAACCTGATATCGGTGATATTTCTTTCAATTCTGCTGATATGTCCGCAACGATGCAGTCCGAAACAAGTGTGATGCCGGATGACAGTCTAATGAAAGAGGGCAAATACATAGTATTCGACAGTTGTTTGATGGATATTATAAGTATGCTGAAATGTGGGCATTCCGTCAGAGGTAAAGTATGTCGGAAGCCATTGATTCATGTGACTCGTAAAAAACAAGGCAGTAACGTCACAATACATGCCGCCTGTAGATTAAATCATACGTTCTCATGGTCTGCACAACCGATGCTGGGGAAAGTGCCAGCAGGCAATCTACTGTGTGCAGCTGCATCACTTTTTAGTGGCTCCAGTTTTAGAAAGTTAGAGTCTTTCTTTCAGTTTGTGGGACTCCATTTCATTTCTAAAACGCAGTACTACAAATTCCAACATGATTATCTATTTCCGGCCATTAGTGATGCTTGGAAAAGTGAACAATTGTCTCTAGCAAGTACATTCGAAGGCAAACGATTCAGGCTAGCTGGCGATGGACAGTGCGACAGCCCTGGATTTTCTGCAAGTACTGCACCTACCACTTTCAGGACATGGATAGTAAGAAAATTGTGAGTTCGGTGGTCGTGCACGTGTCCCATTGTAAATCCTCAGTGGCCATGGAGGAACTAGGATTTATAAAATCAGTGGAATATCTACAATCAAGGGGAATGCACATCAACCTCATAGCCACGGACAGACACGTTTCAATTGCCAAGACAATGAGAGAGCAGTTCCCACATATTAAACATCAATTTGATGTATTGTTACGCTCACCTGGCTCCCACAGGGGCGTCGGTCGGACCCGGACAGCTGCGGTCTCCACACACGTGATGCGTAGAGCAACGATGACTGACTGGATCTGCCCTCCTAATCTTGTCTGCTTAACCTGTAGAAATATTCTCCTGCAAGTGCAGAGATGGATTTAGCCACTTGTGGATTCAAGTGATGGCACCCTCACAGTCCTCCCCAACTAATCACCTCTGAAATGCCATCACAACAATCTCACCTTATATTCTTGAAAGATGGGCTCTCCATCCTGCGTGGATTTGCAGGGGCGCGTCGTTTCCAGTTACTTCACTGGTTTGAAGGCTTGGGAGCGTTCCGGAGAGTATTGACTCTGAGGTTCCTAGTGAGGACCAGTAAGTATTAAGTTCATAGAGTTCAATATGTCCGATGTTCACTCTTGTTCCCCCCCTTCCTTTCTTGTCTTGCAGCTGGCTCGTGAAAACATGCTCTTGTGGCAGCTGGTGGCGCTCAGGTAAGAGTCTGTATTATATTAATATCCCCGTAGTTATGGTTCTCTAGGGCTGCAAAGCTCGCGGACAACGAGGACAAAATTGGGGGCCTTAGAACGCGCCAAGCGAGCCGTTGCAGATGGGAGAGAAGCCAGTTCGTATTTGCACATTGAGGCCCAGTACATAGATGGATTCGAAAATTCAAGTTCTCACAGATGGCTTTACTACGGGATGTTGCAAAGTAAGAATGTATGCTCATTTCGAGTGAAGGTCAGCGGCTTTGATTTTCAGCTCGCGGCCTGAAGAGGCCCACAACTCGCACTGGCAGTATAAGGTTCTATTGTTTTTTTACCTTGAGAGACAGGGACCATGCCGAAAGGACTTCATTTGAAGGAGGGGTGCAATAACGTTAGAGACGATAAGGCAGAACATTCGGAAACTAGACCGAGTTTCATGTTAGTTCAGTATATGAAAAATCTTTGTCACGAGCACAGTGGGATTTACGGACTGCATTACGCAGCGACACAATGGAAATTGCAAATATAATGTAAGTAATCCTTTAGACGCTATTATATCGGAATGAAGAATTAATGAATGGATGACTGAATGAAGAGCAAGTAAAACGTTTGTGGGATCGTCTTTGTACCGGGCACATGGGCATGCAGGTCCACATTCCACACGAATGTAGACAAACAGTCGTATCTCATTGTGTGTTAACCTCGATTTATTTAGTTAGTTTTCACATTGATTTTAGAGCTGAACATACTCCATTGCACTATCCTTGAAAGCAAATAGTTTCTGATCGGCCGTAATAAATAAAATGAATAATAGTAATAAAGATCGGCTGGCGAGTCTATTTATAATTTTTATGTTTTCAAAACAGGTATATCGTACCCTACTGCTACTGCCACCAGTTTCAGACCCCGGCAGATGGTTTTTTAAACCGCCAGCTACAGCTTCTCGTAAACAACTGCACCACTTTGACGATTTTATGGGACGATCGCTAAGGGCCCATATGCCCTTACGTGGTACTAGCCGCTAGAAGCAAAATATCAACCTTTATGCTGGCCTAGTGCCTAGTTGATGGAACAGCCTTGCGGTTCACCGTGCGACCAAAGTGCTTCTTTTAACGAAAACCAACACCCTGTGTACCATAAAGGAACAGCACGTGACTAATGATAAAACGGAACAGCATTTGCGGATAGAGAGAAAAGAAAAAAAATCACATTCCGATTTAGTATGTCAATTGATGAATATTCTATAAACATTTAATGTCAAATAAATGTACTTTACCAAATGTACCGTGTTGCTGTTTGATTTTAAAGTACAGTTTCATATTCCGAATTGTGGCGTGCTGTGTTGTGTGTTGATCTGTGTTGGTTTCTGGGTTCTGTGTGAAGTCGCGTAGAAGACGACCGGGTGCGTTTGCCTACGCAGCACAGGAACGTCACGGAGAGAGGCGGCGAATTTGAATGTTTTGATAATGTCAGGCTCAGGGGCGCGAGATATGATTTAGTGCCGCAAAAGCAGGTCAGCCAGGGCGATGGGGCAAGTGATAGGATTATCACAAAATGGCAGCGCCCTGGTGCCTGTTTTCGCGTGCGTTTAATGGACCAAAACTCAGGTAAGGTCCATAGGAAATTTTTCTAAAATCGTGCGCCTTAGGCTTAAAAACACATGGCCGACCCGTAGGGACAATACAAATTTTTGACCGAACCATTCCTTTAAGGGTAACACGACATGTGAAGGCAAGGTACATACAAGATCAACAGCAGCTGGAGCCAATCGCTGCTTAAATTTGGAACACACGGTTAAAGCCAAAAGCCCACGTATGTCAGTTAAAAGGCAACTTAAGTGCTGTAAATCTTACTGCAGCCGTAGGAAGATGTTATTGACTTACAACCACAGTTTCAGCATTGCATTGACGAGGGACAAAATATAAGAGAAGAGATAGTGTGAATCAAAAAAGAGATCCCGCACACAGCCGACTCCGCCAAACAGGCACTTTTGGGCACTTCCTTAGTGCACGCGTGCTGGTGCGCGTGCATGTGTCACTTTATGCTGCAGGCTACGATGGGGGGGGCTTGTGCTATATTAAAAAATAGACAAATATAAACACTCTTTAGCCACTAATACTTAAGCATGCATGCCAACATTCTGTGACCAAAAATCTGTAGGAATCTTAAAGTTTCAAAAATATTGAAAAAAAACGGTATTTGTTGCCACTAAATCGGTAGGCGGTAGGACTGCTTAAAAAGCGGTATCCTACCGCCTAAATCAGTAGGGTTGGCAAGTATGTAGCAGGTGCCGGAGAAAGGGGCGCTGCGTTGTGCAGCTATGCTGAAGAAATAGCATATTGCACTTGCAGGCAGGTGGAAGTGGCAAGACTAGCGCAGGACGGGGCTGAAACGTGCGGTTTCCCCTCGGCTCCTGGCGCAAGCTCACACCTGCCAGAACTCATTAGGAGGAGTGGCTCGCCATTGTTTCAGCGGCTCGCCCCAGCATGTAGATGACTGTCACAGGGGAGCTGAGGTAAAGTGAACCATGTGGCTGTTGATATCCAGAAGTGCTGGAGCGGATCTCACGGGCACCTCTGACAGTCTGGGGAGCTTGCACTGGCGCACTGGTCTGCTAACTACTGCCAGTAAGAACACACCATTACAAAAGCAGAAGCTTGGACACATCCCCACTGAAGAACGTTACTCAGATTCTGTGTACTTGGGCACCCTGCAACCATATCTGAACAGGCTGCTAAATCCAGGCCCAAACAAAAAAAGAAATATTTTTTTAAACCTTTTTTAATACACAAAACGGTATTTGTTGCCACTAAATCGGTAGGCGGTAGGACTGCTTAAAAAGCAGTAGCCTACCGCCTAACTCGGTAGGGTTGGCAAGTATGCTTAAGTATAAACGAAAGTATAAAGTAAAGGCATATAGTGGAGTCCATTTGAGACATTTACCAGGAAAATTGTGCTGGTCTTCACAAGGAATGCAGTAGGAGATCCACGAGGAGAAGTTCACGGCAGCAGTTTCCCCAGCCAAAGAGGCACTTCCTTGGTGCGCGCATCTATTCAACGTGAAAGGTATGGAGGGCTACGAAAAGGAACAGTGCAGGGACAGTGGATGGTGTTTAAGTGACCAAAGGGGGCTTATCGGGGAATTTAATGTTTGATGAGCTCCACCTCTTCTCCACTCATGGATTGCCTTCAAACAAAACTATTCCTTTTTCTTGGCACTTTTAATGCTAGGCCTAAGCCCCATGCAGTGGTCTGCCATCACTCAGGGTGTGTGCCTGCTGGCACAATGATTTGCAAGGCTCAGGCTCCCGATATGTAGGAACAAACTGCACTTCATTTTGCACTTTCTCATTGCGGGCAGAGGATAGCTCCGTGGATGAAGCACTAGGCGTCACTTCTCCAGGAGGGGGAGCCCCTTTCCATGAGGCCAGGGAGGTGAGGCTGCTACTCGATAGTCCCCCTCGGGGTGGTATAATGTGGGAGGATCTCAAGGGTAGGGACTAGCCCCTCTGGGGATAAGGACGACCATCTAGGGTACAGCCCTTATGAACACATCTCAGCGCCACAAACTCCAGTCCCTATTTCCTCTTGTACCTTCTATATAGACAGTAGAACTATGTCCTGTGGTAAGGCTAAATAACTTGGGATCCTTGAAAGTACTGGGATGAAGAAGAACCACAGGAGCCCATGTAATCTAAATGCTGGGACGAGCATGCCCAGCAGAGTAATGAAGATAGGACCCCCGAAAGAAACAAAGGACTAATGAGCCTATGGATAGCTGGCAACATTGTATAAAGATCGACAATGGACTAAACCCAGGGAGACTGTCACAGGCAGCCGCACAAGGTTGCAAGTATGCTGATCAGTGAAATCAGGAGATTCATATCTGCGTTATTGATCCAGAGGGAGAGCGCTCAAAGGACGCTGGTGGTCGGCCATGTCTTATGGTCGGAGGGTTATGCAGTAAACCTGAGGGTATTCTCACTCCTATTCCCCTTGGATCCTCTGCGCAGGTGGCCCGGGAAAAGCCATCGCCTTTGGATCCTGACCCTGGGGGTGGACAAGCGAGGGAGAATCACCTGGGTGGAGGGTCATTGGGGACTGTGGCCCTCATTACACGGATGGCGGTAAGGATTTACCGGTACCGGTAAAATACCGGTACCGGTAAATCCTTACCGCCTTACTACGAGGTCCCTTTGCGGGTTGGGGGATTTAACGCCTGCTTTTTGCAGGCGTTAAAAACCAACCCGCAAAGGGACCCAGGGAGCTAATTACAGTACCGCAATTTGAGGTACCGTAATTAGCGCCTTCCCCATTCCCATTGAGCCCTATGGGGCAAAAATGGGAATGAGGAAGGGCAATGGTGGAAGGGGGAATTACCGCCCCGCCAACCTTGGAATGGGGCAGTAATTCCCCTTTCTGCCAAGGCGGTGCCGGTATTTTACCGGCATGAACCATGACGCTAATAGCGCCATGGTTCTCTGCCATCCGTGTAATGAGGCCCTGTGTGTGGGGGCACTTGTGCGAGACATGGTATCCCCCTTTTCCTAATGACAGCCCACCCAATACTTCTCCAACCTTTATGGCATATTGTAAACCAGCTTCCCTTATTTTATCTCAGTCACATCACTCTAGTACTGAGACGAGGAAGAGGTGACTAGGAGTCATACATACCAACATACAACTACACCAATCTGCTACTGAGACGAGGAAGAGAGCCTGAGAGGAATGCCACTACAAAGACCAGGAATGTCTCACTAATAAGCTTAACTATAGTCAGGCAATTGAAAGAGAGGACTCACACCTGCAGCTCATTCACAAACCACAGGTGTATAAAAGGTGGGAAACCAAAAGAGCAGAGAGAGGGAGGGAAAGGTGAGATGGTGCTGGGAGCCATTGGATGCAGAGCTGCCATGTGATAAGGATTTGAATACCAGGGGCTGCAGGAGCTGGCGGTCCGAACTGGGATGGTGTGAGAACCAGAGTTCTCTGGCACAACTGCAAGGCTAGAGAAGGCGGCATGTTGAAGGGCCATGTTTTTAATAAAAAAGCACAGTGCTTGTGGTGCACAGGCCGTGGTGCAGCAAGAGCCTGGGAGTTTTTCAGGGGCAGAGGCGGGATCCCTGGAGGCAATCAAGTCAAAGCAAGTCAAGCGTGGGAAGCCCGCCGAGGAAACCAGTGAGCTTCAGAAATCTGGTCCCATTGGAATAGTGGGACCAACTATTCTCGGGAACCTTCATAAAACCCTGCAAGTTACCCTCTTCAGAAGTGTTCCTGGGCCAACCAGTGAACTGACCAGCTTGCGCCGGACCTTTGCTCTGAAACCGCCGCTGTTTCGAGTTGACACTTGAAACATGGTACATCGCAAGCTCTGTGTTCACGGCACTCTCACACTGAATTTCATACACTTACCATTCCCAGATCTGGAATAAAGAGAGAGCGCCTGAACCGGAGTACACACGGTTACCTGTGGCCCAGTCATGGTGACAAACTTCGCAGGTGCCTTGCTGCTGTGCCCCTCTGTGCCCTGAAGCCTTCTACAGTGAAACTGGCCTGATCCCCTCACCAGGAGCGAAGAAATCGTCACTGTCCCACCAAGGAATCATTGCTGTAACTTTGCAGCTGAAAGCCGCAGAGCCACACAACTGCTGCATTTGAACCTGCAACCGACGTGGACTCGACTGCCGAACTTCGGTCTGGAGTGCGCCGGGGGTGAGTGAGTACTTGCAACCCTTACCAGTGACCCCTAGCGCATCTATCCACTTTTACGCACAAATGTCCACTGTGGGCCACTCACCTTTCCACAGGTAGCCTGTGCTACCGTCCCATTCCCAACTCCTGGAACCTATTCTGCCCTTTTGGGGAGACCCTCCACGAATAGTGGGAACTTGTACTTCATCGCCTCATCCACCTTTCTGAGCTGCTACAGACCCTGCAAGAGACCCCATTTTCGCCCTTCTGCACTATCATGTGCACCTGCATATGAAAGTACTTTTGAGCATTAGGCTCCACTCTTCGCAGGGACTGGACTGACTCTCAGTTAGGAATTGATTGATGAAGAACTGCTTAAAGTCTAGTTGCACTGCTTGCCCCCTTTCCTTTTAGGTTGTAGACCCACTCTGTGCTTTAACCTTTTAGGCCACTTTGTAATTGTATAAATGTGTTATAGTAGTGTTGTATTGGTTTGAAGTATTACTGTTGATAATTGCTTTGCGTTTGAGTTCAAAGGCTTTGAATAATGTGCATGCATTTTTTATAGATATACACCTGACTGGGAGTGATTTGCAGTGTCATTTACTCTGTATGAACATTGAGGTCTTTCAGTCACCCTCACCCCTCCTGAGACTGTGGGCATCAATATCGAGGTGGGCGGTAAGGGGTTAATGTGCCGGTAAGGGTGACAGCGCCGTTAACCCCTTACCGCCCTATTACGAGTCTGCTCGGGGGACCCGTAAAGGGCGCCTGGTAAAACCAGGTGCCCTTAGCGGGTCCCGCTAGCAGACCAGGGAGCTAAAAACAGGCCTGTTATTAACGGGCCCGTTGTTAGCTCCCTCCCCATTTCTATTGAGCCCTATGGGGGCTCAAATGGGAATGGGGATGGGTTCCCTGAATGGGGAAATACCAGGTCCTCCAAGGTTGGAATGGCCCCGTATTTCTTCCCCATTCATGGAACCCGGACCCAGTATGCGGTATGGGGGAAGCCATGGCGCAAATAGCGCCATGGCTACCTCCATAGTCATGATAACCCCCTAGTCTTGATCGCTGCCAATGCTACCTTGATTGGCTTGGCTTGTCCAGAAGGTTACCCTGTTCCAAGAAACTAGGCTGGCCTTCCGAACCACCAGGCCAGAGTTCAGAAATCCATCTTAACACTCACCAGGAGCACAGGGACAGGCCTCCAGCTGCAGCCTGCCAGCATTCTCTGCTCTCCAGCAGCAATAAGCAAAAGCCCCCCAATTGGGGGCTTTTGCTTGATTAGTGCAGCGAGAGCAGAGTTAACATGAAGATAGGAGGAATTTCATTTCACAAAATGGATGCCTCCTAGTGATTAAAAATCCTGACTTTGAGGCTCATTTCCCGAAAATGTTACATAGGAACATTTTTGTAAAAATATTTTGTAAATATATTTTTCATTATGGTCAATCTTTTTAAACCATAACATTTTTGAGTGAACTAACCCTTTAAACATCAAACTGAATCAAAACAAAGCAGATGGCTTTTTCCTAGATATCAGATTGAAACAAAAGTGGGGAAGAGAACCCCATTGAACACAGTGAAGAGGACAAAACCAAATCCAAGTATAATTGAAGTACTAAAGGAGAGCAGTGCTTTCATTGTGAACTATTTTGAACTTGGGGAAGGGAACCCCTGTGCTTCTGTTGGAAACTGCTTTAAACTTGGGGAAGAGAACCCAGGGTTGGGATTTAAACTATTTCCTTTTTGGTTTATGAAGGAGAATTTTGAGACTTTGGGCCTCATTACGACCCTGGCGCTAAGTATTTAACTGCGCTGTAAAAGGCTGCGGCACCATTAAACACTTAGCGCCTTACTACGAGGTCCCTTTGTGGGACCCGACCTGAACTGCTGGTCTAGACCAGCCGTTAAAGTAGGGACCCGCAAAGGGACCTTGGTGCTAAGTACGTTACTGCAATTTGCGGTACCGTACTTAGCGCCTTCCCCATTCCCCTAGAGCCCTATGGGGCGAAAATCTGAATGGGGAAGGCCATGGTTCAATGGGGAATTACCGTCCCACCAACCTTGGAATGGGGTGGTAATTCCCCATTGAACCATGGCGGACCCGTTACAACACCAGCACCAACCATGGTGCTAATAGCGCCATGGTTTAGCCCCATGGTTTAGCGCTGGTGTTGTAATGAGGGCTTTTGTTTTTTAAAACTCTTTATTGTTTTTTGTACACAACATTTAGATAACATACAACAAATAACATAACATTCATTCTAGCACGTCGTGCCTGGAGTGTCCCACATCTGCATCATCTGGACGCACGTTCTTAGTCATCTATACTCGGATCTCCCGTTGCTTATTTACAGCCGATATCTTCACCTTTAGGGTTATCGAACATTAAGTCTGCCCCTCTGTTAGCTTGGGCTTTTCCTAACCATGCATGTCATTTTCCCTTGTGTTCATGTCTGCGATTTCTGGAGCACTGAGATTGTCTGTGTCGTCTTATTTATTATTATTATTACATCCCTGGGTGTGAACAGCTCCTGTACCAGTGAGATACCGAGACAGCTCCACGTACTCTGTAGCTACGAACGAATGTCTCAGCAGTGGAAAACCTGGGTGATTAGACGCTCCTGGTCAAGGCAGTACAATTGTGGAACTCCCTACCCACTCCACTGAGAGCAGATCAATCGTACCCCAACTTTCGCCACAACATAATAAGATGGCTCAAAGACGCTGACATCTAGGCCTGTTCATGCCACCTAGCACTAACTCGCTCCGCTGTAAAGTAAATATTTGTAGTTATTAGTTATATTACTGACTGTCCTCTGCTTTTGTCCTTTGTATATGCCCTCTGCTAGGACCATGCCTTGTATCTGCTTCTTTTCGATTTGCCTTGACTGTACATTTTCTCTGCTCAGTCTCATTCTGCTGATACCCTCGGGTCTGGTGCACAATACAAATAATAAAACAAACAAACAAACATAGGGCTGTTAGGGAGAATTCCCCAAATGTGCTAATTTCCCTTACCTTTTGAGACCCCCAGCAACTTTGCTGAATTTCTAGGATTTGATTTTTTACCTGGAAACAGTGTGAGCCTTTTTTCCCACTCTTTCATGTATTTTGATGTGTGTTTTACTTTTGTGTTCTTTGGTTATGGAGTTTTAAAACAGCTCCAGTGGCATCATCTTTTTCGGTGTGTCACACAGCACCTTCAGTGCAGTGGCACAGGGGTGTCTTTCAAACTCCCCAAGGTTTAAAAACCTTCTCTGGGACTGACTACTGTCTCCCAGAGCCTGTAAAGTTAAATTGACTTTACTAGTCTTTTAAATGTATTGACCCAGCACACCCTATCTTACTATAGAGTGCTGGAGGGGTTGTCTAGTTTCCCCAGAGTCAAAACACTCATGTAACAGTACGATCTTACCCTCTCCTACTTTACATGGCTGGTGGCAGTGGTTTAGATCAACTACTGTGATTTTTCCCGACTGCTAACAACGGTACTCCGGTCATCTTTTTTCACCATTTCTTTTAGGAAATGTCCTTATTGTGTTTGTCTCTGTGCGCCAAACCAGGTTTGGTCCCTTTGTTTGTTGACCTTTGGCGGGCTTCAGCGCTGAAGCCCTCCTCTGGCGCCTGAGTGTCTAGGGTGGACAGGATGTGAGGGACTCGTAGGAGACCTGGATGCACTCTGGCGTGATTGACCGGCTGACTCTCCGGCAAAGACAGCCACCCTGCTGTGTGAGTGACAGCCAGGCTGGAATGAATGGGGGGAAACTCTTTAAAAGCAGGTCTCTGGGACTTGGAATGCAGAGTCGACCACTGGAACGAAAGAATCGAAGACAATCTGAAAGAAGAGGACTGCTGCAACTCCTGGACGACCGGTGAAGCCCTGCTGCAGGTCCGAATTGCCTGAAACTCCAATCGACAGAGAAGCCCTTCAAGGTTAACTTCTTGCCTTGAGATTGGTGGGAACAACCAACTCACAAGCCACCTGGATACCGTCCTATTCTAGTCGAATTTTCATCAGAGTGCTGTTGAAAGCCGGATAGCAGAGGGAAGGAAACCAGCTCGTGGACTTTAAGGCACTCACACCTTAAACCGATGTCTTGCTACAGTTTTTGGCCTCTTCCCTGGGCAGTGCAGGAACCTCCCGACGTCCTCCTTCTTGTCCCCACGACTTGAAGCTCAGGAACAGCGAGATCTGCTTGAACTGCCAGGAACAACTGCCTCAGCTACAGCTTTCTTCGTTGACATGGTACTGTGCGAACACGGTCTGGAAATCTTTTCGGCCATCAAGAAAGTGCATGAAACTTTCCTCAACTACGAAGGCTTGTCCTTCCCTTAACATTTGTCAAACTTTTCGCCTAGCCAAATCTTTTAAAAATCTGTGGCAAAGACTTAACCGTTATATACCAGAACTGTGCCATCCTATAAAAGAGACTCTGAACCATTGACTTTGGCCCAGGCCTATTGAGAAGAATTGTTGGTTGTATTTAACTGAAACCATTTGCCCTGCCTATGAATGTATTTGTGCTGTCTACTCTTATATCCTTGTCTTTTCCCTACTTTTTTGAGTATCTGAAGTGCCATTTTGCTCCCACTTCATTTTGGAGCTAAACTTGTTCATTTACTTACTGGTTGGATTTTTGTGATGTATTAGTGTGTGATATTGAGCTGCTTGTGCTAGAGTAATGTGTTCTAACTGACTGAGTAAATAAATGTATATTCTTTTAGCGAGAAACCTTGAGTAAGTGTATATTTGAATCTCTATATTTGTTGGTCCTTTGTGTAACTTGTTCTACTGCTCACTTAAACTCTTGAGATAAGTCTGGCTGCTCAGCCATCGCTACCACTTTACTGTGTAGTACAGGCTTGTACCAACGGTGAAATTGTGCTTACACTTGTAGTCCTAATTGCCTGTAGTGTTCCCCAAGGGTACTGCAGGTGATTCTGCCTAACACTGGTGTACAGCGTTGGGATAAAGTATGCTTGTTACATTTAGAGTGCTACTTTTACTTTTGTTCAAATAATCCCCCAAGGCAAAGCAACACTAGTAAAGCACTTGTTTTATCATGACTGACATGGAAAGCTACAGACAGGAGACCCTAGTGACTAACTGTTGATCAATTGAGAGATATGTGTAAAGCTAGGAATCTCACTTTAAAAGGCAAAAAGGTTGAATTGATAGAAAAGTTGTTAGAATACCAAAGTCTGAGGAGTGGGTCTGAAACCCCCACACCTGCAGCAAATGTGGAAAATGTTGATGAGGATGATAATATGTCAGAGCCCATCTCTAATATTGTGGATGAGTTAGATGAGACAGAAGAGTCTCAGAATTTAGGCCCTGTCTTTGCTCTACCTGCTCATAGGCCTCAACCTTTGACCACAGGAACCCCATCAGGTCCAAACCATGTCCTAAATTTGTCTCCCTTGAAAAGTTGAGGCTGGAGTTAGAATGTAAACGGATCCAAGCTCAAACTGAAACAAAGCATCAAGAGCTTAGACTCAGAGAAATGGAATTGAATCATGCCCTTGAAATGAAAAAGTTGTCTCTTGAAACTGGTTCTCTCCCAGAGTCCTAAAGGTCTTCCAGTCTTAAGAGGCCTCCCATGCCCAAAGTTGCACTAAGTATTTATGATGTTAAGCTTGATATTTTGGATTGGTTGGCTGCTTTTGAATACAACCATGGGATTCAAGACATTACAGGGAATCAGTTGATTCCTTGGCTTTTTTCTAGGCTACCCCCAGTTGCAACTGATGTGGTAATGGAGTTGGGGGAAATAGACAGAAAGGAGTATGAAACTGTAAAGCTAGCTTTGATAGCTAGATTTGGGAAGACCCCTTCTCGGTATCTTAAGAGGTTTAGAACCCTCAAAAGGCATGATGGTACCCCTTGGGCTACCTGGGTGACTGAATGTTTGAAAAACCTAGATGGATGGGTTAAGGGTTTATTTATTTATTTATTTATTCACATGTGTATAGCGCACTTGCAGCCCATGGACATCGAGGCACTGTTACAAGTAAGTGTTGGATTCTTGATTCAGCGGATATGCATGAGACCGGAGGTCTTATGGATACACAATTACGGGCATAGTTGCAGGTGAAGCATGATATTCGTAACAGAATGCAGTCAGGTATGTTTCATACAAAGAGCTTGGTTTTAACAGCTTTGCGGAAGGCTTGGTGGGATTCAATCATTCTTATGTGCGGTGGCAGTGCGTTCCAGTGGGTAGCGGCCCGTGTGGGAAAGCTGGCACCACCGGCGCACACCTTGCGTGTTTTGGGCGTGACACTTGTGTTGGAGTAGCACATTCTTAATGGTCTGGTGGCAGAGTGCTTGGTGATTCTTTTGGTCAAGTAGGGTGGAGCAAGTTCATGGAGGCATTTGTGGGTGAGGGCGAGTGTTTTGAAAACAATCCTCTCTTTCACCGGAAGCCAGTGTGCCTGTCTTCTGACTTCGGAGATGTGGTCTTTTCTCGCGGTACCTGTGGCCGCCCTCAGTGCATTATTTTGAACTAGCTGAAGTTTGGCCAGTTTTTTATTGGAGGTCCCAACGAGTAGGGCATTACAGTAGTCTAGCCTAGATCCAATTATTGCCCTAGCAATGGTGAGGCAATTCTGGCGTGACAGGAAAGGTCTGGCAGCGTTGAGGACTTTAGAGTAGAGGCTGAGGAGGAGGCAATGGCATTGACCTGTCTATCCATTGACAGGTCGGAGTCTAGGTAGACTCTGAGTGTCTTCACGTGATTGGAGACCTTGATGGGAATGTTGTCAATAGTGAAGGAAGCGTACTGTTCACCGAGGTTCCCCAGAGTGGAAGGTGCCCCTATGAGGAGGAGTTCGGTTTTTTCACTATTGAGGCATAGCCAGTTATCTGCCATCCATGATTTGATAGTGGAGTAGATGGTGGTTAGTGTTTTTGTATCCACCAGGTAGTCGCCTGTGAGTGGGATGAGGACCTGTGTGTCATCCGCATAGTTCGTATACGAGATGCCCAGGGAGTCAAGGATGCAGAACAGGGGCCTCGTGAACAGGTTGTATAGTGTGGGCGCGATACACGAGCCCTGAGGCACACCGCAAGTGATGTGGCTAGGGGTGGCACAGGCTGAGTCAGAGAAGACTTTCATGGCCCTTTCTTGGAGGCAGGAGGTAATCCATTCACAGGCTTTGGGGGAAGGTTAGCTTGGGTAGCTAGATGGTGGCACAGGGTGTTGTGGTCCACCAGGTCAAAGGCGGCGGATAGATCCAGGAGCAGAAGGAGAGCAGGTTTCCCTGCGTCTCTTAGATCGTCCATTTGGTTCTTTAAGTCCAGGAGAGCCGTTTCGGTACCGTGTCGTGGGCGGAAGCCAGATTGCCGCAGGCCGAGGAGACGGTTTTCTTCAAGGAACTTTTGGACTTGCAGGTAAGCTGCTTTGTCCAAAATGTTCAGCAGGAAGGGTACAGTGGTGATGGGTCTATAGTTCCCCGGGATCGTTGGGTCCAGCGAGGGTTTTTGAGGAGTGGGTGTATCCAGGCCACCTTAAGTCCAGTTGGAACGTGGCCAGACTGGAAGGATGAGTTAATGAATGCTGTAAGGAATGGAGCTAGGATCTGTGCTGAGTCTTTAATGAGACTAGCTGGACAAGCATCTCCCTTACAGTTGGAAGGTTTGATGGACTTGAGCAGGACGATGGCCTCATGCTCAGTAATATCTTTGAAGTCAAAAGATGGAGAGGGATTGGTGATGGAGGGTTGGCTATACAGGTTAGCTATGAGGCGGGAGAGGGCTTTTTGATGGCCACGAATTTTAGTTTGAAGAGTGTTAAGCTTGTCTAGCATTGCAGATTGAATGCTATTGCACCAGTTATCATCTTTGATGAGAGCTGGAGGAGGAGAGGATGATTTTTACAATTCCCTAAATATGGTGAAGATTTCCTTTGACCCCGATTTGGCGTCATAGATCCTGTCATTGAAGGAGGCAGCTTTAGCTAAGGTGATGTTGGTTTTGTAGGATTTTGAGATGGCTTTGAATGCATTTTTGATGGTTTCAGATGGGTTGGCTTTCCACGTGGAGAGGGCAATCCTCTTCTGCGCACGTTGTTCAAGGAGTTCTTTGGAGAACCATGAATTAGCGTGTTTGGTTTTCTTGGCTTTTTTAAGGGTCAGTGGCGCAACGGCGTCAACTGCTTGGGTGATGACTTCTTTGAATGTGTTGGATAGGGTTTCTGGGTTGTTGGAGAATGGGGCCTCCAAGGCCGGGTTGCGGAGGTAGGGTGCTAAATTCTCGACTGTGAGCTGGCGGGAGCTCCTGGCGAGAGTAGCTGGGCACGGGGCGGGAGGTGAGATGGTCTCTTTTTTGGTGCGAAGGTTGAATTGGATGTCATGGTGGTCAGACCATGGGATTGGAGTGTTGTCCGTGACAAGTAGTGAGCAGTTATGTTGACTGATCCAGTCGAGGGTGCGCCCTTTGATGTGGGTGGAGTCAGAAATAGATTGCACAAAGCCCAGGGTGGATAGGGCATTCTTGAGGGTTTTGGCATGGGGGTCCTTAGGGTCGTTGAGCCCCAGGTTGAAGTCGCCCAGGAGTATGACCTGGGAAGTCTTTTTGATGTTATTGGGAAGTGCGAAGATGAGGGTGTCATGGAAGTCAGTGCAAGGACCCGGAGGTCTGTAGACAATGTGCACGGTTATGGTGCAGTTAGGAGAAACATTAATTTTGAGTGGGAGGTAGTCACTATTGTGGTCAAGTTGCCCTGCCACTTCCCTAATGGCAAAGGTTTCCGTAGCGATGAGGGCCACGCCACTACCTCTCTGAGAAGTGCGGTCCTTCCTGAATATGGAGTACCCAGAAGGAATAGCCAGAGATAGTGCCGGGCCTGAACTTTCATTGAGCCAGGTTTCTGTAAGGAATAGGAGGTCAAGATTGTCCTTGATGATCAGGTCGTTGATGTCGAGGGCATGGGCAGGTACGGAGCGAGCGTTGAGCAGGGCGCAACTGAGTGTGTGACCCATAGGAGGTGTGGGAGTGGGTGGCCTGGAGGGCGTAGTGGGTGGGTCAGGGATAGGGGGTAATATGATTTGGGACTTGGTCATGGTGGCAACACTAGGCATAGCAGATAATGCAAAATCAACATTGGGCATAAGGGCAGCAGTATCAACAGTGTCAACAATATCAGCATTTGGCATGGGGGCTGCACTAGACATAGCAGGCAGTGTAGAATCAACATTGGGCATAAGGGCCGCAGAGACAGTAGTAGCAACATTGGGCTTGGAAGCATCACTTGGCCTAGGCATGGATGGTAGTGCCGAGACAGTGTTGGTATTGGGCATTTTGATTAGGGCGTCTGATGAGTTAGGACGGAGATGAGGTGGAATGGTACAATGGTGCCAAGGCGCAGGCAGGCCTGTGGGGCACAGGAGTGTCATCAGGGTAAGTCCAGTTAGAGTTGTGCCAGCGTGACGGTGGAAAACATCTGAGACCTACCTTTAGATTGCGGTCTGCTATATTCGGGGTGTAAGTGTTGGAGATAGTGGGGCGGGTGCGCGACCGGAGTCGTGCGTTCCTGAGGCTGCACAGTGCTGTGCGCAAAGTAGTAGGGAGGGCCTTCCTCCGTGATGGGTAGGACATGCAGATATTAAGGCAAGTGGCCTTACCTTGTGTGGGACGGCATAATTGCGCCTTGCGCGCCGTCGAGCAGCGAAGAGCTGCAGAGAGCGGTGTCGGCCTTTTCCAACAGCCTTCGCCAGACTGCGGCTTAGCCTGCCGGTCTGCCTCCTCTCCCTTTAAAGCAGGAGAGGAGGGGCTGGCGGGCGCGGCAGTTGGATCAGCTGTGCTGGGATCAGCTGTGCGGAGTCGCATTGTGTGGGAGGGGCTCTGCTCCTCCAGGCGCACCACGGGCCGGGCCGCGTGCATCGTAATGGCGGCGGGGTGGGGGCTGCAGCTGTGGTTCCTGGTGTGAGGCCCTCGCAGAGGAGCTGCAGAGAGCGGCGTCGGCTTTTTCCAACGGCCTTCGCCAGACTGCGGCTTTGCCTGCCGGTCTGCCTCCTCTCCCTTTAAAGCAGGAGAGGAGGGGCTGGTGGGCGTGGCAGTCGGATCAGCTCTGCTGGGATCAGCTGTGCAGAGTCGCGTTGTGTGGGAGGGGCTCTGCTCCTCCAGGTGCACCGCGGGCCAGGCCGCGTGCATCGTAATGGCGGCGGGGTGGGGGCTGCAGCTGTGGTTCCTGGTGTGAGACCCTCGCAGCGGAGCTGCAGAGAGCGGCGTCAGCCTTTTCCAACGGCCTTCGCCATACTGTTACAGATTGAACACTTATGAAGGTATGAGCAATCTAGTTATGTTGGTATCTATTTATGACACCTGCTCTCCTGAGCTGAGACAGCACTTGGCTGACTCTAAGGAAATTGATCCAAAGAAGTTAGCAAGAGCTGCTGACTTGTGGATTGCCAACAGGGCGACTTACAAGGATTCTGGGGTAGCTCAAAAGAAGGATGAGGGGAAGCAGCACACGAAAGATACCAAAGAGAATTCCAATACTTCCACTCCAAAAGAGGGCCACAAAAATAACAAAGGTAAGCCACAAGGGAAACCGAATCAGGCTAGTGTACCTTCTGGGGACAAACCAGAAGGAGGTCAGAACAAACCCCCATTCATAAAAACATTTGGTTAATGTTATGCTTGTGGGTCAACAGACCATGTGAAAGGGGATCCCAGATGTAAGGGTAAACCTTCAGGGGTCCACACTGTATCCTTAGGCTTCTCCCCAGTGGATGAAGTACCAATGGCAAGTGGAAACTTTCACTTATTGGCTGAGGAACCCATGAAAGTCTCAGCCAGTGTTTCTTTAGTATCCCTGGGTCTGTGGGAACAACATAACTTAGATGTGTATAACTCTATTCCAGACAATACCAAAGAGTATTACAAAGACAGTGTTCTTGTGAATGGTCAGGAGACCCCTGCCATTAGAGACACTGGGGCCAGCATAACTGTAGTTGATTAATCATTTTTCAAGGTTGAGGATGTTGCTAAGGCACCCAAAATCCTAACTAAGCTTGAGGAGGCCCTGTCCAAATGCTTCCACAGTTACCAGCTCTCATCCAGTGTAATGATATGACTGTCAAAATACCTGTACGTGTGCAGAGTGAAGTACCTGGGAGAGTCCTGTTGGGGAATGACTTAAAAACTCTTGGAGTTGTATCAAGCACCCCCAGGCCTCTCAGCAAAAGGAAACAGGAGCCGACTAGGAAGGCTAGGGAGAGTACCATAAGGGGCTCTCCAGAGGAGATTATAGAGGAAACTATAACTCCTAGTCCATAGGACTTACTGACTGCCATTTCTAAGAAGAAGGCGAAAAAGGGGTAACCTAAAACTTCCAGGAAGAAACCAGCCAGTGCTCCTGTGCTACCAACAAGGATATCCCCGAGAGGACTGTCCAAAGTCCCACCTGTGACTCCTCCGCCAGCTGAGGCTGAGTGTGTGGAACAACCTTGTGTGGTTGAGTCAGCTGCTGAGGAATCAGAGCTGGAAGAGGACTGTGCTCCTGTTGGAGATCTGGATCCTGCGGACCATCCTGGCTGCAGTCTTTACTGGCAGAAGGTGGACTCTGTAGGGCAGACTTCAGCAGAGGCCAAAGAGAGTATCCTACCCTTGAAGGTCTTCGCCAACAGGCAGCTTCCCAGCTGAATGGGCAAGAGCCAGGGAAGCATAGGTTATATGGGAAGATGGCCTCCTCTACAGTGAACCGACTGAGTCTATGCTAGGGGACTACAGAAGACTTGTAGTGCCTCTTGAAAGCAGACTCCAGTTCCCATGAGATACCTTAGGCTGGTCACTTAAGTTTTAAGAAGGCCAAGGAAAGGCTCTCTTTATATTTTTACTAGCCTAAATTTGGGTCTGATGTAGATAAGTTCTGTAGGATCTGTCACACTTGCAAAACCTCTGGCAAGAGTGGAGCCAAGAATGTGGCACCCTTGGTGCCTCTCCCAGTGGTGGGAGTTCCTTTTGAGAGGGTAGGAATCGACATTGTTGGTCCCTTAGACCCTCCCACATCTTCAGGAAACAGGTTTATCCTTGTTGTAGTAGACCATGCTACCTGATGCCGTACCTATGAGAACTGTTACAGCTCAGGGTGTGGCTAAGGCCCTACTTGGTATGTTTTACCAGAGTAGGTTTTCCTAAGGAAGTTATCTCTGACAGGGGATCCAAATGTATGTCCCACTATATACAGGCCATGTGGAAGAACTGTGGAGTAACTTACAAGTTCTCAACTGCCTACCATCCTCAGACAAATGGATTGGTAGAGAGGTTCAACCGTACAATGAAGAGCATGATAGGTGCTTTAGAGGAACCCCTTAGAAGAAAGAGGGACCTTCTACTGCCATGCCTTCTCTTTGCATATAGAGAAGTCCCTCAGGACGGAGTTGGATTTAGTCCCTTTGAACTTCTTTAGGGCCATCTGGTTAGAGGTCCTGTGGCCCTAATCAAGGAGGGGTTGGAGAGTGCTCCTTCCCCCAAGCCAGTGAGAGTCACTGACTATGTGATAGGTCTCCGGAGGAGAATGTCACACATGATGGCAGAAGCATCAGATCACTTAAAGTAGGTCAAGCTCTGGTCAAACATTGGCATGACCAGAAGGCCAACATGGTTGAGTTTACACAATACCAGGAAGTTTTAGTTATGGTACCTACAAGGCAGAGGGCCTTACAGGACAAGTGGATAGGACCCTTCAAGGTTGTGGTTAAGCTTGGAGAGGTCAACTATCTGGTGGATTTAGGCAATCCTAAGGAGGTTCCCAGAGTCTTTCACACCAACCGTTTAAAGGCGTATGTCTCAAGACCAGAAGTGGGAGCTTTGCTTCTAGCTTCAGCCCAAGAGGAGGAGAAGAGTGAACCTCTACCTGACCTACTCAGAGGCCGGCCTTTAGATGAGAAAATAAAAGGAGTTAATCCCTCTTCTAATTTGACACCTGAACAACAGGAGGAGTTCAAGTTTCTGTTAAATCATTTTACCTCCCGTTTTCACTATCACCAGGCTTGACCCCTTGGGGCCAGCATGATATTCAAACTGGTGACTGTTTACCTGTCAAAGACAGAGGTTACATGATGTCAGATCATGTAAGACCCCAAATAAATGAGGAGGTCAACAAGATGCTTGATCTCGGGGCAATAGAGCCCTCTACCAGTCCATGGTCTAGTCCAGTTGTTCTAGTACCAAAGGCAAGATCCAAGAAGTTGAGATTCTGTGTGGACTACAGAGTTCTTAATGCAGTCACCAAGACTGATGCCTACCCTTTACCAAGGAGAGATGAACTGGTGGATAAACATGCTTCAGCCAAGTACCTCAGTATATTTGATCTCACTTCGGGCTATTGGCAAATAGCCCTGACAGACCATACCAAGGAGAAAAATGCATTCTCAATCCCAGCAGGCCTCCACCAGTTTAAGGTAATGCCTTTTGGATTAAAAAATGCATCTGCTACATTCCAAAGGATGGTTAATCAAGTTCTGAATGATGGGATGCAGGACTTCTGCCTGGCATACTTGGATGACATTGCGGTGTTCAGCCCTGCTTGGAAAGAACATGTTGACCACATATGTTTGGCAGGCTCTTGAGCAGGCCCATCTGACCATAAAGGCTAGTAAATGTCAAATTGGTCAGAGTAAAGTGGTCAACCTTGGACATGAGGTAGGAGGTGAAATCTGGCTGTTGCCTAGCAAAGTACAAGCTGTACAAAACAGGGCCACCCCTACTACTCAAACCCAAATGATTGCCTTCCTAGGCCTCATTGGGTACTATAGGAACTGCATAGAGAACTATGGGACCATAGCTTCTCCCTTGAAGGTGGTCTCCTCTCCCAAATTCCCTAAAAAGGTCAGGTGGAATGAGGAGTGCACTCAAGCATTTGAAGGCCTAAAGAAAGTCCTTTGTCAAGCTCCAGTCCTAAGAGCTCCTGACTATAAGCAAACCTTCATTGTGCAGACAGATGCTTCAAATACAGGTATAGGTGCAGTCCTTAGTCAACTGGATGAGAAAGGTAGGGAGCACCCCATTTGCTTCATCAGCACGAAGCTGAAGCAACCAGAAACAAGCTGGGCAACCATTGAGCGTGAATGCTTTGCTATTGTGTGGTCATTGAAGACGTTTAGACCATACTTGTATGGATCTAGTTTTGTGATTCAAACTGACCACCAAACCTTGGGATGGTTCATGCAAATGAAAGGGGAAACCCCAAAACTACTAAGATGGTCAATCAGCCTGCAAGGGTTTTATTTCACCATTGAACACGGTCTGGGTGTCACCACCAAAATGCTGATGGTCTCTCCAGGATGTTTGACCCACTGGTTTAAGGAGACTCATCCAGGAGTGGATTAAATCCTCCTGTCCCTTAGTCTGGGGGGGGGGGCGAGTGTTAGGGAGAATTCTCCAAATGTGCTAATTTCCCTTACCTTTTGAGACCCCCAGCAACTTTGCTGGATTTCTAGGATTTGTTTTTTTCCCTGGAAAGAGTGTGAGCCTTTTTTCCCACTCTTTCATGTATTTTGATGTGTGTTTTACTTTTGTGTTCTTTGGTTATGGAGTTTTAAAACAGCTCCAGTGGCATCATCTTTCTGTTTGTCACACAGCACCTTCATTGCAGTGGCACAGGGGCGTCTTTCAGACTCCCCAAGGTTTAAATACCTTCTCTGGGACTGACTACTGTCTCCCAGAGCCTGTAAAGTTAAATTGACTTTACTAGTCTCTTTAAATTTACTGACCCAGCACACCCTATGTGCTGGGTTGCCTAGCTTCCCCCGAGTCAAAATACTCATGGAACAGTAAAAAGTTACCCTTTCCTACTTGGAAACGGCTGGTGGAAGTGGTTTAGATCAACTACCGTGATTTTTCCCGACCACTACCAACAGTAGGTAAAAATTGGGTCAGCCATGTTTTTCAATATGGCGCCCAAGACCTATCTATAAAAACAGACTCCGGTCATCTTTTTTCGCCATTTCTTTTAGGAAAGGTCCTTCTTGTGTTTGTCTCTGCGCGTCAAAACAGGTTTGGTCTCTTTGTTTGTTGGCCTTTGGCGAGCTTCAGTGCAGAAGCCCTCCTCTGGCGCCACAGTGTCTGGGGGGGACAGGATGTGAGAGAGGTGCCCGAAACTCCCTGTGCTTAGTCTCCTAGGAGACCTGAATGCACTCTGGCGTGATTGGCCAGCTGGCTGTCTAGCAAGGACAGCCATCCTGCTGTGTGAGTGACAGCCAGGCTGGAATGAATGGGGGAAAACTGTTTAAAAGCAGGTCTCTGGGTCTTGGAAAGCAGAGTCGACGACTGGAACGAAAGAACCGAAGAGGAGAGGAAGGAAGAGGACTTCTGCAACTCCTGGACGACCAGTGAAGCCCTGCTGCAGGTCCGAATTGCCTGAAATTCTGACGACAGAGAAGCCCTTCAAGGTTAACTTCTTCCCTTGGGTTTGGTGGGAACAACCAACTCGCAAGCCATCTGGACACCGTTCTATTCTGGTCGAATATTCATCAGAGTGCTGTTGAAAACCGCATAGCCAGAGGGAAGGAAACGAGCTTGTGGACTTTAAGGCACTCACACCTTAAACCGACGTCTTGCTACAGCTTTTGGCCTCTTCCCTGGGCAGTGCAGCAACCTCCCGACATCCTACTTCTTGTCCCCACGACTGAAACTCAGGAACAGCGAGATCTGCTCGAACTGCCAGGAACAACTGCCTCAGCTACAGCTTTCTTCATTGACAAGGTACTGTGCAAACGCGGTCCGGAATTCTTTTCGGCCATTGAGAAAGTGCGTGAAACTTTCAACTACGAAGGCTTGTCCTTCACTTAACATTCGTCAAACTTTTCACCTAGCCAAATCTTTTAAAAATCTGTGGCAAAGACTTAACCGTTATATACCAGAGCTGTGCTATCCTATACAAGAGACTCTGAACCATTGACTTTGGGCCAGGTCTATTGAGAAGAATTGCTGGTTGTACTTAACTGAAACCCTTTGCCCTGCCTATGAATGTATTTGGGCTGTCTATTCTTATAACCTTGTCTTTTCCCTCCTTTATTAAGTATCTGAAGTGCCATTTTGCTCCCACTTCATTTTGGAGCTAAACTTGTTCATTTACTTACCAGTTGGATTTGTGTGGTGTATTAGTGTGTGATATTTAGATGCTTGTGCTAGAGTAATGTTTTCTAACTGACTGAGTAAATAAATGTATATTCTTTTACCTAGAAACCTTGAGTAAGTGTATATTTGAATCACTTTATTTGTTGGTCCTTTGTGTAACTTGTTCTACTGCTCACTTAAACTCTTGAGATGTCTGGCTGCTCAGCCATCGCTACCACTTTACTGTGTAGTACAGGCTTGTACCAAAGGTGAAATTGTGCTTACACTTGTAGTCCTAATTGCCTGTAGTGTTCCCCAAGGGTACTGCAGGTGATTCTGCCTAACAAGGGCCACGCTTCTTTACACCCCCTTTGGTCATGATGATTCTGTCCTGAGGTCTGTTGAGGGTGTTGCAGATCAAGGACTGAGTGCCCAAGCCGTGCCACCGGCCTCACACTACAAAGGATCTCTTGTTTCACTGACATGCAATAAATGGTAGATGTATAAAGAGCCCACCATGCTCACAGGTCACTGCAGTCCTCTCACACTGCACAGTCACTGTTCTGAGCCCAGGAGCTAAACAGCTGGACTTCAAAGAGATGACAGCCTCACAGGGCTGGGAACCCACTTCTATCGCCTATTTCACTGCCCTCACCTCGATACTCTTCACTCAGGTCACAGCCCACGCAGGCCCATGTTACATTGAAGGCCATCTGGTGCTGGTCTTCGGACGTTCCAGCTCCTCTGTCCCCAGGCCTTCCACACTGTAGTCACTCACTGGGCCGTAAGCATCTATATGTGGCCCCCTGCCCTCTACAATTCCGAGTGCGCGCTATATATAAGGGTTGCCTGCCCGGCAGGATGCGAGTCGCAGATTACAAATAAATCAATGGGCCTCATTACAAATCAGGCGGTCCGGAAATAACAGTGGCGGTAAACCAGCCGCCACCGTTGTTTCCGGACCGCCTGATCCCGACTCCTGCAGGCGGGAGGTGATGTTCCCGCCAGGTTTGACCTGGCGGGTTTAACACCGCCCGCGTGCAGGCGGATGAGGAAACACCGGCTGCATTACGAGATGCTGCCGGTGTTTCCATGATCCCCATTCCCATTGAGTCCCATAGGACTCAATGGGAATGAGGATTAACACCATTCCGCCTCCGTGATTTCTGGGAAACTGGGGTTGTAATGCCCCGGTAGTTCCGGGAATCACAGAGGCGGAATGGTAATACGAGTCTGGCGGTAACCAGGCGGTTTTACCGCCTCGGTTACCGCTGGACTCGTAATGAGGCCCAATGTCTGCCCCGAGTCTGTGTTTCCAATCGACTCTGCAGCTCAATTGTCTGACCTTAGTCAAAATCACAGTGCGGTTCAATCCATGGGTCGTCCGAGTCTGTGACACGTACGTATCCTCGATGTTAGACCGGGAGCGGTGTGGTGTAACACACTCATGTTATCAGATGGGCCCTCATGTAATGGTGGTTCGCCGTTCAGCAGGGTGGCACCAGGTCCTCAAGGTGCCCCGGGGCATCCCAAGGTCACCGGCGCCACAGCAGCAGTTCTGCCACGGTGGGCAGCACACCCTGTGAGTCAGCCCTGGCTGCCATGCCTCTGTCTGAAGTTTCCGGGTAGTTCCGTACCACAAGGGTCACCAGGTCTTCCCAGAGTCTTCTACCAGCCTGGTTAGAGTCTTTGGGCCTCATTACGACCCAGGCGGTAAGTTACCGCCTGGGCCGTGACTTTACCACCATGGCGTAAACTACGTTTACGCCATGGTGGTTGGCGGACTTACCGCCCCATTCCGAGGTCGGCGGGGCGGTAAGTCCCCAATCCCCATTTACCCTTCCCCATTCCCATTTTTGCCCCATAGGGCATAATGGGAGTGGGGAAGGCGTTAATTACGCCACCGTAAATTACGGTGGCGTAATTAACTCCATGGTCCCTTAGCGCCATGGATTTTAACACCTGCTAAAAGCAGGTGTTAAAAGCGCCATGGCGCTAAGGGACCTCGTAATTGGCGGTAAGGGGTCGGCGCAGCTAACGCTGGCGCTAGCCCCTTACCGCCAGGGTCGTAATGAGGCCCTTTGTGTTACTGGCTCATCCCCCTTGCAGGCTGCTCCATGTTAGGCAGAAACCTGTGCAGTTCCCTTAGGGACCACTGCAAAAGATTTAAGACTACAGGTGTTGGCAGTAAACCCACTTGGTAGAAGTCTGTACCACCCAGATTTACCTGGTAGCTGTGGCTGAGCAGTCAGACTTCCCTCAAGAAGAGTTAGGCAGTATGCAAAGTATACTCAATAGGCACTCAGATACAATAATACAAGCAAACACTGACCAGAGCTTTGGTATCAAAGTATATAATTATTTATTTAAAAACACACAGTCGAAACACTCCAGCACTCTTATTGCAAAATATTCTAAACAAAGTTACTATTATGATATATACACCCCTTTTTCCCTATTAGACAATCACAGTAAAACACCACTTATTTTCATACAGAGGTGAGCGCTTAACTCGATTGCACTCTAATAAGTTTGTGAAAAAGGGAGGGAAAAAGACAGAATATGAAGAGGTACACCACTCTACGATTCAAGAACACTGTTAGCAAGGCAGAGAGCAAAAAGTCACTGGTGAGCCAAAGTCCAAAGGCTGGGCCCACTCTTAGAGAGAGCAGAGCACAAATACGCCCAAGATCACACAGTTACACTAGGCTTAGAAAGTCTTGCAGAGGGTTCAGAAAAGAGTTTAGAGAGGCTTAGAAAAGTTTAGCCAAGGTGTCCCAGGCTAACCCAGGTTCGAAAGCCGGGGGCTAAATCTACCCCGTACAGTCGGTAGCAAGGGAAGCCAGGCGGGACACGGTACCTTAAGTGGGAAGGATCCTCCAGCGGTGGCAGTTGTTCCTGGTAGTGGGTGCAAGTTGCGTCGTCGTCCAGGGGAAGAGAAGATCTCGACTTGGAGGAAAGATGAAGGCCGTTGCACTACCAGGGCAGAAACCAGCCGCAGAGTTTTCCGGTTAAAGGTGGTACCTTTGTCTCGCGGTCATGGTAAAACGTGGTATCCCGGTTGCCGGGGTGCTTGGCACGGGCAAGGCGGGCACGAGATACGTCGGGAAAGCGAAAAGACGGTGAAACGAGTTATCCCCACCAGTTAAAGGAAGAAGACTCTCCGGCGGGAGATCTCCTCTGTCGTTGGGAAAAAAGTGGTGAGACGGTCCAGCAGGGCTCCACCGGTAGTGGTGTCGTGGCAGGTCGGCTCAGCTTCTCCCTCGTCAGATTCTTAGGTCCTGTGGCGACTTCTGAAGTTCCAGTCCCCAAAGCCCTGCTTTTATGCAGCAAACCCCCATTCACTCAGCCTAGCTGTCACTCAAACATGCTAAGTGGTGAGCCGGTCGGCTCACCACTTGGGCCAATCAGGATGAAGTGCGACTTGAGTTGCCTAGGCAACTCAGTCCAGGGTGCCTAAATTTCCCTCCACCCCTCCTAAGTACCCCAGACAGAGTGGCACCACTTTGGAGGGCTTCTGTGGAGAAGCCTGCCAAAAAGTGGAACAAAGGGCTCGACTTGGGTTGGGGTCACAGAAGAGAACACAAACGCCATTTTAGAATCAAGTTTTGGCAAAAAATACCAACCGGAGAATTAATATTAATTAAATAAACCGGCGGTATGTTCGAGGCTACCGTAAATAATTAAATAAAGATAGTAGCCTAAAACAATGGGAAATCCCATAGGAAAATATTTGCGGTTGAATATAAAAAGTAGTATCCACTGCCACCAGCCAAAACTCGATCAGGGGGGACGGAGACGTGCCCCCTCGACTAACAGACCCCGGGGCAATTGAATTGCCCCAGCCAGTACGTCCACAATATGATGGTTTGTACTGGTTCTGTTCAGAATTTAAGACTAGTAAAGTCAATGGTGACTTTACATGCCCTGGGAGACAGTAGTCAGTCCCAGGGTATGGAGTCTATACTGGGGGTCACTATGACACCCCTGTGTCACTGCACTGAGGGTGCTGTGTAACACACATCACAAAAACACATGAAGCCCTATGGAGTCAAATACCCCATAGCCCATTAAACACATCTAGATTCAAAGACACACTCTCAAATCATGCCCAAGAGTGAGGGTAAAAGAGTCTCACTCTTGACAGGAGAAAAAAATAAACCCCAAAAATCCAGCACAGCTGCTGGGGGACTCACTAGGTTAGGAAATTCAGCCTAAACAGAGAATTCTCCTTAACACTCGCCCCCCCAGACTAAGGGACAGGAGGATTTAATCCACTCCTGGATGAACCTCATACCTCTAGTCGATGACATACATCCT
Organism: Ambystoma mexicanum; assembly: GCF_040938575.1. Taxonomy (NCBI): domain Eukaryota; kingdom Metazoa; phylum Chordata; class Amphibia; order Caudata; family Ambystomatidae; genus Ambystoma; species Ambystoma mexicanum. The sequence continues at coordinate 37,139,353 of NC_090939.1, forward strand.
AGAGAGTCCATCAGCATTTTGATGGTGACACCCTGACCTGTGCTCAATGGTGAAATCAAACCCTTGCAGGCAGATTGACCATCTCAATAGTTTTGGATTTTCTCCCTTCATTTGCATTAACCATCTCAAGTGTTGGTGGTCAGTCTGAATGACAAAAGTAGAACCATACAAGTATGGCCTAAACTTCTTCAGTGCCCACACAATAGCAAAGCATTCTCTTTCTATTTTTGCCCACCTTGTCTCAGGATCCTTCAGTTTACGGTTGATGAAGCAAATGGGGTGCTCCCTACCCTTCTCATCCAGTTGGCTTAGAACTGCACCTATACCTACATTGGAAGCATCAGTTTGTACAATGAAAGTTTGGTGGTAGTCAGGAGCTCTCAATACTGGAGCTTGGCAAAGAGCTTTCTTCAGTTTTTCAAAGGCCTGATTGCACTCCTCATTCCATTTGACCTTTTTAGGGAATGTTGGAGAGGAGATTACATTCAGTGGCGAAGCTATGGTCCCATAGTTCTAAATGAAATTCCTGTAGTACCCAGTGAGGCCTAGGAAGGCTCTCACTTGGGTTTGAGTAGTAGGTGTTGTCCAATTTTGCACAGCTTCATTCTTGCTGAGCAAAGGCCTTATTTCTCCACCTCCTACCTCATGTCCAAGGTAGACCACCTTACTTTGACCTATCTGGCATTTACTTGCCTTGATAGTCAAATTGGCCTGTCCAAGAGCCTGCAAAACATGTCCTAGGTGGTTCACATGATCCTCCCAGGATTGGCTGAAGACTGCAATGTCATCCAAGTATGCCATGCAGAAGTCCTCCATCCCAGCTAGAACTTGGTTTACCATCCTTTGGAATGTAGCAGGTGCATTTTTTAATTCAAATGGCATGACCTTAAACTGGTACAAGCCAACTGGGGTGGAAAATGCAGTTTTCTCCTTGGCATGGTCTGTCAAGGCTATTTGCCAATAGCCTGACGTAAGGTCAAATGTGCTGAGGTACTTGGCTGCACCAAGTTTATCCACCAACTCATCTGTCCTTGGTAAAGGGTGGGCATCAGTCTTGGTGACTGCATTAAGAGCTCTATAGTCCACACAGAATCTCAAGTATTTGGACCCTGCCTTTGGTACTAACACAACTGGGCTAGACCATGGACTAGTAGAGGGTTCTATTACCCCGAGATCAAGCATCTTCTTGACCTCCCCCTTGATATGGGTTCTCACATTTTCTGACATTCGGTATCCTCTGCTTTTGACTGGCAGACAGTCACCAGTGAGTATCTCGTGCTGTCCCCAAGGGGTCAAGCCTGGTGAGAGTGAGAACAGGGAGGCAAACTGATTTAACATAGATGTGCACTCCTCTTGTTGCCCAGGTGTCAGATCTGAAGAGAGATTGACTCCTTCAATTTATTCATCTAAAGGTACACCTCTGAGGAGATCAGGGAGAGACTCACTCTCCTCTTCCTCTGCTGCTGAAGCTAGAAGCAAGGCTCCTACTTCAGGTCTGGAGATGTACGCTTTCAGTCGGTTGGTGTGGAAGACTCTAGGAGCTTCCCTGGGTCTGCCCAGATCCACCAGATAGTTGACCTCTCCAAGTTTTCCCACAACTTCGAAGGGTCCCATCCATTTGTCTTGCAAGGCCCTCTGCCTTGTTGGGAGCATAACGAGAACTAGCTGGTCTTGAGTGAACTCAACCATGTTAGCCTTTTGATCATGCCAATGCTTGACCAAAGCTTGTCCAGCTTTCAGGTTATCACTAGCTTCTGCCATCATGTGTGACATTCTCCTTCGGAGACCTATCACATTGTCAGTCACTCTACTGGCTTGAGGGGAGGAGCGCCTTCCAACCCCTCCTTAATCAGGGCCAATGGACCTCTGATCGGATGGCCATAGAGAAGTTCAAAGGGAGAATAACCTACTCCCTCCTGAGGGACTTCTCTATAAGCAAAGAGAAGGCACGGCAGTAGAAGGTCCCACTTTCTTTTCAGGGGTTCCTCTAAAGCACCTAGCATGCTCTTCATGGTTCTGTTAAATCTTTCTACCAGCCCATTGGTTTGGGGGTGGTAGGCGGTTGAGAACTTGTAAGTAACTCCACAGGTTTTCCACATGGCTTTCATGTAGTGAAACATAAAGTTTGATGCCCTGTCGGATATAACTTCCTTAGGAAACCCAACCCTGGTAAAAATACCAAGGAGGGCCTTAGCCACAGCCGGAGCTGTAACAGTTCTCATAGGGATTGCCTCAGGGTATCTAGTAGCATGGTCTACTACAACAAGGATAAACCTGTTGCCTGAGGAGGTAGGGGGATCAAGGGGACCAACAATGTCAATCCCTACCCTCTCAAATGGGACTCCCACAACTGGGAGAGGCACTAAGGGTGCCACATTCTTGGCGTCAACCTTACCAGAAGTTTGGCAGGTATGGCAGCTCTTGCAAAACTTATCTACTTCGGCCCCCATTTTTGGCCAATAGAAGTAGAGGGAGAGCCTTTCCTTGGTCTTCTTGAAGCTCAAGTGACCAGCTAAAGGAATCTCGTGGGCTAAGTGCAAGAACTGTTGTCTGTTTTCTTGAGGTACTACAAGGCGTTTGTAGTCTCCAGGTTCAGACTCAGTTGGTTCACTGTAGAAGAGGCCATCTTCCCAGTGCAACCTATACTTCCCAGGCTCTTGCCCCTCAGCCTGAGCAGCTGCCTGTTGGCGGAGACCCTCCAGAGTTGGACATTCTCTTTGTCCCTTACAAAAAGCTGCCCTGCTGGGCCCACCTTCTGCCAGTAAAGACTGTAGCTCAGGATGGTCCTCAGGGTCTAGATCTCCAATAAGTTCTTGGCCTACCACTAGCTCTTCTTCAGAGTCTAGTTCAACCATACAGGGTTGTACCTCCCTCTCAGCCTCAGCTGGAGGTGGAGTTACAGGTGTAACTGTTGGAAGCACTGGAGTGCTTGCTGCTGACCTTTTCCTATGAGTCTTGGGTTGCCCCTTTGCTCCTGATCTGGTAGTTACTGCAGTGAGTTGCTCCAGTGGTAAAGGAGTGATCTCTGTCATCATCTCCTGAGATAACCCGCGCAGGGTTTTCTCTCTTGCAGGTTTTGTGAGCTCCTGTAACCTTTTACTAGGTGGTCTGGGGGTATGTGACACAACTCCAAGAGCTTTCAGGTCATTACCCAACAGAACCCTACCTGGCACTTCACATTGTACACTGACAGGTATTTTTACAGCCATGTCAATACACTGGATGAGAACTAGTAACTGGGGACACATCTGCACAGGCCCTCCAGCTAACTTGGTGAGGCATTTGGGTGCCTTAGAAACATCCTCTGCCTTGAAAAAAGATTCATCCACCACAGTTATGCTGGCCCCAGTGTCTCTAATGGCAGGAGTCTCCTGACCATTTACCTGGACACTGTCTTTATAATACTCTTTAGTATTATCTGGGATAGAATTATACACATCTACATTCTGTTGTTCCCACAACCCCAGAGAGACTAAAGAAACATTGGCTGAGACTCCAATGGGTTCATCAGCCAGCAGTAGAAAGTTTCCACTTGCCATTTGTAGTTCCTCCTCTGGAGCGAAGGCTAAGGAGGCAAGTTGGATCCCTGAAGGTTTACCCTTGCATCTGGGATCTCCTTTCACATGGTCAGTAGAGCCACAAACAAAGCATTTACCAAATGCCTTCTGGAATGGAGGCTTGTTCTGACCTCCCTCTGGTTTAGCACCAGAGGAGACACTATTCTTCTGTGGTTTCCCTGGTGGCTTACCCTTCTGGTTTTGTTTGGGGCCCTCTTTGGAATTTGCAGTATTAGGATTCTCTTTGGAGTCCTTTTTAGGCTGTTTCCCCTCATCCTTTAAGTGAGTTACCCCAGAATCCTTGTGAGTGGCCCTGTTGGCAACCCACAAGTCAGCAGCCTTAGCTAGTTTTCGGGACTCTAATTCCTTTGAATCAGCCAAGTCCTGTCTGAGCCCAGGAGAGCAGGCATCATAAATTGACTCCAACATAAAAAGATTCTTCATACCTTCATAAGTGTTCACTTTCTAACCCTTAATCCATCCCTCTAGGTTTTTCAACCCTTCACTCACCCAGGTAGCCCAAGGGGTACCATCATGCTTTTTGAGGGTTCTAAACCTCTTAAGATACTGGGAAGGGGCCTTCCCAAACCCAGCTATCAAAGCTAGTTTCACACATTCATACTCTTTCCTATCCTCCTCCCCCAACTCCATTACCACATCAGTTGCAACAGGGGGAGCCTAGAGAACAACCAGGCGAGTAAGTCATTTCCTGTGATGTTCTGGAGCCCATGATTATATTCAAACAGAGACAACCAATCCAACACATCCAACTTAGGCTCATACATACCAACCAATTCATTAGGCATCTGGGGTCTTTTAGGACTGGAACTTCTAGAGGAGCCAGAGAGAGAAGCATTTTCGACAGATAATTTCTTCATTTCTAGCTCATGCTTGAGCTCCATTTCCCTTAGCCTTAGTTCTTGATTCATTTCCTGATGTCTCTGTTCAGCCAGAATATTTAGCCTCTTGAACTCTAGTTCAAGTTTCATTTTCTCTAATTCGAGATATTGAGGACTTAGTGGGGGACTTGGTAAAAGCCCAGTAGGTACAGCAGGTAGGGCAGGCAGAGGCCTAGGGGGGGCAGTCACAGCAGCCTCACCCTCCTCTTCTGACTCTTCCTCAAGATTATCAACATTTGGATCAATATCAATTTCTATACTGTTATCTACATTTTCTGGCATGTTAGGTTCCTCAGACCCATCATCCAGACTTTGGTTAGCTAACAACCTTTCTATTAACTCCATTTTCTTGCCTTTAGTCAGGAGGTTCTTATGCTTACACAATACTCTTAAACAATCAGCAGTTTTTGTAGCAAGGGACTCTTGACTATAAGTTTCCATAGTTGACATGTTAGAAAGATTACTTTTTCAGTGCTAAGCTTTGTGGCTAGTTGTACTAAGGTATCCTCAAGCACTCTAAAGTGTATACTCAATACAAATCCCACCGCTGTACACCAGTGTTAGGCAGAAACCTGTGCAGTACCCTTAGGGACCACTGCAAAAGATTTAAGACTACAGGTTTTGGCAGTAAACCCACTTGGTAGCAGTCTGTACCACCCAGATTTACCTGGTAGCTGTGGCTGAGCAGTCAGACTTCCCTCAAGAAGAGTTAGGCAGTATGCAAAGTATACTCAATAGGCACTCAGATACAATAATACAAGCAAACACTGACCAGAGCTTTGGTATCAAAGTACATAATTATTTATTTTAAAAACACACAGTTGAAACACTCCAGCACTCTTATTGTAAAATATTCTAAACACAGTTACTATTATGATATATACACCCCTTTTTCCCTATTAGAAAATCACAGTAAAACACCACTTATTTTCATACAGAGGTGAGCGCTTAACTAGATTGCACTCTAATAAGTTTGTGAAAAAGTGAGGGAAAAAGACAGAATATGAAGAGGTACACCACTCTACGATTCAAGAACACTGTTAGCAAGGCAGAGAGCAAAAAGTCACTGGTGAGCCAAAGTCCAAAGGCTGGACCCACTCTTAGAGAGAGCAGAGCACAAATGCGCCCAAGATCACACAGTTACACTAGGCTTAGAAAGTCTTGCAGAGGGTTCAGAAAAGAGTTTAGAGAGGCTTAGAAAAGTTTAGCCAAGGTGTCCCAGGCTAACCCAGGTTCGAAAGCCGGGGGCTAAATCTACCCCGTACAGTCGGTAGCAAGGGAAGCCAGGCGGGACACGGTACCTTAAGTGGGAAGGATCCTCCAGCGGTGGCAGTTGTTCCTGGTAGTGGGTGCAAGTTGTGTCGTCGTCCAGGGGAAGAGAAGATCTCGACTTGGAGGAAAGATGAAGGTCGTTGCACTACCAGGGCAGAAACCAGCCGCAGAGTTTTCCGGTTAAAGGTGGTACCTTTGTCTCGCGGTCGTGGTAAAACGTGGTATCCCGGTTGCCGGGGTGCTTGGCACGGGCAAGGTGGCCACGAGATACATCGGGAAAGCGAAAAGACAGTGAAACTGGTTATCCCACCAGTTAAAGGAAGAAGACTCTCCGGCGGGAGATCTCCTCTGTCGTTGGGAAAAAAGTGGTGAGACGGTCCAGCAGGGCTCCACCGGTAGTGGTGTCGTGGCAGGTCAGCTCAGCTTCTCCCTCGTCGGATTCTTAGGTCCTGTGGCGACTTCTGAAGTTCCAGTCCCCAAAGCCCTGCGTTTATGCAGCAAACCCCCCTTCACTCAGCCTAGCTGTCACTCAAACATGCTAAGTGGTGAGCCGGTCGGCTCACCACTTGGGCCAATCAGGATGGAGTGCGACTTGAGTTGCCTAGGCAACTCAGTCCAGGGTGCCTAAATTTCCCTCCACCCCTCCTAAGTACTCCAGACAGAGTGGCACCACTTTGGAGGGCTTCTGTGGAGAAACCCGCCAAAAAGTGGAACAAAGGGCTCGACTTGGGTTGGAGTCACAGAAGAGAACACAAACGCCATTTTAGAATCAAGTTTTTGCAAAAAATACCAAACGGAGAATTAATATTAATTAAATAAACCGGCGGTATTTTCGAGGCTACCGTAAATAATTAAATAAAGATAGTAGCCTAAAACAATGGGAAATCCCATAGGAAAATATTGCGGTTGAATATAAAAAGTAGTATCCACTGCCACCAGCCAAAACTCGATCGGGGGGGACGGAGACGTGCCCCCTCGACTAACAGACCCCGGGGCAATTGAATTGCCCCAGCCAGTACGTCCACAATATGATGGTTTGTACTGGTTCTGTTCAGAATTTAAGACCAGTAAAGTCAATGGTGACTTTACATGCCCTGGGAGACAGTAGTCAGTCCCAGGGTATGGAGTCTATACTGCGGGTCACTATGACACCCCTGTGTCACTGCACTGAGGGTGCTGTGTAACTCACATCACAAAAACACATGAAGCCCTATGGAGTAAAAGACCCCATAGCCCATTACACACATCTAGATTCAAAGAAACACACTCAAATCATGCCCTAGAGTGAGGGTAAAAGAGTCACACTCTTGGCAGGAGAAAAAAATAAACCCCAAAAATCCAGCAAAGCTGCTGGGGGACTCACTAGGTTAGGAAATTCAGCCTAAACAGAGAATTCTCCTTAACACTCCAGCCACAGGATTTAGTTGCTCAGCTCTTCGGGCTCTGTGGAGACGTCGGCAGCCAATACTCCTCTTGCCGTTCACCCGCTCCTTTAGCTGAGCTGGCTCCGCAACCATGTATCGGATCGCGGCAACACTCACCCCCTTGTGCCCCACACATCTGCATATATAGCAGTCAAAATCGACATGCAGAAGTATTTCTGGATACTCAGGATAATGCCAGGGCTGGAGCTAGCTTTCAAGCCACCATTGTCTTTGCTGCTCAGCAGCGCCCCGGACCCTCCTGTTTGTAACCCAACTCCCGGATGGAACTTGAATATTGTTCTTACAAGAATAATGGGACATCCCTTTGAGCCAATGCATAAGGCTAGTCTTAAGGCTCTCGCCTATAAGACTACTTTTCTGGTGGCTATCACCTCGATCTGGGGAGTTAGTCAACTGCAGGCTCTCTCAGTTCAAGACCCATTTGTTACCATTCATAAAGACAAAGTGGTACTGTGCACACACCCACGTTTTACACCTAAATTCATTTCTAAGTTCCACGTGAACCAATCCATCGAACTTCCAAATTTCTTTCAGAATTCCATTAACTCAGCTAAAAGAAGCCTCCATACACTAGATGGTAGGAGATCAGTGGTGTATTACCTTGCTAAAACACTAGGGAAGACAGACCAATTCTTTGTCTCTGTTACTGCTGGAAGAGAAGGGGACCTTGTCTCCAAGTCGGCAATTTCTAGATGGATTGTTAAATGCATCCAACTATGTTACTCTCTTGCTAAGAGAGATTTACCCTTTATGCCTCAAGCACATTCTACTCGAGGCACAGGAGCTACTATAGATTTTATTGCAACTGTTCCTTGTTTTTTTATTGCAATGCAGCTACCTGGAGTTCTGGTCACACTAAGCGTTACTGCTTAAACATACACTCTAAGACTGATTCTCAGATGCGGCAGGCAATGCTAAGACATCTCTTTTCTACTGTTCCTTCACACAACCCACCACCATCTCCTGGTACTTCGCGCTAGCCTATGCACAGCATGTGATTCTAAGTAGATTCACAAGCATCAGAAGACCTACATTACTCACCGTAATTGTATTTCTGGAGCTTCTATCTGCTTAGATTCACATGCGCCCACCCTTCCTCCCTTCCTGGAGTTGAAGGAATATAGACATCTTACACCTTCTTTCTTCTGTACTCACACATTCTTTTAGGCTCCCTCACGGCAGAACTAAAACAACCGAGGGGACCTCGAAGCGTGAAAGATTTGTAGTAAACTGCACGTCACTTTAGGGAAAATGTTACAGTCACACTCATGTCAATGCCCCTTTCCAATCTTCAAAAAAAGATGGAATTCTCCACGATTACCGCTAGATGTCGGACTATATGCACATAATTTGAATCCAAGCAGATACAAGCACCAGAAATAAGATTACAGTGAGTAATGTCTTTTATACACATACTTGCAAACTGTAAATATTTACTTTGCTCTGCTCTCCCTCCTATCTAACTGGTTAGGTAAGTCTGCACAGCAGGTAGACCAGAAACCATCAGCTACAAAAGAGAGTTGTCACTTTAGAGAATGGCCGAGAGGCGTGAGCATCCATTCACTCGTCAGGCCACATCTTCAATCGTGCATCACCAAATCAGTCAATAGTAATAGTCATAAACTTGCAACAGAAAACAAATATAAACATATCAAACTTGGAAGTTCTAAGTTGAGCTCTATTAGTCAACATTTTCAGTAATTTAATATTAACATATTAATATTTCAGTCTTTTAATTGTTGCATATTCTTAACACTAAAGACTTAACAGCACCTACTGTCTTTATAAATAATAAAATATGGTATATTCTCTCCATAAGATAAAAAGTGCACAAGAGCCAGTGATAGCCAAACACCTGTTATATTGCGCTGTTTAAAAGACCTAAGAAACCATGAATCTAGGCTACGATCTGTACAACCATAAAAGTAAGGTCACATTGCAACTTTACATAGAGCAAAGTCATTTGATTCACGTTTAATTAGTATTTGTTTTTCATTGTAGATACAGATATATTACTCTATGACTTCCACTGTAAAAAGGCCTGGGTGAAGTGGGTAAACAAAAAAGAACATTGTGTATTTGCAAACTGAAGCATGGTTTTAAAAATGCATCGGCTATAGAGAAACGTACAAGTAGCCACATCTGGAAGACATGCAATCAGGTTAGACAATGGTTCTCACACAAGTGGATGTCGGAAGTCAAGGTTATTTTTAATAAAGACTTTTTGAAGCTTTCTAAATGTTGCTAAACAATATTTCTATAGGATGTAATAAGTTAAAATAGATTCATAGTGCCTCCTGAAAGGGCAAGACTGGCTCCAAACCTCTCGAAAGGAATGCCAAGTACATTACGGACATTCACGACCATCCCTCTATAGCAATAGATAAGGTTTTTAGAAGAGAGTCTTTCCTTGAACTCTGTTTGTTGCTTGACAGTCCAGTTGTAAAGTATCGCTCCAAGGGAAAAGCAAACCTAATAAAAGCATTGTCCTCTCTCATGACCAAACGCTCTTACTATTGGTCATGAGATCCTAATACCGGGTGATACCCTTTAAGTGCAGTCATGTGACTGAGCAAGCAGGGAAGCAAAGAAAGAATTTGAAGTTTACCTTAGTAGAGCATAATTTTTAATAACTCATTTGGTTTACTGCCTTCTCCAGCATTGGATCTTACATGGATTCACATGCTCATGAATATTCTCCATCAGGCTGGGAATCCTCTGTAATATTAAAGCAGTTTCACTTTAAAGCTTAAACCTCCTTGTCGCTTCTACAGCCTATTGCTGTCACTTCTCCCTTGCTGTTCCCCCTCCCTTGCCGCATCACACCTTGAAACACTTGTGTATAGGCGTGTTATAAATGCCATATCATATCACTTTGGGTCATACTTCCCTAAACAATGACATTTGTCCTCCTTAGCTCCACCCCTGGTGGCCATCTTCAGATTTTTACCACACGTTTATGTGTTGGGAAGTCCTCATTTTGCTCCTCGAAATAGCGACGTTTTTGGCCTACTTTTGAGAATATTGTTCACTGTTTTCTTCTTCAGCAATCACCTTTGTGACTACCGGTAACAGGGACCCGTTGCTGGATTGTTGTCCATCAAGTCCATTGTTGGATCTTCTCACGTTTCAGGCCTTAAGCACGCGGCATGGCAGATGCCAGCAGGAAAAGTTGCTTCAGGGTCTGCTTCAAATGTCACCTGAAGAACGTATTTGTGGATGACTGGCGTGATAAATTCCTGTATTGCTTTCACATGGACCACGGTGGGGACAACGGTTCCATCTGCCAGTTCTTCTCTTCCAGAAAACGTCAGGATCGTCATCGACGGTTGGTGACTTGTTCTCAGTGCGTAGTCATGCCTCTGCCTGGGTCTGCAGATCTGTTGAACATAATCCCACTTTCAAGAGGTCGAGATCTCATGAGGACACTTCCCTGGAGAAGAAACCTAAAAGGGGTCACAAGTCTCACACTCCGTCTCTCGCCCGTCAGCTTCAACAACAGCCAGTGCACTGATCGCTCCAGCAGTGCCATCATCTGAAAAGCACTGCATGTTGACGACCTCTCAGTCAACAAGTTGCGCACCATCGACAAGACACTGGAGGCTTTATGTGCTGACCAGGAAGAGGTCCATGATGACCCAGACCCCATTCTTCTGGTGCCTCACCAATCACTGCTGCCGGCTGTTACTCAACCTGCTCTGCCAGATATTCCATTGCCTGCTGCTCTCTTAGGAGACCCACCAGGGGACTTGTCAATGAACATTCTGTCTACTTTGAAAACCTTGGTTACAGAGCTGCACCACAGTATGCCGCCTCCAGGACCTCTGGCTGCTCTCACTAGTAGTCCTTCGGCTCTACCTCCAAGAGCACATTTGGTGTCACCTCGCTCACCTCAGTTGTTTTCTGTCCCTGTGGTTAGCGTCACAGACAATGATACTGGTCCTGATACCCACCTGTCCGAGTGTACTCATGCTACAGATTACTATGATGGCCCAATACCAATGGATGGTGAGCCCCCTGATCTGGATCTGCCTTCCAGAGGCTCACCACCAGACGAGATCAGCTATTTCCATGGACTCCTAAACCGTGCAGTTAAATTGTTCATACTGGTGCAGAGGAAGCAACGGTAGGAGGCCTCTAGGAAATCAATCATATCGATCCCTTTGCTTGATGAAAAATGGGTAGATGGTTTGTTAAGTTATGAAGAACCCCTTCTCGGCCCCTCAAAAAAAGGATTGTCTTGAGAAAAAGTACAGGGTTCTGGATACTGCTCCTAAGTGTCTTTGCACCAACCATTCACTGACTCTAAGGTGTCATTGCTGCATGGAAGAGATCATCCGACCCATTTGGACCTGTTGTACAAGGGGAGGCCCTATGTAAGGCTTCCATTTCCAGATGGTTCTCTGGCTGCATTTCGCATTGTCATCGGCTTGCAAACAGGCTGTTACCAGGGAGGCCAAGGGCGCCTTCCCTCCAGAGCCAAGACATTCCTGTCTGGTAGACCTCTGCTTGAAATCTGCAGGGCTGTTACGTGGAGGTCTACCCACACCTTAACAAGATTCTACGGCATCAACAGGGATTCCACAGAGGAGTCTTGTGTCGGCCAGGCAGTGCTTCAGAACCTCTTTGCTTAAAGTGAGTGTTTTCCAGAGGTAAGCTGTCATTGCTTGTGTAGAGCCTTACCATCTCCCATTGGTTGTGCATATGTACTGCTGTGTAATCGTATCCATGTAAGATTCAATGCTGGGGTGGGAATTACTTCCCTGTAACTCTTGTTTTCCAGCATTGCTATCTTTTATGGATTCACATGCAACCCTCCCTCCTACCCTTCTATCGCTCTTCTTGGTTCCAACTGTCATTTTTCGTGCGCTCCCAAATCTAAAGATGGCCACCAGAGGTAGAGCCAAGGACGACGAATATCATTAGCTAGGGCAATATGACCCAAAGTTACAGTAATAGGCTGTAGAAGCGACAAGCAGTTTTAAGCTTTAAAGCAAAACTGCGTTAATATTACAGAGGATTCCCAGCCTGATGACAGGGAATATTCATGAGCTTGTGAATTCATGTAAGATACCAATGCAGGAGAACAGGAGTTCCACTTAACCTTCTCTTTTCTTTACATTATTTACAGTAAGGTAACCTGCCACAAAGTATGAGCACACCAATCGATCATGTTAACCAAGTCTGATCACGAGCTGCGGGCAGCAACCATCCATGGTAAATTTGCAAGGGGCAGACTACGAATTTGCTATTGGGTGCCTGATATTGAAATTAAATGATATTTGATTTATATCGCGCTCGTACACAAGTGTTTCAGAGCGCGACCAGGCAAAGGGAGGGGAACAGGGGAGAACAAAAACAACGATCTTACTAGGCCGAGTGACATTGAGAACGCACAAGTGCATGGGAAAGGGAAAAGTGCATGGAAGGGGGGAGAGGTGGAAAGTGCGGTACAGAGGAGAGAACAGAATAAATAAATAAGTAAAATAAATAAAGGTGGTAGTGCAGCCAGCAAGTGCTAGGTTAAGCAGATAGTGTATATCTGATAAGTGCCGAAGAAAAGTGGGTGGGGCACTGTATGGATACAGACCCCTGTGCAAGGGGTGGCCTGGAGGCAGTGCAGGAGGGTGGCAGGGTGAGCAGGTACCTGGGCCTGAAGGACAGACGGTGGCCAGGTGCATGGTGCCAAGAGAGAAAACAGATCAGCAGGGGAGAAGAGGGGTAAAGGCAGAAGCGAAGAGGAAGGTCTTGAGGTGCTTCCGAAACCGGAGGTGATTAATCTGAGTGCCTCATGACATTCAATATGACTAGATGAACGCATGTTTTACCTCTTCTCGTGTGCCATGTGATTCTCAGCTCAGATATATATATATATATATATATTCAGTAAAAATACTTTGTTAAAGGGACGTTATGGTTAAGTTGCGCTAATAAAAATCTATCAAATTCAGTGAAGAAACATTGCTAAAGGGACGTTATGGTTCAGTTGCCCTAACAAAAACCTATCAAATTCAGTTAACAAACTTTGTTAAAGGGACGTTATAGTTACTTTGCACTAATAACAACATGTCCATATTATGTTTACAAGTAAAACCGGAAAACCCCAGTAATTCACCAGTTATGGTAAGCTAAGCAACCATAACTCGCGCCACCACTGTGCACTGAACACCCATGACATCAAAGATGACACCACAAATGCATTAAAATTGTATAATGAGTCTGTGGTGCACAGTACTGACCGAGATAGCTGCAGGTTTCCTAGGCAAACTGCACCTGGCCACCGTATGTGCATTCACAATGCATGTATCCGTAGGACTCCAGTAGTGTCCGGATGGCTGCATCGTCTAATGCACTTTTAATTAGTTGTGGGAGCGCACGTCTGTCCGTTCTACAACTATGCACATGCATATGTCAACCTCTGTTTCCTGGTAACACTGATTCATGCTGTGCGCTACCACATGTCAAGCAGGCCTACTGCCTAAGTATTTTGCGGTGCAAACCTACCGAGATTTGGCTCCAGCAGGCCTGGCTGCCTGAGGCCCAGTGAAAGTAAAGAACAGCAGCCTCCAGTTTACGGTGGGTGTGTTAAATGTCCCATTAATTTGATTGATGTGCTGCTTGCCCTTGCAAAACCCGTGAAACAGACACACTGGGCCTCATTACGAGTCCGGCGGTAACCGAGCCAGAAAAACCGGCAAGTTACCGCCAGACTCGTATTACCATTCTGCCTCCGTGATTCCTGGAATCACTAGGGCATTACGACCCCGGTGACCCGGGAATTCCGGAGGCGGAATTGTGTAAGTCCCCATTCCCCATGAAGCCCCATAGGACTCCATGGGGATGGGGACAATGGAAACACCGGTTCCGTCCATGACAGAGCCGGTGTTTCCATGTCCGCCTGCTGGCGGGTGGTGTTAAACCCACCAGGTCAGACCAGGTGGGAGTGACACCTCTCACCTGCAGGACTCTTAATCAGCCGGTCCGAAAAGAACGGTGGTGGCGGTTTTACCACCACCATTCTTTCCGGACTGGCATAGTCGTAATGAGGCCCACTGTCTCTGCACTGAGCACTGTGAGGGAAAGTGTCATGGGGCCTCATTACGACCCTGGCGGTAAGGGGTTAACGCCAGCGTTAGCTGCGCCGACCCCTTACCGCCAACTACGAGGTCCCTTAGCGCCATGGCGCTTTTAACACCTGCTTTTAGCAGGTGTTAAAATCCATGGCGCTAAGGGACCATGGAGTTAATTACGCCACCGTAATTTACGGTGGCGTAATTAACGCCTTCCCCACTCCCATTATGCCCTATGGGGCAAAAATGGGAATGGGGAAGGGTAAATGGGGATTGGGGACTTACCGCCCCGCCGACCTCGGAATGGGGCGGTAAGTCCGCCAACCACCATGGCGTAAACGTAGTTTACGCCATGGTGGTAAAGTCACGGCCCAGGCGGTAACTTACCGCCTGGGTCGTAATGAGGCCCATGGTCTCGCCTGCGGTTGGTGGAATTGGAAAAGTATTTCACTGCACGTGTGACAGTCTCTAGTCAGTCTAGAAAATGGCAACGCTAATGCTGCTTGACTACTACCATACAATTAAATCTAAAGGCAACTAAGTAAACAGCAGACTCTTCGAATTGCAAAGAATATCAGTGGTGGTTTCAAAATTACTGTGGCCACATAGGGCTGCCTGAATAATTACCTTCGTGCTCCACGTAATGAAGCTGAGTTTCTCCTTGTATTAAGCATTCTTGTATTTCAGAATGTACTCATCTCCCTGTATGCTGGTGCTACGGCTAATGGCGTACCATCAAGAAGCACAAGGCAACAGTGCTCAGGGTACTGCGCTTCCAACAATTCAGTAGGTTATTTTCCTCTACAGCATTCTCCGCATCTGCTCCTGCCAAAAACAGGAACACTCCTGTAGGGCAGCGGATCCCTAAAGCATCCTTCAAGATCATATGCTGTGTAGCAAACCCTTACCTGTCAAAGGGCATTGTATTGTGCATGTACTGCGATACAATACTCTGCAGGGGGGATCAACTTCGAAGTCCTTGGTAAGGGTCAGTCCAGGAGCATGTCAATGACTGTCACCTACATCTCCCTCTCTCTGCCCTATCTTATCGCTGTAGGTTGTGCACATTCTGTACCATCCCATCCTTGCCTTTCCTTCTGTGTCGTGTGTTACAAGATCAAAAAAGAAGCAAAACAACGGAAAAAGGAAAAAAGGAAAACAAAACTCCTTTCAGAGTTTAAAAATTGGAATTGTCAATGAAAGGATGCATTCCGGCACGCAGAGTGTAGGCTCCACAGATTGCGCAGTAAATAATGGGAGGCATGGCTCTGTGGAAAACATTGCTGTTGGGTTATGTAGAAAGGGCTGGCTGTAAGGAGAGGTCTTTTTTCGTGTTTGTTTGCGTTTCCAAAGGTTGAAGTGTGCAACGCCTACTAGAAAAATTTTGGATAGGTTGCAGAAAAATCATATTGCCAGGATCAGTAAAATGAACGCCATTTCTGGGAAAAATCTTTGTGCTGTGAAACGTAATATTTTCATTGTTGAATTACGAGATGGCCACATGTCAGAAAAAGGCACAAATAGCCTTCTTCACAATGTGGCTTGCTTTCTCCTTTTGTGGCCCAAATGAAGTGGAACGCAGCCACATCTGTGTCTGCATAGGGCAACAAAAAATTATGCAGGAGTTCGGAAACATACACATGACCTGGCCAAGTGCCTCCTTCATCGCAACTGCAGAGAAATTCTGGTAACATGTAGTAAACGTTTCCCTCCACAATGAACAATAATAATTTGTGCATGATTGCGCGTCACCAAAGTGGCACAAACAGGAACCAAAATCAGCCACTTCATTGCACATACTTTATAACAGTGCACATCCACATGGTAGAATCCAACATAAGCAGCCACTGCATAGTGCTTTACATTCACTTTCACCCAATGTATGTAGGTGTCTCCCAAAATGCATACACTCTGCCTCCTAAAAACACACAGCCACAAATCAACATTCCTCTCTACAAACCCACCTTCTACCACAGTCTGTGCGTACACACCACACCCAGAAACCTTATTGCACAATCCCTTAGCCTCCACTGTACCATTTCCATGGCCACCATCCTCAAAAGCCCTGGATGTGGCACGTGTAATCCTGGAACTACAGCTGACTTTTCATGCTGTGTGCAGGGAATAGATTTCAAACAGGGATGGGGATTTCGTCTTCATGGGTGGCTCTGAAAACAGCCTTTTTTTGGGTGCTTGTGAACAAACACCTTTTTTCCCGGTTTTTATAGGGTTTTCTTTTCCTTCTCCACCGCACATTCTTACAATAATCTTTTCAATGCATCCTGTAGATTGTAAATGAAAAGAGCATTTCCGTTTATGGACAAAGAAATGCCATTTTCATAGAACAAGTGCACATCTCGAGAACCAATGATGTCATTGTCTCAGAAGAACATCCCAGCAGCGGACAAAAAAGAAATCAGACATGCTTCTGTTGATGAGACACCTTCCGACCTCTGGCTGGCGACAAAGCACACAGGCATTGCCCCATACTTTTCTTGGTGGTATGGAAGAGAAAACCACCTTGGCAGTGGAGAAAATTCACTTCACTGCTTTCATCAACTTCTTCAGTTGACGGAACACATGTGAACAAGCCATGGAACACAAATGCAGGGTTCCGTAATGCACCACGACAACATCAACAGTAGCGAAAGTGGCCACTTGTCTACAAAGTGCAAGCATAGCGCCGAAACTGCACACATCAACAGTGGCCCACAAGGACTCCACTCCTTCCAAATTGAAATTGCCAGCAAAGTCTCTTTCCAGGGCATAGCTGTGCAGATCTAGAACAAAGGCATCACCCACGATCAGTACTGTGCATCTCGCCATCTCTGCCAGCCTCACTACACAGAGTAAAGCAAAAGACACAAGGAGAAGGGAGTCAGTCTCATGGGGCCCATTGGAACTTAAACTGTTTTACAATAAGAACTTGGCAGAAGACTTATTTTCACACCAGGAGGAGGACATCACCCTCCTGGTTATAATTTGTATTTTGCATTGGGACAGAGAACTGACTTTTTAGTTTAGACTATTATCCCACCAATGAGCATCAGAGTTGCCTATTGGTTAGGCCAGGGAATCCTAAAGTCCCGGGAGGATAGCTCAGTGGCAACGTGTTCGCCTTGGAAGCAAGACGACATGAAGCAACACAGGTTCGATCCCCTGGTCTGCGCGTAGAAACCTCTGGGTATTTAAGCGCGTTATAAATACGCAACTAAAACAAAAAAAATAAAACAATTAAGCAACCATTCCTGTAACAGTGCCCCGATGCCCGCGGGCTGTGTGAGCGCTTTAAAAATGCAAATAAATAAATAAAAATAAATAAAGCTTTAGGAAGTGGTGTTTTTGAACAGCTCAAATTAAAGAGTAAAATGTCACCTCTGTGTCCGACTCTTGCTTCTGACACTTTAGCACAGAGGGAAATTGTGGCGCACTTGCCTGGGTCTTCTCAGCTCTACCCCAGAGGAAGCTTTCTCCTGTGAATTGGGTATGGTATCTATGTTAACTTTTTGGAAGACAGCATGGAGCTCGTTTTAATTTAAAATGGAGCAGGGTGGTTCTTCCTTACTGAGCTTGTTTGCAGGCCTAGGTAAAGAATACCCTAAAGCGATGTTATTAGGGAGGTTGAAAGTTTTCATCTGTTGGATTAGAATGTGTTACTCCTCATAATCTAGGCCTGTTGCTTAAGGAATTAAAATAGAAGGCAATTGTATGGGACACGAGTGAATTGCTCAGATATTTGGGTCAGAACAGAAAATATCAGGCATATGCAAGACATAAGTTCCTTTTCCCCAAAACCGTTTGTTAGCACAAGTTTTGACAGTATAGGTATGTCTTTCAGCATTGGGTATCAGTAACCTCCCCGCTCTCAGAAAATCTGGGTTTATGACCCTGGCAGGTGCGTCTAGAGAGTTTGGCACCCAACCTAATGTAGCTGCCTTAGGGTGATGACTAGCCTGGCAAAAATGGCTCCCCTTGCTTAGCTAGGAATGTCAACATAGTCTATACTAAAGAATACAATAGATGGGAGTGTAGCACATTCCGGTAGCCTAGCAATTGGAAGGCGCTTCAATGACATGGGGGGCCAACATTGTATTGGTTATTTGAATTCCTGGGCTGATCACACTTGGTAATACAGACGCGAGAGTAAAATAGGTGGCATTGTAACCAATGCTTTTCAAACAAATCCTAGGCTTACCCTGAGTATTAGGTTTTTTGGCTGTATCCTTTAAAGAAAATCACAAAAGGGTGCTTGTCAGGATGTTGGTACAAACCACAAAGTCCTATCCTTGCCTGATTTTTGGCCCTACTACTTATAAAGTATATAGGGGCCTATGGCATCCTGAGTGATGGTGGTTTGCTTCTGACCCTCCCCTGGTGTCACTCTCAGTGCGGTTCCTGGGCCCAGGTATACACTTCCAACAAATAGCTTTGATTGGCTCTTGTCCCAGTTACCCTGCTTGGGGTCTCACTACCCACCTTCTGTTTTGGTGGGATTTTTCTCTTGAGAGGTTCACTCACTACTGCCCCACCATGGGGCCTCATCTCTCTACCACCCACCCTTTGGTGTATCATTCCAACCTTCACACTCCCACGCAAATGCGGGGGCCTTTTCTCCCTTTCCCCATTGTGGGGCTCTGCGTTGTTCCCCACCACATTGTGGTCTTGTTGCTTTCTGACAGTCTTGAGGCTCCAAAAGGTTCACCCTTGGGGTTCTGCTGTGTTCACCCAGACTTCAGGTATTCCCGCTCTTGCCCCAGCTTGTGGGGGCCGGTCAGACCTTGCCTACTCTCGCGCAGTTTACTGGTGCAACCACGTACCTCTGGTGGCAGTGCTCCTCAGGAGATTTGACTTCAGTCTGGTCTTCTGTAGTCTTCTTGTCCGACTCTGCGTCAAGCAGAACTTGCACCAGTCTTCCTCCGACTTGCTGTGTCGCTACCGTGCCAGTCAGTCAGGTTGCTGGATGCTGGGCAACCTGTGCTTTGTAAGTCTCCTCCTGGCGATGCGTTCCCAGTCTGATAGGGCTCCAAGGGACCTGGGTGCCATACCTCATGGACGTGGCTGTATCCAGAACTCTGCCTGGAGGTGGTTCCTGTCTCCAGCAACAAAGGTAACTTAACCATCCCTGGGGTTAATCTCAATGTAGGCAGCAGAAAGTCTGCAAGCCAGGACCAAGCCAATTGGGCAGAATTCAATTAATCTTCTCCATTACAGGATCTCATGAGCCCATACCTCATCCACCTTGCAATTCGACATTTTACAATTAAAATCTCCCTTCTGCCCTAAGAAAACAACCCCATCGCCATTCACTTTAGGAAAAATAAATACACTTCCCCACATATGTCCACCGCCACACATGTCAACCTTTATCTTTCTTACATGAGCTCCTTCATAGAGACCATGTTTTGCATTATGATTGATAAGTTATCAATGCAAATTGTGGAGTATTTCCATGCAATTCTTTTTAGAGGTCCCTCCACCTCCTCAATATGCGTGGACTTGAAATTAACTGAAAGCCATCCAAATAAACAAGAAAAACAAAACACACAGTTTTGATATTTCTGTGCACGCCTTCTTGGTATACTGGAGTGCATAATAATCAAAACGTCAAGCGTTTAAAGTTGGGTATTTGTACCTGCTTGAATACATCAGAACACATATTGCACTATGCAACAGAAATCAAAAATATATCAACACAAGAGACAGGCGTTTTTTTTTGCAAGCACGTTTTAATGTAATATTTGGCAATGAGTTCCTATGATATCAGTTTACGCCAATAGCAAAAACCGCCGTCAAACAAAAACTATATAGGCTCACGAAGAAGAAACTAACGTCCCACTGGTCCTCACACTCAGTCATCTGCCCAGAAACTAGCAGTAGCCGCCTCCTTTAATCTTTCACTCGCAAACTCCCACAACTGCTGCACAATCAGAGGATCCTCCACGCAAAAAGCGGAGCGAACTAACTCCTGAAACTCTGTGACAGTTTCAGGGATGCGTCGCTTTAATGAGAGGGAGACAAGTTTCTCTTTCATTTGTTCTACGGTCAAGAGAGGGATCATTTCCCCCGGTTAGTGGTTGCATGTTTAATTTTTCTGATAGCACAAACTCCCACAACTGCTGCACAATCGGAGGTTGGTTTGTGCCTAAAGTGGAGTCAGCGAACTTCCGAAACGTTCTCATCGTTTTGGGCATGCCGACCCAGCCCCGCTTTAACGAGAGGGAGACAAGTTTCTCTTTCATTTGTTCTATGGTCAGGGGGGGTTTCCTTTCCCCGGTTGGTAGTGGCATGTTTAATTTTTTTGACAGCACAAACTCCCACAACTGCTGCACAATCAGAGGTTTGTTCATGCCTAAAGCAGACTCAGCGAACTTCCGAAACGTTTCCATCGTTTTGGGAATTACTTTATGCTTTGAGAGGGAGGCGAGTTTCTCTTTCAATTGTTCTACGGTTAGTGGAGCTGGCGTCTTGTTTAGTTTTTCTGACAGCACAAACTCCCACAACTTCTGCACAATCTGAGGGTCGGCCGTCCGTAAAATGCAGGCAGCGAATTTATGAAACGTGTCCATCGTTTTGGGGATGCAGCACCGGCTAGAGAGATAGACCAGTCTCTTTTTCATTTGTTCTACGGTCCATTGTGCTTCTTCGCTGGTCCAACAGTAATCAATTTTTGCTGGCGGCTCGATTAATTTTTCTGATAGTACAAAGTCCCACAACTGCTGCACAATCAGATGTTCCTCAAAGCGAAAGCTGAAGTGAACAAATTTATGAAACTTGCTGAAAGATTCAGGGATGGGGCCCCCCTTTAACGAGTGGGAGACAAGTGCCTCTTTCATTTGTTCTACGGTCAGGAGGGGGATCATTTCACTTGTTGCTTGAGGCTCATTTAGTTTTTCTGACAGCACAAACTCCCACAAATGATGCAAAATCAGAGGTTCGGCCATCCCTAAAATGTAGGGGGCCATCTTCCGAAAAACACTAAACATTACGGGGATGATGCCGGGTTTTACCCAGAGGGAGACCAGTTTCTCTTTCATATGTTCGATGGTCAGGTGCAGAGTTTGTAGTTCCGAGGAAGGAGAGTTATTCTGGCTGAGAGGCAGCTCCACCCTCTCGGGCTTCACCTTGAGCATCCCCCCCGTCTGCGCAGCTGTTGGAGGCTGTCGTGCAGCTTCCCTCTTCGCCAATGCTGTGGCGGCGGCTCCCCTCTTCGCCGACGCTCTGGCGGCTGCTGCTTCCCTCTCCGCTGATGCCTTGGCGGCTGCTGCTTCCCTCTTCGCCAATGCCTTGGCAGCTGCCAATCTCTCTGCGGATGCCTTGCCAGCAGCTGCTAACCTCTCTGCAGATGCCTTGGAGGTGGCTGCATCCCTCTCAGCCAATGCCCTGGCGGATGCGTCCCTCTCAGCCAATGCCCTGGCGGCTGCGTCCCTCTCAGCCAATGCCCTGGCAGCCGGTTCCCTCTCAGCGAATGCCTTGGCAGCCGCGTCCCTCTCAGCCAATGCCTTGGCAGTTGCCAACCTCTCTGCAGATGCCTTGCCAGCAGATGCTAACCTCTCTGCAGATGCCTTGCCAGTAGACGCTAACCTCTCTGCTGATGCCTTGGCGGCTGCCTCACTCTCCGTAGATTCCTTGGTGGCCACTTTGCGCTCCTTTATGGCCACCAGGTGCTGGCCGCTGATGTACAGGGGCCCGGTACCAGCAGTGAGCCAGAAAGTGACCGGCGGGGTCAGCTCGAGGCCCCCCAGGTACACACACAGAGGTGAGAAGTGAGGGCCTTCCTGCTAATGCCATCCTGCACGCAGCCGAAGAGGAAGCTGTGTGTGCGAGGAGGGGCCTCTCTCTCTTCTGCAGCCGCCTGGATCTTCATGTGCAGAGGCGCCTTGCTCTCCTCCGCGGACGCCAGGGTCTCCATGTGCAGAGGCGCCAGTGCCACGCCCTCTTCTGCGGCCGCCTGGGCCTCCGTCCTACAGCCACGCTCACTCAGAGCCGGAAGCGAAGTCGCGAGCAACAGTGTACCGGAAGTGAGCCCACCAGCAACACTAAGAGCAGGAAGCGGAGTCGCGAGCAACACAGTGTACCGGAAGTGACTCCACCAGCAACACTGACAGCCGGAAGCGGAGTCGCGAGCAACACAGTGTACCGGAAGTGACTCCACCAGCAACACTGACAGCCGGAAGCGGAGTCGCGAGCCACACAGTGTACCAGAAGTGAGCCCACCAGCAACACTCGGAGCAAGAAGTGGAGTCGCGAGCAACACAAGTGACTCCACCAGCAACACTGACAGCCGGAAGCGGAGTCGCGAGCCACACAGTGTACCGGAAGTGAGCCCACCAGCAACGCTCGGAGCAAGAAGCGGAATCGCGGGCGCTTCCCCAGGCAGACAGGGGCCCAGCACGCCAGGCACGAGCCGTGAGCCATGGTGCAGCAGGCTTACACAACAGGCATCGAGGTTCCAGCTGCCCACATTGGTGGGCGAGCGATGGTCAGGCCTGCTGGTGCTGCGGGTGACATTCCCTCTTGCCCAGGTACCTGGAGCTCGGCCCTGTGCTGTGCTGTCCTTGGCCCTCCTCGCCGTCCGTCCACCAGCCCCCGCGCCCCCACAAAGGGAGCGGAGGGGGTCGGGCACAGATGTGTGGGCTGGTGGCAGAGCGACCTGCCTCGATCCCCCTGGGAAGCGCTGTGCTGCTGAAGTGGCGGGCAGGTTTCCTTGGCTGAGCGCCTGTATTATTTATTTATTTTTTAAACCACAACGGTCTCGGCCGAGCTAGACAGGGCGCTGGGCTGTCTTGCCACATGCAGCGCTGCCTCTTCTGCACCTGACCATGCTGTCTGTGGTGTCCAGCAGCTGCCGGCGCAGGATGGCCATGGAGTGCGGGCCTTGCGACCATGTGGGCTTTCGCCGCAGGTCGGGACAGCGCACACTCTGCTGCGCCAGAGGCACAGGGCTGGGGAAACCCCACCCGTACAGACCTGAGGCCAGCTGCCCTGAGCTTTGTGCTCCCCCCCACGACTACGGCCTCAGTTCAGACGTGGTGACCCGCTGAATTTATTACTAATCAGAGGAACAGAAACTAACCAGGATTCCCTCAGTAACGACCAGTAAAAATGGAAGAACCCAGCGCCGACATCCCAATTCTGCGGCAGGCATGGGAAATGTGGCGTACAGAAGATCGACTCCCTTGCATTGCGGACGTTGTTATGCCGGTAGCTGCCTCTGGTACGCCAGGATCAGGTCTTGTTGGATTCGGGTTGCTTGGGAATGCATCCCAAAGCCTGTGGTAAACTCCATCTATGGTTAGCGAGTACCGTAAGGGAAAGTTGAAAAGAACTTTGAAGAGATAGTTCAAGAGGGCATGGCATAAAACCATAGAGGGGTAAACTGGTGGGGTCTGTGCAGTCCACCCGTAGGATTCAACAAGGCAGACAGGTCGGTCGCCTGGAACGGTGGATGCCCCTGCGGGACTGTGGCCCGGGCAGGCCCGGCCCCCGCAGAGCGCATTTCCTCAGTGGCGGTGCACTGCGACGTGCTGGCAAGGCCCGAGGGGGCAGGTGGCTCTCTGCTCCGGCAGAGTGTTACAGCCCACTGACAGCAGTTTTGCTGTGTCCGCTGGGCCAAGGGAGATTGACCGCTGCCGTGCCCTTCTCCGGCAACGTCCCGGCCTAGAGTTCCACAGTGTTTGTGGGTTAGTCCCGGAGGGAGGCTCTAATGTGGGAGAAGCACTAAGGGGGGGCCTGGCCAGAGCTCCAGGGAGATGGCCATGCTGCATCCCCTGGCCTTGGGCGCCTGTCTCGTGCCTGATTTTGAAAGTCCCCAAGCTCAGTGGTGGTCGCGGGGAGCCCCGGTGGTGTCTCCATCGCTCCCCACAGGGAAACGCTCTAAAGGGCCCCTGCTAAAGGTCCAGGGTGGCTAGTGGGGTGTGCTGGCCCCTGGCCTTGGGTGCCTGTCTCACGTCTGGGTCGACTGTCCCCAAGCCCGGTGTTATTGGTGGGGAGCCCAGTCCCTCCCAGGAGGAAAAAGCTCTTACGTGGCGGGAGAAGCTCTAAGGCGGCCCGGGCCAGAGCTGCAGGGTGGCCGGGGCCATTGCCCCCACCGGCCTTGGCCACCAGCCTCGTGCGTATGGGTTGAGAGTCCCTAAGCCCGGCGGCGGTCACGGGGAGCCCCAGTGGGGTTCCCATCCCTCCCTCCCTGGAGGGTGAAGCTCTAAAGGGGCCCTGCTAAAGCTCCAGGCCAGCTGGGGAGTGGGGGGGAGGGGAGGGTGCTGGTCCCCCCCGGACCCCTGGCCTTGGGCGCCTGTCTCACGTGTGGGTCGACTGTCCCTCACCAAGGCGGGCGAGAAACCTCTTATGTGGAGGGGGGAAAAAGCTCTAAGTTGTCCTGGCCAGAACTCGAGGATGACCATTGGTGTTGGCCCATGACCTTGGGGACCTGCCGATCCTTTGACAGGCGGGGGGCCAAAGGCCCTTCCCGTCCAGGCCCATTGGAATGCATTGCCCTACCAGATGGCCGCTCTCCTAGCCCGGCCATCATGGCCATAGAAATGACTGCAAGGACAAGATGGCTGGGCTGCTCTGGAAGTCCTGATGAGGGGCAATTTAAAAATGTTCTCCAGTTGGGTCTATAAGGAGCATGGACGCTTTTGCCGAGAGGTCCCACTCTGTGACTCTGGGTACACAGATTACAAGAAAGCTTAGTCACCTTCCTCCAGATTACTATAGACTGGGTGAGGAGGGCCTGTCTGTGCTCTTCTTCATTCTCGCAGCCCGACCCGGGCTCCGTGGCAAAATTGCTGCTCCTCCGGCAGAGACTGTCCTGCTGGGGGCACTCTTTCGAGCACTCCATGGGATCGATTTGGCACACTTGGTCCGTCTAGGGTTGGACTGCTTGGCCATCCTCGGCTGTTTCAAGCAATTCGCCTCCACCTGCCTTGGGACCGTGGCAATGGTATGCCCCCCTCAGGGAGGGCGCCCTCGTGTGGGCGGCTCTCCTGACTGAGCACAGTAAAGGCCGAGCAGCCCGGCAGCTCCCAATTGGTCAGATCGGAGTGGACGGGGCCCCCCCCCACAAGCCACGACACGGCCCCTCCTCCACCAAGCACATTTCTCCAGCAGTTCACAATGCACGTTCCGTTGGGTGCTGATCCCCTCTGTCGCCAAATCCCCTACCGCTTCAATTTGTGCCTGAGCCTGGCCTCTCCCACCCACCAACCCCATGGTAGAGCTGGCCGTGTGACCGACCTGTCCACACAACCCGCACGCGTCGGTGGATGCTCTTTGACGCTCTGGTCCTGCAGATGGCCCCAGAGGGTGCGAAGGTCGGCTCCGAGGCGGGCGCGCGCGCGGCTACCCCCATTGCCACCCTCGAGCAGGTGCGGCTCCCTGGTTGATCCTGCCAGTAGCATATGCTTGTCTCAAAGATTAAGCCATGCATGTTTGTTAAGAAGGATTTCTGAACTCTGACCAGGGGGCGCAGAGGTTCAGAAGGCCAACCCAGTTTCTTGGAACAGGGTAACCTCTGGACAAGCCAGACCAGTCAGGGTAGCTATGGCAGGCGATCAAGACGAAGTCTCAGGAGGGGTGAGGGTGACTGAAGGACCTC
Source organism: Ambystoma mexicanum (assembly GCF_040938575.1). Classification (NCBI taxonomy): domain Eukaryota; kingdom Metazoa; phylum Chordata; class Amphibia; order Caudata; family Ambystomatidae; genus Ambystoma; species Ambystoma mexicanum. Next base: position 37,165,189 of record NC_090939.1, read on the forward strand.
AATGAGCACACTGAGTAAGGACACTTGCAAATTACTCCAGACAAGTGTTATATTAAAAATATAGACACATTTATTACAAGGCCTTTATAACATAGACCATAGCAAAGAATCACAGTAACACTAAGTAAACCAATACATCACACTCAATACAATATATATATATATATAAGACCTTGGGGGTCTAAAGGGGTGACTGCACGAAATATGTTGACAACCTAGATGGGAAGGAAACAGGCAGTGCAGTTAAACTTTAAGCCCAGTTCAACATCAGTTATTCACCTAACTAAGAGGCAGTCCAAGCCCTAAGAAGAGGGGAGCCTCTAGCAGCTCGGGAAGGTGGATAAGGCGATGAAGAATAAATTCCCCCTATTCAAGAAGGACCTCCACTTGAAGGCAGAGGCAGTTCAAGAGTTCAGGATGGAGTCGCTATTTCTTCATTTATTTTTTTTTACTAACTTTATTTGATTTTCACGAGCACAGTTATAGACATGCCTGCATCAAAAAATAGCAAACAGTAGCACAACCCATGTCTTCCCTTTTTTTTCCTGCAGTCCACTGCTCATGAGTTTTAACTGTTAAAACATTCACCCCCCCCCCCAACAAACGTTCCAGCTTTTGGGTGGAGTACTACAGCTGTTCAGGCTTTCTTGAATATTTCATGGGGCAGGTCTCCTTTTCCCCCTTGTTCAAGGTTCATATTAATCATTAGATGACGGACACTTTGGGCCTCATTACGACCCTGGCGGTAAGGGGTTTACGGCGGCGTAAACAGCGCCGACCCTTACCGCCTGATTACGAGGTCCCTTAGCGCCATGGAGGTTTTAACACCTGCTTTTAGCAGGTGTTAAAATCCATGGCGCTAAGGGACCTTGTTGTTAATTACGCCACCGTAATTTACGGTGGCGTAATTAACGCCTTCCCCACTCCCATTATGCCCTATGGGGCAAACATGGGAATGGGGAAGGGTAAATGGGTAAATGGGGACTTACCGCCCCACTCGCCTCGGAATGGGGCGGTAAGTCCGCCAACCACCATGGCGTAAACGTAGTTTACGCCATGGTGGTAAAGGTATGACCCAGGCGGTAACTTACCGCCTGGGTCGTAATGAGGCCCTTTGCATACTAATTTAGGTTTAAATAGCAGTGGACAGGAGAGGGACCCCCAGGGGCCACTTGTGCATAAAAATGGACTCTTGCGCTAGAGGCCACCGGTTGGGGTATCGATTACTCACTGGTCCCTGATGCAAGGAGACCCAAACTTCGGCAGGTTAGTCCAATTCGGTTGCAGGATAGAATGCGGCAAAAAGGACATCTCTGCACCTTTTAGTTCATGAGATCCAGCGAGGATTCCCAAGTGGGACACTGGCGATTTCTCTGCTCCGGGTGGATGAATCGCCCCAGTTTCACTGCAGCAGGCTTCAGGGGCAAGGGGGTCACAAGTGCAGCGGACTTGCAACGGACGTTGCCGCAGCAGGGTACCACGGTAACCGCATTTACTCCGGTCCGGGCGCACTCATCTCACTTCAGACCTGGGAATGCCAAGTGTATGAAATTCGGTGTGAGGGTGCCGTGGACACAAAGCTAGCAGTATACCAAGTTTCGAGTGCCTCCTCAAAACAACAGCAGAGACAGAGTAAAGGTCTTGCTTAAGATGTTCAGCCCACTGGTTGGCCCAGGGACACTTCCGGGAAAGCTGACTTGCAGGTTTTGGTGAAGGTGCCGAGAATAGTTGGGCCCACTATTCCAATGGGTTGAAGCGTCTTCGCAGACCTTCTAGGACGACCAGATGCAGAGGGGTGCCACGGGACGACAGCGGGCTCAGGGTGCCAAACCTTCCAGCGGTACCTCGACTCAGCTTCGTAGTTGCAGGATACTTGGATCTATCCTTTGTTCAGTGAGAACTCAGGAGATCGACCTGGTAGTGGTGTTTCCAGCCTCCTCTTATCCAAAGTTCCCTTTGCGCCAAAAAGGAGATGACCCAATGGGAGATCTGCTCACAAACACACACTCCATACGTGGACCAATCACAGACCACTGTAGCCTCAGGCATTCAGGACACTCCAGACTCTCTGGCACCCAGGATGTGTATTGGGACCAGACATCCCAGCCCACATCCTGGAGGCACACACACAAGGCATGCAGAAGCCCGCGAAAGCATTGGGATTCGCGGGAAAGTGCATGACCAAATAAGGACTGGCCTGCGTCGACTCGACCTGGGGGAAGGTTCAAGATGACCAAAGGACAGGACAAAGAACCTCGTGGCATGGCCATTTTGGAGCCACGCCACCGATTTTCTTGCCAAACGCGGTTAACATGGCAGGAAAGGGTTAAACATAATGCAAAACGATTGCTTCCATCAGTCCTGTCCCTGGCACATCTGCACAGTTCAAAAAACGTCCAACGAGAGTATCTAGGGCCTTTGGAAATGATTATAGACCAGAGTGTGCTGTATGGTAAGACACATTGCACACTTGTTACATGTTGCACAAAAGTTGCAACATGAGGAAAGGACTAAGGGAAATAACGTCTCCCAGTACTGAGTGTCTAACGGGCATGTCAGTTTCCCCATAAAAAGTGAGCGAAAGCCCAGAGGAGTGCAGCTGAAGGCTGTGCTTCTCTGGCAAAGTCAGTCAATGGTGTTTAAACAGCAGCAAAAAAGTTTGGGGGTTGACACATGGAGGGAAAATTACATACACATATGAAATCTTTCCTAACACTCGCCCCTCCCAGACTAAGGACAGGTGGAACTTAACCACCCCTGGATGAGTTTCTTGTTCAGGCCGGTTAAACATTCTGGACATCCCATCAGCATTGCTATGTTGGACACCTGGCCTATGCTCAATAGTGAAGTCAAAGCCTTGCAGACTTATGGACCACCTAAGCAACTTTGGATTCTCTCCCTTCATGTTCATTAGCCGCTTTAAGGGTTTATGGTCAGTTTGCACAGTGAAGTGGGTCCAATAGAGGTAGGGCCTCTGCTTCCTTAGGACCTACACAACAGAGAAACATTCTTTCTCTACTGTGAACCATCTGAGCTCTCTGTCCTCCTTTAGCCCACGACTAATGAAGCTAATGGGGTGTTCCTTACCCTTCTCATCTACTTGTGATAGTACAGCTCCTATCCCAGTGTCAGCGGCATCTGTCTGCACAATAAAAGGTCTTTGATAATCAGGGGCCCTGAGAACAGTGGCCTGGCACAGGGAGTCTTTTAAGCCATTGAAGGCCTTCTCACACTCTTCAGACCAAGTTACCTTTTGGGTTTCCGTGGAGTAGTGAGAGCAGTCAGAGGGGCAGCTACGGTACCATAGTCTGCCATGAAATTTCTGTAGTACCCAGTGAGTCCCAAAAAGGCTCTCACTTGGGTCTGTGTAGTGGGGGTAGGCAGTATTGTACTAGCAGTATACCAAGTATCCTCCCTTCACCTACTTCATGTCCAAAGTAGACCACTGATCCTTGTCCAATCTGGCATTTACTGGCCTTCATGGTCAAATGGGCCTTCTGAAGAGCCTGTAACACAATCCCAAGGTGTTTCACATGGTCTTCCCAGGTGGCACTGAAGACTGCTATATCATCCAGATATACAAGACAGAATCCATCCAACCCATTCAACACATGGTTCACAAACCTCTGAGAAGTGGCAGGGGCACTCTTCAACCCAAAAGGCATTACCCTAAACTGGTAAAGACCCTCTGGTGTTGAGAATGCTGTCTTCTCCTTGGCATGCTCTGGAAGGGCTATTTGCCAATAGCCTGCAGAGAGGCCAAACATGCTGAGGTACTTGGAGGCACCCAAGGTATCCACCAGCTCATCGGTTCTAGCCAAGGGGTGTGCACCTGTCTTGGTGACAGCATTCAGAGCCCTGTAGTCCACACAGAACCGCAATTCAGAAGTAACTGCCTTTGGAACCAAAACCACTGGGCTGGACCAAGGACTACTGGAGGGTTCAATCACCCCAAGATCCAACATTTTGTTGACTTCTGTCTTTATGTAAGACCTTACTTTGTCTGACATTCTGTATCCCCTACTTTTGGTAGGTACACAGTCTCCTGTGTCAATGTTATGTTTGCACCAAGGTGTCAAACGGTGGACTGTGAAAACAAGTGGGAGAACTGCCTAAGCAAAGTTTTCACCTTAGCCTGTTGATCAGAAGTCAGGTGAGAGGTCACTTGGACACCCTCAATGGAGCTGTTTGAAGGACTGCTTTGGAACAGGTCAGGAAGAGGTTCAGACTCCTTCAACATCTGAAGCCAACAGCAGTGCTGCGATTTCAACTCTTGGGATGAAAGCCTTCAGCCTATTTACATGGAACACCTTTGGAGCCTGACTAGCCCTTCCAAGGTCCACTAAATAGTTGACCTCACCCAGTGACTCCACCACTGTGTATGGGCCTGACCACTTGTCCTGTAAAGCTCTAGGCCTTATAGGATTCATGATCGGGATTTGCTGACCAGGGGTGAAATTGATGAGCGAAGCCTTCTGGTCATACCAGTGTTTCACCAGAGCTTGCCCTGCCTTCAACTTTTCACTAGCCAGACCCATCAGGAGTACCATCCTTTTTCCGAGCCCTATCACATAGTCCACTACGTTGGTAGCTATGGGGGGAGTGGGCATCTCCCATCCCTCCTTGACTATGGCTTAGGGTCCCCTTACAGGGTGACCAAACAGAAGTTCAAAGGGGCGGAAGCCAACACCCTCTTGTGGTACCTCTCTGTAGGCAAACAGTAAGCATGGTAACAGAAGATCCCATCTTTTTCTTTGGGGTTCTTCCAGAGCCCCAATCACGCTTTTCATGGTCCTGTTAAACTGCTCAACTAGGCGATTGGTCTGTGGGTGATATGCAGAGGAAAACTTATAGGTGACGCCACATTCCTTCCACATGGCCTGCATATACTTGGGCATAAAGTTGCTGCCTCTGTCAGACACAACTTCTTTAGGGAAGCCAACCCTAGTAAATATGCCAAGCAAAGCTTGGGCAACTGACTTGGCAGTTACAGTTTTCAATGGGATGACCTCAGGATACCTGGTGACATGGTCGACCAGCACCAGGATAAACCTATTGTCTGAAGATGTTTTCGGGGTCAAGGGGACCAACAATGTCGATCCCTACCCTCTCAAATGGTAACCCCACAACTAGGAGTGGTACCAATGGAGCTTGGATTGTTGAGCCACTCTTACCAGATAACTGGCAGGAGGCACAACCCCTGCAGTGACTTTCTACTTGCACCCCCATCTTGGGCCAGTAGAAGTGCATGGATAACCTTTGCTTGGTTCTCTTGATTCCAAGGTGACCAGCAAGGGGCACTTCATGCGCCATCTGCAGGAGGAAGGGTCTTACAGCAAGGAGAACCACCAACCTCCTATGGTCTCCTTCTGTAGACTCTGTAGGCTCACTATACAGGAGCCCACCTTCCCGATAAATCCTGTGCTTCCCAGGAGGTTCACCCTCAAGCTGGGAGCAGGCCTGTCTCCTTAGGCCTTCCAGAGATGGGCACTCACGTTGGCCCTTACTAAATTCTTCCCTATCAGGACCACCTTCTACTAACAAATCATTTAGTTCAGGATGGTCATGTGGGTCAATTATTTCAGATATTGCCACCTCCACGTCAGGTCCTGGTGATTGACCAACTACCTCAACCTCAGTGGTAGGTGAGTTAGGGGGAATGTTTTCTTTCCCTTTTTTGGGTTTTCTTACTCCTTTAGCCTTGGGTTTACCCTTTGGCTGGGTCATGGCATTGGTCTTGGCCAGTGCTGCCCTTGTTGGAGACCTTGTACAGGGTCTTTCAGCTGTATCTCCCACAAGCCCTAAAGCTCCGAGATCATTTCCCAGCAAGACCTTTCCTGGGACATTCCTCTGTATGCTCACTGGAATTCTGACTGCTGTACCATTGATAGTAAGAGTAACAGGTATTACTGGGAACATGAGAGGTGGGCCATCAGCCAACTTAGTGGGGGCCAGAGGAGCTCTGGCAACTTTTTCTGGGTCTACCAAGGTAAAATCCACTACAGTTTGACTGCACCCACTATCCCTAAGAGCTGGAGTATCTACTCCATTGATCAGCACACTGGGCCTCATTAGGACCCTGGCGGAGAGGGTATTACGCCAGCGTAGTGCATGGCGTACCTCTCCGCCATACTACGAGTTCCCGTAGCGCCATGGAGGTTTTCTCCGCCTGGTTTTACCAGCCGGAGAAAACCATGGCGCTACGGGACCTCGTTGTTAATTACGCCACCGTATTTTACGGTGGCGTAATTAACTCCTTCCCCACTCCCATTATACCCTATGGGGCAAAAATGGGAATGGGGAAGGGCAGAATGGGGATTGGGGATTTACCGCTCCGCCGAGGTCGGAATGGGGCGGTAAATCCGCCAACCCCCATGGCGCTATCGGCGGCTTTCCGCCATGCTTCGCGGTGCATTTAGCACCGCGAAGTCCGCCTGGGTCGTAATGAGGCCCACTGTCTTTAAAGTAGTGCTTGGTATTATATGGCACCCTAGCATAAGCCTCTGAGACTTTAGGAACCCAGGGAAACTAAAACTACCTCAGTTGCTATCCCACTGGGGAAGGAGTCTGAGGAGAAGGGTGCCCCTGTAATTTCTTCTTCCTCGTAGGAGGAGAATGCCAGATTCACAGAGTGCACCCCCAAGGTTTTGACCTTACATCTGGGATCCCCTTTCACATGGTCAGTTGCTCCACAAGCAAAACAAGATCCACTGGGTCTGTTTACGTAGGGAGGCTTACTGTAACCAAAGTTCTATTTTGGAGGCTGACCGCCACTACCCTGTGAGTTCTCTTGTGTCTTGCCCTTATTTTTTCTTTTGTGGCCCTTATGGGAGGAAGTTTTATCAATTTCTCCACCCTCCTTATCTTTGGACCTTTTCCCCTCCTCCTGCTTACCAGGATGAGTCTTGTCCTTATGGGACACTCTATGTGACAACCACAAGTCTGCTGCTATGGCAAGTTTCTTAGGAACTATCTCCTTTGAATCTGCCAAGTGCTGCTTAAGCTCAGGGGAAAAAGATGCAAAAATGTGTTCCAGCATGACAAGGCATATCATACCTTCAAAAGTAGAGACATTATGGGCCTCATTACGACCCTGGCGTTAAGGGTTTAACGGCGCCGTAAAAGGTGTCGGTACCGTTAAACCCTTAACGCCTGATTATGAGGTCCCTTTGCGGGACCCGACCTTAACGCCTGCTTTTGGCAGGCGTTAAAGTAGGGTGCCGCAAAGGGACCTTGGTGCTAAGTACGGTGCTGCAATTTGCGGCACCGTACTTAGCGCCTTCCCCATTCCCATTGAGCCCTATGGGGCAAAAATGGGAATGGGGAAGGGGCCATGGTGAATGGGGAATTACCGCCCCGCCAACCTTGGAATGGGGCGGTAATTCCGCCATTCACCATGGCAGACCCGGGCATGGACAATGGTGCTAATAGCACCATGGTTTAGCGCCGGGGTCGTAATGAGGCCCTATAACCTTTAACCCAGCCAGTGAAGTTTTTTAAGGATTCAGTTACATAAGATACCCAAATACCACCTTCCTTCTTTTTAAGTGTTGGGCAGGAGTCTTTCCAAACTTTAGGATGAGATGATTTGCTTCGACATTGCAAAATCTGCTCTCTCAGCTTTTGACATTTCCATAATGGCACTGCAGCCAGAATGGGGCAGTCTGCTAAGTAACCAGGCAATTTTATCAGCATTGTTAACTTGTTGAACTTCACAGGCTCACTCAAATGCATTCAGCCAGTCCATATTGACATTCTTTTCCTCATACACACTGAGCAGATCCTTAGGAAACCTTGGATGAGAGGAGGACCCAGGCCCATGTCCAGGACCCTTGGATCCATTGGCAACCTGAAGCTTGGCCAGTTCCAACTGCTGATCCCTGTCTTTCTGTTTTTCTGCCTGCTCTATTTTTAGTTTAGTCATGTTAAATTCAAGCTCCTTCTGCCTAAACAGCAGTTCTTGCTTCTTTAATTCAAGCATGGCCTCACCTCCAGTACTGGCAGAGGAAAAACTAGACGTTACATCCTCCAAATCCTCATGGGTCCCATGAACAAGAGCAGCAACAGAACTGTCAGTTCTGCCAGTGGGAGCAGCCCCACCTCCCTCTGCACTGTCCACAGGAGCTATGGCACTAAGCTGAGCTTCTTGCCAGTACATGATTCTTTGGATCATTTTCATTTTTGTGCCTTGAGCAGATACACCTCTCTCAGCACACATCCTTCTCAATGTTTCAGATTTAGAAGCATTTAAAGTTAACAAGGTACTTGTTTCCATACTGTTTGATAGGACTATGGCCTTTTTCAGTTATACTACAAATATTCACTATGTGTCCTGGTAGAAATAACTTGAAATGCCTTCACTACTATGCAACACTGGATACCTTCAGTCCTGTCACACCGCTGTACAGCAATTTGTTAAGAAGGATTTCTGAACTCTGACCAGGAGGGGCAGAGGTTCAGAAGGCCAACCTAGTTTCTTGGAACAGGGTATCCTCTGGACAAGCCAGACCAATCAAGGTAGCTATGGCAGGCGGTCAAGACTAAGTCCCAGGAGGCGTGAGGGTGACTGAAGGATCTCAATGAGCCCACTGAGTAAGGACACTTACAAATTACTCCAGACAGGCGTTATATTAAAAATATAGACACATTTATTACAAGGCCTTTATAACATAGACCATAGCAAAGAATCACAGTAAGACTAAGTAAACCAATACATCACACTCAATACAATATATATATACAAGACCAGGGGGGTCTAAAAGGGTGACTGCACGAAATATGTTGCCAACCTATATGGGAAGGAAACAGGCAGTGCAGTTAATCTTTAGGCCCAGTTCAACATCAGTTATTCACCTAACTAAGAGGCAGTCCAAGCCCTAAGAAAAGAGGAGCCTTGTGCTCTATAGTACATGTAGTGCCAGCACACATGGTTGTTCCAATGGGCAAAATGGGGTCTCTTCAGGGGTCTCTAGCAGCTCGGGAAGGTGGATAAGGCGATGAAGAATAACTTCCCACTATTCAAGAAGGACCTCCACTTGAAGGCAGAGGCAGTTCGAGAGTTCGGGATGGAGTCACTATTTCACAATGGCAGTGGACAGGAAAGGGGCCCACAGGGGCCACTTGTGCGTAAAAATGGACTCTTGCGCTAGGGGCCACCAGTTGGGGTATTGATTACTCACCAGTCCCTGATGCAAGGAGACCCAAACTTTGGCAGGTTAGTCCAATTCGGTTGCAGGTTCGAATGCGGCAAAAAGGACGTCTTGGCACCTTTTAGTTCTTGAGATCCAGCGAGGATTCCCAAATGGGACTGTGGCGATTACTCGCTCCGGGTGGATGAATTGGCCCAGTTTCACTGCAGCAGGCTTCAGGGGCAAGAGGGTCACAAATGCAGCGGACTTGCAAAGGACGTTGCCGCAGCAGGGCAACACGGTAACTGCGTTTACTCCGGTCTGGGCGCACTCTCTCTTCAGACCTGGGAATGCCAAGTGTACGAAATTCGGTGTGAGGGTGCCGGGGAAACAGAGCTAGCAGTATACCAAGTTTCGAGGGCCTCCTCGAAACGACGGCAGAGACAGAGAAAAGGTCCTGTGTAAGCTGGTCAGCCGACTGGTGGGCCCAGGGACACTTCCGAGAAAGCTTACTTGCAGGTTTTGGTGAAGCTGCTGAGAATAGTTGGTCCCACTATTCCAATGGGTTGAAGCATCTTCGCAGACCTTCTAGGACGACCAGATGCAGAGGGGTGCCACGGGACGACAGCGGGCTCAGGGTGCCAAACCTTCCAGCGGGTCACCAGTGGTTCCTCAACTCAGCTTCGGCCTTTTGCATGTCCCCATGATGGCAAAGATGCATTCGGATGTGTGCCCTATCAACTTTCGATGGTACTTTCTGTGCCTACCATGGTGGCCACGGATAATGGGGAATCAGTGTTGGATTCCGCAGAGGGAGCCTGAGAAATGGCTACCACACCCAAGAAAGGCAGCAAGCGCGCAAATTACCCACTCCCGACTTCGGGAGGTAGTGACAAACAATAACAATATAGGACTCTTTCGAGGCACTGTAATTGGAGTGAGTACACTTTAAATCCTTTAAGAAGTACCCATTGGAGAGCAAGTCTGATTTCAGCAGCCACGGTAATTCCTTTAACGAGTACCCATTGGAGGGCAAGTCTGATGCCAGCAGCCACAGTAATTCCAGCTCCAATAGCGTATATTAAAGTTTCTGCAGTTAAAAAGCTTGTAGTTGGATCTTGGGATCGAGCTGGCGGTCTGCCGTGAGGTGAGCTCCCGCTCCCGCCTGTCCCAGCCCCTGCACCTTGGTGCCCCCTTGAAGCTCTTGCCTGAGTGTCCAGGAGGTCCAAAGCATTTACTCTGAAAAAATGTGAGTGTTCAAAGCAGGCCGGTCGCCTGAATACTTCAGCTAGGAATAATGGAATAGGACTCTGGTTCTATTTTGTTGGTTTTTTGGAACTGGGTATAACTAGGGGTGTGGTAGCCGCCGCTCAAGTTGAAACATTTCTAAAGTGTAGAATGTTGTATTGTTTGCAAAACAGCTTTACTGTGATGGTGGTGGAACTAATCACCAAGATCCGGCATGCAAGAAATATAAGTCATGCTCACACGCACAAAGGTAACAGGACTGTTTCTGAAATAAATCACAGAACTAATCTATACCCCATATATAAGGGGACATGTGTTTATTTACATGTATTGTAGGAAGGAGTCAAATTAACATGGTGTAGAAATAACTAAAAATACTCAATGTCACAATGAATACATTGCCAATGGATGGAAACAATATTTATATCTATGAGAAGCCACATCAAAAACTAAGTAAAAGTCCTCGAATAGGAGTGGCTAACAGTACTGGATTAGACTGGACATTGCTCCTAGTGTGAGACAGTCAATTTCTGATATTTACACAAAAAAATACAGCAATGCATTGTTTCTGCAGTCTTTGTAGAACATTGGTGCACTTCAATATATTCAGTATTACACAATGTGTGATGAGGTTAAATAAACAAAAGCACAACAAAGGTTAGGTATGTTCTGCTAGAAAATATAGTAACTATCTATGAACATGTCATTTTGATAGGCATGAACAAAGTATATACTCTAGGTCCAATGTCACAAAAGAGCATGAGTCTATTTAATTGCTTGGAAATGGAACGGAACCTTGTTGTTAAATGTTACACATTAAATGGGTAGTGGCCAATCCTTGGTCTACATCGGGAAGAAAACGTCCCTGAGATTGAACTGGCGGCAGGAAGGACCTGCTGCAGTGACATTTCGGCTTGGAGATGGAGAGCCTTCTTTGGGCCAATGATTGGTACAGCCTTGGTTAGTTCCGGGCTGGGGGTGCAGGAAAGAAGGAGGGGCTGGGCTGGAGGTCGGGTGGTAACTCCCAGAGGCAGTGGAAGGGGGAAGCCCCTTCGTTTGCGGTATATACTTGGTCAAGTAAGTCCCAAGATGAGCCGCTTTAATAACTAACAGAAGAATAGAGCCTCTGGTGAGCCGCTTTAATAACTAACAGAAGAATAGAGCCTCTGCTATGTTGGGATAGAGAGGAATCCAAGGTGGTAGAGTTGCCTCTCCGTGGCCAGTGGCATTCAGCATGTGGGCCATGCACGTTAATATAATGGTACCTCCTGCATAGTCAGGGTCAGGTGGTAGGAGGGGCGTGCAGCGAGTGCGCCGTGGTTTTCGGAACTGGGGCCATGAGACGGCTGGGGGCACTCGTATTGTGCCGCTACAGGAGAAATTCTTGGACCGGCGCAAGACGAACCAAAGCGAAAGCATTAGCCAAGAATGTTTTCATTAATCAAGAACGAAAGTCTGAATTTCAAAGATGATCTGATACTGTTGTAGCTCCAACCATAAACTATGCAGACTAGCGATCTGGCGGTGTTTTTCCCATGACCCGCTGAGCAGCTTCTGCAAAACCAAAGTCTTTGGGTTCTGGGAGAGTATGGTTGCAAAGCTGAAACTTAAAGGAATTGACGGAAGGGCACCACCATGAAACTTCACCCTGCCCGGACACGGAAAGGATTGACAGATTGATTGTTCTTTCTCGATTCTGTGGGTGGTGGTGCATGGCCGTTCTTAGTTGGTGGAGCGGTTTGTCTGGTTAATTCCGATAACGAATGAGGCTCCTCCATGCTAACTAGTTATGCGACCCCGCCCCCTCCCAGCGGTCAGCGTTCAACTTCTTAGAGGGACTAGTGGCGTTTAGTCACACGATACTGATCAATAACAGGTCTGTGATGCCCTTAGATGTCTGGGGCAGCACGCGCACTACACTGAACTGATCATAGTTTGTCTACCCTTCACAGACAGGTGCAGCTAACCCACTGAACCCTGTTCGTGATAGGGATTGCAATTATTTTCCATGAAGAAGGAATTTCCAGTAAGTGCGGGTCATAAGCTTGCGTTTTATTTATTTATTCAGATTTGTAGAGCGCACGTCAGCCCGGGGGCATTGTGGCACTTGTTACATACATATCGTGGTTACAAATAATACAATACAAATAAAGCAATATTAACAAGGAATACATTAATTACAGTGGGAAATATGGTATTTGTACAGTAGCAATGCAGCATGTTTACATGGATTCGCAGGGGTCATATTATTGTGCAAGGAAAGAGGTCTTCAGTTTCGTACGAAAAATCGGGAGCGAGTTTTCCGCCCTAATGTCGGCAGGGAGAGCGTTCCAGGTCTTGGCGGCAATGTAGGAGAAGCTTAGGCCACCGGCTTTGGCTTTTTTGATGCGTGGGATATCAGAGTAGGTTGGTGTATTGCGTTCTGGTGGGATGGGCGGAGGAGGGTTTGGAGATGGTCTCTGATAGATAGGACGGGGCGGAGAGAGAGAGAGGCATTTGTGGGTGAGGGTGAGGATTTTGAGTGTGATTCGTTCTTTAACCGGGAGCCATTGGGCTGAAAGTCTGGCATGGGAGATATGCTCTCTTCTTGGGATGCTGAGAGCGGACCGGAGAGCATTATTCTCTGTGACTTGGAGTCTGTTTAGGTTTTTTGCTGATGTGCCCGCTAGGAGGGCATTGCAATAGTCCAGTCTGGCTCCAATGGTTGCTCTGGCTATGGAGAGGCAGTTGGGTTTGGAGAGGTAAGGCTTGATGGCATTTATGAGTTTAGTGGTATGGGCAGATGAGGAGGTGATAGCGCTGACTTCTCTGTTCATAGATAGAGAGGAGTCTATGTATACTCCCAGAGTCTTTACCGCTGTGGAGACGGGGATGATGGAGTTGTCAATGGAGAAGTTAGCGTACAGTGTATCCAGTTTGTCTAGGGTGCTCTGTTGACCCAATATCATGATTTCCGTCTTGTCTCCATTTAGGCAGAGGCCGTTTACTGCCATCCAGGCCTGGATGATGGCGTAGATCGAGTGGAGTGCATTTGTGTCGTCGTGGTATGAACCTGAAAGGGGTAGAAGTACTTGTGTGTTGTCCGCTTAGTTTGTGTATGTGATGCCGTAGGAGTCGAGTTTGTCAAAAAGAGGTTTAGTGAACAGGTTGTAGAGAGTGGGAGCAGTGCAGGAACCTTGAGGGACTCCGCAGTGGATTGTCGTGGGAGTGGCATTGACGATGTCCGAGAAGACTTTCATGGCTCTAACCTCTAGGAAGGAGGTGACCCATAGAGCTGATTCTTTAGAGAAGTTGCAGAGTGTGTGAGGTGTGAGGTGAGGGTCTTGTGAACAGCTAGATCGAAAGCGGCCGAGAGATCTAGGAGGAGTAAGAGAGCTGGCTTGCCCTTGTCCATGATTTGGGTGATCTGATTTTTTAGGTCCACCAGGGCTGTTTCTGTGCCGTGTCCTTTCCGGAAGCCTGATTGCCTTGTTCCAAGGATGGAGTGGGTTTCCAGAAAGTGATGGATTTGGCAATGTGCGGCTTTGTCCAGTAATTTCAGGAGAAATGGCAGTGTGGTTATTGGTCTGTAGTTGTTGGGTTGTAGGGGGTCGAGGGTAGGTTTTTTTTAGGAGGGGCCGGACCCATGCCTCTTTGAGGCTAGCAGGGATAATGCCTGTTTTATACGACGCATTGATGAAAGCTGTAAAGAGCGGTGCAAAGCAATCTGCGCAGTCTTTGACGAGTTTAGGTGGGCAGATATCGCCTTTACAGGGGGAGGGTTTGAGATTTTTTAGTAGGTTGATAACTTCTGTTTCATTGACATCCCTGAAAGAGAAGTCAGGTATGGTGGACTTCGACGAGGAGGGTGAGGCGTTAGAAAGCTTGGTACCTGTCTGTTTAGGTAGTGCTTTGCAATGGTCTTTGATTTTCTTTTGGAGAAGGTCAATTTTATGTAGCATGGCCGATTGAATGCTGGCACACCACGCTTCATCTTTGATTATTTCATCTGGGGTATTGGGGGGGAGATGAGCTCATTGAAGATGGCAAAGATCTCTTTAGTGTGCGATTTGGCATTAGAGATTGGTGCGTTGAATGCTTTGGCTTTAGCATCAGTGATAGCTGTTTTGAATTGCTTGGAGATTGAGTTGAACTCATTTTTGGTGCTGTTGCATGGGTTGGATTGCCAGCTTTTTAGAGCTGCTCTTTTGTGGGATCGCATTGAGTGCAGTTCTTCAGTGAACCAGGGGTTGGTGTGTAGTGATTTCTTTTCTTTTTTCCATTCGAGTGGTGCTATTTCATTGATAGCTTTAGTGACAACATCTTTGTAGATGTCTGCCAAAATATTGGGGTCATTAGAGAAAGGGGGTGCTAGTTTGGGGGTGTTGAGGTATGGAGACAGGTTGTCCTCTGAGTTTTTTTGAGCTTCTGACTTGTGCAGCGATAGCAGAGATCATGGTTTTGTTATTTTTAGTGATAGGAATCGAGAATTCAATGCAGTTGTGGTCGGTCCGTGGCAATGATGAGATCGAGGTGATAGCGGAGAGACAATTATGGTCTGCGACCCAGTCTAGAATACGACCTTTGGCGTGATTGGGATTTTCTACTTTTTGGGTGAAGCCTAGGTCACTAAGTTCTTTGGAGAGGGCGACTGCAGATTTGTTTTTAGCATCATTAAATCCCAGGTTGAGGTCTCCTAGGAGAAGGGTTTTGGTGGAGCTTTTGATATTATTGCTGAGGATGTGGATGATGCTTTCTTGAGAGTCAGGGGCGTTGATTAAGTCCTTGCCCTTTGTACACACTGCCCGTCGCTACTACCGATTGGAGGGTTTAGTGAGGTACTTGGATCGGCCCCCGCCGGGGTCAGCAACGGCCCTGGCGGAGCAGCGAGAAGACTATCAAACTTGAATATCTAGAGGAAGTAAAAGTCGTACGGGTTGGGTTAGCCTGCCGGGGACATCCACCCACCGGAGAGAGGGAGTCCCGAGTGGCTCCTCTCCTCACCGAGCTGGCCTATGAGCCGCAGTGCCCGGCAGGGGCACGCTCCTCTGGCCTGAAACGCGGGCGGGCGTTGGTGAGGGCATCCCGGTCGGCAGCAAAGTCCCAAGTGGGAGCTGAGGGAAGCCCCGCCGTTCTCAAGGGACGCCTCCCCATGCGGACAGGGGCCCGGCACGCAAGGCGAGCCCTAAGCCATGGTGTAGGTGGGCATCTGTTCCGGTCCCCACGTCCGTGGGCGAGTGATGGCCAGGTCTACCGGCACAGCGGGTGACCTTCCCTCTTGCCCAGGTACCTGGAGCTCCATCCCATGCGGCTGGGCTGGGGTTCGAAGACTCTAGCGATCCCATCCCACCTGAATCGCCCCCACTCCCATCCCTGACTATGCTGTCTCTGGCCCGCCTCGCCGTCTGGCCCCTGAAAGGGGAGCGGCGGAGGGGGTCGGGGAAGGATGAGCGGGATCGGGCCGGGTGAGCCGGCGGCAGAGCGGCCTGCCTCTGTCACCATGCGAAGCCCTGCTGCTGCAGGCGGCAGGCAGGCTTCCCGGGCTGAGCGCCAGGATTTTTTTTCTTTTGTTTTCAAAACCCTGGTGGTCTCGGTTGACTCCCAAGTGGGGAAGCTAGACGGGGCGCTGGGCTGGCTCGCCGTGGGCAGGACAGGTGGTGCTGCCTCCCCCCTGGCCTCTTGTCCTAGCAAATTTTAGTCCCATTTTGCTTCTTCAATTTCGTATCAAGCTTTTTTTTACATTATATTTATTGCCATTTTAAAGTTTTTAACATTAACAATCCCCTTCCCTGACGACGACCTTCCCTGTCCCCATCCCCCCCTCTGCCCCTGGATCACTGCGCTGCATATCTTCTGAGGCGAATGTACAGGGTATAATGGGTCGTAGTCTATAGTATATCTAATAGTCTTACTCTCTGAGGACACCATTGTTCACGGTAGTCCTTGTGCAGGAGGTTCAGGACGGTGTCCCACTCGTTCTTGAATTTAGCGTAATCCCCCCTGTATAGTGTATGTTACCCATTCCAGTGAAGTGTAATGTCAAATCTTTGCTATCCATTCCTGTTCGCTGGGGATCGTGGTTTGTTTCCATTTTTGCGCAGTTTGGGAGAGGACTGCCACGCTAGGACCATATGCTTTCCTCTGTGGTTTTAGGCTTAATTGTGTCTTAAGGGTAGCTGTCATTTGTTCACTGAATGCCTTAAAGGACTGTTGCATTACCTCGCTCGTGACCTCTTGCCCCTGTAGCAGCGTTGGGGGTTCTTCTGACCCCTGCTTCTCTGTCACCGCTGGATACTCTTCCTCTGGGGCTACCCCCTCCTTTCTCTGTAGCTTTAGGAGGGTCCCTTCCTGTTTTTCCTGTTTTTTTGAGATCTTGGACCTTGGGGGGTCCTCTTTGGCCCCCTTTGGCTTGTTGCGCAACATTGCCGGGTGATGGCGAGTGCCTGCCTGCACCTTACTGTGAGTGGCTTCTCCCTAGGCCTCTGAGGTTCCTCTTGACCCCGGGGTATTGGCCAGTTGTTCTATATGAAGGGGATGCTCCTCTCTCCCTCCTGTGCGTCGTGGGAGTCTAGATCCCTTTTAGATCCTGGGTTGGTTGCCCCTGTTGCCATGGGGCTAGTATGCTCAAAGGTGACCTTAAAGTCATCAAGGTGGCAGTGTCACACTGGCCCAGAGCACAGGAGCCTCTTGAATTACTTCCTGGGGTGCCCCCGTGCTCCCATCACTCCTGGGCCTCTAAGTATGCTCTTGCCCCCGTGGAGGTTCCTTCTCGGTTAATCTTACATGGCAGGGTTAGTTTTCATGAGGGTGGGCGGTGGAGCCGAGCAGTGCTCTCCTGCAGAGTCCAATGCTGGGGGCATGCGCCGCACCCCTGGGTTCCTTCCCTGGCCTTTGGCCGGGGGGATGCTGCAGGAGACTTAGTGCTGTCGCCTTTCTATTACTGCAGTTTGCCTCTGATGTTGGCTGAATGGTATGGGATGTGCCTTTCCCTGGGTCTGGGTATGCTGCGGGTCTCTCAACCGTAGAGGGGGTCCCCTTCCAAGTGTAGGGTGTGGTGCGTTGGGGCAGATTTCATAAACTTCCATGTCTGTTGTTTGGGAGGGGAGCGGCTTGGGTGCATCTGCTTTGTGGCTGCCGACTCCATTAATTATGCCTGGTTACCCACTGCCAGCTGGGGCGCATCACAGCTCATGGGAGCCCTGCGCCGCGTGGTTCGCGGAGGGTCTGCTGTAAAGACTGGGGGGGGATCTGTACTTCTGCTCTCTATATGGCAGAGGAGAGGCACAGAGGACCCCAGCCAAGATTCTCTATTATTGGTACGTGGTCGAGCAATCAAGGCATAGCTTCTCAGGAGGTGATGCAGGCTGGTTCTTAAGTACAGTGTAGTCCCCAAGCCCCCACAAAGGAATGTCCACACACTGTATTAGTTAAAACACAGTCTTTATATAATTAAGGTTCAAGGTTATGTACAATATCACTTTGTACTCAGTTGTCTATAATGGCAAATATACAGTTCTACGTGGTACCACAATTACTATTAGATCTCTTTAAAGTACATCAACTGTACGGTTAAATGTCACACAAATCAGTTCATAAGGGAAACCAACAATGGATATAAGAGGAAAGCAGTTGAATAGAACAATTGGCAGAATACTGGCCCTGCTACCTAGACACAGTTCTGTGTGGAGATCCCCCCCCTCCTGGGCAACCTGTAGAATAAAGATATATCACAAGCCCAGGCCATATATTGTTCACCAGAATCTTTTCAATAGTTCTGCAACCCCCAAAGTATCTGGCGCTGTAGCGTTCCTCGTCGGGGAATCGACAGCCCTTCTTGAGTGCCCTCCCTTTAAGGCAGAAGTCACAGATCGTCGAACGTCCGACGGAGAACAGGGTGAACTACGGTGGTAAAGTGGCAGCTTCTTTCCTAGCGGTGCTCGTCAACGGGGAAGCATAAACGTCCTGCAAGGAAGAGGTGTCCTTGGGGTCGATAGTTCAGGACCGCAAAGAGTTTGAAGAACTGTGGCCCAGCAAGGGCGCCGAGTCGTCAGCATCTCTGTGGTCTTTGGGTGGCGGGAAACCCACCGGCGGATGCTCCTCGGCGCGTCGACAGCCTGGCCTTCTCTGGCGGGCTAAGGTGGGCGGCGGTGCAGACGTGAATCGAAAGTTCTTAGGCAACGGGAGCACAGCGGCTCCGGTCGGCGACGGTGGTGGACCGGGCGCTTCTCCTTGTGATTCCGCGGGAAAACCCGTCTCCGGTCGGCAGCCTGTCGTAGGTCTGTCTACCAGGGAGCTTTGGCAAAGATCAGCTGGTGCACGATGGTCCCTCGTAGCTCGGGAAGAGGGCGCCTTACCAGGTCCTCTCTGGGTCAGTCCTTGGAGACACAGCAGCTTTCAGATTGATGAAGAAGGGCAACAGCAATTCTTCTCTTCCAGCAGGGCTTCAAGGTTAAGCTTCAGTTTCAACTCCAGTTTCTCTCCAGCTTCTGGACACTTTCAAGTGGGGAGAGGTCCCCAGATATACTATTCTGTCTCTCATCCACACTGCTGGGTCACACTCAGCAGCCAATCATACAGAAGGGCATTCATGCAGTCAGTCAGACAATCGGGCATACAGTGCATTCAGTCCATTCTCCTCGCTCTCAGACACTCACAACAAGGAATGTGTATTGGGACAAGTACCCAGCCATTCAACACTACACACTGCATTCATACGAGTTTCGGGCACGGCTGTCTCAGTCATTGTGTCAAAAACCAGAAACCAGACATCCACAACAAGAAGTGCATATTGGTCACACACTTCATTCACCCAGGTCCCACCCACAGGGTGTACCCACAACATACAGTCACTGGGAAGACTCCAGCCAGTCTGGCCTGGACTTAACAACAACACCATATATGGAACTTCCACCCAACAGCCAGTAAAGGGGAAATGACAGAGTCAGGGCTTCCCAGGACTTTGGAAAAACAAGGTAACAGGCAATAGAAAGCAAGAGGTCACAGGGGCCATCTTGTTTCCTATCAGGAATCAACTGATTCCAATGGCAGGGCCTGGGTATCCCAAAATGGAGGATACTCAGAGCACCTGTCAAATTCAGCATGGAGCTGCCACCAGCCCATACCCTGCTCAGTGGGCCACACACAGGTGCCCAAAAAACATACACTAGGGGCATAGGGTTGCACCACCACCCATGGGTGCCATAGGGGTATCCCATGGGTCTGTACACCAAACCAAAAACAGGAAGAACTGCACTGCCAGGAGTCCCACATGGACTCCTGGGCAGAATACAATACAGAACACAAATGAAAAAGGACAACAGGACAGGGAGGCCCTGTCCCTCCAATGCATTTCCAGCATCACACCTGCGCCGCACGGAGCCGGGCTTGCTGTATGGGGCCGAGGCGGGGGCAGGATTTCAGGGAAATACTACCCGCTCCCCCCCTTACTTTTGTAGCTGAGTGTCTGGGCTGTGCTGGCTCTGCTGGATTGCCGTGCTGTGGTGCGTGCGCCAGCACGTCCCAGCGGGCGCACTGGTCCGGCAGCCTTGTCTCCACCGGTCGGCCGCCTGGGATCCGTGGTGGTCCGCTCACTCCACAGTCTCGCATATGTTGCCATGGCTGAACGGGCACCCCGCATCTTCTGTACCACCCACTGGTGTTCTCTCTGATCTTCTCCAGCTCGGCTGCCAGTCACCACATATGCATCGCTGCTGGCGTTCTCAGGTCCACTCACTCTACCCCTCTCTGCCTTCAAATGCTTCGATTGGAGTTTATTTGGGGACCACTTGGTTCTCTGGTCGTCCCCTTTGCTTTTGCTGCCATGGGGTCTTGTTTTTAACACTGCTTAATGCTCCTTTTTTGGGTCGTCAGGGAGGAGCACGCTCCTCACAATGGAGTGGTCACAGTGCCCATCTTGGAATCTTGTTAGGAAGCTTTTTGAAGACTTTGCCCCTTTGCCCTTTCTTGAGTAATCTTTCTTCTTCCACACTTCCCAATCCGGTTTTCGTCCAGGACGTGGCACAGAGGGGGTGCTGGTCTCCAACGTTGACGATGTGGTTTGGCTGCAGAGACTCGGGCAGCGTTGGTGCTTTGTTACTTGAATTATCTGCCACCTTTGATACCATTGACCATGCAGTTCTTTACTGTTTTTCTTTGTTTCTCTCGAACCGAACAGTCAATTTCCTTCACCCCTTTTCACTATGTGCCCAATGCCTTGACATGTGGAGTTCCTCCATCTTCCAGATTTTGTTTAACATGTACATGCAACCTCTTACCAAGCTTATCTGCTCTCGCGGCTTCCAATGTTATTCTTAACAGATGACACAGATCTTGGTCCGTTTAGATCTCTCTCTTGTCGAGACAGCGACCAGATTTAGGTCCTACTTCGAAGCTGTGGGTGCATGGATGTGTAATAGCTGGCTCAAGTTGAACAGGGAAATATTGGAGGTGGTGGTGGTGGGCCCTTCTTCCTCTACTGTCTTTTGGACCACCTCTTTTTGTCCAGCTTTAGGGGTAAATATATTAGCTTTTCTGTCTGCGGAATTGTATACGTGCAGTATGTCAAAGGCGCTATCTTCAACTGAATACCCTTAGTAAGGTTCTTTGTTTACTCCTTTCTGAGTTACGTGCCCCTATGGTGTCCTCACTTGTGTCTTCCATGGACCAATGCAACGCCCTATTTCTGGCATAACCTGTCTACCTCTTATGGCACCTTCATATCCTGCAAACCTCTACAGCCAGAGTAGCCACTTACACACCTAGTTGTGCACCATCTTCATTGGCTACCCATGGCCAGGCCCATTCAGGTCAAGGCCTCATGTCTAGTTCATCATGCCTTTTATGGAACTGGGGCAGAATATCTACAGGCCAAATTCTGTCTGTACATTCCTGCTCGGCCATTCTGCTTGGCAAATGCCTGATGTTAAATACTGACAAAACTGCCTTGTACATACAAATCCATTATTCATCCATATAAAAGTGCTGAGTGCAAAATGTGTCATAAAGTCAACACAGAACCATATTACTTCACCAAGACAAACCGTGAATATTGGAAATGCCCAACTAAAGTGCAAAGAGTATAATGGATTCAAAAAGTGCCAGGTGCGCTTCAGAAAAGTGTCATGTGTTTATGAGTTCCTTCCACTCTAATCACATTTTTAATTTTAGGCAGTGTGAGTTGCTTTTCATGTTATTTTAACTCACTGTCCTATAAATCCATATTTTGAGTGACATTTTTAGCTTGGAAATGTTCTTTCTGAGATCTTTAGTTGTCTATAGTTTACATGTACTTGTTCACACTACAGCCCAATTATGCAAGGCAAATAATTTATAAATCGATAACTGCGTCACAAACCTCTGGCAACGTTTATCAGCGTGCCCCTGCTGAAGGTGTGAGGTCGTGATATCTGTTGAACCCTTACAGGAAATATTGTGACTTACAGGAAAGATTGTGAACATTTGCAATAATAAAGTATATTTTTCCTGCTCTCAAATTCTTGCAGCTTTTCATGTGCAGTTATGAGAATTGTTTTTCCACAAATGTTTCACTATTCAGCTGCTTTTTCTTCCAATCACCGCAGGTAAAGCCGGTTTACTCCATATGGCTCCACCAATTCGATCTTTGGTTTTAAAAAGGAAATTGCCAAATATACTGTATAATGTATAGTCATCCAGTCTACACATGTATATGTACTATTTGTTGCTTTATAGTGTAGGCACTTGTCATAATAAAAACACTTCCATTACCCAATTGTCTATTTCATTAAGCTCATGTGTTATTTGTTATTAACCCCTTAACTGCCAATGGTTCCCCCCTGTCCCCCTGTGCCAAGCCCTTTTTTGGTAGTTTCGGTATGTTGCTATTCAATCCCTTGTAACATTTTTGTTGCATGTGATATCTCGGACAAATTTGACCCCCTTTCTTTCCACATGTAGGTGATCCTAGTTTGCTGTATGGGGGCGAGAGAAAATAACAAAAAAGGAGCACATTTTGTGTTTGTTTTTCAGAAAATGCCAATAAACTGATGTACAAAGAAGCCTGTGCTTTTTTCCTTGCGAGAGCTAGGCACAAATGGTTTGTTGTGCTTAATTCGCCATTTTCCAGGCTTTCAAGAACAGGTTGAGTGGAAACAAAAAAAATAACATTTTTATAAGGTTACCTTCAATTTTGTGAGAGGTAGGTGATTTTTACCCTTTTTTTCCCCCAGTAGTCCAGGCATGGATGGAATGGAAGAGGACTGTATGATGCTGAATGGGAAGACTGAAAGGCATACATTTCTGAAAAGTAGACCCAATTCCAAGTTTAGGAAATGGTGATTTGCGCAGGTCAGGCAACATCTATGTAGGGAACATTTGGAAAAATGACAGATAAAAAGGTATGTGCTGGACATGGTTGGGCCTGTAAGGTAATTGTTTCTGTGAATATTGAGAAAAACAATGCCCGCTACATTCCCCTGACTCTTCCAGTTAGGAAATCACATATTTTTTGTATTGTTTCACAAAACAAGCAATACTACAAGCCAAAAACTGAACCATGGTACACAGGTTTTTATGCTGACGGCCTAAACAGACATGCTTAGCATGTGTAAATAAGGAAAATAAATGTGAGGAATGGCAAGCATACCATTTCTGAAAGAGCACAGGCAGACCTTTTGAAGGGTAGGTGACTTGTGCAGGTTAAAAAAGCATACAGTGCTTAAATCAGCAACTACATGTAGTTCACATTTGGGAAATGAAAAGATTGTGTAACAAAGTGCAGTAGCAAATGTATGAAAATGGTATGAAAACCAAGAGAAAACAAATCTCTCCTACCTTCCCCAGGGTGTCCCAATGAAAACGGTACCTCACATGTATGGGCGCACCTAACTGGGTGCAAAGGGCAAAGGCTAAATCACTGGTAACCCAAGTGCTTCGGGAGAGCAGAGGTCTGGCTTGCGCGAATCACCCTAGAATTTATTACCCAAAAGCCTGGCAAAGTCTGAAATTTAGGGGGAAAGATTTTCAGACATTTCCCACCTGGAAACTACTGAAACATACCGCCAACACCACATGTCCTACATTCCCACAGGTGTCAGAATGAAAACAGTACCTCATTTGTGGGTGCACCTACCTGGGTGAAAAAGAAAAAGTGTTGACCATCCCCATGTCCAACGGCAGTCCCAAGGAGCCCCAGCAGGGTCCCCATCTGTTCCTGGAGGGAAATTCTGTAATGCTGCCTAGCCAGAGCTCCAGGATGGTTGGGGGTGATGTTCCCGGCCTTGGACGACTCTACCATGTTGGTCCACCATTCATCCCCAAGCGTAGCGGCACTCCCAGGGCGCCGGCAGGTTCCCCAACCTTTCCCAGAGGGAGAAGCTGTAACAGCTCCAGGATAGTTTGGGGTAATGTTCCTGGCTTTGGGCAGTTGTCTCCCATATGGGGCGACCATCTCCAGGTGCAGTGGCTGTCCCAGGGATCCCCGGCAGGGTCTTCATCCCTGAGGGAGTGGGACCCTGCCGGAGCTTCCTGGGACCGCTGCTGGGCTGCGGGACAGTCAACCCACATGGGAGACAGCCACCCAAGGCCAGGGATATCACCTGGACCATCCTGCTGTTCTGGCTGTCCACCGTTACAGCTTTTCCCCCAGAGGAAGAATGGGGACCCTTTGGGGATCACCGGAACTGTTGATGGACTTGGGGACAGTCGACCCACATGGGAGACAGGTGCCCAAGGCCAGGGACATTACCCCCAACTATCCTGCTGCTATGGCTGCCCTGCGTTACAGCTTCTCCCTCTGGGAAAAGTCAGGGAACCTGCTGGGGCTCCTTGGGACTGCTGCTGTGCTTGGGATGTTCGACCTACAACGGAGACAGCTGCCAAAGGCTGAGGGCATCACCTCCGACCATCTTGGAGCTCTGGCTGGCTTGTGTTACAGCTTTTTCCCCACCAGGGAGCCCCGGCAGTGTTCCAATACATCCACGGAGGGAAAAGCTGTATCGCAGCCCTGCCAGAACTCCATGACAGCTAGATGTGATGTCCCCGGCTTTCAGCATCTGTCTCCCATGCAAGTCCACCATCCCCAAGTGCAGTGGCAACCGCAGGGGGCCAAGTAGGGTCCCCTTCATGGATCGAAATTGTATAATGCAGGACAGCCCAGAGTTCCAGGATGGTGGGGGTGCTGTCTCTGGCCTTGAGTGGCTGTCTCCTATGTGGGTCGACCCTTCGCAAGTCCAGCGGTAGTTCCGGGGAGCCCTGGCAGGGTCTCCATTCCTCCCCAGAGGCAAAATCTGTAACACAGTACAGCCAGAGGTGCAGCCTGGGCTGGCGTACAGTCAACCCACGTGGGAGACAGCCACTACCAGAGAAACACCAACATTTTACTGACATGGGGGCAATTTGTGACCTGACCCTGCATTTGTGTCCCAGCCCATCAAAATACCTCCCCAGACTGCCCAATCCCACAGTTACTCGCATAATGTTGCAGCTCCTCACGTAAAAAACATGTCAACAAAACAAAAAACGTTCATTACCTATGTTCAGCCCAGCAAAAACGTATCATAACTATCACGCTCCAATCACCGCCCCCCACTTTCAAGCCATCCCTGGTGGTCTAGTGACCCTCACACCCCAGTAAAAACACATTTGCCCCTTCTTAGGGGCATATTTCTATTGAGAATATTAGTGACCATAACACCAGTTAACAGTATGGGCCTTATTCCGACCTAGGCGGTAAGGGGTTTACGGCAGCGTAAACAGCGCCGACCCTTACCGCCTGATTCCGAGGTCCCTTAGCGCCATGGAGGATTTAACACCTGCTTTTAGCAGGTGTTAAAATCCATGGCGCTAAGGGACCTTGATGTTAATTACGCCACTGTAATTTACGGTGGCGTAATTAACGCCTTCCCCACTCCCATTATGCCCTATGGGGCAAAAATGGGAATGGGGAAGGGTAAATGGGGATTGGGGACTTACCGCCCCGCCAACCTCGGAATGGGGCGGTAAGTCCGCCAACCACCATGGCGTAAACATAGTTTACGCCATGGTGGTAAAGGTACGACCCAGGCGGTAACTTACCGCCTGGGTCGGAATGAGGCCCTATAATTATAGGTTTGTGGATTTTGGTCGACCCTGCCAAACTGGCCGAAAATCCCCTGCCCCCTCCTCTCAATTTGTTTATATTTTTTTATACTACCAACGTTAGATGGTGGGTTCGAGTCAGGCTATATTGGATTGTGTAAGTGGTGGGGAGGTCCGGTGGTGGAGGGGTGACCTACCCAACAATCTGACATTAAAAAGAAAATTAGGTTCAAAACATTTGGAAAAAATGCAACTATTTCAGGTTCAATTTGAACACATAGATCCATAATTATGCCAATGGCTAAGATATCTTACACTTTGGTCCAATTTAATAGTTATGATAAATCTTGAATATGGTAAATGAACAGATAATTTGAATAATATAATAATGAAAATAAGGTCTACTTTAACAATATAAATACTTTCATGGAATATAAATGACTGAAAATATGAAACTGTCAATGAAAAGAATTACACAGTGAGTACAACCATGAACTGAATGACAGCATAAAAAAAGGAGAGAACTGTGACCATGTTTCTAGGTGGAGACATGGGAATGGAGTTACGAGACCCTGTGGTGCCTGTACCCTCAGAAAGATAATAGCCAGTAGATAAGGTATTCCCAAGCCATCTACCCTATCCACGTTATCCTTTGCCAGGTACCAGTCTGTAATTCAAGACCTGGTAGAGTTTTGAAGAATGAACAACTCTGCATTAGAAGGCCACAAGGTCTGTGGGTATCGCCTTTGATACCACTCAAAGTACATTTGAATACACAGTTTTCAGGATGGACTGTGAAAAAGACCTACTTGAGCTTGAGGGTATGCAATGAAGTTGGGAGATGACGAGGTTCAAGGATGGCAGAGTTATTGTGCAGCTGCATGCAAGAGGCACCATGGTGGGGTCAGGCAGCTACCATGACAGCGCTGCTTGACTTCAAGTTGGCAGCTGACAATTTATAACTGATAACAAATCACTAGATATGAAGTTTAAGGAAATAGCTTGTAATCATGGTGTTCAGATATCAAACACAAATGCACTGGAATCACTGTATTTTGTTGTTAGGTGTCATTTTTCTTACTTTTATGATGGATGACATATGCATTTGTAATTTGTAATTGAATGTACAAATGTTATGTTTTGTTTTTATCTTTTTTATATTATAAAAATATAATCACCTAATCACCCTTTTCTGTGATATCATTTATTTTAGTATGGGAGGTATCCTACAACATTTCGACAATGTCAGTACTAACACATTATATTCTCCTAGTCTAAACATGTATGTGTCCCTAAAGAATACCTTTGTTTACTTTTATCTAAATCCCACCTCTATTACCCAGTTAACTTTAAACTAACGATATGCCTCAGATAATTTTACAGCCACTATGAGAATTTGAAAGGTGGTCACGCTTTGAGGTAACCCACCAGCCCTTTTGTCACACTTTATTCACGTGTGGCTTATACTCCACATTTTTTCTATCGCTCCCATCCCATACCATTTTCTGGTTCCACATTTGTATTTTTACACGTTGACTTTCCCTTTCTTCTTTATTCATTGTGTATTTCTTCCACCCAAATCATCTTGGTTTGGACTCCATAGATCGTCTGTCCAGTCGTATTTGTCCTCTTTTTAGGCATGCTTTGCAGCAAGTTCCTGGGACTTTCACTGCATAGGCCACTTAGTCCATTCAACGATATGGGAGTTTTCACAGAAGTTTTTCCACTGTCAAAACTGCACAGCAGACACATTTGTGTATGGGCATCTGGATAGGTCCCTTGACCCTTCTCTCTGCTCATAGGTTCGAGTGCCGCCAATTCTCCGGGTGTATATATAGGGTTCTCTTTCTCCCCGCCTGTAATATAAAACTGAATGAGTGTCCTTTGAAAAATAAGTGTCTCTATCGTCAATATTTTTCCTTTCAACCCAACCCTTTAAAACCCATTTATTTGTTAGCTTTAAAAATTCCATTCCTTCTACTCCTCAAACTATCCAGAAGAGACCACATCACTCCAGCCCTAAAAACACGACACTGGTTCCCAGTAAAACATTGCATCACCTTCAAAACAATGTGCATAACGCACAGCGCAATCAGCGGACAAGGAGCAGAATTCCTACAAAAGAAAATAACAGTCTACAAACCAACGAGACCCCTCCGATCAAGCAACAAAATCCACCTGGAACTCAAACCATACCTTAACAAAAAAGTTGGAGGCACCTCCTTCTACCACTTAGCCGCAAAAACCTGGAACAACATCCCAAAAGAAATAGGGAACACTGAAGATCACCTAAAATTCAGGAAATCACTAAAAACCTGGCTCTTAAACACCACAGACTAAATCTGGAAACTGAAACCGGAAAAAGGATGACTAATCCAGAAAGGACACAGACATCCCCGACCCGAGAGGGTAACTCCCATGGCACCTGGACGGGTGACACCAGATAGACTGGAACACAGGCGGCACTCACGAAGACTGAGCCAACTCCCCCAGACAATCCCACCAACACTTTCGCCTGTCCCTTAGTTACTGCCAGGTACCACAGTGGTGTGGAATTGTCGAGATATTGGCAATCACCACTCTACCTGAGAGGTTGACATTGGCAGGTGCACTGGCCACAGGAGTATGAAGGGAGGATAAGGGGAGCTATGAGAGAGCATGTTAGAGGTGGGGGCCAGAGGAGTAAGGAACCTTGTATGCCAGTCTGACCCAGATCAGGAAAGAGCCGCACTAGGGGAAACTGCACAAGCTGAGCACCTGAATTCAGGATAGAGACACAAACTAACCAACTCTATTAACAATTTCCCTTTCTGCATACGCCTCTCAAACCCCAAACCGAATACAACCAAAATCTACAGCACAACAAACCGCACAGCCGTCACTACATTGCAACAACAAAACAAAAACACACATAGTCTTGCACAACATTACACGATGACTACCGGCCGCAAACACCCCAGGCCCAGCCAACGGGCCCACCGGGCTGAGGCCGCCAACAGCACATCACTGCTCTCTTGCACTGTTCCTGCTTCCTTCCACTAACTCAACCTCCCCTCCTCTTTCAGAGCCGCCAGAGCACCAGGGGACCCCTCCAGTGGTGATAGTGCGCGGTACAAATGTCCTTTAACATTAACATTAACATTGATCCAACTGAGCACCTCCGACCAATAGGCTTGAACCTTCTTGCAAGTCCACCACATGTGCCAATAGTTAGCTCTTTCCCCGCAACCGTGCCAACATAGCGGGACAATGTCTGGGAACATCCTAGAGAGGGTGATCAGGTCATACTGCCACCTATGGAGAAGGTTGATGGCGTGAGTCTTGTACTGGCATGAGATAGATGTCTTGAATGCCCTGCTACATAATTTCCCCCAGAGCCCATCCCCGATGGCACAGCCCAGGTCCTTTTCCCATTTCCCTCTGAGGCTTTTAGTTGTTCCCTTGCAGGGAGTTAAGAGTGCTCCATGCAGGAGGGAGATGAGACCTTTCATTTCCGTGTGGGAGTCTAGGATTTTCTCGACCGGGGTGAGCTTTCTTTGTATGCAAGGTTTTAGCTTCGGCTTCATTAAGATTCCCTTAAGACGAAGGTATAGGAGTGGGGGGAGCTTGCCAATTCCCAGTGCCTCCTCAAGCACATGGATGCTTATGAAGGTGTCCTCTCTCACCAGTTGGCCGACCCTGCAAAGGCCCGCGTCGAGCCATGGCTGGCAATGTTCGTGGCCTGGGATTTTCTCTGGCACTGGTGTAGACCAGATGTGGCTCAGTGGCGAGGGCCATGTAGTGACCTTCTCTCTATTTCCCTTCCCTGCTAATGCTTTCTGCCTTTTAAACAAAGTGAATCAGTGGGTGGTGGAAAAATCTATGAAAAGTCCTCGATTCAGGAAAGGTGCTTATCACTTTACATTTAAATATTTGGACAATTATCTACCTCATTCGGGCCATGCTTCAGACTATGAGCCTCATTCCGAGATTGGAGGTTGCCATGGCGCTATTTGTGCCATGGCTGCCTCCAATACCGGGTCCGGCACTGGTCTGGTTCAATGGGGACTTACCAGTGCATTCCAACCCTGGAGGGACCAGTAAGTCCCCATTGAACCAACCATTCCCCATTCCCATTTGAGCCCCCATAAACCTCAATGGGAATGGGGAGAGCGCTAATAACGGGCTTGCAAATGGCAAGCCCGTTGTTAGTGTCCTGGTCCCATAGCGGGACCCGTAAATGACGTGTGGTCTAACCGCACGTACCTTACGGTTCCCGCTAAGGGACCTCGGAATTGGGCAGTAGGGGATTACCGGCACCGGTCTCCTTACCGGTGCCGGTAATCCCTTACCGCCCAACTCATAATGACCCCCATAGATTATGCAGGTGCATTTGATTCAGTTTCCCATTATCGATTGTGGAGCGAACTGGGAAAATGGGAGATTAATTCTGGCCTATATTTTATAAAACAATTATATATGAACACAACTGCTGCTGTTGGACTTAATCATTCTGGTCTGTTATCCACTCAGATCGAGTGGCCTATATTTTATAAAACAATTATATATGAACACAACTGCTGCTGTTGGACTTAATCATTCTGGTCTGTTATCCACTCAGATCGAGACTAATCAAGGTTTAAAGAAGGGCTGTGTTCTTGTACTGCTTCTGTAGGTGGCCGATATGAGGTGCTCTTAAAACTTCCTTCTCATGTGGGAACTATTCCCTTGATTTGGTTGTCTTATACAGAGGATCCAATCATCATGATATGATAGTTTATTTATATAGCGCCTATACACAATCAGGCCGATTCATGGAAATACAGTCAAAAGTATCGCACGCGGCTGGCGCAGAGTGTTCCCGTGCGAATGTCTGCGCCAGCCGCGTGCGATAAAATCCATTTCAGCGCACATCGTATTCATGGATTAATCCTCCATAACAAGCCGTGGTGCAGAGTATCGCAGCGACCCTGCAGCAGCGCCAGTTACGCCCCCAAGAACGTCCTCGCGCAAGGTAAAGCCATCAAGATCGCAAAACCATCGCAAAGGGCTGCGCCAACCCTGTACCAGTGCGAGAAGTAACACACGCGACCTGGGGGAGCGTGTGCGTGTAATTCAGGGGTGCGTGACAAGTTCCACACGTGATTGGCCTGGGCGCTTGTATTTCAGGGACTCGCGGGTGGTTTCACACGCGATCGGGCCTGGGAGAGCGTGTGCGTGTAATACAGGGGTGTGCGAGAAGTTCCACACGCGATTGGCCTGGGCACATGTATTTCAGGGGCTCGCGGGTGCTTCCACACGCGATCGGGCCTGGGGGAGCGTGTGCGTGTAATTCAGGGGTGCGCGAGAAGTTCCACACGCGATTGGCCTGGGCGCGTGTATTTCAGGGGCTCGCAGGTGGTTTCACATGCGATCGGACCTGGGGGAGCGTGTGCGTGTATTTCAGGTGTGTGTGAGAAGTTCCACACGCGATTGGGCTGCGTGCGTGTATTTCAGGGGTGCGCGGGAAGATCCACACGCGATTGGGCTGCGTGTGTGTATTTCAGGGGTGCGCGGGAAGTTCCACACGCAATTGGGCTGCGTGCGTGTATTTCAGGGGCTCACGGGTGGTTTCACACGCGATTGGCCTGGGCGCGTGTATTTCAGGGGTGCGCGAGAAGTTCCACACGCGATTGGCCTGGGCGCGTGTATTTCAGAGGTGCGCGAGAAGTTCCACATGCGATTGGCCTGGGCGCGTGTATTTCAGGGGCTTGCGGGTGGTTTCACACGCGATTGGGCCTGGGGGAGCGTGTGCGTGTATTTCAGGTGGGCGCGAGAAGTTCCACACGCGATTGGGCTGCGTGCGTGTATTTCAGGTGTGCGTGGGAAGATCCACACGCGATTGGGCTGCGTGCGTGTATTTCAGGGGTGCGCGGGAAGTTCCACACGCGATTGGCCTGGGCGCGTGTATTTCAGGGGCTCGCGGGTGGTTTCACACGCGATTGGCCTGGGCGCGTGTATTTCAGAGGTGCGCGAGAGGTTCCACACGCGATTGGCCTGGGCGCGTGTATTTCAGGGGCTCGCGGGTGGTTTTACACGCGATCTGGCCTGGGGGAGCGTGTGCGTGTATACCAGGGGTGCGCAGAAAGTTTTACACGCGATTTCAGCAGGGTACGTGTATTGCAGGGATGCCGGGGAGTCCTACATGTGATTTGCCAGTGTGGGTCCTCCCAGGTGTTCCCTGTACACCCTCCATGGCCCCTGCAGGCAGCCCACACCACAGGGGACTACCCTGCATCCCTGGTCATGTCCCGCAGGCAGCCCACCCAACATGGGCATGCCCCCCCAGCAAAGGCACATGTCTCCTTGCACCAATGATCACCAACTCATGTCCCCTTGCACCCCCACCCCCAGAATTGCGGTGCACCTGCCAGCAGGCCCCCACCCATGTCTCCCACCACCCCCACCCCCTAGCACTGTGGGGCACCTGCCAGCAGGCCCCCACCCATGTCCAACTCATGTTCCCCAGCACCCCCACCCCCCAGCACTGTGGGGCACCTGCCAGCAGGCCCCCACCCATCTCCAACTCATGTTCCCCACCACCCCCACCCCCCAGCACTGTGGGGCACCTGCCAGCAGGCCCACACTCATCTCCACCATGGCATGTCATGCAATGTGAGAGCAAACAAATTCATACCCCAAACATTACACAAGTGCCACGAAGTACAGTGTCCCGAATGGAAACTGCCCACACACAATATGGCCACATACATGTAGAAATAACAACACACATGACCAAATACTAAAGGATACGTTGACCTACATCCTGATAATGCCAGCACATCGACCACCTCTTACTTTACAGTGTTGGTTCCAGCCACATCTGTGAGTGCACTGCTTACAACATGAACTCCATCTCCAAAGTAGACGGGCTTGTGAAGACATGAGGACTGACCCTGCAAATTAGGAGGGAGACATGGAAGCACAAGCACACATCAATACACCATGCAGTGTACAATACTACTACAATATGCACTAGGAATGTATACACAGTATTGACTACAGACTGGCCACATAGCTCATGGGAGTCCAACGTCACTGTGTAAGTCACTGTCACTTGGGCACACCCTTTGCAAGCCCATGGAAACGGGAAGCAGGAGGGGTGTGTGTCTCACAAACCCAAGCATCTAACCCAAACTCAGGACAAGCCTGCATGTGCCCAACGGAATACAGTGGATGCCCACTGGAGCCACACAAGGCAACACACTGCACCTCAAAAATCAAAAAGCAAAAATCAAAAATGGCCATATGGGGCCCAGGGGGGGGGTGGGGGAGGCCACCCAGGAGGTCCGAGGACAGGATGCTCACCAACAGCCACCTGGGTGAATGTTGCGAAAATAAAACACCTCCATGGGCTCATGGCCTGCACGGCTACTAATTTGTGGGAGAATCACTGCTGGATTCGCTCTCCTCAACCTCTGCTGCTGCCACAGGAGGTGGTGGTGCTATGGGAGGCAGCCCACGCAAAGCCCTGGTTTGGTCCTCCATTGCAGCAAGCATGCGGGTGTTGAAGGCCTCGTTCTGGAGGGATATGGTGCGGAGATCCCCATGCAACACCCGACGAGTACGGGTGACGCGCTCCAGCAGCTGTTCTGTCCTGGTGACAGTGGAAGCCTCAAGGTCCAGTAGAGTCTGCCTGAGGTGCTGGACCTCTCCCCTCAGGGCTTCCCTCTGTCCCTGGGCATCTAGAGAAATTGATTCCCTCAGATTGTCCAGGGCCGCCTGTCTGTCCCTGTTGGACGCCAACATGTCCTCCCTTACTGATTGGCAAATGGAGGCTGTTGCCTGCTCTAGTAGCTCCCTCTGCCTTTCTGGGGGGACAATGGAAGTGGCCACCCTGTCCATGGCTTGAGCAATCATTTCTGATGATGCTGCCTGTTGGTTGGCCATACCATATATGGATTGCTCCCATACGGTATAGCCAGGTGGCGGACGGCCACCACGTTGGCGGGCACCACACCTGTCTGGGGCAAGGCAAACTGCGCCTCGCTGTGTCGGCACTGCCTGAGGCTGCAGGACTGCATTTCCCCTCTGATCTGCTGGCCCAGGAACAGGATCAGATGTTGCGGAGTGTGGCCCTGCATCCGTAACCACCACAGGCGCACCTACCAACACTGACATCCCCATAGTGGGCTCTACCCCTGGTGCAGGTGGGTCGGACAGAACAGTATCCCTTCCATGAACACATACCTGCGAATCCACATGGGTCTCATCCGAATCAACACTTGAAAAGAGTTCTGGGGAGGTGCACCCATATACAGCCCTGGAGAGAATGCCCTGCAGCAAGAGTGGGTTCTCACCCACCAACACACCACGTCCCCCACTCGTGCTCGGACGTGTCAGAGATCCCTCCTGGGTGAGCACCATCTCCTCACCCTCAACAGCATCAAGTGTGTCATCCTCTGAAAAAACATGAAAGACAGAAAATGGAAACAAGCATTAGCACCATGGCACACAAATAGGCCAGACAAGCTACAGAAACAGTACTTGATAGACACATGTCCCACATGACTATGACCCTCCCATGCATGCACTGTCACTGAGTTGGAAGGGGAGGAAAATGTCAGACACTGATGACACCAAGATGGAAGGGCAACACATGAGATGCATGCTGGCTAGCAGTGCCATCCCACAGTTGGCATGTACCATAGGCATGTCATATTTGTGAGAATGGGGCAGAGTGATGTGCAATAGAACTGGGGGTATTTCAACAATCAGCCAGAACGTGCACAGCAAAATACGGTACAATGTTGTTGCATGTTGCCACTTCAAGGTCAACTGGTGCAATATAGTGGCAAATGCCTGCTGTGGCCAGAAGGGACACTGCAATACCCAAATCCCGGGGGGCCAAATGCATTGGATGAAGCACATGGGTGACCCAAACCACTCAGGCACACACACCCTGACCTGGCACCCACCCTGGACCCCTCCCACATGCAACGTACACATGGATCACACACACATGCATGTGCACTCACCGGACAATGCCTCGTAATCTGGAAGTTCTCCCACACCTTGGATCTGCTCCTCTGTGACGTAGGTCCCAGCAACATTCTCATGTAGAGTGAGCTCAATGTCCTCTACTGGAGACCCACCTCCAGTCACCAGAGTTGCGGCATGACTTGAGGCCAGCTTACTCTTTGCCCTGCGCTTTAGGTCATTCCATCGCTTGTAGCACTCAGTAGCTGTGCGCCTCATAAACTCAAGGGAACTTATGCTGTCCGCGACGGCCTGCCAGTGTGCCTGACGCCGAGCAGGTGTGATCCTAGACCCTGGAGTGCTCAACATTTCGGCGTCATGATCGGACACATACTGCACAAGTTGATTCAGTTCGGCATCATTGAAGCTAGGCTTCCTCGGCGTGCCGGACTGTGTAGCCGTGTCTGGGGCATCAGCCTGTAGTGCACGAGCACTCTTCCTCTTCCTCTTGTAAGGTGGTGGGGACTGTGAGTGGCATATGCCGCTCTGGCCACTCGGGGCAGGAGCACCGGTGGACTGTGTCGTAGTGTGCAATGGCACACTGACCATCTGACTTCCTGCAGGCATTAGCTCGAGTGTGATAGTGGCAGGGGGAACCTCAGACTGACGGACTGGGACCAACACTGTCCTGGCTGGGAGAGACAGAGCTGGGGTGGACGGAGCTGCAGCTGCCCCTGCAGCCTTCCCACCCCGCCTACTTGGGGCAGCAGATGACATGGCTGCCCCTGATACACGTGGCCTGGTGACACTGACTGGCACGGCCACCCGTGGCCTAGACTTGGGGACCTGGTAATCAGCCTCGGAGTCAGGCTGTGCCAGGTCAGGTGCCACAATGGACGGGTCCAACAAGGGCTGAGCATCGATGGTGTCAGCCACGTTTTCCTCAACCGGGGGGGGATGGGTCTCCCTGACTGGTCCTCCACATGTGGGGTGCTAGGGCTAGCCTGCAAATCCTGGCCACGTCCCCTACCGCGCCCACCATGCCCACCTCTTGAGGGTCGGCCACCTTTGCCACCCTTACCTCTTGCTCACCTCCCAGGCATGGCACTGATGTAGCTGTGCGTATGGGAGTAGCAGGAAAGTATTGTCCTGGGCAATTGGGGGTCAAAGGGGTAGGGTACTAGATGGTATTCGTACCCTAGTGCACTTGCAAGGCTGAATGGAACCCCTGGGGAAAGATGACGGGTCACGCAAAGCACAGGCACCCCAATAACAGAAAATGACGTGCAAGCGACCCCTCGTAGACCACGTGCGTGGAAACAAAAACATGCACTACGCTGTGGCACCCAGAAACACAATAATGAACGTATGCGTGTCACATGCAGCCTACAATGACCTCTGAAGGGGTACGCGACACACGGGGCAAGCACTGTTGGAGAATAGGTGCGAAACTCACCGTCTGCCAGGAAAAAGTGCGTGAAGAAGACGCGTTGGCAACACCCCCGCCAAAAGAAGAATTGTACGCTGTCTGAGGAGACAGGACTACAGGAGAAGTAAACGCTGTCTGAGGAAACAGGTCCAGAGAAAAAGAGAAAAAGAAAAAGTGACAGAGGTAACAGGGAGTACGAACTCGAAACGCTGTGAAGTAATTCGCGTGAGAAGAAGTACAGATTTCACCCACTCGCTCTCCACGAAAAGCACGTACAAGGAAATGACGTCCTACACGTACCTTTTAAACCGGACCACACGTCCAACGTCACTTCCGCGTATACGTGCTAAGGACCTATTACAAGAGCTGGAACTAGGACGTGCAGTTCACGTCACAGACGCGCCTGCGCTGTAAGGGCCTTTGGTCCAATGGATTCGCGTACCCAGCCCTCACGCGTGTGAGACTTCTCGCGCCCCCCTGATATACACGCACCCAGCCAAAACGCGTGTGAGACTTCTCGCGCACCCCTGAAATACACGCACCCAGCCAAAACGCGTGTGAAACTTCTCGCGCACCCCTGAAATACACGCACCCAGCCCTCACGCGTGTGAAACTTCTCGCGCACCCCTGATATACACGCACCCAGCCAAAATGCATGTGAGAATTCTCACGCACTCCTGATATACACGCTGTTAGGGAGAATTCTCTGTTTAGGCTGAATTTCCCTACCTAGTGAGTCCCCCAGCAGCTTTGCTGGATTTCTGGGGTTTCTTTTTTTCTCCTGCCAAGAGTGAGACTCTTTTACCCTCACTCTTGGGCATGTTGAAGTGTGTTTTCTTGGTTAAACCTTGTGTTGAATGGGCTATGGGGTCTTTTACTCCATAGGGCCTTATGTATTTTTGAGATGTGGATTACACAGCACCCTCTGTGCCGTGACCCAGGGGTGTCCTAGGGACTCCCCAACATAGACTCCATACCCTGGGACTGACTACTGTCTCCCAGGGCATGTAAAGTCACCAAAGACTTTGCTAGTCTTGAATCCTGAACAGAACCAGTACAAACCATCATATTGTGGACGTACTGGCTGGGGCAATTCGATTGCCCCAGGGTCTGTTAGTCGAGGGGGCACGTCTCCGTCCCCCCTGATCGAGTTTTGGCTGGTGGCAGTGGAAACTACTTTTTATATTCGACCGCGAATATTTCCCTATGGGATTTCCCATTGT
Source organism: Ambystoma mexicanum (assembly GCF_040938575.1). Lineage (NCBI taxonomy): Eukaryota > Metazoa > Chordata > Amphibia > Caudata > Ambystomatidae > Ambystoma > Ambystoma mexicanum. The sequence continues at coordinate 37,202,187 of NC_090939.1, forward strand.
TTTAGGCTAACACATTTAATTATTTATTTACGGTAGCCTTAAACATACCGCCGGTTTATATACTTATTATTATAACTCCGGTTGGGACTTTTTGCCAAAACTTGATTCTAAAATGGCGTTGGCGTTCGCCTCTGTAACTCTGACCCAAAGTGGAGCCCTTTGTTCCACTTTTGGCGGGCTTCTCCACAGAAGCCCTCCAAAGTGGTGCCACTCTGTCTGGGGTACTTAGGAGGGGTGGAGGGGGATTTAGGCACCCTGGACTGAGTTACCTTGGTAACTCAAGTCGCACTCCGTCCTGATTGGCCCAAGTGGTGAGCCGGCCGGCTCACCACTTAGCATGTTTGAGTGACAGCTAGGCTGGGTGAATGGGGGTTTGCTGCATAAAAGCAGGGCTTTGGGGACTGGAACTTCAGAAGTCGCCACAGGACCAAGAATCCGACGAGGGAAGAGCTGAGCCGACCTGCTTCGACGACACCACCCGGTGGAGCCCTGCTGAACCGTCTCACCACTTTTTCCAGCGACCGAGGAGAACTCTTAACGGAGTGGCTCCTTCCCTTGACTGGTGGGGACAACCAGTTTTCACCTTCTTTCCGCTTCTCGAGGTATCTCGTGGCCGCCTTGCCCGTGCCAAGCACCCCGGCAACCGGAATACCACACTTTTACCCCTAACCGCGAAAGTCGGTACAACCCTTTAACCGGAGGACTCCGCGGCTGGTTTCTTCCCGGGCAGTGCAACGACCTTCTTCTTCTGCTCTTCAGCGAGAACTTCTTCTCCTCTGACCGACGTCGAGCCTTGCTGCCACTGCCTGGAACAACTGCCACCGCTGGAGGATCCTTTCCGCTTAAGGTACCGTGTTCCGCCTGGCTTCCCTTGCCACCGACTGTACGGGGTAGATTTAGCCCCCGGCTTTCGAACCTGGGAGTGCCTGGGACACCCTGGCTAAACTTTCTAAGCCACTCTAAACTCTTTCTAACTCTTTGCAAGACTTTGAATCCCTAATAACAGTGTGATCTTGGGCACATTTTCGCTCCGGCTACTCTAAGAGTGGGCCCTGCCTAGTGACTTTTGCTCACCTGTGACTTGGTACTTCTTTGAGCCTATTGCAAGTGTTCTGGACCTTAGAGTGGTGTGTTTAACCTATTTCTGTTTCTTTTATCCCTTTCTTGAACCTACTAGAGTGTCATCTAACGTTAAGCACTCACCTCTGTTCGAATTATGTGGTGTTAACCTAGAGTTGTCTAGATAGGAGTAAGGGTTGAAACTGCTTTCATTATAACTGTGTTTGAAGTGTTTTTACTATATTTTGCTAGAGTGATTTCAACTTATGTGTGTTTAATAAATAAATAACTATATACTTTTGAAACCAAGCTCTGGTCAGTGTTTGCTTGTGCTATTGTATTTGAGTACCTATTGTGTATACTTTACATACTGCCTAACTCTTCTTGAGGGAAGTCTGACTGCTCAGCCACAGCTACCAGGTAAATCTGGGTGGTGCGGACTGCTACCAAGTGGGTTTACTGCTATACCTGTAGTCTTAAATCTTTTGCAGTGTTCCCTAAGGGAACTGCACAGGTTTCTGCCTAACACTGGTGTACAGCGGTGGGATTTGTATTAAGTATACATTGTAGTGTGCTTTAGATACCTTAGTGCAACTAACCACAAAGCTTAGCACTATAAAAGTAAACCTCTAACATGTCAGTTATAGAAAGCTATAGTCAAGAGTCCCTTGCAGCCAAAACTGCTGATTGTTTAAGAGTGCTCTGTAAACATAAGGACCTCCTGACTAAGGGCAAGAAAATGGAGCTGATTGAAAGATTGTTAGCTAACCAAAGTCTGGGTGAGGGTTCAGAGGAACCTACCACTCCAGCAACTGTAGATGACAGTATTGAAATTAACATGGAGCAAAATGTTGATGATTCTGAGGAAGAGTCAGAAGAGGAGGGTGAGGCTGTTGTGACTGTCCCCCCTAGGCCTCTGCCTGCTCTACCTGCTGTACCTACTGGGCCTTTACCAGGTCCCACATTTAGTCCTCAGTACTTTGAACTGGAGAAAATGAAACTAGAATTGGAGTATAAGAAACTGAATGCTCAAACTGACAAGGAACTAAGGCTAAGGGAAATGGAGCTCAAGTATGAGCTAGAAATGAAGAAATTATCTGTTGAGAATGCTTCTCTCTCTGGCTCCTCTAGAAGTTCCAGTCCTAAAAGACCCCGGATGCCTAAAGAATTGGTTGGTATGTATGAGCCTAAGTTGGATGTGTTGGATTGGTTGTCTCTGTTTGAATATAATCATGGGCTCCAGAACATCACAGGAAATGACTTACTCACCTGGTTGTTCTCTAGGCTTCCCCCTGTTGCAACTGATGTGGTAATGGAGATGGGGGAGGAGGATAAGAAGGACTATGAATGTGTGAAACTAGCTTTGATAGCTAGGTTTGGGAAGACCCCTTCCCAGTATCTTAAGAGGTTTAGGAGCCTCAAAAAGCATGATGGTACCCCTTGGGCTACCTGGGTGAGTGAAGGGTTGAAAAACTTAGAGGGATGGATTAAGGGTTACAAGGTGAACACTTATGAAGGTATGAAGAATTTGTTTATGTTGGAGACTATTTATGATGCCTGCTCTCCTGAGCTCAGACAGCACTTGGCTGATTCCAAGGAATTAGATTCCCGGAAACTAGCTAAGGCTGCTGACTTGTGGGTTGCCAACAGGGCCACTCACAAGGATTCTGGGGTAACTCAGAAAAAGGATGGGTAGAGACAGCCTAAAAAGGACTCCAAAGAGAATTCAAATACTACAAATTCCAAAGAGGGCCCCAAACAAAACTATAAGGGTAAGCCACAAGGGAAACCGAATCAGGCTAGTGTACCTTCTGGTCCCAGACCAGAAGGAGGTCAGAACAAGCCTCCATTCCAGCGAGCCTTTGGCTCATGCTTTGTTTGTAAGGCTACTGACCATGTGAAAGGAGATCCCAGATGTAAGGGTAAACCTTCAGGGGTCCAACTTGCCTCCTTAGCCTTCGCTCCAGAAGAGGAAGTACATATGGCAAGTGGAAACTTTCTATTACTGGCTGATGAACCCACTGGAGTCTCAGCTAGTGTTTCTTTAGTCTCTCTGGGGTTGTGGGAACAACAGAATTTAGATGTATATAACTCTATCCCAGATAATACTAAAGAGTATTATAAGGACAGTGTCCAGGTGAATGGCCAGGAGACTCCTGCCATTAGGGACACTGGGGCCAGCATAACTGTGGTGGATGAATCATTTTTCAAGGCAGAGGATGTTGCTAAGGCACCCAAATGCCTCACCAAGTTAGCTGGTGGGCCTGTGCAGATGTGTCCCCAGTTACCAGTTCTCATCCAATGTAATGATATGGCTGTAAAAATACCTGTCAGTGTACAATGTGAAGTGCCAGGTAGGGTTCTGTTGGGTAATGACCTCAAAGCTCTTGGAGTTGTATCTCATACCCCCAGACCCCCTAGCAAAAGGTTACAGGAGCTCACAAAACCTGCAAGAGAGAAAACCCTGAGAGGGTTATCTCAGGAGATGATGACAGAAATCACTCCTCTCCCACTGGAACAACTTACTGCAGTAACAACCAGATCAGGAGCAAAGGGGCAACCCAAGACTCCTAGGAAAAAGCCAGCAGCAAGCACTCCAGTGCTTCCAACAAGGACTTCCCCTAGGTTGTCCAAAGTTACACCTGTAACTCCACCTCCAGCTGAGGCTGAGAGGGAGGTACAACCCTGTGTGGTTGAGCTAGACTCTGAGGAAGAGCTAGAGGGAGGCCCAAACCTTATTGGAGATTTGGACCCTGAGGACCATCCTGAGCTGCAGTCTTTACTGGCAGAAGGTGGGCCTAGCAGGGCTGCTTTCCGTAAGGGGCAAAGAGAATGTCCAACTCTGGAAGGTCTCCGCCACCAGGCAGCTTCTCAAGCTGATGGGCAAGAGCCTGGGAAGTATAGGTTGCACTGGGAAGGTGGCCTCTTCTACAGTGAACCCACTGAGTCTGAACCTGGAGACTACAAACGCCTTGTAGTCCCACAAGAGAACAGACAACAGTTCTTACAACTAGCCCATGAGATACCTTTGGCTGGTCACTTGAGTTTCAAGAAGACCAAGGAAAGGCTCTCACTCTACTTTTATTGGCCAAAGATGGGGGCTGAAGTAGATAGATATTGTAAGAGCTGCCATACCTGCCAGACTTCTGGTAAGGTTGGTTCCAAGAATGTGGCACCTTTAGTGCCTCTCCCAGTTGTGGGAGTCCCATTTGAGAGGGTAGGGATTGACATTGTTGGTCCCCTTGATCCTCCAACCTCCTCAGGCAACAGGTTTATACTTGTTGTAGTAGACCATGCTACTAGGTACCCTGAGGCAATTCCTATGAGGACTGTTACAGCTCCGGCTGTGGCTAAGGCCCTCCTTGGTATTTTCACCAGGGTTGGGTTTGCTAAGGAAGTAATCTCTGACAGGGGGTCAAACTTTATGTCCCACTACATGAAAGCCATGTGGAAAACCTGTGGAGTTACTTACAAGTTCTCAACAGCATACCACCCTCAGACAAACGGGTTGGTTGAAAGGTTTAACAGAACCATGAAGAGCATGATAGGTGCTTTAGAGGAACCCCTTAAGAAAAAATGGGACCTTCTACTGCCATGCCTGCTCTTTGCTTATAGAGAAGTCCCTCAGGAGGGAGTAGGTTATTCTCCCTTTGAGCTTCTCTATGGCCATCCGGTCAGAGGTCCATTGGCCCTGATTAAGGAGGGGTTGGAAGGTGCTCCTCCCCTCAAGCCAGTCAGAGTGACTGACTATGTGACAGGTCTCCGGAGGAGAATGTCACACATGATGGCAGAAGCAAGTGACAACTTGAAAGCTGGTCAAGCTCTGGTCAAACATTGGCATGACCAGAAGGCTAACATGGTTGAGTTTACTCAAGACCAGCTAGTTCTAGTTATGCTCCCAACAAGGCAGAGGGCCTTGCAAGACAATTGGATGGGACCCTTCAAGATTGTGGGAAAGCTTGGAGAGGTCAACTATCTGGTGGATCTGGGCAGACCCAGGGAAGCTCCTAGAGTCTTCCACACCAACAGACTAAAAGCATACATCTCCAGACCCGACGTAGGAGCCTTGCTCCTAGCTTCAGCTGCAGAGGAGGAAGAGAGTGAATCTCTCCCTGATCTCCTCAGAGGGGTGCCTTTAGATGAAAAAGTCGAAGGAGTTAATCTCTCTTCAGACCTGACACCTGAGCAACAAGAGGAGTGCAAATCTATGTTAAATCAGTTTGCCTCCCTGTTCTCACTGTCACCAGGCTTGACCCCTTGGGGCCAGCATGAGATACTCACTGGTGACTGTCTGCCAGTCAAAAGCAGAGGGTACAGAATGTCAGAACATATCAGAACCCACATCAAAGGAGAGGTCAAGAAGATGCTTGATCTCGGGGTAATAGAACCCTCTACTAGTCCATGGTCTAGCCCAGTTGTGTTAGTACCAAAGGCAGGATCCAAAGACTTGAGATTCTGTGTGGACTATAGAGCTCTAAATGCAGTCACCAAGACTGATGCCCACCCTTTGCCCAGGACAGATGAGTTGGTGGATAAACTTGGTGCAGCCAAGTACCTCAGCACATTTGACCTTACGTCAGGCTATTGGCAAATAGCCCTGACAGACCATGCCAAGGAGAAGACTGCATTTTCAACCCCAGTTGGCTTGTACCAGTTTAAGGTCATGCCTTTTGGATTAAAAAATGCACCTGCCACATTCCAAAGGATGGTGAACCAAGTTCTGGCTGGGATGGAAGATTTCTGCATGGCATACTTGGATGACATTGCAGTCTTCAGCCACTCCTGGGAGGAACATGTGAACCACCTAGGACATGTGTTGCAGGCTCTGGAACAGGCCCATTTGACAATCAAAGCCAGTAAGTGCCAGATTGGTCAAAGTAAAGTGGTCTACCTTGGGCATGAGGTAGGAGGTGGAGAAATAAGGCCTTTGCCCAGCAAGATTGAAGCTGTGCAAAGTTGGACAACACCAACTACTCAAACCCAAGTGAGAGCCTTCCTAGGCCTCACTGGGTATTACAGGAATTTCATTGAGAACTATGGGACCATAGCTTCTCCACTGAATGTAATCTCCTCTCCTAAATTCCCTAAAAAGGTAAAATGGAATGAGGAGTGCAATCAGGCCTTTGAAAAACTGAAGAGAGCTCTTTGCCAAGCTCCAGTATTGAGAGCTCCTGACTACCACCAAACTTTCATTGTACAAACTGATGCTTCCAATGTAGGTATAGGTGCAGTTCTAAGCCAACTGGATGAGAAGGGTAGGGAGCACCCCATTTGCTTCATCAGTAGAAAACTGAAGGATCCTGAGACAAGGTGGGCAACAATCGAAAGAGAATGCTTTGCTATTGTGTGGGCGCTGAAGAAGTTTAGGCCATACTTGTATGGTTCTACTTTTGTTATTCAGACTGACCACCAGCCCTTGAGATGGTTAATGCAAATGAAAGGGGAAAATCCAAAACTATTGAGATGGTCAATCTGCCTGCAAGGGTTTGATTTCACCATTGAGCACAGGTCAGGGTGTCACCATCAAAATGCTGATGGACTCTCTAGGATGTATATCATCGACTAGAGGTATGAGGTTCATCCAGGAGTGGATTAAATCCTCCTGTCCCTTAGTCTGGGGGGGGCGAGTGTTAGGGAGAATTCTCTGTTTAGGCTGAATTTCCCTACCTAGTGAGTCCCCCAGCAGCTTTGCTGGATTTCTGGGGTTTCTTTTTTTCTCCTGCCAAGAGTGAGACTCTTTTACCCTCACTCTTGGGCATGTTGAAGTGTGTTTTCTTGGTTAAACCTTGTGTTGAATGGGCTATGGGGTCTTTTACTCCATAGGGCCTTATGTATTTTTGAGATGTGGGTTACACAGCACCCTCTGTGCCGTGACCCAGGGGTGTCCTAGGGACTCCCCAACATAGACTCCATACCCTGGGACTGACTACTGTCTCCCAGGGCATGTAAAGTCACCAAAGACTTTGCTAGTCTTGAATCCTGAACAGAACCAGTACAAACCATCATATTGTGGACGTACTGGCTGGGGCAATTCGATTGCCCCAGGGTCTGTTAGTCGAGGGGGCACGTCTCCGTCCCCCCTGATCGAGTTTTGGCTGGTGGCAGTGGAAACTACTTTTTATATTCGACCGCGAATATTTCCCTATGGGATTTCCCATTGTTTTAGGCTAACACATTTAATTATTTATTTACGGTAGCCTTAAACATACCGCCGGTTTATATACTTATTATTATAACTCCGGTTGGGACTTTTTGCCAAAACTTGATTCTAAAATGGCGTTGGCGTTCGCCTCTGTAACTCTGACCCAAAGTGGAGCCCTTTGTTCCACTTTTGGCGGGCTTCTCCACAGAAGCCCTCCAAAGTGGTGCCACTCTGTCTGGGGTACTTAGGAGGGGTGGAGGGGGATTTAGGCACCCTGGACTGAGTTACCTTGGTAACTCAAGTCGCACTCCGTCCTGATTGGCCCAAGTGGTGAGCCGGCCGGCTCACCACTTAGCATGTTTGAGTGACAGCTAGGCTGGGTGAATGGGGGTTTGCTGCATAAAAGCAGGGCTTTGGGGACTGGAACTTCAGAAGTCGCCACAGGACCAAGAATCCGACGAGGGAAGAGCTGAGCCGACCTGCTTCGACGACACCACCCGGTGGAGCCCTGCTGAACCGTCTCACCACTTTTTCCAACGACCGAGGAGAACTCTTAACGGAGTGGCTCCTTCCCTTGACTGGTGGGGACAACCAGTTTTCACCTTCTTTCCGCTTCTCGAGGTATCTCGTGGCCGCCTTGCCCGTGCCAAGCACCCCGGCAACCGGAATACCACACTTTTACCCCTAACCGCGAAAGTCGGTACAACCCTTTAACCGGAGGACTCCGCGGCTGGTTTCTTCCCGGGCAGTGCAACGACCTTCTTCTTCTGCTCTTCAGCGAGAACTTCTTCTCCCCTGACCGACGTCGAGCCTTGCTGCCACTGCCTGGAACAACTGCCACCGCTGGAGGATCCTTTCCGCTTAAGGTACCGTGTTCCGCCTGGCTTCCCTTGCCACCGACTGTACGGGGTAGATTTAGCCCCCGGCTTTCGAACCTGGGAGTGCCTGGGACACCCTGGCTAAACTTTCTAAGCCACTCTAAACTCTTTCTAACTCTTTGCAAGACTTTGGGCCTCATTCCGAGTATGGCGGTAAGGGATAGCGGCCACCGCTAACGAGAGCGGTGGCGGTAATCCCTTACCGCCATACTCCGAGTTCCCTTAGCGCCATGGTGCTTTTAACACCTGCTTTTAGCAGGCGTTAAATACCATGGCGCTAAGGGACCTTGATGTTAATTACGCCACCGTAATTTACGGTGGCGTAATTGACGCCTTCCCCACTCCCATTATGCCCTATGGGGCAGGAATGGGAATGGGGAAGGGTAAATGGGGATTGGGGAATTACCGCCCCGCCAACCTTGGAATGGGGCGGTAATTCCGCCAACCACCAAGGCGCTGCCGGTCCGGGTACGGCGTCAACCAAGGCGTTAATAGCGCCATTGGTTAGCGCCGTACTCGGAATGAGGCCCATTGAATCCCTAATAACAGTGTGATCTTGGGCACATTTTCGCTCCGGCTACTCTAAGAGTGGGCCCTGCCTAGTGACTTTTGCTCACCTGTGACTTGGTACTTATTTGAGCCTATTGCAAGTGTTCTGGACCTTAGAGTGGTGTGTTTAACCTATTTCTGTTTCTTTTATCCCTTTCTTGAACCTACTAGAGTGTCATCTAACGTTAAGCACTCACCTCTGTTCGAATTATGTGGTGTTAACCTAGAGTTGTCTAGATAGGAGTAAGGGTTGAAACTGCTTTCATTATAACTGTGTTTGAAGTGTTTTTACTATATTTTGCTAGAGTGATTTCAACTTATGTGTGTTTAATAAATAAATAACTATATACTTTTGAAACCAAGCTCTGGTCAGTGTTTGCTTGTGCTATTGTATTTGAGTACCTATTGTGTATACTTTACATACTGCCTAACTCTTCTTGAGGGAAGTCTGACTGCTCAGCCACAGCTACCAGGTAAATCTGGGTGGTGCGGACTGCTACCAAGTGGGTTTACTGCTATACCTGTAGTCTTAAATCTTTTGCAGTGTTCCCTAAGGGAACTGCACAGGTTTCTGCCTAACACACGCACCCAGCCAAAACGCGTGTGAGACATCTCGCGCACCCCTGATATACACGCACCCAGCCCTCACACGTGTGAAACTTCTCGCGCACCCCTGATGTACACGCACCCAGCCAAAACGCGTGTGAAACTTCTCGCGCACCTCTGATATACACGCACCCAGCCAAAACGCGTGTGAGACTTCTCGCGCACCCTGATATACACGCACCCAGCCAAAACGCGTGTGAGACTTCTCGCGCACCCCTGATATACACGCACCCAGCCCTCACGCGTGTTAAACTTCTCACGCACCCCTGATGTACACGCACCCAGCCAAAACGCGTGTGAAACTTCTCGCGCACCCCTGATATACACGCACCCAGCCAAAATGCGTGTGAGACTTCTTGCGCACCCCTGATATACACGCACCCATCCAAAACACGTGTGAAACTTCTCGCGCACCCCTGATATACACGCACCCAGCCAAAACGCGTGTGAAACTTCTTGCGCACCCCTGATATACACGCACCCAGCCAAAACGCGTGTATGACTTCGCGCGCACCCCTGAAATGCACGCACTCGCTCCCCCAGGCACAATCGCTGAGCTGTGTATACGATATTTTTTAAGCGCACATTTTGGCGCACATGTATTGGGACGCTACTGCCTGCTTTCTGTGGCGTACGGGTATGGGCCTGTGCGCGTCTTTGGCCGTGCGCTGTTTTACCCGATTCGATTCCATGAATGCCTGTTGTAGGCGAGCGTCTGGGCGTTCCGCACACTTGCCTCCTGGACCTCCCCTGTGACGCCCACATTTTCACGAGTTGTTCCCCATTCTGCGTGTCACGCCCCGTTTTCCGCCTACTTTTGGGATGTGTGCCGCGCTATGTGCGAATTCGCTGTGGCTTTATCGCACAGCGTTAGATGACCTGTGCGCTAGCATGCGGCGTGCACTTTTTCATCGCACATCCCACATTTTGCTCGTGCCCGTGCTTCCATGAATGGATGTGCGCTGTTTTCTGTGCGATTTTCTGCGATTTTTTCGGTGCCACTGCGAATCGCACGTTTTCGCACGCGTGCGCCGGTTTTTCCGCGCACATTATTTCCATGAATCGGCCTGAATGTGTTTCAAAGCGCTTCAAGGCAAGGGAGGGAACAAGGGAAAATACAATGACATCCTTACAGGCCATGAACAGTAAGGATGTGAAATGAACTATCATACTCGGCCTGACTACACTTCAGATAGTGCAAGAACTAAGGCCTCATTACGACCCTGGCGGTCCGGAAATAACGGTGGCGGTAAACCCGCCGCCACCGTTGTTTCCGGACCGCCTGATCCCGACCCCTGCAGGCGGGAGGTGATGTTCCCGCCAGGTCTGACCTGGCGGGTTTAACACCTCCCTCATGCAGGCGGACGAGGAAACACCGGCAGTATTACAAGATGCTGCCGGTGTTTCCATGATCCTGATTCCCATTGAGTCCCATAGGACTCAATGGGAATGGGGATTTACACCATTCCGCCTCCATGATTCCCGGAAAACCGGGGTTGTAATGTCCCGGTAATTCCGGGAATCACGGAGGCGGAATGGTAATACGAGTCCGGCGGTAACCAGGGAGTTTTACCGCTGCGGTTACCGCCGGACTCGTAATGAGGCCCACAGATAAGGAAGGGAGGGGGAGAGTGGGAAGGAAATACAAACAGACAGGCGACTACTGTACCCGGCCTGACAACATTTCTGGTAGAGCCAGAGAAAAACTAAAGGTGAGAGAGGGGTGCAGAAAGGGAGGGGAGGAACAAAACAAGCAACTATCATACTAGGCCTGACAACATTTCAGACAGTGCTGGAGAGGGGGTGTGGGTAGAGGGGGACAAGCGGAGGAGATAGACGAGGTTGCCATCATACTAGGTCCAGGGACAATTCTGATAAGAGTAAGTGCATAGAAGTAAGGGGAGGAGGGGAGGAGAACAGAGTAAGCAGTCAAAAAGAGTGGAGAAGCAAGAGGGGAGAGCGAATACAATTGCAGAAGTCAGTAGTAACACATAATGTTGCAAGCCAGGATACAAGATGAAGACAGGACAGCCGTTTGATTGCAGCGTAGCCTTATGGATTTGGCTAATTATTCCAAAGCCAATGACCAATTGAGCAATATCAATAAAACAAAAAATAATGGTTATAGAATAAGTGTGCTTGGAAACTTGATAGCAGTCCTGTTGAGGTAGTCAATGAGTCTAGGTATTTAGGCGTACTCATTGGAAATCGTTTTGGGAGTTTTGTATTGCAAATATCCATATCCATATCCATATCCTAAATTTCGGCTTGATCAGGGCATCAAGGTTATTTTACTGAAGGATTATTAATGATATATAAATCTAGCATGGTGCAATGTATTCTGTATGGGCTTGATGTTTTACTTGTAAAGAAAATATTTTAGATTAAACCGGAAGGGTGTAACGAATCATGGGATGACGTCACTTTTGCCCGGAGGGGAGTCCTTCCCAGTGGGACTAGGGAGGTGAGGCTGCCAACTGATACTCCCACTAGGGGCGCTATGATGTGGGAGGACCTCACTGGGAGAGACTCCTCCAGAGGATAAGGACTCCCATTCCTTAATGGAGCCCCTTAGCCCTCTTTCCTTTGAAACCCCAATGTCTTTACAAGACACCTACAATTAACCAGAGAGTACTACCAGTATATATCGTAATGTTTCCGCCTGTACTCCGGTAAAGTCTGATAAAGCCATGGTGATGAAAAGCCAGGGCCATTCTCAAGCACTTAAGTACTGAGAATAGGAGGCCCAAAGGAGGCATGCAGATCACCCCACTGACATCAAGAAAGGACAATCCACTGGGAATACAAAGCTATAAATTATAAAAAGGGACAAAAGACTTGGATCAAAGAGTGACCAGCATGAATAGTTGAAACCCTGGGAAGTTCAAACCTGGATGCAGGGAAGCAAACTGCAGCAGAAAGTCCTCGCCAGAGAGGACTTTGAAAAGCAGACAGCCGAAAAATATAAGGAAGGGAGGACATTTGAAGAAGTTACAAGTAGGATGATGGTCGTCGGTAGCGTGACATCAGCAAGGTGGACTGGGCAGTTCAGCAACAACGCTGAGACTGACCGACCAGAGGCTCCGCAGAGAGGTGGGAAGAGGAAGTGATAAGATCCTTTAAGCAGGCAATAAGAAAGTAGAAGGAAGTGTGGAAAGAGCTACAAGTGCTCCTCAAAATTGTTATGCAATCCACAAAGAGGAATACTTGTGCCAGGAGGGGGGCTCTTTCCCTAAAGTAACAGGACAAAGGTACACAGTTAAAGTACTCTAATAAGGACATTGTTTTCATAAGTCAGAGCCTAAGACACCAGGAGAAGGGAGTCATTCTCCTTGGGTGCATTGGAACTTGAACTGTGTTACAATAAGAACTTAGCAGAAGACATTTTCACACCAGGAGGAGGGCATCATCCTCCTGTTTATAATTTGTATTTTATTTTGGGACAGAGAACTGAATTTTTAGTTTATACTATTATCCCACCAACGACCACTAGAGTTGTTTATTGGTTAGGCAAGGTAATCATAAAGCGTTAGGGAGTGTTAGGTTTTTTGAACAGCTCAAATTAAAGAGTAAAATGTCACCTCTGTGTCTGACTCTTGCTTCTGACACTTTAGCACAGAGGGAAATTGTGGCGTACTTGCCTGGGTCTTCCCAGCTCTACCCCAGAGGAAGCTTTCTGCTGTCAATTGGGTATGATATCTATGTTAAATTTGTGGAAGATAGCATGGAGCTCGTTTTAATTTAAAATGTAGAAGGGTAGAACTTCTTCCTTACTGGTCCCATTTGTAGGCCTAGGTATAGAATACCCTAAAGCAATGTTATTAGGGAGGTTGAAAGTTTTCATCTATTGGATTAGAATGTGTTACTCCTCTTAATCTAGGCCAGTTGCTTAAGGAATTAAAATAGAAGGCAATTGTATGGGATAGGAGTGAATTGCTCAGATATTTGGGTCAGAAAAGAAAATATCAGGAATATGTAAGAACAGGAGTTCCCTTTCCCCAAAACCGTTTAGTTATATTGTTAGCACTGTCTGAAACTTTGTGTTTTTATAATGACAATCCAGTTTAACCGTTTACGCACTAGAGATAATGTTGGTGTGTGGGCTAAAATGCCATGTAATAATAGAATCTGTCGAATTTGTAATGATGAGATTGAAACAGCTAGACATGTATTAACTTCTAACAAGATACTAAAAGAGAGGTATATGAAGGGTTATAGTGAGTTTGTGTGCAACATGGAGAATATTGAAATGGGTCAATTATGGGTGCCCATTTATCATGGATGTCCCTGGATTGTGGTTGCAGCAGCATTTTATATTTGGAGGGAATTGAAATATTGGTTGGATGATGCTCCTCTTTTAAAGGGGATTATAATGATGGCGTTGATAATTATTGTGGAATTTATTAGATGTTATAAAGGTAGTAATGGATGTGTTGATGACATTGTGTATGATATTTTTTAGTATGGCAATCAATGTATTTACTGTTTTATTAGATCTGTGGATTAATTGAAATGTGTAAAAGGTTTTATTATTGTTAAAACCATGTACACGAATACTATATATAGTATCACTTTATACGTCTATCCAACACATTGATGGCAAAAAAGCATGTAAATATTTTCTAGACAGTAGATCGTTAAACTATTTGAGCCATGGACAAATGGTTATGGAAATGGTAGACTTATGCCTGACCAACAACGTATTTCTTTTTGACAACGTTTATTACAACCAATTACGTGGAACGGCAATGGGCACAAGCTTCGCACCATCGTATACAAACCTCACCATGGGTTGGTGAGAAAAATTCATTGTCTGGACTGATGCTAATGCCAAGTACACTGACCAAGTTGTCCTCTGCTTACGGTATTTTGATGATTTATTTATCATATGGAATGGAAAAGAACAAGATTGGCTAGATTTTGTGACTATACTGAATGTCAACACTTTAAATCTTAGATTTACTGAGACCCACAGCCAAGAATCCATATTTTTTTTAGATGTCCTGGTCAAAACGGACAAAACAGAAATCAGCACTGAACTTCACCGCAAACCCACAAGTTCGGACATGCCATTATTTGCGACAAGCAACCATCCGACTCCACTTAAATGGAGCATACCATACGGTGAGTTTGTCAGGATTCGGCGCAACTGTAGCAAGTTGGACTGCTTTGATAGGGAGTGTAAAATCACAGCCCAAAATTTCAGCAAACAAAGATACCCAAAGGCTGTCATTGAAAGAGCGTATATCAAAGCCCGAAACTTAGATCAAGCAGCATTGCTCTCCACGAATCGAATACCCGAACAACTCCTCGAAACCGATGATGTAAAATTGATACTCACTTATGGTTCACATGCAAAAATAATAAGGCAAATATTACAAAAACACTGGCATGTCCTAAAAACCGATAAAGCTGTATCTCCATCCATGGGGCAACGTGTCAATATAACTTACCGGAAGTCTATTTCCATCAAGGATACACTAGTCACAAGTTTTATGGCACAATAAAATGCAATTCAAGTGGAACCCACGTGGTTGAATAAGAGAAATACTGGTTTTTCGAAATGCACCAAATGCAAAGCCTGCCAATTTGCACTAAATAAAACCAGTTTTAAACATCCGATACTGGGGCACGATGTTGAAATGAAAACTAAAATCACATGTAATACCGAATTTGTGGTATATGTTTTAGTATGTTCATGCCATCTTTGGTATGTGGGCAGCACCATTGGTAAGTTGAAATTGAGGATTCTGCAACATATGCGTGCCATTAAAAACGTAGATGCCTCATACCCCATGGCAGTACATTTTAGAGACCAACATCAGAGCAACTTGGACAGTTTTAGATTCTTTGGTGTGCATCATATTAAACTTAAACCACGTGGTGGTAACCGAGAGCTTGTACTCAGACAGATGGAAACACGCTGCATTTTAGACTTTCAAACTAAAAATCCAGGAGGACACAACCTGGATGAAGAACTTTATACATTCCTTGGGACATAACTCACCTCTCCCATTTGAACTCTGACAAGTTTTCTGTAGTTTACCCCAAAAGGCAATGCCTTGCGTAATTTGTTGATATCTGAGCTTATTTTAATAATTTTCAAAAAACTTTTTTTTCAAATTTCATGAACCTTTTATATGTGTATTGACCCTTTTTTAAAGTGAAAATTGCACAGCTCCTTTTAGTCCCATTTTCTCTGTACTTTTTCCCCTTGCATTTTACTTTCTCCTTTGTTTAAACTTTGGCCTGAGGTTTTCCAAATTCTAGTTTTAGTATAATCCATATTGTACACTGATTGTCAGTGTCAATGTATGTTTACAGCACTATGCACTTTATGAATCCATTTTCCGCTTTTACAATCAATGAGGTCGCTGACAACCAATTTATTGCCCGTATATGAGGAACAATGATGAGCACTACTGTTATGTACAAAGGGAGGCTTTCACATAACCAGTAGTTTAAAGGTAAAGAACCCTTTATTTGCAAGTTGATGACATAAGACGACCCCCAGCAGGAGGAGTACAATCTTCCCACTCAGGCCCTGCTTCTTCACTGGCTCTCCTTGGAACCCTGCTACATAAGATGCAGTTCTATGTTCTATAGTATCTAAGTGACAATAGACATAGTGAAGGAAATATTATACACTCATGGTTTAACAGGTAAACATTGGAAACACTGCACATCCTAACACCTCTCCTCCTTAAACATAACAAGTAACTGTGTGGGTGAGGACCCACTAAAATTGAAACCTGTAAAACACATATTGAACAACTGAAATTGAAACCTGTAAAATAAATATTATACACTCGTGGTTTAACAGGTAAAACATTGGATGCGCTGCAAATCAAGAGCATAGATATATGACATCTAGTGGTTGATTAGGTAGAGTCACAAGAAAGTCCCTGTCTCCAACTAACTGAAGACAAATTAACATTGAAACGGAAAAGCCACCCTTTCCTTATTCCAAATAGCTCCTCCTTTGACCAACACTGACGAACCCAAGTCTTTCACAACTTGCTTGGGTTCAGAAAACAACGAGGCTCCTTTACGAACTTTGGTGGGGAGCTTGACTTTAATCCAATCACCCTCTTTGACCTTGAGTTCCCTACAACAATTCTTCTGATCATACCTCTCCTTGGATCTAACTCCAGCTTCAAAAATTCTCCTTTTTACACTCTCTAGATCCACATCCACCATTTTTGATTTGCCCATCCAACCTGGACATAAATGAGTATTTGGTTTTCTTCCTCTCAAGATCTCAAATGGACTCACGCCTGTGACACTATGGGTAGTTAGCCTATACTGGAACGTGCGTTCCATCACTGTTCTCACCCAATCTCCTCCAGTAGCCACCGCTATCCTAATAGCCTCCATCAGAGTCCTATTAAATCGTTCCACACACCCATTACTCTGGGGATGATATAAAGAAGTATTCACCTGCTCAATCCCATGATTCTCTAAAAATTCTTTAAACTCTCTGGAAACAAGTTGGGTCCCATTGTCAGACAAACACTTTCTTGGAAACCCTTCTCTCCAAAACAGTTGTTCCAAAAATCTGATTATACTACTACTGGATATGTCCTTGAGTACACATACCTCCGGCCATTTTGATAATAAATCTATGACTACTAATAGGTAGCTATCTCTGCCACCACCAATATTAAATGGACCGAGGAGATCCAACGCAATTTCGTCCCAAGGGACACGCGGGGACTCCCTCACTACCATGGGAACTTTTTGCACTTTCAAGCCTTTGTTTCCCTCAATACATTCCACACAGTCTTTGACTTGTTCCTCTATGTCCTTGTCGATACCAGGCCACCAAAATTCAGACCTCACAAGTCCCTTCGTCCTGGCCAGACCTAAATGCCCAACATGGGCCAACTCCAAGACAGACTTCCTCATACCGACTGGCACAACCATCTGGTGACCCTTGTATAAATAACCATCCTGAATCCATAGCTCCTCCCTCACTTTGGCAAAACCATTCATCTCGCCCCTGTGGCTCTTAATTTTACCTTCTGCAACCAGAGCAAGTACTCCTTGATATACAACATCCTGTTCTATAGTATCTAAGTGACAATAGACATAGTGAAGGAAATATTATACACTCATGGTTTAACAGGTAAACATTGGAAACACTGCACATCCTAACACCTCTCCATGTGCAGTGTTTCCAATGTTTACCTGTTAAACCATGAGTGTATAATATTTCCTTCACTATGTCTATTGTCACTTAGATACTATAGAACATAGAACTGCATCTTATGTAGCAGGGTTCCAAGGAGAGCCAGTGAAGAAGCAGGGCCTGAGTGGGAAGATTGTACTCCTCCTGCTGGGGGTCGTCTTATGTCATCAACTTGCAAATAAAGGGTTCTTTACCTTTAAACTACTGGTTATGTGAAAGCCTCCCTTTGTACATAACATTTGGCGACGAGGATTTTGACTGGGACCCGGAGGACGACCCCCAGCGCCTTTTCTACAGATCTAGTGTGCTGGCTGTGGAGCGGAGCCAGCCTGACTTGCCTGAGGGAGGGCCTTTTTCAGTGGATTATTGACGGCCTGACATCCAGTGTGTGGCATCCACCGGAGGGACATTGCTAGCGCCAGAGGAAAACCCCTGGAGGCTCCGTGGTCTGTGGGAGCTGGAATTGGACCCCTGCAATTTTGTTGAACTTGTGGAGACTGGGCTGGCAAAGACACGGCTTTGGCACTTTTATAATTGGATTTTGGGTTGTGTGTTTTCTGAGCGGCCATTGGACACCCTGGCCCCACACTGAGCAAGGTTGAGAAAGGAGTCGCCGCCGATGACCCTGGTGAGGCGCTCCAGGGTGAGTACATAACCAAGCAGCTATCTTTTAATTAGTGTCACCTACCTGATTGGGTGGGAGCTCTATTGGTTAAACCAGAATTGCAAGCTTGTTATTCTATTCTGCAACTTTGAGACATGGCAAATGTGCCTGCTCCTGTGTTTTTTCTGGCAGTGCCAGGTGAACCCAGGGTTAGATGGGAAGACTGGAAGGAAGGATTCAGCAAATATGCCTTAGCAGTGTTTGGTGCCAACTACTCCAATGAGCGCAAGGAGGCATTGCTATTTCACTGTTTGGGAACTGCAGGCCAAGAGGTCTTAAAGAGATTGCCGGAGCCTTCTGACATTTTGGATGCTGGTCCATATGAAAGGACATTAGCCAAACTGGACAGGCATTTTAGAGTGGAGGAGAACATTATATTGGAAAGATATAAATTTGCCACGAGAGAGCAGAAGAATGGGGAAAGTATCGAGGATTTTGTCACGGCTTTAAGGGGCTTAGCAGTGAAATGCAAATTCACTCACTGTCAGGATGAGCACTTGAGAGACCAGCTAATGATTAAATGTTCCAATGACAGTATTAGGAAAGAACTATGGAAAGAGAGGAACCCCACTTTGGATCGAGCAATTGAGATAGCGAAAATGGTGGAACACACAGATAAGTGCATTGAAGTTCTTCAATCGGATACTGTGAACAATGGTAAACCCAAGTTGGATGAGAGTCAGGGTTCAGTGCTGAAGGTGTCAAAGGTTGTTCAGAGGCAGAGTACGTGGAATCCAAGACGCGCCTCGCAGAATGCTAAAAGGAGCGAAGAGAACAGACCGGCAACTGGCAGAGGATGGCGTCAATGGGTTCCTGCAAAAGATAGCAGAGGGATTCCCAAAGACATGAATTCTTTCAAGATGGTTAGGGATTCAGGACAATCCAGAGGTTTTCCAGGGAGAAGATGCAGTTCTATGTTCTATAGTATCTAAGTGACAATAGACATAGTGAAGGAAATATTATACACTCATGGTTTAACAGGTAAACATTGGAAACACTGCACATCCTAACAACTACGCACTTTAGAGAGAAAAAAATTATTTGGTTTTATTGAAGACTAATGTTTACAGCACTATGCACTTTAAAGCATCATGTTTCCTCTTTCTCTTCTCTCTTATACCCATGGGACAAATTTCTTAAAAATTCCTCATTGAATTTGCTATAGTGGATGATGAACTTTTTAAATGGGAAACTTCGGGCCGACCGTAGGCAAGTCAGTTAATCAGGTATATTGATGCCTGTTATGTTGCATTGTATGTTCAGACCACTAGCATCACAATACTTTTTCAAAAAAACTGGCGGTTTACCAAAAACCTGTTATTGCTCATATCATTGACTACAATGAGAATGGTTTAAACCACACTCCAAAATGGCCGCCTGCAGTTACACAAGGGAGAAATTGGGGAAAACAGTTGAAAGCGAAAAGAGACTAATTGTATTGGGCAAAACCATAGAGTTTGAACTTTCTTTGTTGATTGTATTTAAACGCTGTGCAAACGATTCACTTGTATATATGATCAAGCAACGGGAGTGTTGCGAAATGCGTCGTAGTTCTGACATGCCTTTAATAAAGCTGGATATGGCAACTGTTGACGTCCTGACAGCTTTGAGTGCCGTCCTCGTTTGGAAAAGTGAAATTACTTTTCCTTTTGGTTTGAATATATATATATATATATATACACACACACACACATGTATTTAAACATTTTCAGCATTCTGACCACATGTGCACTGAATGGGTTACAGGTTAAAACCTAAATGTGCCACTGTGGAAGGAAACAGAAAGGAGGTATATAATGTGGAATGCAATAGACAGCTTGGACAGCAAATGGGATTATGGAAAGAAATAACAAAACAGGGTTTTTATGATGGGCACCCTGCAACATTAAGGAGTGAAAATGACAGATGACAGTATAGACTTTTAGAATGGGCAGACTATGTCAAACACAATTCATTATGTGCTGTGAAAACATCTTAACCATATGAGCACATGCCTTTTTAAAGGGAAGTTGAATATGTTGACCCTACTTCAGAACGTGACATGGTCCCCTGAACAGAGTGTAAGTCTACTCCAGCAGGTGGGAGGGACAAGGAGCAAGACATAGGGCCTCATTACGACCCCGGCGCTACCATGGTCCATGCCGAGGTCCGCCATGGTGAATGGCGGAAGTACCGCCCCATTCCAAGGTTGGCGGGCCGGTAATTCCCCATTCACCATGGGCCATTCCCCATTCCATTTTTTCCCCATAGGGCTCAATGGGAATGGGGAAGGCCCTCAGTACGGTGCCGCAAATTGCGGCACCGTACTTAGCACCAAGGTCCCTTTGCGGCACCCTACTTTAACGGCTGGTAAAACCAGCCGTTAAGGTCGGGTCCTGCAAAGGGACCTCGTAATTAGGCGCTAATAGGATAACGGCGCCGCAGCCTTTTACGGCACCGTTAACCCATTAGCGCCTGGATCGTAATGAGGCCCATAGAATTATGGTTGGGTTAGGACTATGCTTGTAGTGGTGTAAGACAGTGAGAGAACTCAGGAAGTTACACATCTGGAAGACCATTGACCATAACGATGAATAATGGGAAATTATGTCTGTGTCTTTTTGAAAGTATTCTCTAGACAAATCAGGAATTTGGTAATTCAGTTACTAGGCCAATATAGTCTTTTTGGAGAGTGGAGACGGGAGGGCAGATGACATTCCATAAAAGGTATAAATACTGATCGGTTTTAGCAACAGGCACAAGGTTTATTGGGGGCAACATCATCCTTCCTAGTTCAGGGTTCACAACCTGGACTATGAACATAGTTGCCATGCTTTTTAACAATCAATGGCCTGGTGTCATGTTATCTTACATGTGTATAGCACCTCCTCTCATAGGTTATGGCATTAACATGCTTCAATAAGTTTACTTGCCTGGGTTGTTCTATGGGCTGACAGTTACGGGGGCAGACACAAATACTCACATGGTCCCTACACTAAGGTGGGGGTAGTCATGGGAGCCCTTGTGTACAACCCCAACGGCACCTAGGACGAGGGGGGACAGGCAGGGTCTATTCCATGTTATTAGCTACACCCAAACATTCAGTAGGGAAGTATATACCTTGCCCTTTATGTGAATGGGCCTGCAGCATTCTGGTGTCACTGGTGGGTGTTTGGGGGAAATCAGGGGAGCCAGCGAATGCGGTTAGCATGGCTAACGGTACTCCAGCAAACACAAGCAGGGTTTGCGAGATGCCTGTAAACTGAAGTATTGTTTGTGAATCACCCATGAAATCACCCATGAACACAAGAGCAGTTCACTGGGTTCCCATAAATGCAAGTGGGAGTTCTGCATGAAAAAAGTTGGTACAAATCCCAGCTTCTCCTCTTAACCAATGTGTGATGCTGTGCCGCTTATATTACCCTAGCTACCTTAGGCTATGCTCTTCATAAAAGCCTCAAGTGTTGTGGCATATTGCACACCACAGGCGCTTTGCTCTCTAATGGCAGCACTACTTAAAAACCATGACCCTCTTCTCATCTCAGCCTCAGAGTACCAACACCATACTGGTAGCATGGAATCCTCATCCACTATCTATGCTATTGTATGTGAGACTTCCTTGTTGCTTCCAGTTTGGTCTACTGTAGCCATGCTTGAGCACTTTTGCACTCTGAGGCAGCTAATCTGATGCGCCCGTCCATTCTAGATTATGTGAACCTTTTACATACAATGGGCCTCATTACGACCCAGGCGGTAAGTTACCGCCTGGGTCGTACCTTTACCACCATGGCGTAAACTACGTTTACGCCATGGTGGTTGGCGGACTTACTGCCCCATTCCGAGGTTGGCGGGGCGGTAAGTCCCCAATCCCCATTTACCCTTCCCCATTCCCATTTTTGCCCCATAGGGCATAATGGGAGTGGGGAAGGCGTTAATTACGCCACCGTAAATTACGGTGGCGTAATTAACAACAAGGTCCCTTAGCGCCATGGATTTGAACACCTGCTAAAAGCAGGTGTTAAATCCTCCATGGCGCTAAGGGACCTCGGAATCAGGCGGTAAGGGTCGGCGCTGTTTACGCTGCCGTAAACCCCTTACCGCCTGGGTCGGAATGAGGCCCAATCTGTATCCTGCATTTATACTATAGCTGGTATACCTTCCACGTGGCTGCTATTGATAACAAGCAATGGCAATGCCTATAGTTTTGGCATTTACTGTCCTTTGCATTCTCCCCATCCCGCCTTAGGTTACTATGCATTGCCTCACTTCCTATCAGGGACGCCCGTGGCAGCCAGAGGGATAGCACACGAGTAGTTCAGCCGTGTGATCTTGGTAAAACAATGAATGCTGGGACTCTATATTAATGAATTACTATCAATGTTAAAGCATTAGGGTTTGCTTTTCGGGACTACACCAAGAAACCATTACATTATTTTTTTACCACTTCCCCCCCCCCCCCCACACCAATTCCTCGAGTGTGCATTGGCCTCAGCGATGACTCTCAAGAGTGAAAGTCACTGCTGAGACCCCCCCCTCCCCTTTCTCGCCACGTCCATTACTGTACCCGCTGGGGTGTTGAAGCCAACACTTACTGACGGGCTGGGCTTTATTCAGAGCTATGCACCCCCCCACCCCCAATTGAAGGCAAGTTTGTACACTTCAGCAAGGCTGGCCGTGGTGGGACGTGCTCTTTAGGGTGTGAGGGAGGATCCTGCAGAAGGGCCCTGGCGCATGCAGCTTGTGCTGTGGATAGGCACCTGGACGAGGCACTGTCCGGGAGAACAGAATGGCATATGGGGCGGTATGGGGTCAGTAACTCGACCTTTGACGAGGAGGAGCCTGGAGGGCAGGGGGGGCAACTGGCAGAAACACAGCAGAACAATACAGCAGCCCATTCCTTAAATAACTTGTGACCATGTGAAGTGAATTCTTACTTCAAAGCACAGAGTCCGGGTGCATGGCTCGGTCAAAAGACCCGAAAGAGTTGTGCCCATCGCTCCGCAGGCTGCGAGCTGTATCCAGATGTAAAATTACATCTGAGAACATCACCAGGTCCCTTTATACCTCCTGCTTCATTTCGAGTACCTGAAAAGGAAACAAAGTGGCAGGTATTGGAACTGCATATATGCAGCCTGCCTAAGCCTGGCTGAGGGGCATGTCAGCAGCGGCTTTGTGCGCTGCGGCATATCCTGAGCTAACCCAGAAACAAAATGGAAACAAAGACACACGGCACATCATACGGACATCTCTAACTGCACAGCCAATCAGGTGCTGCTTACATCAAAAACACTACCAACACCCCACAAATCACTATATGAACATTTCCAAAGTCATTTTTAGACCAAACATAAACTGTTACTTGAACTTGTTTGCTTCAAATACAAAATACATTAAAATGTGTAACATTAGCTTCAAAGCTGTAGTAAATATTTTTAAAAGCATGGGCGGGCGTGGCTAACTAGCCATGGAGTAGGACGTGCCCTGGTGAAGCTGCTCCTGCCGATCCGATGACGATGATCCGAAGAACGGCGTATAAAATAAACTAAATGCACTTAAATGTCAGTATATGCGTCGGAAGATAAACCCCACAACAACTGAAGGAAACAAGCTTATCGGGTTTAGTATGCCGCAGATATAGAACTTTGAGCTTGTGGCTCTGTGGGCACCAGCGCACACAAAATGGCGGACAACAAAAGGGTCATAGCCCCAACCACCGAAACAACCGAGCTGGGCCGCGGAGACTAAGTGAAGGACTGGCTGCTGGCAGGGTGCCCGCTGGAGCATGTGTTCGAGCCAGCGTTTCTTCACCAGGCGCATTGCCATGTAACGTTGCGGGTCACTGTAAGTCCAGGAGCGCAGGAGTGAGAGGCAAAGTGGATACAGTAGCCGGCTTTCCGAGCATTCCAACGGAAAGGATCTGCTGCACAGCGTTGACGAAGCCGGGTGCCGTGAAGCAGGAATTACACGAAGCGGCTGGCTGGACACATCCCCGCTTGGAATGCATGAGCGGAAGTGGAGGCATGATGCGGAATGAGCCGGAGTCTAATTAAAACGAATATAACCACCGGGCGAAATATTGTAGCGGAGTCAGCGACAGCGCCGCAAAAACTTGTGGCTACATATGTAGCAGATCCTCATAACTGAACGGTGTGTTCAGAATGGCCTCAGGGCGGATGGGGGCCTGCAACGGTGCGGGAGTTGCCCTGAGAGTGGAGACTGCTAGGACTCATGCACAAAAACGAAAGTTGGGACTGGATTACAGCTGTTTGGCATGGAAGCTGTCAGTAAATAAATTTTTTTTTAAAATTTTTTTTATTGGTTTATAAAAAAACCTTTAAAAACAAGAAAAACACAAGTCCTCCATTTCCACGTTCAGAGACATACATGAGATCACGTTTCAAGATACAGACATGAGAAAGCAGGAGTCCACAGCAAGGGCCAAGGGAACCTTGACATATGACACCGGTTGAGCTTTATCTGATAACAAGCCGTACGAGCCTGTACCGTCAACCTTCCTCTTCGGTATTCACCGAATCAAGGATCTCTTCAATTTCCTGCAAAAACACGGTTAGAACCCTTGTCAGTTTTGTGTTGGAACCAGAAAACATCAGCTGCCACCATTCTTTTGCATTCATTAATGCGTGCTCAGAAACTATTTGTCCCATATGTTTAGTTCTTTGTGGTTTGAAGAATGGGCAGAATAAGACGAGGTGTTTAAGTGATTCGTCGCAGATTTTGCAATACCTACATACGGTGTTCGAAGCAACTTTTCCTATCCAGTTCTTTGTCCGATCTTTAGTTCTGAATAGGTTTAGGCGAAATCTCATGTATGTGGCCCTTTTTGCGTTGTCCGGGAACAAGACTACGTAGTTTTGTAGTGTGTTAAATGCTCATGCCTCAGCTGGGGCATCCTTCATTGCTTTAGTCTTTCTTCTGTCTTCACTAGTTTGAATCCAGTCTGCTTCCCAGATCTTTTTCTTCACCAGTTCTGGATTGGCCTGAAGAGTTTTGATATTCGTTCCATGAATGGTTAACAGATCTTGGCATCTTTTGTACCACCTGGCTAGGAGACAGTCTGGCTTGGCATTGCCAGGATTGCTTAATATTTTAAATTGAGGTGCTATTACAGGCATCACAATTTTCCTGAATAAGGCCAAGGTGTTCCACATGATCCGAGCTTCAAGCGAGATCATGCCTAACTCGTATCGTATGCAGGATGTGGGAGTGCTATTCGGAAGATGTAGAATTTTTACCCAAAAAATGTGTTCTAGTGTTGACCAGAATTCAGCCGAGCATACAAAGGCATTCTCTGCACCGTATATCAAGGCTGGAACAACCTTCTGTTGATAGAAAGCTATCACAGGCTTGAGTGAAAACCTTCCATATTTTTTGTTTAGAATCGATGCTTGGGAAGCTAATTGTCGACATTTCATCTTCGTGATCTCCATCCAGGGGCTATCATTTATGTTTGTGTTAATTTGCATCCCAAGATATCTGGTACTTTCCAACGTAGTAAGTGTTTCCTTTCCCAGGTGCCATCTGAATTTGTTATTTTTCCGGCAGCATCCAGTTTGCAAATTCTGTAGTGTTAATATTTCACTTTTTAAGTTGTTAATGAGCAATCCGTTTTCTTCCACTTAACGTTCAACTGCATTTATTTTACGCTGGAGGCCGATTGGGGTAGAGTCCAACAAGATCAAATCATCGGCATACAACATCCAGCCTAATGCAGAGCCGTGTAACATGGGGGAGAAGGATCGTGGCTCATTAATTGCGAAACCAATGTCCGAGAGAAAAAGGTTGAAAATGATCGCCGCCAAAGGGCAACCTTGCTTGACACCACGAAAAGTGTTAATTTCTTCTGTGAGCAGTCCACCTTGGTCAAGGCGCACTCTGATGGTGGTGGCAGAATGGATTTCTTTGATGGCAGCTAACAGACTCTCAGGACACCCCCAGTTAGAAATTTTTGTCCAAAGTAGTTCTCGATCGATGGAGTCAAACGCCTGGGAAAAGTCGATCAGAGCAAGATAGACCTTACTCCCAGCTCTAATGGCTTCCATTTTCAACAAATTTATCAGCAGAAGGTTAAGACCACAGCCGACCCCCTTTACAAAGCCTGTTTGTCTTTCATCAAGGTGACCACTGTCAACAATCCATTGTGAAAGTTTTAGTTGCAGCATGGTTGCATACACTTTGCCCAATACATCCAAAAGAGCTATTGGTCGATAGTTTTTTGGCTCAAGCCGATTTCCTTTCTTAAAGATGGGCACAATTATTGCTTTCTTCCAAGACTTTGGAGATTCCCGTCTTCTGCAGATTCGAGTGAATAGCCCATAGCTCTGGATTTTGTTTTAGGGTAAAGTTAGTCAGACCATCAGGGCCAGGAGCCCTTGAGGCACTGGCGTTCTTAATTATCTGTAGTATGTCAGCTTTAGAGAAGGTCAGGTCCCATTTAATTAAAGTTGGTGTTACAGGGGCCTGCCAGGTACCTTTTTTGCTGTACAAGTTTTTAAAGTGTGATGACCACCTTGCTGCTGGTACCATGTTTGACATCAATGCGGATTGCAGAGCCCCTTCGTTGTTTAGAAGTCTCCAGAACTCTGCCGAATTTTTGTTATTCATTTTTTGCATCATTAATTCTGCATCGTTTTGGAACATAAGTGCTTTATGGGATCTCATCCAATTTTTGTATTTCTGTTTTGCGACACGTTTTTCTCGAGCTGCGTCTATAGAGTCTTTGAGTCTCAGGAGTCTGATAGAGGCGCGTAATTCTCTCTTTCTTCTCATAATCTCAACATCAAATTTATGTTTGTTAGCAAAGCCATGGTTTCTCAGTCCCTGTTTTTTTTCCACAAACAGATGTAGTAGATGTGCGTATTCGACTCCACAATCCTGTTTAATGAAAGTTTCCGAAATTGTGGAGACTTCAGCAGAGAGCAGTGTTAGCCTCACTCTGTTTGGCTCAGCCAGTATCCGATGTTCCCATCGTTCTTGGGACGGTTGATTTACGGCTGACAAGGTGAGAATTACCATGTCGTGATCGCTTTGAGTCATCGGTATTACCTCAAGCGACTTGATGCATTGTTGTATCTTTTCTGAGGCGAAGAAGTAGTCCAAGATGGAATTCTGATCTGCTCGTCGCCACGTAGGTTTAGCTGGTATGTCGCTGAACGAATTTCCATTGAGCATCGCTAGATTTCTAGCTTCCATTTCCCCCATCCATTTTGAAGCCACGTTGTTAGATATGTACACGACTTCGTTGTTTTTCATTCTTGTTGCCAGACAGTTGATATTCAAGTCTCCAAAAAATAATTATGTTTGTTGACTCATTCTCAAGTAAGAGATCGTTGATTTTAGATGAGACTAGATCTATGAAGGAAGTTGACCCGACCTGAGTGTGATCCCAATATATATTAAATATATGGAAAAGAGTCGAGTTGTCAGTTCGAGACCCATCCAAAGCTATCGTTGACAATAGTATAAAGGGTGATAGGTTTAGAGAGTTTGTGATACGACAACCCGAACTCTTTTTTACAATTGTCAACAGACCTGCCATTGGTCTTCCTCTAGTTTTTTAAAGGCTGGGTTGAAGGCCACTTCGTAGGCATCCACAGTTGGGCAACTCGTCATCCATGTCTCTTGAAGGCAGACCACATCTAGCGCATCCGGCCAGGATTCTACAAATAGGTGGGAGAAGCCCCTGGTGTTCCAGGATCCGATCTTAAGTTCCCGTGGCTCCTCTACCACTTGGCGTTACCGTTTTGAGGATCTGCCTAATGCTTCAGCCAGCCAGGACCAATCCTTTTGTGTTCCGCTTTGGTCTTGTGGGCTTTGCGCATCACCAAGGCTCGGATCCGTCATGCCAGCTCCCTTAATGGTGATTTTAATGGTATCCTCTGTAGGGAGTTTCCCTGATACAGTCTCAGGGGAGCTACTGGCCATTGTTTTTTTCATGCTTCCAGTGCCAGGATGCAGGTCACGTTCTAACAACGATTCCACGTTTCGGGGAAGCTAATTTACCACGGTTTTGTTAGAAAACAGTGGTTCCTGATAGAACGAGTCGCGTTTAGTTTTTTGAGAGTCTGCTCTGTGGTCGAATTCAGCTTGCTCAGACACTTCTGAGATGTCGAAACCCATCGACATAAGAGCGGAGCCCGCATCCAGTACAATGTTCCGAACAATTCTGGATCTAAAGTGGAGGATGATTTTGTCGTCTTGGTCCTCATTTTTGAATTCCACCGTCTTGATGTCCTCAGATCGTATCGTTCTGAGAGAAGGCACGTGTTGAAAGAGGCATAGAACGTTTGAGCGATTTAAGATGAGTTTCTCTCCATTTTCTATACGTTCTAGCCTCACCTTGTGGGAAGTTTGGCTTTTGTCGCCAGCGCTTATATCCGTCTTGTTTGTTTTGCACCATTCCTTTCTCTCACGGGGAAGCCGTGTGTCGAGGCTCTCGTTTTTAGCCAGACCTACTCTGTTTACGTTGTCTTTGTTGTAATCAAGGCCATCCAAAAATGTATCTTTTGATTTATTATGAGGCCACAGGCCCTCTTTCAGAGCATGCTTCCTTTCTGACGATGATTTAGACAGCATCTGAGATTGAGCAAGGGCTTTTCGCCTTTCTTCCAATGTTTTAAATATGGGACTTGAGGGATTTGTGTGAGGCTCGACTTGTTTAGGCTTCTTTTCGAAAAGAGTACATATTCTTGCAGCGCCAGCTGGTATCCGGGTAAGCACTGAGTCATTTCCGTCACTTGAAGCTACCGGCTGTGTATTCGCAAGTAACGCGTCTTCAGAACCCATCTCAGAAACCTTATCCTCTGATTCCAAGTCTTCATACACAGACAGGTTGATTAAGTCGATGGATTGATCCACGGTAAGTTCAGGGAGAGGGACAGAGTCTACAGGCTTTGCAGATGTGTTTGCAAAGTTAAGGTCTTTTTTCTTTGTTGGATCCCTGTCATCTGTCCGAGTGTTATTAACAGTTACATTGACAGTTTTTAGATTCCGAAGGAATTTTCTTGAGTTGTTGCCAGCACTTCGGTTTTTAGTTCTTTGATTTTTAGTTTTTTTCAACGGTCCTGATTTGGGGCCTTTGTGGTCTACTTTTTGGGGTACAGTTCCCTTGAATATATCAAATATTTGATTTTTGGGCTCCGTTGTTTCTGGAATTAATATCACTTCAGGTATGCGAGAGGCACCCGTATCATTCGGGGTTGCCAAAGAGGACGGTTTTTGGGGATCCAGTGTTGCCAGATTTTTAGGACCCTTACTGCTTTCCAGGACACTAGCAAAGCTCGTCTGAGGAGATGCTTCGGTTCTTGTTCTTTCATGGCTCGGGCCCATGCTCTTGTGCATAGGTTTTTCAGGCTCAGGTTTTGAGCCTTGAATACCCTGAGTATCAAGCACTGAGGGAACCGGTGGACTTTTTTCGCTACTCAGGTTGTTGGCCTCCCGACAGTTCTGAGCTATTGGTGCAGTTTTTAATGCTTCTGTAGTTTCTCTAGGGTTGTTGATAGTGTCCAGTATCCCCATGGTAGAGTGGAGCTCCAGCGAGCCAGTGTCTGTGTCGGAGTTTCTCGTTGAGGTGTAGATGGAAGGTTCCATGGGAATTGGCCCCTTGTCGGTTTGTTGACCAGCAGGGTGCTCCCGGCTAGGTTGCCGATTTAAATCCTGTGGCGTCGTATGTCGATGCCTTAGCACGCTTAGAGCTTCTTTCGCAACCTCTGCAAGGAGCCTTTTATCCAATTTGTTGTTTTCTTTCTGTTCTGTTAGTGTTTGCAAGGCAGAGGTCAAGTTTGTTTTTATTGCTCCATTATCCTTTCTGTCAGCGCGCAAATCTTTTTCCATATTGATTATCTTTGAATTCATAAGCGCCACTAAAGTTGTCAGGTCCTTCACATTGTCATTTAATTGCTCGTAGAGCTTTAGAAATGGAGCAAGCGAAATTCCAGTTGCTGACATTAAGACCGATTGTAGGTCTTTGGTGGAGTTCGCATCAAGCCTGACTTCTGAGTTGCGATCTTTTTATGTGGTTGAATTTTGGATCTCCTAACTTTTGGAAAGTCACGTTCTATGACTGAAGAAGCAGTTGAACAAATCTCAGAAGAGGAAGAGGTGGAAGCGTGAGAGTCACACTCACAGGTGTTGTATGCAAGATTTTGTTTAGCACTTCTGAAGTCAATTGGGCGTATTGTCGCATTTGCCTGTCTTTGAGGGGCACGAGCCTGGGAACAGGGTATACGGGGTGAAGCCGGACAAACAACATTTTCTTCATTTTGCAGAGCGATTTTCCAATTGCGCAGAGCATCAGAATTTGTGCTAGACCATTCTGCCCCTGGCTGAGTCTCATGGTTGGGCGCCATAGGCGTCCGCTGGTTCTGCTGGCTAGTTGTGCTACGGTCTCCTCTAGATGTGAGATTGCAGGCTTTGTTTATTTGGGAAAAGTCTTGCGAAGTTTTGTTTACAACTTCTGTCGAGTCTCTTCTGTTTTTAGGGTGTGCTGGAGAGACACCTCCCTTGTTTAGAACAGATAAGGGCTTGTCGAGGGGGCAAAATACTTCGTCTTCCAACGCCGTGTTGGGCATGACAGGGTCCAGTTTATCCATTCCGTGTAAAGAGTGGCCGTATGGTTTCTTGGTGGGCGGGAGTGATGAGGTGCGCAGCTCTGGCAGAGGGGCCTCTTTCCAGATTGGGTCCAGGCTGTCGTCACAGCTACCGTTATTAGAGCATCCTCTCATAGTATGGGCGCGCCACGCCAAAACCATCAGTTTAGGTAGTTTGTTTGAAGAAGAGTTTATGGAGTGGGCGTCAGTAAGGAGCGCAACGTTTCGAGAACTTGGACACGGCCTAGCCGCAACCTCAGCCTCTGTGTTACAGGCGTCAACCTCGGTCGGCACAACGGGCGTGGCGACGGGCACACAAGAATCCACTCCGCGTCTTACCTCTCTCTCAGAGCACACGGAGCTGGCGGTTGGATCGGGTGCCGTCGTGCTGAGAAGAGAGTCAATCGAAGGCTCGAGGTGAGAGGGTCCGCTCCGAGGATCGCCCGCAGGCGAAGAGGCCCCGACCCGCACCAGAACTGACCCACCGTTTCCCAGGAGGGAAGGGATCCCCGATCCCACGCGGTCATCCAAGAAGCCACCAGCCCCAAGGTCGCCAGGCGCACACTCCCTCTCACCCCGCTCGGGGCGAGAGTGGGCACCGCATAGCAATGCCCACAGGAAGATACAAGATGAAGTCAATGGGCCAGTGCTGATGCTTCATTGAATATAGGGGCACACAGTAAGGGATGTGGGAACGAGTTCAGGGGTACCATTGTGAAGATACTGGTGGGGGGTGCCTGTACTTCCTCTCTCTATATGGTAGAGAAGAGGCACAGAGGACCCCAACCAAGATTCCAAGCAGTAGCAATGGACGAGCAATCAAGGCCTAGCTTCTCAGGAGGTGATGCAGGCTGGTTCTTAAGTACAGTGTAGTCCCCAAACCCCCACAAAGGAATGTCCACACACTGTATTACTGAAAACACAGTCTTTATATAATTAATATTCAAAGGTATGTACACGATCATAATAACGCACTTTGTACTCGGAAATCAACAATGATAAATATTTACAATTCTAAAGTGGTACCACCAATGTTATCAAATCTCATTAAAGTGCATCAACTGTACGGTGAAAATGTCACACAGATTAATAACGAGGAAACGGAACGTAAGATGGTTAAAACAATAGGCAGAATGCTGGCCTATACCGATAGACACATTTCTGTGTGGAGATCCCCCCACTTGGGCAACCTGTAAAATAAAGATATATAGCACAAGCCCAGTCCATATATTGTTCAATAGCCTTATTTCCTCCTATTAAGGTTTTACCCCCCCCAATGTACCTGGTGGAGTAGAGTTCTTCGAAGACGCGTCAAAGGATCCTTCTTGAGTGACTCCCTTTAAAGCAGGAGCCACGGATCGTCGAGAGGCGTCGAAGATGGTGAACTTGTCGTAGACGGCGGCGATGAGAAGGTCAAGAGTGCCGAGACCCCGATGTCGATCCAGGCGGTGCTGGTCAGCGACGTCCTGCGAGGATGAGGTGTGCGTGGCAGGTCTGTCTCCGTCTTTGTCTCTCATACCCACCAGACAGCCACAACAAGAAGTGCATATTGGTCACACACTCCATTCACCCGAGTCCCACCTACAGGGCGTACCCACAACATACAGTCACAGGGAAGGCTCCAGTCAGTCTGGACTGGACTTCACAACAACACCATATATGGAACTTCCACCCAACAGCCAGTCAGGGGGAAGGGACAGAGTCAGGGCTTCCCAGGACTTTGGGAAAACAAGGTAATAGAAAGCAAGAGGCGACAGGAGCCATCTTGTTTTCCATCAGGAATCAACTGATTCCAATGGCAGTGCCTGGGGATCCCCAAAATGGAGGATACTCAGCGCACCTGTCAAAGTCAGCATGGAGCTGCCACCAGCCCATACCCTGCTCTGCGGGCCACCCACAGGTGGCCAAAAACATACACTAGGGGCACAGGGTTGTACCCCCACCCATGGGTGCCGTAAGGGTATCCCACGGTTCTGTTCACCAAACCAAAAGAGAGAGAGCTGCACCGCCAGGAGTCCCACATGAACTCCTGCGCAGAAAACACAACAGAACACACAATAAAAAGGCAGTAAAGGACAAGGATGTGGAGGCCCTGTCCCTCCGATGCATTTCCAGCATCACAGTCGCCCCCCCCCCCAGACTGAGGTGGAGGGTGCCTAATCTCCCATGGGATAGACACCCTCATCCAGACGGTCAACATACCTTCTGGAAAGGCCATCTGAATTATCGTGACTCTTCCCTGGTCTGTGCTCTATGGTGAAGTCTAGCCCTTGCAGGCTAATGGACCACCTGAGCAGTTTCGGATTTTCACCCTTCATTTGCATAAGCCACTTCAGGGGCTTATCATCTTTTTGGACCTTGAAGGTAGACCCCGTAAGGTAGGGCCTAAAACGCCTAAGATCCAAACTATACTGAAACACTCCTTCTCAACAGTAGCCCACCTAAGTTCTCTACCCTTAAGATGTCTACTGATGAAGATGATAGGATGTTCCCTCCCTTTGGCATCTAACTGGGACAAGACAGCTCCAATTCCGGTGTCCCAGGCATCCGTCTGGACGATAAAGGGTCGGCTGTAGTCAGGCGCACACAACACAGGTGCCCCACACAGACTTTCTTTCAAGCCATCAAAGGCCCTCTGACAGTCTTCCGTTCAATTAACCTTCAACTCCTCTTTCTTCAACTCAGCTTCGGTTGCTAACTTTTTGTATTGAAAGGCTAACTGTTCCCATTGTAGCTCCAATTTTAAAAGTTCAATCTTCAGGGCTTCCCCCTGAAGAGCAGTGCTGGGGTTCGGAACAGAGGCAGCAGGAATGGTGGCATTCCCAGAAACAGATTCAGTAGAACCCCCAGTGGCAGAGTCCTCATTGGTTGCATTCCCCCCTCATCAAGAGTTTCACCATCGGTCTGGTAGTCCACCAGGGCAGCTATCAGCTCAGCCCTAGACTTATCCACAAAGTCTAACTCCCTGACTTCACAAGCACTCTGGAGAGCCTCTAAGCTCATCCTATTCAATTTACCATTTGCAACAGACTCCATTGCTTGTAATGCAGTTATTTTGTATACAACCAAACCTTAATTTGATAAAGTTGTTTGGGGGAAGTCAGAGCTGTCAGTGGTGCAGCTATCGTTGCATTCTCTGCCATGAAATTGCGATAATACCCAGCGAAGCCCAAAAAGGCTCTCACCTGGGTTTGAGTAGTGGGAGTCTCCCAGTCCTGTACATCCTGTGCCTTACTAGGAAGAGGTTGGATTTGACCCCCTCCTACCTCATGACCAAGATATGTGACTTTCCCCTGAGCTATCTGGCACTTGGTGGCCTTGATAGTGAGGTTAGCCCTTTTCAAGGCCTGCAACACCTTACCCAGATGTGTCAAATGCTCTTCCCAAGTGGAACTGTAGACGGCAATGTCGTCTAAATAAGCCACACAAAAGGCTTCCAGCCCACTGAGAGCATGATTGACCAATCTCTGTAAGGTGGCAGGGGCATTCTTCAACCCAAAAGGCATGAACCTAAACTGGTAGAGTCCCTCTGGTATTGAGAACGCCGTCTTTTCCTTGGCATGGTCCGTCAGAGCTATTTGCCAATAGCCTGAGGTGAGGTCAAAGGTGCCCACAAATTTGGCAGCACCTATGGTGTCCACGAGCTCATCAGCCCTGGGTAATGGGTGCGCGTCAGTTTTGGTGACGGCATTGACTCCTCGGTAGTTCACACAGAACCTCCAATCCTTGGTACCTGTACCTGCCTGGGAACTTGCCTTGGGGACAAGGACCATGGGACTGGACCAGGGACTGGTTGAGGGTTCAATAACACCCAGATCCAACATCTTGGCGACCTCAGCCTGGATGTGGTTCTTAACAGTGTCTGACATATGGTAGCTCCTGCTCTTGACAGGCACGCTGTCACCAGTGTCAATCTCGTGCTTACACCACGGTGTAAGACCTGGCGTCAGCGAAAACAGAGAGGCATACTGCTGGAGCAAAGTCCTGCAGGCCCTCTGCTGCTCTGTTGTCAAATATGGAGAGAGAGATGCACTCCCTCCACTGAGCCATCCTGAGGGTTGCTATACAGCAAATCAGGAAGGGGCTCACTCTCATCCTCTTCTTGTTCTGAAGCTAGCAAGAGAAAGGAGACTTCTGCTCGCCTGTGGAAAGGCTTGAGCCGATTAACATGAATACCTGAGGGGCTACCCCTGGGATTCCCATGTAAACCAGATAATTGACCTCGCCCAACTTGGAGATTATCCTGAAGGGTCCAGTCCACTTATCTGCCAATGCCCAAGGCTTGGTAGGTTCCATCACGAGGATCTCCTGTCCCGGAGTCCAATCCACTTGCGATGCTTTAAGGTCATGCCAGTATTTGTTCAAGTCCTGGCTGGCCTTGAGATTCGCTGTTGCCTGACCTATCATCTGTGTCATCCTCCGTCTGAGGCCTAACTCATAGTCCCCCACGTGCTTGGCGAGACCTGGAGGGGTGGCTTCCAAACCTTCTCGGATCAAGGCAAGGGGCCCCCTAACGGGATGTCCAACAAGTAACTCAAAGGGGCTGAAACCAACACCCTCTTGAGGTACCTCTCTGTAAGCAAACAGCAGGCATGGCAGGAGGAGATCCCATTTCCTCCTTAGGGGCTCTTCCAAAGCACCTATCATGCCCTTGAGAGTTTTATTAAATATCTCAACCAAACCATTGGTCTGGGGATGGTAAGAGGTGGAGAACTTATAGGTTACTCCACACTCTTTCCACATGGTCTTCATGTAACTAGACATGAAGTTGGATCCTCTGTCGGAGACAACCTCCTTGGGGAATCCAACCTGGGTGAAAATGCCCAGGAGAGCCCTGGCAACCACCTTGGCAGTTACTGTCCGAAGGGGTATAGCCTCAGGGTACCTGGTGGCATGATCTACCAAAACCAGGATGAACCGATGTCCACCTGAAGTGGGAGGGTCCAGGGGGCCGACAATGTTGATGCCCACCCTCTCACGGTGTGCCAACCACTGGCAATGGCTGCAGTGGGGCAATGACACTGCCTCCAGTCTTGCCAGACAACTGACGAGTTGGTGTAACGCTCACCTGATTCCCACGGAGGCGCGGGTCTTGGCAGGAAGGTGTCTGTAACACGAAACGTGATGTGCAGGATTCGGTTGGCTTCTGGGGTCGAACCTCTCTGCACTGTGTGTCGGACTCGTAGGGTGAGGTTTCTGCAGGTGAAATAATATGGGGGTTAAAGGTCTGGGTTGTGAATGTCCCTATCTCTCTCCTCCCAGCCTGACTGTTGAGCCCCCCTCCCAGGTCAACGTGCTCACCTTAGATAGGTGAATGCTGGGCTCTCCATCTGCGTCTAGTGCAGGGTGCCGTTGCCTGTTCCTTCACTGGTGAAACGTGGGCCTCTTGACTTCAGAGGATGGGTACCGTCGTTGTCTGCACGACCGGTAAGTTTCTGGACACCTTTAGTCTTTATAGTCTTTTTATGCGTGGCGGTGAAGCGCCTGGAATTGCGTAAGTATGGCAAGCGCTCTTACTGTCTCTTTCTTTGTCTTTGCAGGCGACGATGCAGAATGAAGAAATCCGGAATTCGCCGCGTGCCGGTAAGTGTAACACTGCTGTTGTCTATGAAGATGCAGCGTGAAGAATCCGGAATGCACAGCGTGCCGGTAAGTAGAATAATGCTGTTTATCTTTGCAGGTGAAGATGCAGCGTGAAGAAGCCGGAATGCACAGCGTGCCAGTAAGTATGATAATGCTGTTTATCTTTGCAGGTGAAGATGCAGCGTGAAGAAGCCGGAATGCACAGCGTGCCGGTAAGTAGAATAATGCTGTTTACCTTTGCAGATGAAGTTGCAGCGTGAGACACGGCCGCTGCCGATGGATCAGGTAAGTAAGCACTGCGTGTTAAAGTTCGTTTTGCTAACCTGTTGTTTCTGGTCTTTTGCAGGTGCTGATGTTGATCGGGTACAGGAATGGTAAGTATAATTCTTGCAGGTTCAGGATCCGAAGAAGAAAGGCTGGAACAGACTCGGTGAGCGTTCTGCTGCAGATGCAGAATAACGCAAAGCACGTTTCATCAATCGGGTGTGGTTTAAATAGCCTAGGAGTGATGAGGCGTCTCCTTCCACGGCCCCGCCTAGGTAAGAAAATAATTCCTGCTTCCAGAAGAGTTCCAGTGCTGTATCCAGGGAGTGGAGCTGCCCCACCCAGGTAAGAAAGGAGTCCCAGTTCACCGAGGACTTCTAAGAGTCTGGTAAGTAAACAGCATGGTCTGCCGCAGGTAAGTCCACCCAAGCACCTTCACACCAATGATGAGCCCGGCGCTTCCAGTGCCGGGACCTATGCTTCTGATGAGCCTGGTGCCACCGGCGCCAGGAGAAGGTCCAAAAGGTCCCTGTGGGGACCGGCTGGTGCCTAGGATCAAGGTTAGGGGCCTGCTTCCAAGGACGTTGGGCTGGTCCTGACTCCTTGGAAGCAGTGATCATGACAGTATCCCCCCTCAAGGCCCCTCCTAAGTGTGTCTTTCCCGGGGATTTTGGCTTGTCGGGGTGATTCAGATGGAATCTCTTGACCAGACGAGGTGCGTGGACATGTTTTGAGGGTTCCCAAGACCTTTCCTGTGGACCGTATCCTTTCCAATCAACCACATAGTATAATTTAGACCTGGAAATTTTAGAGTCTAGGATGTTCTTCACTTCGAATTCGAGTTCTCCGTCTACCAAAACGGGTTCTGGGAGTTCAGTCAATCGGGTTTCTGGTTGTACTGGTTTTAATAAGGAAACATGGAATACTGGATGTATTTTCATATGTGTAGGTAATTCCAATTTGGCAGCCACCGGATTAATTATGGCAGATATGAGGTAGGGCCCAAGGTATCTCGGGATGAAAGTGCGGGGTCCTTTTAAAGGCAGGTGCTTAGTGGATAACCAGACTTGATCTCCTACAGCGTAGTGAGGGGCCTCTTTACGGTGCCGATCGGCTGCCTTTTTGAATTGAGCTTTAGCTCTTTGCAGATGGGCAGTGGCTTCCTTAAAGGCACAGGTGATCTCCGAAAGCAAGTGATGCACAGCAGGTGCTTCAATTTCTTGGGGAGGATCCAGGTTGGAGGTTCTAGGATGGTGTCCATATCATAGGAAAAAAGGAGTCTTCCCGGTTCCAGAATGAGTCGAATTGTTGTAAGCGTATTCAGCGATCCAAAGAATGTCCTTCCAGGGTTTTTCTGTTTGTTGGAGCATGCAGCGTAGATATTGTTCTAATGTCTGGTTTGTCCTTTCGGTTTGTCCGTCAGTTTGGGGATGGTGACTGGTCGAAAGTCTTACATCAACTTGGGCTAAACGACTAAACTGCGCCAGAAGTGGGAGATGAATTGACTTCCCCTATCGGAGACTAAAACCGAAGGAAAACCGTGTAAGAGAACGATGTTTGCCAAGAATTCCCGGGCCAATACTGAGGCTGAAGGCAGACCCTTCAAGGGTAGGAAGTGAGCCATTTTTGAGAATAGATCCACGACTACTAAGATGGTAGTATATCCCAAGCATGGAGGTAAGTCCGTGATAAAATCCATAGACAGGGTATGCCATGGACAGGGAGGAATGTCAAGTGGCTGTAATAGGCCGGCTGGTTTTTGCTTTTGACTTTTATTCTGGGCACACACACCGCAGGATATTACAAAGTCTCTAATATCCCTTTTCCACGATGGCCACCAGAAATGTCTTTTAATTTTTTCCATGGTTTTGGTAATGCCAGGGTGCCCCTCCATCAGAGAATCATGATAACCGGAGATTACTTGTTTTTGTAGTTTCTCACAGGGCAAGTGCAATCGTCCTCAGAAATATGGTAGGTCTTGATCTACTGAGAATTCTTTTCCCTTTAATTGCCAGTCCTGCAAATCGGTCGGAGTTAGGAGCGATTTCACAGTGGTCTTGATGTCTTCAAAAGATTGAGTGCTGACCAAACCCAAAATCCTTTGTTCTGGGATTATGGGTATTGGATCTGGATTGATCAAATGTTCATCTACTCCCATCCGGGAGAGGGCATCCGCCTTTCCGTTCTTACTGCCTGGTCGATAAGTAATTATAAAGTCAAATTCTGCTAGGAGCAGAGCCCAGCGAAGCTGTCTGGAAGACTGAGCTTTGGCTGTCTTTAGATATTGTAAATTGCGGTGGTCAGTCATTACGGTGACTGTGTGTCTGGCTCCAAGAAGATAATTGAATAGTTGATCTCAGGAGGCGAAAACTTGCGGGACCAAAAGGCAACCGGATGTAGTTGGTTTGTGACCGAATCTCTTTGTGATAACACTGCTCCCATAGCAAGACTAGAAGCATCCGTTTCCATGATGTAAGGAATTTCTGGGCGAGGATGTTTTAAAACAGGTGCAGAAATGAATTTAGCTTTTAAGTCTTGAAAAGCTTGTTCCGCTTCAGAAGACCACTCAAAACGTTTGTTCTTTTTCAACAGAGCGGTGATGGGCTGGACTATCCGGGAAAATTCAGGAATGAATCTGCGGTAAAAGTTAGCGAATCCTAACATGCTTTGAACTCCTTTTACAGAGGTTGGTGATGGCCACTTGATAATTGCATCAACTTTCTTTGAATCCATATGGACTCCGTTAGGTGACAATATGAATCCCAGGAACTCGACTTCCGTTGCGTTGAAAACGCATTTCTCAAGCTTAGCAAAAAGACTATGTTGACGCAATCTCTCGAGAACCTTTTTAACGTGTCTCTGATGTTCTTCTTCAGGTTGCTGAATATACAAGGATGTCGTCAATGTAGACAACTACACACACGTCAATGAGCTCTCTAAGGACATCGTTCATAAAATATTGGAAAGCAGCAGGAGCATTACACAGTCCAAAGGGCATCACTTGATATTCGAATAGCCCGTACTTGGTGCGGAAGGCCGTTTTCCATTCATCGCCCTCTTTGATCCGTACCAAGTGGTAGGCTCCTCTGAGATCCAGCTTTGTGTATATACATGCATCTTTGACTTGGTCCAGGAGTTCAGGGATCAAAGGTAACGGGTATCTGTTTTTAACAGTGATCTGATTCAGGGCGCGGTAATCTATGCAAGTTCTAAGGTCTCCTTCCTTTTTCGGAACGAAGAACAAAGCCGATGAAGCTGGGGATTTTGAAGGACGGATAAACCTGTTAGCTAGGTATTGGTCCAGGTACTGTCTGAGGTGAAGGTTCTCTGGCTCGGTGAGGGCATAGATCCTGCTGCAAGGAGGAGTTGTTCCAGGTATCAGATCTATTTGACAGTCGTAAGACCTATGAGGAGGTAGGGTGTTAGCTTGATCCTTCTGGAAGACGTCTTGGAACTCCTGGTATTCGGGAGGTAATTTGAGAATCTCCTCAGAAGAGATCGCCGCTAGTGAAACATCAGGTCGAGGATAACAAGTGGTAGAACACTCTGGAAACTGAACCGTCTTCGCTCGCCAATCAATCTGAGGATTGTGCTTCTCTAACCAAGGGATTCCCAGAATGATCTGGAACTGAGGGGCCTTGATTACATCGAACACTATTCTCTCCCGGTGTCCATTGTGACTCAACAACGTCACTTCTTGGGTGGCATGCGTTACTGGTCCGGAGGCTATCTCCGTGCCATCCACAGTAGTGATGACGTCTTTTACTGCCTTAGGGACAAGGGGTAGATTCATCCTTGATACCATTTCACGGTCCACATAGTTACCGATTGCTCCGCTGTCAATGTAAGCTTCAATTGCATGCAAACGATCCGGACGTTCAGGACTAATGAGGACCGTGGGTATCACGAAATGCGAGGTCACGGGACAGATCTTAACGCTCGGCAAGAGGACCTCTACTCTTGTCGGGCAAGGTCGTTTTCCTGCTCAGAATTTGTGGTACAGGTATCCGCGGCTCCTACAGTCTTCTTAGCTGGTTTCACGGGACAGTCCCGAAGAAAGTGTCCTGAATTACCGCAATAGAGGCATAATTGCAGCTGCCTTCTTCTTTCCCGCTCTTTCTGGGTCAAAGGTCCTCTCATGCCCCCTATTTGCATGGGTTCCACAGTGTCAGCTCCCTTATTCGAGGTCTGTGGTTTAGAAAACACTCGGGTATCAAATCTGGAACGATCTGCCTTCCTGTTCTGTAGTCTATGGTCCAGTTGGACAACTAAGTCAATGGGCCTCATTACGACCCAGGCGGTAAGTTACCGCCTGGGCCGTGACTTTACCACCATGGCGTAAACTACGTTTACGCCATGGTGGTTGGCGGATTTACTGCCCCATTCCAACCTTGGCGGGGCGGTAAATCCCCATTTTCCCATTTACCCTTCCCCATTCCCATTTTGCCCCATAGGGCATAATGGGAGTGGGGAAGGTGTTAATTACGCCACCGTAAATTACGGTGGCGTAATTAACTCCATGGTCCCTTAGCGCCATGGATTTTAACACCTGCTAAAAGCAGGTGTTAAGTCCGCCATGGCGCTAAGGGACCTCGTACTCAGGCGGTAAGGGTCGGCGCTGTTTACGCCGCCGTAAAACCCTTACCGCCTGAGTTGTAATGAGGCCCAATATAGTCCGAACATTCTTGTGGAGGATTCACAACTTGCGCTAGTACATCCTTGAGCTCTCCACGCAGGCCTCTATAGAAAAGCGTTATTCTCTTGTCCTCGGGCCATTGTGTTTCCACTATGAGTCTATTGAAAGAGGCTATATAAGTCAAGAGGTCTTGGTTACCCTGTCGTAATGAGAGAAGTTCATTGTCCAAGGCCTGCCCTTGTGCATGTCTTGCGAACAGTTTCTCCATGCTGGACTGGAAGGCTTGAAAATCGTGTAAAACCGGATCATCCTGGGTGACTAAAGGGATCGACCAATCTGCAGCGCTGCCACTGAGATAAGAAAGCACGAAAGCCACCTTGGCCTGGTCTGTTGGGAATGCAGCTGGTCGACATAAGAAGTGCAGGCGGCACTGGTTGATGAACACTGCGAATTTCTTTGGATCACCAGCAAAGCATTCGGGCGGAGCCAAGGGCCCATTACCGGGCAGATTGATTTGCACTGGATTTGAAGCTGATGCAGAAGGATAACTCCCTCCTGGAACGGGCAAAGGTGTCTGTCCTGCCTGCGTTTGTAACAACTGCCTAGCAAGGTCCTCTGTTCGCTCCTTAGAAATTATCAGTTCTCTTCTTAGAGAGCTCGTTTCCTGGCGAGCTGCATGTACTTCTGCTCTCAATTCCCCAAGCAACTGGGCTAGTTGAAAAGTATCTGAGGTTTCCATTGCGCCTGGGTAGGAGTTTGGTGGTGGGCTTCGCGTTCTGTAACGCTCACCTGATTCCCACGGAGGCGCAGGTCTTGGCAGGAAGGTGTCTGTAACACGAAACGTGATGTGCAGGATTCGTTTGGCTTCTGGGGTCGAACCTCTCCGCACTGTGTGTCGGACTCGTAGGGTGAGGTTTCTGCAGGTGAAATAATATGGGGGTTAAAGGTCTGGGTTGTGAATGTCCCTATCTCTCTCCTCCCAGCCTGACTGTTGAGCCCCCCTCCCAGGTCAACGTGCTCACCTTAGATAGGTGAATGCTGGGCTCTCCGTCTGCGTCTAGTGCAGGGTGCCGTTGCCTGTTCCTTCACTGGTGAAACGTGGGCCTCTTGACTTCAGAGGATGGGTACCGTTGTTGTCTGCACGACCGGTAAGTTTCTGGCCACCTTTAGTCTTTATAGTCTTTTGATGCGTGGCGGTGAAGCGCCTGGAATTGCGTAAGTATGGCAAGCGCTCTTACTGTCTCTTTCTTTGTCTTTGCAGGCGACGATGCAGAATGAAGAAATCCGGAATTCGCCACGTGCCGGAAAGTGTAACACTGCTGTTGTCTATGAAGATGCAGCGTGAAGAATCCGGAATGCACAGCGTGCCGGTAAGTACAATAATGCTGTTTATCTTTGCAGGTGAAGATGCAGCGTGAAGAAGCCGGAATGCACAGCGTGCCAGTAAGTATGATAATGCTGTTTATCTTTGCAGGTGAAGATGCAGCGTGAAGAAGCCGGAATGCACAGCATGCCAGTAAGTAGAATAATGCTGTTTATCTTTGCAGGTGAAGGTGCAGCGTGAGACACGGCCGCTGCCGATGGATCAGGTAAGTAAGCACTGCGTGTTAAAGTTCGTTTTGCTAACCTGTTGTTTCTGGTCTTTTGCAGGTGCTGATGTTGATCGGGTACAGGAATGGTAAGTATAATTCTTGCAGGTTCAGGATCCGAAGAAGAAAGGCTGGAACAGACTCGGTGAGCGTTCTGCTGCAGATTCAGAATAACGGGAAGCACGTTTCATCAATCGGGTGTGGTTTAAATAGCCTAGGAGTGATGAGGCATCTCCTTCCACGGCCCCGCCTAGGTAAGAAAAGAGTTC
The DNA here is from genome assembly GCF_040938575.1 of Ambystoma mexicanum. Taxonomy (NCBI): domain Eukaryota; kingdom Metazoa; phylum Chordata; class Amphibia; order Caudata; family Ambystomatidae; genus Ambystoma; species Ambystoma mexicanum. The sequence goes on from NC_090939.1 coordinate 37,245,201, forward strand.
CTGCTTCCAGAAGAGTTCCAGTGCTGTATCCAGGGAGTGGAGCTGCCCCACCCAGGTAAGAAAGGAGTCCCAGTTCACCGAGGACTTCTAAGAGTCTGGTAAGTAAGCAGCATGGTCTGCCGCAGGTAAGTCCACCCAAGCACCTTCACACCAATGATGAGCCCGGCGCTTCCAGTGCCGGGACCTATGCTTCTGATGAGCCTGGTGCCACCGGCGCCAGGACAAGGTCCAAAAGGTCCCTGTGGGGACCGGCTGGTGCCTAGGATCAAGGTTAGGGGCCTGCTTCCAAGGACTTTGGGCTGGTCCTGACTCCTTGGAAGCAGTGATCATGACAGTTGGGCAGGTCCTGCAGTGGGACCCACTTCTACTCCCATCCGAGGCCAGTAGAAATGGGCAGAGAGCCTCTGCTTAGTCTTCTTGGTACCAAGATGACCAGCCAAGGGCACCTCATGCGCCAACTGCAGTAGAAAGGGCCTGTAAACCTGGGGTACCACCAACCTCTTGAGGGCACCAGGTTCAGGCTTAGTGGCTCACTAACAAGGAGCTCACCCTCCCAATAAATCCGGAATGTCCTAGGTACTTCTCCTTGTGCCTGGGACAGGGCCTGTTTCCTCAGACCCTTGAGAGAGTGGCACTCTCTCTGTCCTTTACAGAAGTCTGCCTGGGAGGGTCCCCCTTCAGCTAACATGCATTGAAGATCGGGATGATCCTCCGGGTTGAGAAACTCTCCCACAGGAGAGTCTTCTTGCTCTTCTCCCACAGGAGTTGAGACAGGGTTTACCACTGGACCCAGTCCGTCCGGAGTATGGATCCCAATGGGTGCTTTAGGAACAGCAGGAAGAGAAGGGGCTCCCTCCACAGAGGTGGCCTTCTTGTTCTTCCTTCGTCTTGCCTTAGGCCGTGCCTTTGGCTCGGGTACCTGACTCACAGCCAGACCCGGGGTCACCTGTGACCTAGTGACTGCAGCCGTAGTCATGGGAAGACCATCCGAGATCAATCCCAACTCGACTAGATCATTACCTAACAGAATGTTGGCAGGAACATTGTCCTGAACCAGGACAGAAAGCTTTGCTGTCTTGTCTCCAATTACGAGTGTGACTAAGGCTACAGGCGATAATTTGGGAGGCCCACCAGCTAACCTAGTGGTTCTCAGAGGAGCACCTACATAGTCCTCTGCCTTGAGCAGGGTCCTGTCCACCACTGTCATGCTTGCTCCAGTGTCTCTCAAACCAGTAGAAGGCTGGCCATTCAGGAGGACACTTCTCAAAAATCTATGGGTGTTCTGTGGGATAGTCGCCAGTACTTCCGCGTACTGGTCCCAGGCCCCATGGGACACTAAGGAAATCTCTACAGGAGCACCAAATGTGATCCCTGTAGAAGAGGGGAGGACAGTGGCCTCCACCTCAGACATGGGGTAAGGGTAGGTCAGGCTGACTGCCTGTACTCCAAGTGCCTTACCTTTACACTTGGAGTCACCCCTCGTGATCCAGAGCCCCACATCCCAACAAGTGCCGGGAGTGCGGGGTACGGTACTGGAACCACCGGGAGCCTGCTTTGCAGCAGGTAGACCACTACTCTTATTCCCACCCACAGATGACTTATCCCCACTAGATTTTTCGGTCTTAGGAGAGGAGGGTTTAGGTTTAACCAACGGTGACTGCTTTTGGGACTCCTCAGTTTTCTGAGAGGCCCCCTTTTCTTTGTCCTTGTCCTTCCCACTGGAGTCCTTAGGGGACACCCGGTGGGAGACCCACTTGTCAGCCAGCCTAGCCAGCTTAAAGGGATCCAAAATGTTCTGGTCAGCAACATACTGACGCAGCTCCAGTGAACAGGCTTCAGAAAAATGCTCAAAAAACAACAGGTGGGACAATTCAGCAAAGGTTTTCACCTTGTAACCATCAATCCACCCCATCATGTTCATGTGCGCAGCACTCACCCAGTCAACCCAAGACACATTCTCACTTTTCTTAAAATCCCTGAACCTTTTAAGGTATTGGGTAGGTGTCTTGCCAAACTTGGCAATTAAAGCAGACTTCATACACTCATACTGACCCCTGTCTTCCACACTCAGCTTCAGAATACAGTCATTCCCAGTCTGAAGCACTCTGCTTAACAAACACTTAGCCCAATCTCTTTCGTCAACATCATGAATTGCACAAGCCATTTCAAATGCTTCAATCCATTGGAGGATATCAGAACCCTCCACAAACACACCAACCAAATCTTTCATAAACTTGGTGGCTGGGGACCTGCCACTCTCAACTGGTTTAGCTGAAGTCTCCACTCTAGATTTCTCTAGCTGGATTCTTTGGTGCTCAGTGTCCCTATCTTTCAGTATCACTTGCTTTTTCAACTCCTCTTTCTTCAACTCAGCTATGGATGCCAACTTTTTGTATTGAAAGGCTAACTGTTCCCGTTGTAGGTCCAATTTTAAAAGTTCAATCTTCAGGGCTTACCCCTGAAGAGCAGTGCTGGGGTTCGGAACAGAGGCAGCAGGAATGGTGGCATTCCCAGAAACAGATTCAGTAGAACCCCCAGGGGCAGAGTCCTCATTGGTTGCATTTCCCCACTCATCAAGAGTTTCACCATTGGTCTGGTGGCCCACCAGGGCAGCTATCAGCTCAGCCTAGACTTATCCACAAAGTCTAACTCCCTGGCGTCACAAGCACTCTGGAGAGCCTCTAAGCTCATCCTATTCAATTTACCATTTGCAATAGACTCCATTGCTTGTAATGCAGTTATTTTGTACACAACCAAACCTTCATTTAATAAAGTGCAGATATTTTGTAAGTGGCACGGTTATACACTGATTCTTAAAACCATAAGCATCCCACCGCTGCCACCAGTGTGAAGATACTGGTGGTGGGTGCCTGTACTTGCTCTCTCTATATGGTAGAGGAGAGGCACAGAGGACCCCAGCCAAGATTCTTAAGCGGTAGCAATGGACGAGCAATCAAGGCCTAGCTTCTTAGGAGGTGATACAGGCTGGTAGTGTAGTCCCCGAACCCCCACAAAGGAATGTCCACACACTGTATTACTGAAAATACAGTCTTTATATAATATTCAAAGGTATGTACACGATCACAATAATGCACTTTGTACTCGGAAACGAACAATGATAAATATATACAATTCTAAAATGGTACCACCAATGTTATCAAATCTCATTAAAGTGCATCAACTGTATGGTTAAAATGTCACACAGATCAATAACGAGGAAACCAGCAATAGAGATAGGAAGAGAACGTAAGATGGTTGAAAAAATAGGCAGAATGCTGGCCTATACCGATAGACACAGTTCTGTGTGGAGATCCCCCCCCCCCAACCTGGGCAACCTGTAAAATAAAGATATATAGCACAAGCCCAGTCCATATATTGTTCAATAGCCTTATTTCCTCCTATTAAGGTTTTACCCCTCCCCCCCAATGCACCTGGTGGAGTAGAGTTCTTCAAAGACGCATCGAAGGGTCCTTCTTGAGTGACTCCCTTTAAAGCAGGAGCCACGGATCGTCGAGAGGCGTTGTCATGATGCCTACCCCAGAGCACCAGGACAGGCCCAGCACCCCCGGGAGCAGGCATCATGCCCTCGGGTAAAAGCCCAGCGGCCCCTAATAGGGGCTCTTTGGACATTGTCCTGGCGCCTTTGGCGCCAGGCTCATAAAAGAGGGTGTTTGGTGCACTTACCTGACGCAGACCATGCCGCATGAAGCCTCAAGCCAAATGAGGCTTAGGAGGGACTATTTTATCAAAGGAACTATTTTACTTGGGTGGGGACCGTGGAAGAATACTTACCTGGAACTTCTTCCAAGGCTATTTAAACCACGCCCAGACTGCCACACGTGCTTCGCGTTGCTCTGCATCTAGCAGTTGAACGCTCACCGTGCCTGCTCCTGCATCTTGCCTCCAGCCATGCCCGCCTCGATCTTGGGATACCTGAAAGGAAGGAAGGGAAGAGAAAAGGTGAAAACCAAGAACTTAATCTAACTTCCTACCTGTGTCCGGAACCATCACGCCAGCGATCATGAAGATACACATTCTTTAAAAGCATTGCGCTACTTGTTGCAGCGCCGCGCATCACTCACCTGCCTCGTGGGCTCTTCACTATCCACCGCGACCTTCTGGGCATTCCGCCACATCTCTGCACCTGCAGGGGAGAAGAAGAGACAAAAGGTGAGCAGGAGGAACAAATGAGGAAAGCCTGATTTTCCGTCACAAGACTTACCTGGCCATATTTGACGGAACCACTCATCATTTCGGGTCGGCGCCACTTCTTGGCCTGGCACCGCACCCCGGCCCCTAAGGGGAAAAAAGAAAGACATTACTAGAGGGATTCAAAGACATTTAAAGGAATCATTTTATCACGAACTCACCTGAGTTTATCTCCGGCAATATCCCTCGAAGCATCACTTCCACTCTGCACCTGAAAATAAGGACAGATTGCAGGTTAAGAAAAGCAAACAAAGAGAAGACTCTTCTCTGGAACTTTTTAAACTGCATACTTACGGCATTTCGCCTTCCGAAACCAGTGAAGTAACTGGTCAAATACGCGCCCCTGCACCAGAAGCAGGATGGAGAGCTCATCCATTCAAACATTAAGGTGAGCCTTCATTGGGGATTTCGGAGGTGGTCAGAGAAGAGCAAAGGGGAGGTGGGAAGCAATCACAATACTCTGCAGTCAGTTAATCCCCTTTCTCCACCTACAGAAAGACTTTTCTACGGGCCAGACAAGACAGATTTGGGGGTCCAGTTCAGTCGGTGTTTCGAATCCTGCGCATCACGCTTGAAGAGGTCACAGCAATCCAGACAAGGTCAGCGCCTCCGTGGGAGCCAGGTGAGCGTTACAGAACGCGAAGCCTTCCTACAAATTCCCACCCAGATGCTATGGAAACTTCTGAGACTGATATGTTGGCCCAATTACTGGGGGAATTACGGGCCGAAGTACATGCCGCTCGTCAAGAGACTAATGCCCTCAGGAGGGAAATAATCGTATCTAAGGAACGAACTGATGACCTGGCTAGGCAGGTATTGCAAGGTCAAGCTGGGCAAACCCCTCTACCTGGTTCCGGGGGGAATTCCGTTCCTGTGGCTTCAAGTAACCTTGTGCAAATCAATCTACCTGGAAATATGCTGCTGGCCCCACCTGAACGCTTTGCTGGGAACCCCAAACGGTTCGCCGTATTCATGAATCAATGTTGTTTGCACTTCCTATGCAGACCTGGGGCCTTCCCTAATGACCAGACCAAGGTAGCTTTTGTGTTGTCATACCTTAGCGGCTGTGCTGCCGATTGGTCAGTACCACTGGTTACTCAAGATGACCCAATCCTTCGGGATTTCCAAGGATTTCAAGCAAGCATGGAGAGATTATTTGCTCGACATTCTCAGGGACAAGCTCTGGATGATGAACTTCTATCCCTGCGACAGGGCATCCAAGACCTCCTCTCCTACATAGCAACCTTTAACAGACTAATCGTGGAAACTGGGTGGCCAGAGGATAAAAGAATCACATTATTCTATCAGGGTCTACGCGGAGAACTTAAAGATGTCTTGGCCCAAGTTGTAAATCCGCCCCAAGAATGCACAGAATATATAGACTTAGTGGTCCAATTGGATCCCAGGCTCCAAAACCGAAAAGCGGATCGGACCAAGTTTGAAAACCGGGTGTTGGTCAAGACCCACGTCACTTCCAAGGGTGCCGATGTCTCCGAGCCTATGCAAATTGGAGGGGTTAGAGGACCTTTAACCCAAAAGGAATGTGAAAAGAGGCGGCAGTTAAAATTATGTCTTTATTGTGGGAACTCTGGACACTTTCTACGAGATTGCCCGGCAAAACCGCCCAAGAAGGTGGTAGGAGCCGCTGATAAAAACCATGAAGACTCTGTTTCGGGAAACGACTCCGCCCGACAAGCGTAGGGGTCCGCTTGGCGAGCTTGAGAACTAACTCTCAGACCTCGCATTTCATTGTGCCAATGGTTCTCTTGGATCCGGAACAGCCTAAGCGGTTGCATGCAATAAAGGCATACATCGATAGTGGGGCTATAGGAAACTATGTGGATCGTGAATTGGTCTCTAGGATTAACCTCCCTTTGCGTCCAAAACCCAGCAAAGATGTCATCAACACAGTCGATGGAACTGAAATTGCCTCAGGACCGGAAACACATTCCACTACTGAGGTGGCTCTTATTGGTCCGGACGGCCATCGGGAGGCAGTTGTGTTTGACGTAATCAAGGCCCCACAGTTTCAGGTTATTCTTGGAATTCCTTGGTTAGAGACACATAATCCTCGAATTGATTGGCGAGTAAAGAGAATAACCTTCCCGGATTGTGCACAAACCTGCTACCCAGAAAATCTGAAGATTAGTCTAGCATCTGTAACCTCTGTCTCCATGCAACTACCTCCGGAATACCAAGACTTTCAGGACGTCTTCCAAAAGGAACAGGCCAACACGTTACTCCCCCACAGATCATACGATTGCCAAATCGATCTGGTGCCCGGTGCACAACCCCCTTGTAGCAGGATTTATGCCCTTACTGAACCTGAGAACCGGCATTTGAGACAATATTTAGATCAATACCTAGCCAATGGTTTCATTCACCCGTCAAAGTCCCCGGCATCCTCGGCTTTGTTCTTCGTGCCCAAAAAAGAAGGCGACCTTAGAACTTCGACTACCGCGCATTGAACCAGATAATGGTTAAAAACCGTTACCCTCTGCCTTTGATCCCTGAACTCCTTGACCAGGTGAAGGACGCTTGCATATACACCAAGTTAGATCTCCGTGGGGCTTATCATCTGGTGCGAGTAAAAGAAGGCGACGAATGGAAAACGGCCTTCCGTACAAAATATGGTTTATTCGAATACCAGGTGATGCCTTTTGGGTTGTGCAACGCGCCTGCTGCCTTCCAATTCTTCATGAACGATGTCCTTCGGGAACTTATCGATGTTTGTGTTGTCATCAGGGGCGTTGCTAGGGGGGGGGGCTAAGGGGGCTATAGCCCCTGATCTTTTGGTTGTAGCCCCGGATAGAATCTCAGGAGCTACAGCCAAAAGACCAGCTAGCCCCCAGTCCCAACAGTTCTGACAGCAGCTTAGCCCCGGGTCTTTTCCAGACCTAGCAACTCCCCTGGTTGTCGTATATATCGATGACATTCTTGTGTACTCCTCTTCGGAATCTGATCACAGAAAGCATGTCCGGGCCGTCCTCGAGAAATTGCGCCAGCACAAACTGTTTGCTAAGCTGGAAAAGTGTGTTTTCCATACCGCCGAGGTGGAGTTTCTTGGATTCATCCTGACACCTAATGGGGTCCGAATGGACTCACGGAAAGTGGAGGCCATCCTCAAATGGCCATCTCCTAGCTCGGTAAAAGGGGTCCAAAGCATGCTTGGTTTTGTCAATTTTTATCGCAGATTTATTCCGGAATTTTCACGTGTAGTACAACCCATCACTGCACTTTTGCGGAAAAATAAACGTTTCGAATGGACCAAGGAAGCCGAACAGGCCTTTCAGGAATTGAAAGCTAAATTCCCGTCTGCACCTATTTTGAAGCACCCGCGTCCCGATCTCCCATACATAGTCGAAACTGACGCATCCAGTTTAGCCATGGGAGCTGTCCTGTCTCAGAGAGACCCTGAAACCAACCAACTGCATCCTGTAGCATTTTGTCCAGAAATTTCTCACCGCCTGAGGTAAATTATGCAATTACTGATAAGGAATTATTAGCCATTAAGTCTGCATTTAAGGCTTGGCGGCATTATCTTCTTGGCGCCAGGCACACCATCACCGTGATCACTGATCACCGAAATTTACAATATTTGAAGACTGCCAAGGCTCAATCATCACGTCAGCTCCGATGGGCTTTGTTCTTTGCCGAGTTTGATTTCGTAATCACTTACCGTCCCGGCTGTAAGAATGGCAAAGCAGACGCACTATCTAGAATAGGAATGGGAGAAATAGACACTAATTCAGAACCTGTGCCGATCATTCCCGAACAAAGAATTTTGGGATTAACCTCCTTACAAACCTTTGAAGACATTCAAGCACGAGTAAAACAACTCCTGGACTCTACCGCCTTGCAGGATTGGATACAAAGGGGGTCTTACTTTTCGGTCAACAATGGCCTACCTTACTTCCAAGGACGCTTATTTCTGCCATAAAAGGAATTACAAGAACTGGTTATTTCCCGTCATCATGATACCCTGATGGAAGGACATCCTGGCATTGCCAAAACTGAGGAAAAAATTAAACGACAATTTTGGTGGCCTTCCTGGCGAAAGGATATTAAATCTTTTGTGATGTCCTGTGGAGTTTGAGCCCAAAACAAAGGCCAAAAGACAAAACCCGTCGGTCTTCTTCAGCCTTTAGACATTCCACCAGCGCCTTGGCACACCTTGTCACTAGATTTTATCACGGACCTGCCCCCTTGTAATGGATACATACTATTCTGGTTGTGGTGGATCTATTTTCTAAAATGGTTCATTTTATTCCGTTGAAAGGATTACCTTCAGCTTCTGTCCTTGCTAAGGAATTCCTCGAAAATATCCGCTTGCATGGATTCCCGTCCATATTAGTCTCCGACCGGGGAAGCCAGTTTATTTCACATTTTTGGAAAAGGTGTTGTCAACTGGCACAAATCGACGTAAGACTCTCAACCAGCCATCACCCACAGACCGATGGTCAGACGGAGAGAACAAACCAGACCCTTGAACAATACCTACGGTGTATGTTGCACCAATCGGAGGGTAATTGGAAGGATTTGTTATGGGTGGCCGAATATGCATACAATAACTCGGTGCACTCTGGAACTGGACAAAGCCCCATTTACACCCTATATGGACATCACCCTCGTACTTCAGACCTGGACTCTCCTCTGAGCCTTGAAATGCCCGCAGTAGACCATTTGCATTCCACTATAACTCAAGCATTCAAGAATGCAACTGCCCATTTGCAACAAGCGAAAGAGAAATACAAGAAAAATGCAGATCTGCATCGGAAGGAGGCGCCTTCATACCAAATAGGAGACCAAGTATGGTTAGCTACCAAACATTTATTGCTCAAGGGACCTCGAACTTTTAATCCAAGGTATTTGGGCCCTTATTCGATCAAAGCTATCATTAATCCAGTGGCAGTCAAGCTCAATCTGCCAGCTAACATGCAGATTCATCCCGTTTTTCATGTGTCACTTTTGAAACCAGTGCAACCAGGAACCAGATTAATAAAGCCACCAGAACCAATTCAGATAGATGGGGAGCCTGAATTCGAGGTGAAGAACATTTTGGATTCTAAAATTTCAAAATCAAAACTTTTCTATCTAATTGATTGGAAAGGGTACGGGCCTCAGGAAAGGTCTTGGGAACCCAGCGACCAGGTACATGCACCTCGGCTGGTAAAAAAAAAGTTCCATCGGGATTTCCCAAACAAACCGAAACCTCCAGAGGGAACGACCTTTGTGTGGGTGGTGGGGGGGGGGGGGGGGGGTGCAGTCATGATGCCTACCCCCGGAGCACCAGGACAGGCCCAGCACCCCCGGGAGCAGGCATCATGCCCTCGGGTAAAAGCACAACGGCCCCTAATAGGGGCTCTTTGGACTTTGTCCTGGCGCCTCTGGCGCCAGGACAATGTTGGACATCAGTCCTGGCGCCATAGGCGCCAGGCTCATAAAAGAGGGTGTTTGGTGCACTTACCTGACGCAGACCATGCTGCATGAAGCCTCAAGCCAAATGAGGCTTAGGAGGGACTATTTTATCAAAGGAACTATTTTACTTGGGTGTGGACTGTGGAACAATACTTACCTGGAACTTCTTCCAAGGCTATTTAAACCACGCCCAGACTGCCACACGTGCTTCACGTTGCTCTGCATCTAGCAGTTGAACGCTCACCGTGCCTGCTCCTGCATCTTGCCTCCAGCCACGCCCGCCTCGATCTTGGGATACCTGAAAGGAAGGAAGGGAAGAGAAAAGGTGAAAACCAAGAACTTAATCTAACTTCCTACCTGTGTCCGGAACCATCACGCCAGCGATCCTGAAGATAGACATTCTTTAAAAGCATTGCGCTACTTGTTGCAGCGCCGCGCATCACTCACCTGCCTCGTGGGCTCTTCACTATCCACTGCGACCTTCTGGGCATTCCGCCACATCTCTGCACCTGCAGGGGAGAAGAAGAGACAAAAGGTGAACAGGAGGAACAAATGAGGAAAGCCTGATTTTCCGTCACAAGACTTACCTGGCCATATTTGACGGAACGACTCCTCATTTCGGGTCGGCGCCACTTCTTGGCCTGGTACTGCACCCCGGCCCCTAAGGGGAAAAAAGAAAGACATTACTAGAGGGATTCAAAGACATTTAAAGGAATCATTTTATCACAAACTCACCTGAGTTTATCTCCGGCAATATCCCTCGAAGCATCACTTCCACTCTGCACCTGAAAATAAGGACAGATCGCAGGTTAAGAAAAGCAAGCAAAGAGAAGACTCTACTCTGGAACTTTTTAAACTGCATACTTACGGCATTTCGCCTTCCGAAACCAGTGAAGTAACTGGTCAAATACGCGCCCCTGCACCAGAAGCAGGATGGAGAGCTCATCCATTCAAACATTAAGGTGAGCCTTGATTGGGGATTTCGGAGGTGGTCATAGAAGAGCAAAGGGGAGGTGGGAAGCAATCACAATACTCTGCAGTCAGTTAATCCCCTTTCTCCACCTACAGAAAGATTTTTCTACGGGCCAGACAAGCCAGATTTGGGGGTCCAGTTCAGTCGGTGTTTCGAATCCTGCGCATCACGCTTGAAGAGGTCACAGCAATCCAGACCAGGTCAGCGCCTCCGTGGGAGCCAGGTGAGCGTTACAGAACGCAAAGCCTTCCTACAAATTCCCACCCAGATGCTATGGAAACTTCTGAGACTGATATGTTGGCCCAATTACTGGGGGAATTACGGGCCGAAGTACATGCCGCTCGTCAAGAGACTAATGCCCTCAGGAGGGAAATAATCGTATCTAAGGAGCGAACTGATGACCTGGCTAGGCAGGTATTGCAAGGTCAAGCTGGGCAAACCCCTCTACCTGGTTCCGGGGGGAATTCTGTTCCTGTGGCTTCAAGTAACCCTGTGCAAATCAATCTACCTGGAAATATGCTGCTGGCCCCACCTGAACGCTTTGCTGGGAACCCCAAACGGTTCGCCGTATTCATGAATCAATGTCGTTTGCACTTCCTATGCAGACCTGGGGCCTTCCCTAATGACCAGACCAAGGTAGCTTTTGTGTTGTCATACCTTAGCGGCTGTGCTGCCGATTGGTCAGTACCACTGGTTACTCAAGATGACCCAATCCTCCGGGATTTCCAAGGATTTCAAGCAAGCATGGAGAGATTATTTGCTCGACATTCTCAGGGACAAGCTCTGGATGATGAATTTCTATCCCTGCGACAGGGCAACCAAGACCTCCTCTCCTACATAGCAACCTTTAACAGACTAATCGTGGAAACTGGGTGGCCAGAGGATAAAAGAATCACATTATTCTATCAGGGTCTACGCGGAGAACTTAAAGATGTCTTGGCCCAAGTTGTAAATCCGCCCCAAGAATGCACAGAATATATAGACTTAGTGGTCCAATTGGATCCCAGGCTCCAAACCGAAAAGCGGATCGGTCCAAGTTTGAAACCCGGGTGTTGGTCAAGACCCACGTCACTTCCAAGGGTGCCGATGTCTCCGAGCCTATGCAAATTGGAGGGGTTAGATGACCTTTAACCCAAAAGGAACGTGAAAGGAGGCGGCAGTTAAAATTATGTCTTTATTGTGGGAACTCTGGACACTTTCTACGAGATTGCCCGGCAAAACCGCCCAAGAAGGTGGTAGGAGCCGCTGATAAAAACCATGAAGACTCTGTTTCGGGAAACGACTCCGCCCGACAAGCGTAGGGGTCCGCTTGCTGAGCTTGAAAACTAACTCTCAGACCTCGCATTTCATTGTGCCAATGGTTCTCTTGGATCCGGAACAGCCTAAGCGGTTGCATGCAATAAAGGCATACATCGATAGTGGGGCTATAGGAAACTATGTGGATCGTGAATTGGTCTCTAGGATTAACCTCCCTCTGCGTCCAAAACCCAGCAAAGATGTCATCACCACAGTCGATGGAACTGAAATTGCCTCAGGACCGGTAACACATTCCACTACTGAGGTGACTCTTATTGGTTCCGGACGGCCATCGGGAGGCAGTTGTGTTTGACGTAATCAAGGCCCCACAGTTTCAGGTTATTCTTGGAATTCCTTGGTTAGAGACACATAATCCTCGAATTGATTGGCGAGTAAAGAGAATAACCTTCCCGGATTGTGCACAAACCTGCTACCCAGAAAATCTGAAGATTAGTCTAGCATCTGTAACCTCTGTCTCCATGCAACTACCTCCGGAATACCAAGACTTTCAGGACGTCTTCCAAAAGGAACAGGCCAACACGTTACTCCCCCACAGATCATACGATTGCCAAATCGATCTGGTGCCCGGTGCACAACCCCCTTGTAGCAGGATTTATGCCCTTACTGAACCTGAGAACCGGCATTTGAGACAATATTTAGATCAATACCTAGCCAATGGTTTCATTCACCCGTCAAAGTCTCCGGCATCCTCGGCTTTGTTCTTCGTGCCCAAAAAAGAAGGCGACCTTAGAACTTCGACTACCGCGCATTGAACCAGATAACGGTTAAAAACCGTTACCCTCTGCCTTTGATCCCTGAACTCCTTGACCAGGTGAAGGACGCTTGCGTATACACCAAGTTAGATCTCCGGGGGGCTTATCATCTGGTGCGAGTAAAAGAAGGTGACGAATGGAAAACGGCCTTCCGTACTAAATATGGTTTATTCGAATACCAGGTGATGCCTTTTGGGTTGTGCAACGCGCCTCCTGCCTTCCAATTCTTCATGAACGATGTCCTTCGGGAACTTATCGATGTTTGTGTTGTCGTATATATCGATGACATTCTTGTGTACTCCTCTTCGGAATCTGATCACAGAAAGCATGCCCGGGCCGTCCTCGAGAAATTGCGCCAGCACAAACTGTTTGCTAAGCTGGAAAAGTGTGTTTTCCATACCACCGAGGTGGAGTTTCTTGGATTCATCCTGACACCTAATGGGGTCCGAATGGACTCACGGAAAGTGGAGGCCATCCTCAAATGGCCATCTCCTAGCTCGGTAAAAGGGGTCCAAAGCATGCTTGGTTTTGTCAATTTTTATCGCAGATTTATTCCAGAATTTTCACGTGTAGTACAACCCATCACTGCACTTTTGCGGAAAAATAAACGTTTCGAATGGACCAAGGAAGCCGAACAGGCCTTTCAGGAATTGAAAGCTAAATTCCCGTCTGCACCTATTTTGAAGCACCCGCGTCCCGATCTCCCATACATAGTCGAAACTGACGCGTCCAGTTTAGCCGTGGGAGCTGTCCTGTCTCAGCGAGACCCTGAAACCAACCAACTGCATCCTGTAGCATTTTGGTCCAGAAAGTTCTCACCGCCTGAGGTAAATTATGCAATTACTGATAAGGAATTATTAGCCATTAAGTCCGCATTTAAGGCTTGGCGGCATTATCTTCTTGGCGCCAGGCACACCATCACCGTGATCACTGATCACCGAAATGTACAATATTTGAAGACTGCCAAGGCTCAATCATCACGTCAGCTCCGATGGGCTTTGTTCTTTGCCGAGTTTGATTTCGTAATCACTTACTGTCCCGGCTGTAAGAATGGCAAAGCAGACGCACTATCTAGAATAGGAATGGGAGAAATAGACACTAATTCAGAACGTGTGCCGATCATTCCCGAACAAAGAATTTTGGGATTAACCTCCTTACAAACCTTTGAAGACATTCAAGCATGAGTAAAACAACTCCTGGACTCTACCGCCTTGCAGGATTGGATACAAAGGGGGTCTTACTTTTCGGTCAACGATGGCCTACCTTACTTCCAAGGACGCTTATTTCTGCCATAAAAGGAATTACAAGAACTGGTTATTTCCCGTCATCATGATACCCTGATGGAAGGACATCCTGGCATTGCCAAAACTGAGGAAAAAATTAAACGACAATTTTGGTGGCCTTCCTGGCGAAAGGATATTAAATCTTTTGTGATGTCCTGTGGAGTTTGAGCCCAAAACAAAGGCCAAAAGACAAAACCTGCCGGTCTTCTTCAGCCTTTAGACATTCCACCACCGCCTTGGCACACCTTGTCACTAGATTTTATCACGGACCTGCCCCCTTGTAATGGATACAATACTATTCTGGTTGTGGTGGATCTATTTTCTAAAATGGCTCATTTTATTCCGTTGAAAGGATTACCTTCAGCTTCTGTCCTTGCTAAGGAATTCCTCGAAAATATCATCCGCTTGCATGGATTCCCGTCCATATTAGTCTCCGACCGGGGAAGCCAGTTTATTTCACATTTTTGGAAAAGGTGTTGTCAACTGGCACAAATCGACGTAAGACTCTCAACCAGCCATCACCCACAGACCGATGGTCAGACGGAGAGAACAAACCAGACCCTTGAACAATACCTACGGTGTATGTTGCACCAATCGGAGGGTATTTGGAAGGATTTGTTATGGGTGGCCGAATATGCATACAATAACTCGGTGCACTCTGGAACTGGACAAAGCCCCATTTACACCCTATATGGACATCACCCTCGTACTTCAGACCTGGACTCTCCTCTGAGCCTTGAAATGCCCGCAGTAGACCATTTGCATTCCTATAACTCAAGCATTCAAGAATGCAACTGCCCATTTGCAACAAGCGAAAGAGAAATACAAGAAAAATGCAGATCTGCATCGGAAGGAGGCGCCTTCATACCAAATAGGAGGCCAAGTATGGTTAGCTACCAAACATTTATTGCTCAAGGGACCTCGAACTTTTAATCCAAGGTATTTGGGCCCTTATTCGATCAAAGCTATCATTAATCCAGTGGCAGTCAAGCTCAATCTGCCAGCTAACATGCAGATTCATCCCGTTTTTCATGTGTCACTTTTGAAACCAGTACAACCAGGAACCAGATTAATAAAGCCACCAGAACCAATTCAGATAGATGGGGAGCCTGAATTCGAGGTGAAGAACATTTTGGATTCTAAAATTTCAAAATCAAAACTTTTCTATCTAATTGACTGGAAAGGGTACGGGCCCCAGGAAAGGTCTTGGGAACCCAGCGACCACGTACATGCACCTCGGCTGGTAAAAAAAGTTCCATCAGGATTTCCCAAACAAACCGAAACCTCCAGAGGGAACGACCTTTGTGTGGGTGGTGGTGGTGGGGGAGTGCAGTCATGATGCCTACCCCCGGAGCACCAGGACAGGCCCAGCACCCCCGGGAGCAGGCATCATGCCCTCGGGTAAAAGCACAACAGCCCCTAATAGGGGCTCTTTGGACTTTGTCCTGGCGCCAAAGGCGCCAGGCTCATAAAAGAGGGTGTTTGGTGCACTTACTTGACGCAGACCATGCTGCATGAAGCCTCAAGCCAAATGAGGCTTAGGAGGGACTATTTTATCAAAGGAACTATTTTACTTGGGTGTGGACCGTGGAAGGATACTTACCTGGAACTTCTTCCAAGGCTATTTAAACCACGCCCAGACTGCCACACGTGCTTCGCGTTGCTCTGCATCTAGCAGTTGAACGCTCACTGTGCCTGCTCCTGCATCTTGCCTCCAGCCACGCCTGCCTCGATCTTGGGATACCTGAAAGGAAGGAAGGGAAGAGAAAAGGTGAAAACCAAGAACTTAATCTAACTTCCTACCTGTGTCCGGAACCATCACGCCAGCGATCCTGAAGATAGACATTCTTTAAAAGCATTGCGCTACTTGTTGCAGCGCCGCGCATCACTCACCTGCCTCGTGGGCTCTTCACTATCCACCGCGACCTTCTGGGCATTCCGCCACATCTCTGCACCTGCAGGGGAGAAGAAGAGACAAAAGGTTAGCAGGAGGAACAAATGAGGAAAGCCTGATTTTCCGTCACAAGACTTACCTGGCCATATTTGACGGAACCACTCCTCATTTCGGGTCGGCGCCACTTCTTGGCCTGGTACCGCACCCCGGCCCCTAAGGGGAAAAAAGAAAGACATTACTAGAGGGATTCAAAGACATTTAAAGGAATCATTTTATCACGAACTCACCTGAGTTTATCTCCGGCAATATCCCTCGAAGCATCACTTCCACTCTGCACCTGAAAATAAGGACAGATCGCAGGTTAAGAAAAGCAAGCAAAGAGAAGACTCTACTCTGGAACTTTTTAAACTGCATACTTACGGCATTTCGCCTTCCGAAACCAGTGAAGTAACTGGTCAAATACGCGCCCCTGCACCAGAAGCAGGATGGAGAGCTCATCCATTCAAACATTAAGGTGAGCCTTGATTGGGGATTTCGGAGGTGGTCAGAGAAGAGCAAAGGGGAGGTGGGAAGCAATCACAATACTCTGCAGTCAGTTAATACCCTTTCTCCACCCACAGAAAGATTTTTCTACGGGCCAGACAAGCCAGATTTGGGGGTCCAGTTCAGTCGGTGTTTCAAATCCTGCGCATCACGCTGGAAGAGGTCACAGCAATCCAGACCAGGTCAGCGCCTCCGTGGGAGCCAGGTGTGCGTTACAGGCGTCGAAGATGGTGAACTTGTCATCGACGGCGGCGATGAGAAGGTCAAGGGTGCCGAGACCCCGATGTCGATCCAGGCGGTGCTAGTCAGCGACGTCCTGCGAGGATGAGGTGTGCGGGAACCCCGGTGATGGATTGTTCAGGACCGCAAAGAGTTTCAAAAGAACTGTGGCCCAACAAGGGCGTCGAGTGGTCAAAGTCTTTATGGCCTTCAGGTGGCGGGAAAGCCATCAGCGGATTCTCCTCGGCGCGTTGTCGTCCTCGACTTTCTCTGGCGGGACAAAGCGGTCGACGGTGCGGACAAGGGAGTTCTTGGATTCAAATGTTCTTAGGCAAAGGAGCGGGCGGCTCCGGTCGTCGGCGGCACGGCATCAAGTGGTCCCCACGGCTGGGCAACACAACTTCGACGGGCCTCCAGCGGTTACACAAACAGCGGCGAAGTCTGGGTGCTTTGCTTCGTTCTCCTCAGCCTTCTCGGGTCGGCAGCCTTTCGAGGGTCTGACTACCAGGGAGCTTCGGCGAAGGTTAGCGGTGCTCGATTGTCCCTCGGAGCATGGGAAGAGGGCGCCTTACCAGGTCCTCTCTCGGATCAGTCCTTGACGAGTTCGGCAGCTTTCAGATCAGGTCGAAGCAAATGCAACAGCAAGTCTTCGTCTTCCAGCTGGGCGTCGAGGATCAGCAGTTCCAGTTACTCTTAAAGTGTAGACACAGCTTCTGAACAATTTCCAGTGGTGAGAGTTCCCCAGATATACTATCTTGTCTCTCATCCACACTGCTGGGTCACTCTCAGCAGCCAATCATACAGAAGGGCATTCATGCAGTCAGTCAGCCAATCAGGCACACAGTGCATTCAGGCCATCCTCCTCCCTCTCAGACACTCACAACAAGGAATGTGGATTGGGACAAGTACTCAGCCATTCAACACTACACACTGCATTCAGGCCAGTTTAGGGCAGGGCTGTCTCCGTCTTTGTCTCTCATACCAGAAACCAGACAGCCACAACAAGAAGTGCATATTGGTCACACACTCCATTCACCCAGGTCCCACGCACAGGGCGTACCCACAACATAGTCACTGGGAAGGCTCCAGTCGGTCTGGACTGGACTTCACAACAACACCATATATGGAACTTCCCAACAGCCAGTCAGGGGGAAGGGACAGAGTGAGGGCTTCCCAGGACTTTGGGAAAACAAGGTAATAGGTAATTGAAAGCAAGAGGCCACAGGGGCCATCTTGTTTTCCATCAGGAATCTACTGATTCCAATGGCGGGGCCTGGGGATCCCCAAAATGGAGGATACTCAGCGCACCTGTCAAAGTCAGCATGGAGCTGCCACCAGCCCATACCCTACTCTGCAGGCCACCCACAGGTGCCCAAAAACATACACTAGGGGCACAGGGTTGTACCCCCACACATGGGTGCCGTAAGGGTTTCCCACAGTTCTGTTCTCCAAACCAAAAGAGAGAGAGCTGCACCGCCAGGAGTCCCACATGAACTCCTGTGTTGAAAACACGACAGAACACACGGTAAAAAGGCAGTAAAGGACAAGGATAGGGAGGCCCTGTCGCTCCGATGCATTTCCAGCATCACAACCATAAGAAGGTGTCGAGGAATGCGAGATTAAAGCAGATACAACTGTATATTACGCATAGGGTGTATATGACACCCCAGAGGATATCTAGGTTTGAGAATGCAGGACGGCAGGCATGCCCCAAATGTGACGAGGAGAAGGCGGGTATGGTGCATATGTTTTGGTCATGCCCGGTTATTGAGCGCTTCTGGAGCGCAGTGGCACAAAAGCTAGCAGAGAACGGGGTCAAGATTATGGTGGATACTGTGTGGGTCTGTTTGTTGGGGGGTTCCCTAGATCGCAGAAACTCAGGCATGTGAGTAATGTGCCTGCAAAGAGGAGAATTGCTATGGAGTGGAAGACATGCCACAGACCGCAAGTAGAAGTGTGGTGGAAAGACTTGCAGAAATGGGCGGATGCAGAAACCATGGTTCGGCAAGAAGCAAACAGCGCTGGGGGGGGGGGGGGGACAGAGACCCTGATGGCCTGGAAATTATTAATAGAGGAGTTGTTTGGATCAATACAAGACCCGGCAGAACCCATGGAAGGGGAGACCCTACCACAAGATGCAGGAACGGGATGTGGGAAGCAATAGGCTCAGAATGGGGGGTGGAATAGGGGAAGCAGTAATCAGAATTAAACAATGTACAATTGGACTATGCACTGCACGTTTGGTTTATATTGTTTGTTTGAAGAAATTAATAAAATTGTTTTAAAAAATAAATTAAAATATTTTTAAAAGCATCAATAAGGAAGTACACATGGCTGAGGAAATCAGAACACAATACAAATGCAGTCAAAGTGTAAAAAGGAGTGTGGTTTGGAGTGAGATGGGTCGGAATGGGAGGAAAATCATATATATCACTAGAGATGGCTGTTAAATGGGTGCGATACATAACCAAACAACACCAAACCGTCCTCATAGGTCATCTGCACTGAAAAGCACTAGAGACCATTCAAAGCCCCCATTTGAAGCTCTTATGTTAATGACAATAGTTTCAGCTTAAAGGTAGCGCTTTCAGTGTCTCCTAATAGACAAAACTAAAAAGTGCCCTCTACCTATGCTAGAACACAAGGATCCTTGTCGCGGACAACTCATGTTGCCTTTGAAATGCTATGCCAATTGCAGGAAGAGAAACACGGGACGGAAGGGAAGCACTCATGCTTATTTTTATCACTGAGGCAGCATATCAAGCTATGGGTTGTGAGCACAATGATTTGGGCAGAACAAGATATTTTGGACCCCTATTTCCTTTGGTTTGCTAGAGAGGGGACCCAAACATGAAGATGACCCTCACCAAATGAGAGGCCAAATGCCCACTGCAGGCTGCCCAGGCTTGCTACAGGGTAGCCATGGTGACACTTCTAGAAAGGCAGGGGACGACTATGAAAAGCTAGCACAATTAGTTTGCAGTGAGGTGTTTATGCAAGGTCTGAGGGGGAGCAAGAGATCAGTGAGGAAAGTGCAGCAGGTAGAAGAGGACTTGGATGAAAGCTGTTGTGTGTGTGGAGAGAATGATAGCAGGATGTTGGGATTGAGAGGTGGTACCAATGTGTGTTTTATGTGTGGGGCTGATTGAGGATACTTTAGGATCACGCATGAAGGGGTAGAGAACAGGAACGTTAAGTGGAAGAAAATGACATGCGAGTGGAGAAGAATGAGGTAGGATTGGGGAGAGCTATGATCAGGAGGTAAGAAGAGACAAGCGATGTGATAAAACCAGGGTAAGGTTGGTGGTATACTGAAAGAGTAGCAGAATTGAAAGAGTCAGTAGAAAGCAGATTCAAGTGGGAAATCTGGCTTTAAGGCGCCCCTGGGAGAGATATGAGAGAGATATGGCTATGGCTTTTATTCCCTATGGCTTTTAGTCCCTGTATAGTAGTGCTAGCTTTGACAGTAGTGAACGCTAGCACTAGTAAGTTTAAATCGGAGCATTACCCTCAGAGTACCCTAGATATTTCAAAGCACTCCGGGCCATGTGACCTTTTTGGCTTGGCTCCGAATCCCACTTTCCATTGGCATTAGTTATCTTATAGAGCTGCCATAGATGTCCCTCCCAACAAGTACTGTGAATCACAATATTGACCAAGTGGGAGCATGCAAATAATGAATAAGTCCTTAAGGAATTACCCATAAGCCTCTGGAAGGTGGCTGTCAGTAACTGGATATAGCCCTTGAGGATTGCAGGGGCATTATCAAACAGATGTAATTAATGGAACTGCAAGTAGCCTTTAGTAAAGTATATGGTGGCAATGTACTTGGCATCCCCCAGGCACTCGATTAATTCTGGGCATCAGGTAGTTATCGTAGACTGAGATGAAATCCAGTCTTCGTAAACTGATGCAGAAGCTCTAAGCACTGGTTTTGCAAAAAAAGGACAACAGTTGAGGACCACAGTCTCTTGGATGGTCAAATGGCACCCAGTTTGAACATTCTACCTTCTTCCGTTAGGTTTTACCTGCGAACTTGAATGGAAGACATGTTCAACCAGCCCTAGTTCTTCTGAGAACACCTCAGGGAATTGCTGTAGCAAATCCGTACGATACTTTTCTGTTGTTGACTGAAGATATCTGGGATTGGGCTGGGTCTCTCTTTTTTTCACCAACAGGAGTGTTACCATTGTGACCGTAATGGGCTTCAGCAAATGTATGTGATAGTTGGGATCTTTTGGCGTTTAGCAGGATAGGAACCTAGATAGTTCCAGGGGCTCTTATGTTCCAGGATCTTCCATTTTGCGTCTTGAAACACATTTGTTGTATAGGCACCTTACAAATATCCAATAAATATTTTACATACCGCTTGGAAAAAAAATAAATGTCTTACCAAAAGTGGGTACAAATACAAGTACTTGGGTCTCTGTAAACTCCTCTGTGGGACCTCAATTTATCTGGAGCTTGGGATATGGGTGTTGCTGCCTCCTTTCTTTCTGTTTCCACGTTTCTGATAACAGACCTCATGTTTTTTTCTGGCGTTCAATAACAAAAGGGAATAGCCCAATGAGGACTGCAGCATTTTTCGCACTGCAAAGAGGTTTCAGGGTATCAATAGAACACAATTCTTCCCATCGATTTCCACACGTTTTTTAATATACGGGCAAGCATTTGTTTAAAGCGGTCTACAAACCCATCCGTCTGGTACATGGGCGTGCGAAGGGTCGTGATGTACAAAATATCCTTCACCGCCTGCTTAAGGCAGGACATGATGGTCGTATCCTGATCGGTAAATATTTCATTCAGAAAACTTACTCGAGACAGAAGAGACGAGGGGTTCCACAAGTCATCTTGTTCATTAAGGGAAACGCTCTAACAGGTAGTGCAATCCAAAATGACCAAGACATTACCCAATTTGGAGAGCTCACACTATATACATAGCTATTTGAGAGAACGGGACATTAATGATCAGGGGAGGCTGGTCGTCTGGAAAACTGCACAGGCCTGACCATTAGCGTAAACACCTAGCCAGTAAAATGTGCTATACACATGGTTCTGGATCTTTCCCACTACCTGGGAAGCTCCATAAAAATCTTCCTATGACACCTAGAAATATGTTGCATTATCCTTGTTCCTTCTCCTCCCACCTAACCCTGATACAGTTAACCCCCCCCTCTAAGAAAAAGAGGGGGTCTGTTTATGCACACTGATCAATTTGCCCCAAGTCCCAGACGATCGTACATCACTCCCCCCATCCCTCTGAGTCCATCGCCCGCTGCTCAGGCTCTCAATCTAGACAGGCCACAACCGGCGAGACCACCCAATCACATTGGACCTAGAAAAACGAACATCAAAGATTAACTCCATCCGAGTTCAGGCCGCAGCCACAGCCCCCCATCCATGCACTATAGATGCAGCTAGGAATATGCAATTCCGGTCTCGCAGCTCGCACAACCGTTCACACTGAAACCCATGACGTACCTCAACACCTCAGCCATTAGTATACAGCGACAACCTACGAAAAACACCAGGTCTAGCAAATCTCTAGCACTAACACTCTTCCCTATACCACTGATAGCACCTCTGTGCTGCTTACTGGAGCCTAGCCAGCCCATCTAAGTCCTAAGCCTGGCAAAGTGCATACATGCATCTTTAAAATGCACTCTCAGAATCTCCCGCACATGGACTTCGGTCCTGAGGGCGTTCCAAACAAAGCGTATTGAGGCCATACAAATGGAGAATGGGCACTATACTTTATAAATGACAAATACAATACATTGCCAGGCCTTTCTTCTGGGATAACACTCGCAAAGGCATCTGCCTGATTCAGATTGCTTCTTTGTGCGAACGCTAGATCTGGTAGGGTGGTGGTATCTCAATCAGACGGGGCTGATCGTTTCAGTTATCAGCATGCTCAAAGCCGGGGTCACCTCATTGCATATTGGAGTCCTTGTACTGCATGCCATCAGGGCTCGCTCAAGGATTCTCTGGTCTATGGGCTCCGAAGTTTTGACAGTGTAAGTATGTCTTTCAGCATTGTGTATCAGTAACTTCCCCTCTTCCAGATAATCCGGGATTCTGGCCCCTGCGGCAGGTGCGTCTAGAGAGTTATCAAGATGGGCTGGACTTGGCATCCAACCTAATGTATCTTCCTTGGGGTGATGACTAGCCTAGCAAAAATGTCTCTCCTCGCTTAGCTAGGAATTTCAACATTGTTTATACTAAATAGGTCCAAACACAATAGACAGGGCTGACACCACTTGGTAATTCAGACGCTGGAGTAAAAACAGGTGACATTGTAACCGATGCTTTTCAAACAAAACCTATGTTTAGCCTGAGTATTCGGTTTTTTGGCTGTGTCCTTTAAAGAAAAATCACACAAGGGTACTTGTCAGGATGTTGGTACAAGCCACAAAGTCCTATCCTTGCCTGATGTTTGGCCCTACCACTTACAAAAGAAATAAAAATCCAACTAAAGTATATAGGGGCCTATGGCTTCCTGAGTGAACGGTGGTTTGCTTCTGACACTCCCCTGGTGTTGCTCTCAGTGTGGTTCCTGGGCCCAGGTATACACTTCCAACAAACAGCCTTGATTGGCTCTTGGCCCAGTTACCCCCGATTGGGGTCTCACTACCCACCTTCTGTTTTGGTGTCATTTTTCTCTTGAGAAGTTCACCCTACTGCCCCAACATGGGGCTGTATCTCTCTACCACCCACCCTTTGGTGTATCATTCCAACCAGTCGAGCCTGGGGCATTCACGCTCCCAAGCAACTGTGGGGGGGGGGGGGGGGGGTGCTTTTCTCCCTTAGCCCATTTTGGGGCTCTGCTTTCTGACAGTCTTGAAGCTCCAAAAGGTTCACCCCTGGGGACATTTCTCACCCCAGCTTGGGGTTCTGCTGTGTTCACCCAGAAGTCTGGTCTTCCCGCTCTTGTCCCACCTTGTTGTGGCAGGTAAGACTGTGCCTACTCTCACACAGTTGTGCCTTGTACGTCTCCTCCTGGCCATGCGCTCCCAGTCCGATAGGGCTCCAAGGAACCTGGCTGCCATACCCCATGGACGTGGCTGTATTCTGACCCTTCCCTGGAGGTGGCCCCTGTCTCCAGCAACACAGTTGTCCGCGTCCTCCTGCTTTGTACATAAAGGGCCAGAAGCCAGACCGATCAATCTCGCATGATGCTTCAGGTTCTCATACAGGTTAACACCCACGTGGCCAGTGGGGTGTTGGTAACTTATCCACCCATGGGGCTACTCAATATAGGCAGAACCCCTTCCAGCCAGGAACATGCCAATTGGGCGGAATTCAATTAATCTTCTCCACCACAGGTTCTTGTGAGCCCATACTTCACCCACCTCGCAATTCGACATTTTACAATTAAAATCTCACTTCTGCTCTAAGAGAACAACCCCATCACCATCCACTTTAGAAGATACACTTCCCCACATATGTCCACCTTCATCTTTGTTACATAAGCTGCTTCATAGAGACCATGTTTGGCATTCTGATAAGCATCACCATTCCTAATTACGTGAATAAAGTGTTTTACTCCATTTTGAATTGCAGTTTTACCCACTCCCTATCAAGTTCCATTTCGCTTGAACCAAGAGCAGTATTTAGGTTTCAAAGTTTTGCGCATGTAAAGAATCAATGCAAATTGAAGTATGAGGTCCCTCCATACGTGTGGACAAATGGACTAAAAGCCATCCAATGGACAAGAAAAACACGCAAAACGCATGGTTTTGATATTTCTGCACATGTTATACTGGAGTTCACAATAATCAAAACTTCATGCGTTTAAGTTGGCGATATATACCTGCTCGAATACATCGGAAAACATATTGCACTATGCAAGAGAAATGCAAAATGTATCAAAGAGACACGCGTTTTTATTCGGGAGCAGGTCTGAATGTAATATTTGGCAATGGGTTCCTATGGGTATCAGTTTAACACCAAAAGCAAAAACGGCCATCAAACGAAGACTAAATAGGCTCACGAAGAAGAAACTAGTGTCCCAATGGTCATCCAACTCCCAGTCATCTGCCCAGAAACGAACAGTGCCCGCCTCCTTTAATCTGTCGCACGCAAACTCCCACAACTGCTGCACAATCAGAGGGTCGTCCGTGCGTAAAAACAAGTGAGCGAAACTCTATGACAGTTTCGGCGATGCGGCCCTTTCACGAGAGGGAGACCAGTTTCTCTTTCGTTTGTTCTAGGGTCAGGGGGGCGGCTCGTTTAATTTTTCCCTCAGCACAAACTCCCACAACTGCTGCACAATCCGAGGGTCCTTCACGCGAAAAGCGGCGCAAACGAACCTGTGAAAGTCCTTGACAGTTTCGGGGATGAAGTCCCGCTTTAACGAGAGGGAGACAAGGCTTTCTTTCATTTGTTCTACGGTCATTGGGTCTGGCTCCTCGTTTAATTTTTCTGACAGCACAAACTCCCACAATTGCTGCACAGTTCGAGGTTCATGAGTGTGAAAAAAAGAGTCAGCGAAGTTCCGAAACGTTTCCATCGTTGTGGGGAGTCCGCAGCGCTTCGAGAGGGAGACCAGTTTCTCTTTCATTTGCTCTACGTTCAAGTAGGGTCCCATTTGTTCTACGTTCCTTTCCCTGGTTGCTGATGGCTTGTTTAGTTTTTCTGACACCACAAAACCCCACAAATGCTGCACAATCAGAGGTTCCTCCAAGCGAAATGCGAAGCGAACGAGTTTCCGAAATTTGCCTAAAGCTCCGGGGATGCGGCCCCGCATTGACGAGCGAAGTGCCTCTTTCATTTGTTCTACGGTCAGGGTGGGGTTCCCTTCACTTGCTGCTGGCGGCTCATTTAGTTTTTCTGACAGCACAAACTCCCACAACTGCTGCAACATCAGGGGCTCGTCCGTCCCTAAAATGTAGGGAGCCATCTGCCGAAAAACAGTAAACATTACGGGGATGAGGCCGGGCTTTGACCAGAGGGAGACCAGTTTCTCTTTCATCTGCTCTAAGGCCAGGGTCTGCTCTGCTTCCCTCTCGGCGGCTGCGTCCATATGGACTGCTTCCCTCACCGCTGATGCCCTGGAGGCCGCAGCATCGCTCTCCGTCAAGGCCACCAGGTGCTGGCCGCTGATGTACAGGGGCCCGGTGCCCGCCGTGAGCCAGAAAGTGACCGGCGGGGTCAGCTCCAGGCCCCCCAGGTACACGGAGGTCAGAAGGGAGGGACGGAGGGTGGCCACAGGCACTCGTGCTACCAAGCCCTGCCGGGTCTCGCCCTCAACCTCCAACACGTGCAGCACGTCCGGGGCACCGGGGCCCAGGCTGGCCGTGCGCAGGGTGAGCTGCTCCCTCAGGTCATCGCCGCCCCCGGGGAAGGAGACCTTCCTGCTGATGCCATCCAGTACGCAGCCGAAAGGGAAGTTGTGCGTGCGACGAGTGGCCTCGCTCTTCTCTGCGGCCGCCCGGGCCTCCGTGTGCAGAGGCGCCGCGCTCTCCTCCGCGGCCGCCTGGGCCTCCGTGTGCAGAGGCGCCGTTCTCTCCTCCGCGGCCGCCCGGGCCTCCACGTGCAGGGGTGTCTCGCTCTCCTCCGCGGCCGCCCGGGCCTCCACGTGCAGGGGCGTCTCGCTCTCCTCCGCGGCCGCCTGGGCCTCCGTGTGCAGAGGCGCCGCGCTCTCCTCCGCGGCCGCCCGGGCCTCCATGTGTAGAAGAGGCGCCAGAAAACGCGGAGTCCACCAGCAAGTTTAGAGCCGGAAGCCGAGTCCCGAGATCACGCAGGACACCGGAAGTGAGCCGGAAGCCGAGATCACACAGGACACCGGAAGTGAGCCCACCAGCAACACTCAGAGCCGGAAGCCGAGTCCCGAGATCACACAGGACACCGGAAGTGAGCCGGAAGCCGAGATCACACAGGACACCGGAAGTGAGCCCACCAGCAACACCCAGAGCCGGAAGCCGAGTCCCGAGATGCGACACCCAGAGCCGGAAGCCGAGTCCCGAGATCACACGGGGGACCGGAAGTGAGCCCACCAGCGAGGCAGCGACACACAGAGCGAGAAGCCGAGTCCCGAGATCACACAGGTCACCGGAAGTGAACCCACCAGCGACACTCAGAGCCGGAAGCCGAGTCCCGAGATCACACAGGGCACCAGAAGTGAGCCCACCAGCAACACTCAGAGCCGGAAGTGAGCTGGTGCCGAGACCCCAAGTTCTGAGAAACGGACCTTAGCCACTGTCAGTCTACTCTTGATCACGTGGGTTCCGCCTCTTGATCACGTGGGTTGGGTTCACGCGGTCTTCTTGTTGGCACGAGCAGGAAGACAATGCGTTTCACGAGCGGAAAACTGTGCTTTAGAGAGATTCCACCTCAAGACCGGAGACCCGTATTTTGCTTCTCTTACTTTAATGTCAGAGAACAGCATCTTCTAAGTGACTGTGTGTGGTATCCCCTCTGTGGACCTCCTCACCCTCCTACATGGAACTCTCAACCAACCGCATCACAGGAAGAGACACACACGGAGCTGGGGTGCAACACATCTTTATTGCTCGGGATCCTTCTTCTAACTGCCCACATGGGCGGCTAACCCCGCCCCTATGCATACACGGGTCGCAGCCCGTGTGTAAACATAAACATGGGACTTCCTTCCAAACGATAAGGAAGTGAGGACATCACATCCTCCCATTACTAAACATTTAGTCCAACTAGTTCATTTCCTCAATGAGGCGGTGGGGCTTTTTCCTCTTCCTAGCTATGGAGTGATCTCGTCACTCAAGTTAGCTTCTGCTCTGGCTGGGGCTCTCGATACCCGCCTGAAATGGGATGAGTTCCTTGTTATTGTCCTCTGGTCTCCTTCTGCTGTGATGAGTGACCGTTTCTTGTGGATGATGATGAGAGGCTCCTCGCTAAACGGGGCTACATTTTTCCGCGGCTGGGGCTGACGTACTATCACTAAATCTCCCGGCTCCATGTTATTTGTCTTTGCTCGCCGTTTGGTGTCAGCTGCCCTTTTCATGACCTCCTTCATAGAGGTGTCCTTTTCCCTCATTTCATCATCTCTCGTGTATTTCTCTCCCTCACTGGTCACATGGGGTATCCGTGTTCGTATTGCTCGCCCGAACATCACCTCTGATGGTGTTTTCCCCCTAGTGCTATGGGGAGAATTTCTGTAGTCTCTCATTAGTTGATACAATAACTTCTTGACCAGTTCTCCCGAGATTCGGGCAATTTGTGTGGTACGCTTGATGTTGCTCATAAAGCGCTCAACTGTTCCGTTGGCCTGTGGCCATATGGGTGTCACTTTTCGGTGCTTGAAACCCATGTACTCAGCAAATCTCTGAAAGTCCTGGCCAGTGAATGGGGGTCCATTGTCGGACTTTACTACCTTGGGCACTCCATACGTTGCGAACATCCGGTCTAACACTGGTATGGTATGATGGGCTGATGTGGAAGAAACTATCTGTAGGTCAGGGTACCTTGAGTATTCGTCAACAGCCACCAGAATGTATTCTCCTCCTTCCATGGGCCCAAAATGATCAACAGCTATTTCTTCCCATGTTCCTTTGGGGAGTGTGGTCATGTTTAGGGGTTCTGGGGAGGTGTGTGGTTTTACCAGTGCACAGGTGGGGCAGTCTTGTAATAGTTCCTCTACTGCCGTGTCTAGATGGGGGAACCATAGTTTCTGCCTCAGCATCCTTTTGGTGGACACAATTCCCCGGTGTCCTTCATGACCGAGTTCGAGTACCTTCTGGCGCAGACTGCGTGGTATCACCAGCTTTGTCCCCTTCAGCAGCATCCCTTCATCTGATTTTGCGAGTTCTTCTTTCACAGCTAAGAAGCATGTGATATCCCTCTTGACCTCTTCGTTCATAATTTCTCAAATTTGCTTAGCATGCTTCCATCGCCCTGTCTCTACGCATCTGAGGATGGTTTGTATCCCTTGATCCGTATTGGACTCACTAATGATGTGGTCCATGTCCAGTCCTTGAGGTGTGTTGCTGTTGATAACATATCGTATGTACTGGTCAGCTATAGATGGTTCAGGTCCACACGCGTCCTTCGGGTGTCTCGAGAGGAAGTCAGCAGGGTTCTGTTCTTTCCCAGGTCTATGAGTGATGGAGAATTGATAGTCCTGTAGCCGGAGGGCCCATCGAGCTATGCGTGGAGGCATTTTCGCTTGAGGTTTGCCGTAAATGAAAATGAGGGCTTGGTGGTCTGTTACCACTACGAAAGGTTTTCCGTATAGGAACAAGTGGAAGTGTTCACAAGCCCACACTACGGCCAGACCTTCCTTCTCCGCCTGAGAGTAGGCTTGTTCGGTCTTGGAGAGACTTCGACTGGCATAGGATATTATGTGTTTCTTGCTTTCTTCTCTGTCGTCAAGTTGTGTCAGGATGGCACCTAGGCCTACGGGGCTGGCGTCAACGATGAGTTCTGTCGTTCTTTTGGGGTCGAAATATGCCATGTTCCAGGCGTCGGATATGCGATCTTTAATTGCTTGAAAAGCTTCTTGACACTGTGGGGACCATGTGAATTCTGTGTTGAGTTTGATGAGTGCTCGGAGAGGTTCGCTGATGGATGCAAAGTCTCTTATATATCGTGTGCAGTAGCTCGCAAGGCCCAGAAAAGACCTGAGGTCTGATGTGGTGGCGGGTGGCGGGGCTTCTCGGAGTGCGCTGACTTTCTCCGGGTCGGGTGTCATTCCCTTTTCAGAGAATATGTGACCGAAGAAACGGAGTGTTTTTTTGCGAAACTCACATTTGTCTTTGTTTAGTGTGAGCTGTGCCTCTTCCAGAGCCATGCACACTCTCATTAGTGTGTCGTCGTGTTGCTCTTGAGTTTGACCGAACACCAGGATGTCGTCGCTGTAGTTCAAGCAGTTCGGTACATGCTTGATGACATTGTGAATTTCTGCTTGGAAAAATTCAGCTGCAGACGACACGCCGAAACTTAACCGCTTGTAGCGGAAGAGTCCTAGATGGGTGGCGAAAGTGGTTATGTATCGTGAACTTTTGCACAGTTCCAGCTGGTGGTACCCTTTGTTGAGGTCCAGCTTGGAGAATACGGTGGCACCGTTTAGCAGATGTACCATGTCCGTTATCCTAGGGGCTTGATGGCGTTCCCTTAGTATGGCCTCGTTGGGCCTTCTCATGTCCACACATATACGGATGTCTTGGGAGTCCTTCTTGGGTACTGGTACGATTGGGGAGACCCATGGGGTGGGTCCTTCCGCCGGCTCAATAATGTCTGCATCCAGCAGCTTGGTTAGTTCATTTTCTACTTGTCTTTGAATGTTTATGGGTATTCCTCTATAGTGTTGAGCTATGGGTGGGACCTTGGTGTCGATGTGGAGTTCTATTTGCCTGTCCTTCAACTTCCCAAGGCCTTTGAATAGCGATGGAAAAACCTGGTCTATGCTTGCTGTGGGGTCAAGGTATTTGTGTACCATGAGACGGTACAATATGTGTATTAGTCCCATTTCTATGGCTGCCTTATAACTCAGTATGCATCCGCTCTCCGTCGCTGCCTCCAGGACGTGCATGGGTATCCTTTTCTCATGTTCTTTGTATCGGCACGAGGCCATGAAGAAACCTTTGCATGCAAGCGGGGTCTTTGATCCATATGGAAAAATGAGTGTTCGAGCTGGTTGCAGGCGGGGGGCATGGGGTATGCTCTCGTAGACTTTCTCACTGATCACATTTACAGTTGCCCCTGTGTCAATCAAAAACTCTGCGGCCGTCTGATTTACTTGTATTCTGAGGATGGGGCTCTGTTCTTTTGCTGTGCTGTTCCCTAGAGCGTATAGGTATCCTTTCTTTCTTGGTGTCTCCTGGCTTCTTTCCAATTTTGGTGTTCTCTCATCTGACGATGCACTGGACACGCTGTCAGACTGTGACTGTTCAATGAGGCACCGTACGTATCTTCGTGGTCTTCTTCTTGTCCTGGGGAGGGGTGTCCTGTTCTCCCTCCATTCTCTCTTATCATGTCTTCTTTCCGTCTGTTCGTCGTGGTGTTTGTGGCGCCCTTGTTCAGGGGTTTGGTGTGATCCTCGATAATGGCGGTGGGGTGTTATTTGATGTTGTTCCTGTTCTGGCATGGGCTTGTAACTCCTTCCAGCCCCTCTCATCTTGCTGCGGAAAATTAGACACACGGCTTTGTAGTGGTCTTCTCCACCACACGCGGAACAGTTCTGTCCCATTGCGGGGCACGTCCCTTCGTGGGGGTATTCGTGTCCGCACCGGTAGCAGAAAGGATCACTGTTCCTTGCAGTCCCTTCCAGTTTGTTGAGACTTTCGTGTTTTCCATGGGTTATTTTTATGTCATCCAAACCTTCCACTTGTGCGGCTAGGGCCGCATCCGAACGTGCCAGCCGTAGGATTTCCTCGAGGTTGCGTGGTTGTTGTAAGAGTCTTTTGCGGAAGTCGGCACTTTCACACCCCACTATTATTTGTGACCTGAGGGCTTCTTCATTTGAATAATTGTTGAAGTCACAGTGTTTCATTTTTGCTCTCAGTCTCATGACGAATGCGTCTATGGTTTCACCCTTTTGTTGTTTTGTGGTATGGAACACGTGTCGTTCATAGTCCACATTAGTGTGAGGTGTGAAGTATTCCGTGAGTGTTGTTTTTTAGCTTGACGTACGTATCTATGTTGTCCTCAGGGATTTCTTCAAGAATGTCTCTGACATTTGGTCCTACGGCATGATTTAGAAGATTGAGTTTTTGTTCCTCATCTAGTGCGCCTGCCGCCTTCAGACATACTTCAAAGTCCCTCAGCCACCTCTTCCATCTTGAACCAAGGGTGCCAGTGTCAGTGAGGTCAAATTTTGCTGGCAGCTGTGTCAGGAGGCTGTCTGTCATTTTTTTTTGGCTTGTGCTGCTTGGTGTCACTGGGATGGTCAGTGAGTCTTCCTCTGAGTTGCTCATGGAAGTGTCTCTGTGTGTTGTTTGGCTGAGCTGAGTGTGGTTCACTTTGCAGCAGGGGCACTGTAGTGCCGGTTTTGTTTTTAATAATGTAAGTCTTGGCGCTGTGGCGCCTTGTTGCCAGCAGGGGTGCTGTGGTGCCTCTTCTTGGCGCAGTGGCACCTTGCTGCCAGCAGGGCTGCTGTGGTGCCTGTTTTTGGCACGGTGGCACCTTGTTGCCAGTAGGGGGTGTTGTGGTCCCTCTTCTTGGGGCGGTGGCACCTTGTTTTTATTTGGGGGGGCTGCACATTTGGCCCTCTTGCATGGTGTGATTGATTTTTTTTTTTTTTTTTTTTCTTTGGGGACAGGAGGGGGCTTGCTCTTACCCCTATGTCTTCCCGATCGTTGGAGCGGGAGGTTCGCGCTTCCACCGCTCGTGTGAGCGTTGCCGTTGGCGGGAGCCAAGCTCCTCCCCCGCCCGGGGATGCTGGTGGCGGGGAGCTAACAGCTGCTCCACCCGCGCGGGGAGTCTCTGCTCCACCCGCTGCTTGTTGCTTGTTTTTATTTTCTTTGTGCTGGGCCGGGCCTCCGCAGGCGTTGCCGTCGGCGGGAGGATTTTCCTCCACCGCCCGGAATGGTGTTTACGCGGGGAGCCGGCAGCTGCTCCACCCGCGCGAAACACGCTTGCGCCAAAGTTCGTAGGGTGGGGAGCCTTCGCGCTCCACCCACCGCTATCGGCCCGCGTGCGATCAAATCCAGGCTCCCAGTGGTGACAGTCAGCACACCACGAGCTGTGGACCAGTGATCGCGGGCACGGCGGGAACTTCGTTTCCCTCGTCGCCAGTGTGGTATCCCCTCTGTGGACCTCCTCACCCTCCTACATGGAACTCTCAACCAACCGCATCACAGGAAGAGACACACACGGAGCTGGGGTGCAACACATCTTTATTGCTCGGGATCCTTCTTCTAACTGCCCACATGGGCGGCTAACCCCGCCCCTATGCATACACGGGTCGCAGCCCGTGTGTAAACATAAACATGGGACTTCCTTCCAAACGATAAGGAAGTGAGGACATCACACTGTGAAAACCATGAACAATAAATCGCAACTAAATTGCATTTCCCAAGATCTCGGGATCTGGCTTGCCTCTGCCCCAGCCCATCAAACGGTGCACAGTGTGAGCGCGCGCACTGTGCACACAAAGCCTGCGTGCACAGTGTCCTAGCACAGAGCACATTAGAGCATGAAGGGCCAATGGCATATTGAAGGAGGGAGGGTGGCAGCGAGCTGCTTGTGGGACATTTATCAGTGGGACACCCCCGTTCAGCACCTCATACAGCAACTCCTGCTCAGCATGCGCATTGTCCTGGCAGCAGGACACCTTACCTTATCTGAACAGGGAGAAGTGTCCCGCTGCCAGGGCAATGCCCCAAGCAGCTTCGGGCAGCAGATGAGCACTGTGTAAACAAAGCATTTCAATGGGAGCCTTTAGGCATGGATGGGAGGGAGGGGACACTATCAGCAGGGTTTTTTGACCCTTTGGGGAAGGGAGGGAGAGATAAGTGTACGTAATGTTGCATGCTTTATGAAATAAAGTGGCTTTAAGCCCCAAGGGCAGTTACTGATCCTTGAAAGGTCTCCTGACATTGTCAATTGCTAAACTCTGCGTGTTTTAGCACTTACTACAAGCAGCACTGCGAGCGCTGCTCTTGCTGCTGCCTATATATATATATCAGTACCTATTTTTATTTAAAATACAGCCTTTTCTCTATATCCAATTTTAAGACTTATATCTGTATGTTTTAATAGTATTTTTGTGGTACTATATGTCTATTCTTATCCTTTGATTCAACCAAGCTACCACTTTCATTCAGTGCATTTTATTAAATATTTTATGTCATTGCTTGTGATATCGATAATACGTTTACTTTGTTGACACATTGACCCTGTTACCACTTCCTTTATTGGTATTTTTTTGCTCTACTGGCCCCTCAGTCCCCGGTGCAGACTTCCTCTTGGATGACATGTAGGGGTCTCAGGAGTCAGCCATGGAGGCTACTCTCGCTTCTTTGAAATCTTTTGAGGAGGTTCCCTCTCCAGATTCGAAAGAAGTCATTCTCCCTCTGAATTTTTCTTCTGCCTTCTCTGGGTAAGCCCCCTACCACTCAAGTTCTCGACCCTTTGGGCTCTACTGTACTGAAACGTACTGTTCATGCTCAAATTCATTCTCAGGATAGGAGTGAGGTTTTTAATGCAATGGGCATCATCCCACGTATTTCGTGTGACAATAGCTGTATTTTCAATGGAATTCATGACATCTCGATTGATGCTCAGGAAGAACGTTTAGCAGCTACTTTAGCTATGAATTTGGATAAGGGGGGTAGCTGTACTAGGCCGGGACCCTATTTTGATGAATCTAATAATGAAATGGTGAATGCTATACCCTTCCGACTCCTATTTCTTCACATTCAAAGATGTCCTTGTCTGTTCCTAAGGTGGATGTTTCCGGTTCTAACTGTATAAGAGTACCTGCTGTTCCGAATGTTGTTACCGCCCCAAAATCTTCCCTGTTAGAGGGTAATATTAATCATACTATTTCTCCTTCTAAGTTATCTTCTGGGGTGTTTCCTTCTGGTGGGGTGGCTAATCATATTTCAACTATCCATTTGAATGTTTCTGTCTGCTCTGCTGGGAATTCTGTCAGCCCTACCATGAAAACCCCACTCTTTAACACACCCCTAAGGAAACCATTGCCTAATATTTCCAAAACAAAACTTAAGATGGGTTCGTTCGGGGAACCAATTCCGAAGAAGAAAATCTCTAATTATTTTGGGGAAAGAACAGTGACTAGTACCCTTATTAAGCCTCCTCACCCAGCTTTGTCAGTGGCTACTCTAGATCATCTGCATTTGGCAGAAGTAGCAAAGAAAATAGATACAGCGGAGACCTCACATAATGATGTTGATGACATTCGTATTATAGAATGTGCAGACAAAGCAATTGCCGAGAGTGTGTTAGAGCCCAATCTGACTGATATTAACAATGTAACTCGGCAAACCTGTGATACTTCTTTTGTGGGTTATCCCTCTTAACACACACATTTTATTAATGAATACACTGAAAAGCAAAATTGGCTTAGAGAAAGGGGTCTACTGCCGGACCCGACTAAGGAACATGTTAGAGATTCTATGTTGCACCATACTCTTAAAGTGGCTGATGAAAGGATAAGATTGACCCAGCCTACAGTCTTTGCTTTGAATATAAACCGGGTTGATACACACTTTGACTGCGCCACCTCTGTTATTCCTTTTTTCCAAACAGTGCACACGTCGACGCGAGGAACACAGGCAGAACGCAGATAACAAAGGGATTAACCCATGATTTTTGTGAGATGGAATTCCGATAGAAAGTATTATTTAGCAAATAATTTGCCCTTAAATAAGTTTTTGTTTTGAAAAAGGCCCTTGAGAGGCTGAAACACGTGTCAACAACAATTAATGGGCAATGTGAGCAAACCATTAATAAACTTGCTCCAACATCACCAAAGTGAGAGTGACCACACATTTCTTTCAAGGAATAATGGAGGTGGCGCAGTCAAAGTGTGTATCAACCTTGTTTACCTTGCAACCAAGGGAAGGCGGGGATTGGTCCTTCCCTAAAACAACACACTAGCGCGCCACCAGAGCAACAAGAGTGATATTTAGGTTGCTGGGTCAAAAAGCTGCTACCAGAACAAAACCCCAAGTATAAATAATAAAAAATGTTTTGCTTTGAATGTGGTGCAGGGTTCTTTTGTCAGTCTTTATGATAATATTTGGGCAGAGTTTAGATCTCCTACTTTCGGAAATCTATGCCAGGCGAGGGGCTTGATAGGTTTGAAGAGCTGGTGAAGATTATTAGGGATGATAATCCCTCTATAATTAAATCATGCCCTAATTCTGCCGTGCCGTATCAAATAAGTACTGAAGGGGATACCCGATCTGGTAGCAACTATTGCCTCTGGGGAAGAACCACATAAGATGTCCCCTTTGATTTCTTCACTTCCTTCAGGGAGGGGAGTATCGGCACAAATTTTGCCGACTCCATCTTTGAAGAACGAGGGAATCGTCTCTGTTCACGCTATTGGAGCAAAATTACCACTCAACCTTGAAAACGTGACTGCTATTATAGACCTAACGAAATCGGTTACTCAACCGGAAGAAGCTTTAGATGGGCTCACTGTCTATTCTCCTAGTCCTCTCCCTATAGACGCCTGCGACCCTAATATACCAGAAGATCATAAATGGTATAAGGGAGATGATGATATCTTTACTCCAGGCTCAAAACTACAAATCTGTGGAATGCCCCTGCTCTTATGGATCTAACTAAACAAGCCGTACCCAGTAGAGCCCAAAGGGTCGAGAACTTGAGTGGTAGGGGGCTTACGCTTTAAACTCATGCAGGGCAAGTTCCTTTACCCGGGGGCCCGCACCAACCCCTTCGCCACAGCCATCACCACCAGTCCAAGTGGTCCTTCCGGGGGCTGTGCCTTTGGCCCTGCCCAAACGTTTCACCGGCGATCCCAACAAATATGCTATATTCATGAACCAGTGTTGTCTCCATTTCCTGTGCCGCCCTGGGGCCTTCCCTAACGACAGTGCCAGAGTTGCCTTTGTACTTTCCTATTTGGGAGGCAGCGCAGCAGATTGGTCCATACCATTAGTTAACCAAGATGATCCAGTACTTCACAATTTCGGAGCATCGAATTGGAAAAGTTGTTTGCTAGGCACACCCAAGGACAAGTCCGAGACTACGAATTGTTATCTCTCAGACAGGGGAGCCATGATCTGCTGACATACATCTCCACCTTTAATCGCCTCATTGCACAAACCAAATGGCCTGAAGAAAAGAGCACCACACTGTTCTATCGAAGGCTACGTGGGGAATTAAAGGATGTACTAGCCCAATTGGTCACCCCTCTGGAGTGTTGTGCGGAATACATTCATCTGATGGTACAACTGGACCATAGGCTACAAGACCGGAAAATGGACTGCACAAGATATGACGGGAGGTCGGTTTACATGTGACCCAGAGACAATCAAACTAAAACTCATGAACCAACCAAACCTATGCAGATTGGGGGATTACGAGCCCCTATATCCAAAGCTGAGAGAGAAAGAAGGAGGCAACAACAGCTTTGTTTGCATTGCGGTAAAACAGGACATTTTCTTCGGGATTGCCCAATAAAACCTCCCTAGAGAATATTAGGTGCAACGGATAACAGCATGGACGTAAAGGATCAGATCCCGGAAAACTCCAATGCCCGGCAAGCGTAGGGGTCCACTTGTCGAGCGAAAAGAAGAAAGTTGTTCAGACCTCACACCTGGTCATTCCATTCCTTGTAGTCACCACCAGCAACCATTAAGCGTACATGCCTTGGAAGCGTATATTGATAGTGGAGCTGTGGGAAACTATATCGATCAGAATATGGCTGCACAAATTGGCCTTCTTCTCCAGCACAAACAACAATCGGAAAACGTCACTGCAGTGGATGGCTCTCAGTTGTCATCCGGCCCAGTAACGCAACATACCGATAAAGGTACGCTTATGTGTCAACAATGTCATCATGAATGCATTTCCTTCGATCTTTTTGGGGCCCCTCAGTTCCAAATGATCTTAGGAATGCCATGGCTAGAAACTCACAACCCCAGGATTGACTGGCGAACCCGAGTGCTGACCTTTCCTCCAGAATGTGCCAAAAGTTGCTACCACAAGAGTGTAAAGAGTCTGAAAGTCAAGGTTAAACCCATCCTGGGGCTCTCTGCAACCTTACCCCCCGAGTATTTGGACTACCAGGACGTGTTCCAAAAAGAACAAGCAAATACCCTGCCACTGCACAGGCCTTACGACTGCCAGATTGACCTGATTCCTGGAGCACAGATTCCTTGCAGCCGGATCTACGCTTTAACAGAGCAGGAAAACCAGCATCTACGGACTTACCTAGATCAGTGTGACCACAAAAGTGATGGGTGGAAAGTTTTGAATGAATCTGAACCGCTGGCATTGCTATGGGCAACCTTCCACACCAACGTCCTTTAGCCCGTCTGCGCCATTGCAAAAGGGGTTCAGCCATACACAAATCAGTCAGGTACTGCCACCAATGGTAGCAGCGCAGCCCGAACTGATAGGCCAGGTCCCCTCTGCACGGAAACAACACAGGCAACCTCATACATGTTTTGGCCTTGTTGTGCCTCCTCAGTGAGGTGCAGCTTGGTTCCCTATGGCGCAGCGAGCAAGGGACCCACGTCTGGGCATACCCTCTCTCACATAGTGAGACAAACTGTGACCACAAAAGTGATGGGTGGAAAGTTTTGAATGAATCTGAACCACTGGCATTGCTCTGGGCAACCTTCCACACCACCGTTTTTTAGTCCGTCTGCGCCATTCCAAAAGGGGTTCAGCCATACACAAATCAGTCAGGTACTGCCACCAATGGTAGCAGCCCAGCCCGAACTGCTAGGCCAGGTCCCCTCTGCATGGAAACACAGACAACCCCAGACATGTTTCGGCCTTGTTGGGCCTTCTCAGTGAGGTGCAGCTTGGTTCCCTATGGTGCAGCGAGCAAGGGACCCATGTCTGGGCATACCCTCTCTCACATAGTGAGACAAACCGTGACCACAAAAGTGATGGGTGGAAGGTTTTGAATGAATCTGAACCACTGGCATTGCTCTGGGTAACCTTCCACAGCACCGTTTTTTAGCCCGTCTGCGCCATTGCAAAAGGGGTCCAGCCATGTGCAAATCAGTCAGGTACTGCCACCAATGGTAGCAGCCCAGCCCGAACTGCTAGGCCAGGTCCCCTCTGCATGGAAACACAGGCAACCCCAGACATGTTTCGGCCTTGTTGGGCCTCCTCAGTGAGGTGCAGCTTGGTTCCCTATGGTGCAGCGAGCAAGGGACCCATGTCTGGGCATACCCTCTCTCACATAGTGAGACAAACTGTGACCACAAAAGTGATGGGTGGAAGGTTTTGAATAAATCTGAACCACTGGCCTTGCTCTGGGCAACCTTTCACACCACCGTTTTTTAGCCCATCTGCGCCATTGCAAAAGGGGTCCAGCCATGTGCAAATCAGTCAGGTACTGCCACCAATGGTAGCAGCCCAACCCGAACTGCTAGGCCAGGTCCCCTCTGAATGGAAACACAGGCAACCCCAGACATGTTTCGGCCTTGTTGGGCCTCCTCAGTGAGGTGCAGCTTGGTTCCCTATGGCGCAGCGAGCAAGGGACCCACGTCTGGGCATACCCTCTCTCACATAGTGAGACAAACTGTGACCACCAAAGTGATGGGTGGAAGGTTTTGAATGAATCTGAACCACTGGCATTGCTCTCGGCAACCTTTCACACCACCGGTTTTTAGCCCGTCTGCGCCATTGCAAAAGGGGTCCAGCCATGTGCAAATCAGTCAGGTACTGCCACCAATGGTAGCAGCCCAGCCTGAACTGCTAGGCCAGGTCCCCTCTGCGCGGAAACACAGGCAACCCCAGCCATGTTTCAGCCTTGTTGGGCCTCCTCAGTGAGGTGCAGCTTGGTTCCCTATGGCGCGGCGAGCAAGGGGTCCTAGATCAGTACCTAGCTAACAGATTCATCCGCCCGTCAAGTCTCCTGCCTCCTCGGCTCTCTTATTCGTACCCAAGAAGGAGGGGGACCTTAGAACATGCATAGATTATAGGGCTTTAAACCAGATCACTGTGAAGAACAGATACCCTCTGCCACTCATTACCGAATGACTCGATCAAGTGAAGAATGCTCGAATCTACACCAAACTGGATCTACGAGGAGCCTATCACCTCGTCAGAGTTAAAAGGGGTGTCCAGTGGAAAACAGCCTTCCGAACTAAGTATGGGCTTTTTGAGTATCAGGTGATGCCCTTTGGGTTATGCAAGGCACCAGCGGCGTTACAGTTCTTCATGAACGATGTGCTTCACAAACTATTGGACATCTGCGTCCTCCTTTACATCGACGATATCCTAATTTACTCAAAATCTAAGGACCAGCATGTTGGTCATGTAAGGGCAGTCCTGGAAAAACTATGTCAGCATCGGCTATTTGCCAAATTGGAAAAATGCTCCTTCCATGTCACAGAAGTCGAATTTTGGGTTTCATGCTTACCCCACGAGGAATTCATATGGATACATGTAAGGTGCACACCATTCTTCAATGGCCATCTCCAACAAATACCAAAGGAGTGCAAAGTGTGCTCAGGTTCGCTAATTTTTATAGACGATTTATCCCAAACTTTTCACAAATTGTTCACCCAATCACTTCTTTCCTTAAAAAGAACAAAAAATTCTTCTGGTCCTCCGAGGCAGAGAACGCCTTCCAAGAATTGAAACAAGCATTCACCTCAGCGCCTGTTCTTAGACATCCTCGAACTGACTTGCCTTATGTGGTGTAAATGGATGCCTCCAGTGTAGCCATGGGGGCGGTACTATCACAAATTGATCCAGAGACGGGGCAGTTGCATCCCATAGCATTTTGGTCCCGCAAATTCTCAGCACCAGAAAAGAACTACGCAATCACTGACAAGGAATTGTTAGCAATTAAAGGGGCCCTAAAGACCTGAAGACACTGGACATCATTACGACCCTGATGGTAAGGCATTACCGGTACCAGTAAGGGCACCGGTGCCAGTAATCCCTTACCACCCTATTCCGAGGTACCTTTGGGGGTCCTCCCTTAACGGCTGGTAAAACCAGCTGTTAAGGACGGGACCCGCAAAGGGACTTTAGAGGTAATAACGGTACCGCTATAGGGGCTCAAATGGGAATGGGGAAGGGCTATGGGGAATTACCACCCCCGCCAACCTTGGAATGGGGCAGTAATTGCTCCATTCACCATGGCAGAATCGGTAAGGTTTTGGAGGCAACCATGGTGCAAATAGCGCCATGGTTACCGCCTGGGTCATAATGAGGCCCACTATCTCTTAGGGGCAAGACACACGGTCACTGTTATCACAGACCACAGGAATCTGCAATATTTGAAAACTACTAAGGCTCAATCTTTGCGTCAGCTTCGCTGGGCCCTCTTCTTTGCCGAATATGATTTCATCATACCATACAGACCAGGTGTACGAAACGGTAAAGCAGACTCCTTATCATGCATGGGAGAGGACAAAGACGCCTTCTCTCCATCAGAACCAGTAGCCATTATTCCTGAAGTACGGATTCAGACTCAGATTGCTACGACCGCCTGCTGGGAAGACTTGAAGGCTGATCTACAATCTCAAATGGATCAATCAGCCCAACAGGAATGGTTGAGTAAAGGAGATCAGTACTCCATCAAAGACAACTTACCCTATTTTCAAGGAAGACTATATGTCCAAGACAAGGAAATGCAAAACAAAATAATATCCAACTACCACGAGTCATTAGTGGAAGGACATCCAGGAATAGCAAAGACTCGGGCCAAGATCCAAAATAACTATTGTGGCCCACCTGGAGAAAGGATGTTACCCAGTTTATTATAACCTGTGGAGTTTGCGCACAACTTAAATCCCAGAAGTCACATCCTGAAGGATTATTGCGTCCGTCAACAGTACCTCCAGCACCATGGCATACCCTATGTATGGACTTCATTACCGATCTACCACCCTCTGAAGGGTTTAACACAATCCTGGTCCTAGTGGATCTATTTTCAAAAATGGCTAATTTTATTCCTCTAAAAGGACTTCCCACTGCTGCTACTCGACCACGGTATTCTTGGTTTCGGACTGAGGAACGCAATTCGTCTTAGCCTTCTGGAAGAGATGTTGTAAGATTGCCCAAATCGACCTATGGTTGTCCACAAGTCACCATCCCCAAACTGATGGTCAAATGGAAAGGACCAACCTGGCTCTCGGCAATACCTGAGATGTATGTTGCAGCAGACAGAAGGATCCTGGAAAAACATTCTCTGGCTAACTGAATTTGCTTACAATAACTCTTTTCATACCAGCACCGGACAGACACCATTCTACACAATGAATGGTCGACATCCTAGGACATCTTCCTTTGATCCGCTGAACGAATTAGAAATGCCTGCAATCACTTCCTTACATACCATCATCACCCAGTCGCTTAAAGAAGCTACCAAATATTTAAACCGAGCCAAGGAACAACAAAAGAGGTTTGCGGGCAGACACAGGAATGAAGCCCCACAGTATCAAGTCGGGGATATAGTTTGGTTGGCGTCCAAAAACATTCCATTGAAGGGACCGCGGGCCTTTCGTCCAAGATATCTCTGACCCTACCCTATCAAAGCCATCATTAATCCAGCTGCCATGAAATTGGAGTTACCAGTCAACATGCAGATTCATCCGGTGTACCATGTTTCCCTTCTAAAACCAATGAAACCTGATACTCGGATTTCAACACCACCTGAGCCAGAGATCATAGAGGGAGAACAAGAATATGAAGTTAAGCACATTTTGGTCTTCAAGGTAGTACGATCAAAACTATACTACTTGATCGATTGGCAAGGTCATGGACCCCAAGACTGCACCTGGGAGCCCGTCGAGTTTGTCCATGCTCCACGACTAGTTAAACAATTCCATCGAGACAATCCCACCAAACCGGGGTCAGGAGGAAGAACACCCATGAGAGGGGCCTTGAGGGGGAGTGCTATCATGGCCACTTAGCAAGGGCCCTTATTTCCTCCTTCCAAAGTGTCCAAATGGCCCCCCTTCTGGCGCCTTTGGCACCTGGCTCATAAGAAAGTGTGCTCTGCACACTCGGGGGGTCCAAGGCACGCGTATCCAGGTGAGGTGGGGCCACAAGGTGGAGCTAAAGGGGAGTGGCTAGGGCCAGACTATTTAAGCCGGCCCCACCGACATGTTGAGGCTTTGCGTTAATCTACTGTATGCAGCGTAACGCTTACCGCCATCTGAAGCTCTTACCTGTCTCCAGCTCTGCATCTTCTGATTCCAGCTTCACATCTTCGGCGGGCACCTACCTGATTCCAGCTGTACATCTTCAATGCGCACCTTAACTGGATCCAGCTTTACCATCGCCTGGAGCGCATCCAATCTCGATACGGCATACGAAGCGCGCACCTTACCTGAAGCCAGCTATTCCACCGCTTGAAGTACTACGAGCTTCACGCCAGTATCTTCAGCGCGCACCTTACCTGTCTCCTCAAATCCATCTTCTGTTGGGAATCTCTTCCTCACCTATCGGAGTCTTCATTCACGCAGAAGTCTTCTTCTCGTCAGGCAGCCTCACAATTCTTCCATCTTCCCGGATAGCCGTTCTCCATCTTCCGACGCCAGACCATCCCTGCAAGAAATAAAGACAGTACAAGGTTAGAAACCGCATAAACATTTAACGCTTGGCAGCGCAACACCTAAGCCTTGCGTTTCATTTAGAAGCCCTACTTACCTTCTAGTGGGGTCTGCTCCATTCCTTTCTGACACCGCGTGGGTACACTGTCAGCAACGCGACTCAGCTGAGTCATCTTCAACACCTATTGGGGAAAAGAAAGACATTATTAAGAATACAGACAATAATCATTGGGAAAGACTTTACAGAAGCATACTGACAATAATCATTGTTATCAACACTCACCTCCCACGAGGATTGGTCACAGCCGGTCTGGGCCATTACGCATACGGACCAGTGAAGCAACTGGGTCTGTCTACAGCGCCCCAGCTGAAGAGAAGCAGGACGGAGAGTTCATCTTTGCAAAATAACAGGTGAGAGCCTATGGGAAAACGCTTGCACATCTCATTCTGGCACCAAATTGCTGCAGCTGGGGGTAAAGCAAGATCCAGGGAAGCCAAATCCAGGGAGGGCTCCAACCGTGCCCCAACGTCCCCGCAGAGACAGGTGAGCATAACAGTGCACCCTAGCATGTTGTCCCATTCACAATAATTTGTCTTTTCTATTTTCCAATATAACAATGGGGTAGAAATTACAGAGAGTGAGGAAGGAAAGAAATAAGGAGGAATGGTAGAAGAGATAAAAACAAGGAGGGTAGAGGGATGACGGGGAAAGTTATGAGGAAAGATGGTAGGGGGACGGAGGGAGGGATAAGGGAGTGATGGATGATAGGAGGGAAGAAGGAAGGAACTGCTTGCGCCTCCTAGCTTACTCCAGTAATATAGACCAGCGGGTTGAGCACTCGCTGGCGTTGCTGCGACCTATGCATGATCTGCACTAGGTAGCAGGTTCAAATCCTGGCAAGGCCAACTCAGCCTTTCATTAATCAGAGGTTGATAAATGAGTACCAACTACTTTGGTTGGGAATGATTGTATGTAAATATGTGCTATATACAATGCTTTGGCAAACGCGCTATTTAAATAACAAATCATTATCAAATGCCACGGCCATGGAAAAGGAATGTTATTATTCATTTTCTCAAGTGTTTACACAAAACATTACATGCAACAAACACCATTAAACCTCCATAAGTAGCATTTTCTGTAAAGTTGTGAATTGACATGAATCACGGATGAGGGTTTGAGGAC
This sequence comes from Ambystoma mexicanum, assembly GCF_040938575.1. Classification (NCBI taxonomy): domain Eukaryota; kingdom Metazoa; phylum Chordata; class Amphibia; order Caudata; family Ambystomatidae; genus Ambystoma; species Ambystoma mexicanum. The sequence continues at coordinate 37,289,160 of NC_090939.1, forward strand.
CACTTTTTTTGGTGTCCAGTCATTCATTCGAAAACAAAAGGACCGAAAAAAAGACTGAATGCCTTTTTTTAATGTATTTTGTTTTTGGTTTTGGTATAGGTAAAAATAATGGTTCTTGGCCAAAAAAAAAAAAAAGTGCATTTCGATTTTTTTTCCAGTCCTTTTGTTTCGAGAGTATTGTTATTCAAACCTTTGTATTCAAATCTTTGACCCTAAACCCTTTTTTTAGGTGAGGGCCACTTTATTTTAAGGTGTCCGGGCCCATTTCTTGTCCCAGTCCGACCATGTATGTATTGTATAGTTTACTATGAAAGGATAGATTATTATGTAATGTGGTTTGCTTCCAAAGCATTGCTATAAATAAAATATTATGTATTTTTTTAGTTTATAACAAACATTTTAAAAAGAAGAAACAAGACAATCAACACACCCACCTTTTTAACGGTTCGCATTCACTCTCAAATGTCACATTACACAATGCAGGGGCATCATAGTTCCTTCATTCATATCAGTTAATCTATTATCACCTTTTCCCTCATTTTTGTCTACTAGTGTCAGGTTCATTTTACACAAAAATTTTGTCAAGGCGTACTCAACTTTTTCTTTTGCGTTCGCAATATTATTTAAGCCCAAGCAATGCGAAGAAAAACCTTAATAAAGCTGTATATCAGCTAAACCTGGGAAGATGTGATTAGTTGCTTAAATTGTCCACATCCTGGTTTCACCATTTAACCAAAGTGTGTGATCTGGGCAAATCATTTAATCACACTGTGGGACTGATCACAAGTCTGGCGTTAACCCTTAAATGCAGCGGTAGCGCTATTACCGCCGCATTTAAGGGTCCGCCAGATCATGGCTTTGGCAGATTTCCCCCCAGCTTTGAGCTGGGGGGAAATCCACAGCAAAATTGCTGATTTTCGGCGCTATTACCGCCGGCGGGAAATCCGCCAGCGGTAAAAGTGCAATTTTCCCCAATGGGCCCAATGGGGAATGAGGAATTCCCGAATGGGCCCAATGGGGAATGGGCAATAACCCTTCTGCCAAAAACCTGTGATCCGGCGCTAATAGCGTGGGGGGTTTGGCGGTAGGGCTACCGCCCAATTCGTGATGAGGCCCTGTGTCTTATCTGCAGCTCTGTAAGTGATTCTGATTCTCGTCATAGCTTATTTCAATATACCACCTATTATTAAAAAAAGCCTAATGACTATAGAGTTACTCCATATATAATAATAGTGCAATTTAGATTTGTTGCACCACAAAGCTATTTGCCACTTGGTTTATGTATGGCAACTTATTCTAAAGTAATTTCCATGGTGCCTCCAAGTATCAATGCTGATGCTCCATGCAATGTCCTTTTCTCTGAAGTCACTTCTGTTGGTTCAAATCTTATGCAAATTTGGAGGTTTGCATGTATTTTGCCACAGAGCGCCTGGACAGGCTCTAATAGATGAGTTTCCTGCATTTGTAATGATCATGCCTTTTTTTTGTTATGTTTTAATATGCCATCTGCCACTAATGTTACCAAAAAAGTAGATGGTGGTGGGGGTTGTTACAGTGTGCGTGTCTCCTTAAGAGACCGACACCAGGTCACGTGGGAGCACCACGTGACGGGACACGCAAGGGGGAGGGAATGTTTGGGTTGTTCAAGTTTCAGTTTCGGATATACATGAATAAAGAAAGACGTATCCTACATCTCGGCGTGTCTGTCCTCATTGCTGCGGCCCAGCAAGGCGCAACAACTGGCGACGAGGAGCTTCACCAGACCGCTGAGCCCTCCTCCTCCTCCTCCACATATAGTGATCCTGCTCAGCATCACGCCACAGGCACCTCCAGCCTGCAGGCGCCTATGCCTGATCCCAGGCCCGCATCCTCCAACGGACCGATCCCGGCCCGTTCCGTATTAGCGGCACGTGTGATCCCACACCCACCCCTCCTCCTCACATCAACGGACCGGCCCGCTTTGTAATCACTGGCACGTGTGATCCCACACCCGTCCCCACTCCTTCACGTCCTGTCACAAGGCCACGCGAACACGGACATGTGCGCCACTGTCGGGCAGCCAAGTTGGAAGCCATCCTCCTCCTCCTCGTGCACAGCAGCACGCCCCATCCAGCAAAGGGGCATATGACCCTGGGCCCAGGCCCCCTTCAATCCCAGGCATCCCTCATCTCCATGTGGCTCATCCTCCAGTGCCTACTTCTCGCAGGCGAAGACTACTAATCCGGGGTACGTACATAGTGCCCCACTCATCGACTGCGCGGCAATCCGCCAGCTGTCGCAACCGAGGCTCAGCAGACTCCAGCAAACTTCGGAGAAAGGTGGGTGACACCCTACACCAACGGTTACCGCACAGGGCAGCAGGCTCAAGCCCATCCCACCTGCTTCACACCCAGCTCGTCACCACCACCTCACCATGAGCTCGCTCCAAACATACCAGCTCCGACAGGGAATACGGCGACCACGGCATGGCACATGCCCCCCCTTTCTCCATGATGCCCCAAGCGGACAAGGGCCCAAGGTGGGTTGAGTGGTTAGAGGACTTTAATACCTTTATAGATGCCACAGGCGAAATAAAAAGTCACCAAGACTATGCAGCATGTTTCTGAATTAGCAGGGAATGACATCAAAGTCCTGCTAAAAAAACATTCCAACGGCTGAACAAGCTGACTTCCCAGCACTAGTTGCAGCACTGAACAGAAAATTGGTAATTGAGCCCAACAGGGACTATGAAAGGTACATATTTAATCAGTGCACGCAAAGGATCGACGAGACAGTTGACGAGTTCATCACACGCCTACGAATAAAAGGACCAAACTGTCAATTTGATGCCTTCTCGCTGGATGAGGCCATACGTTTGAGAGTAATCGAACGTGTGCATCCCAGACCCTAAAGAAGCAACTCCTCAAAAAGCCGATGGTTTGGGGGTGCAAATGAGACTGTATGGAATTGCACGCACTGCATTTGGAGGGGAAAGTAACCAGGCTTTTTTAGTGGCTCACCCTTCCCCCACTCTTGCAATGCTGGATGCAGAAGGTCAAAGACCCTGTGACAGAGCAGAAAGCAGGCTCTGCATACAGAGCATAATCAATTTGGAAAGCACAATGATCACCGAGCCCCCTATTCGCGGCACGGTAATGTAAACTGCTCTGTGCGAGCACACTGTGCACACAGAGCAGTACATTATCGAGCCCGCAAAGCTGGGGGGTCGGTGATAATTTTCTTTCCCAAACAGATTCTGTTATTTCTAGTCTTGAGAAGAAGCTTGAAAAGTACACAAATCATAGTCAAATATACACACATATATTTGTGTGCATACCTTACTATGGTTTGTGTTCTGTTCAAACTATGAAAGAAATTGCTCAATTTTAAAACCATTTCAAACATCCTTTGATCGTAGTTCAACTGCCAGCTCTGCTCCCTCTGAACTCTGCCCCTCCTCCAAACTCGGCCCCTGGCCCTGGTGGGATCCCCCAAAAAATCCTTTCCATTTCCACCACTGCTTGCCAGGGTATAAGTGTCACTTCCCCTGCCTACCTCTCTCTCACATTGTATTATTGTGTATTTGATATGACAACCGTGTGTATTGAATTTTACATGAGGGAGCATATTATTATTGTGTACGTGGTATACCGGTGTGTGGAGTTTTGGTATTAGGTAGCCGTGTGGAGCGCGGCTCACCAGAGCACGATCCGGGCATACATGCCAACATGCTGTGACCAAAAATCGGTACAAATCTTAAAGTTTCAAAAATAGTAAATAGCATAATGATGACATCACAGGAAACGAGCTCAAGTGGCATTTAGCCTTGAAGCGATCACAGGAAAGTTCAACATAAGGGTTGAGTCCCCCACTTGTGTCAAACGGAAAACAGTCAGAGGCAGCTGTGAGCTGCATACATCCCAAGGGAGACAAAGAAATACAGCTGGGCGTTAATAGCTGCCGATTATCATGAAATGGCCGGGCAGCAGGGAGCTGACACAGGAAATACCCACTGAAAAGCTATAAATACGTCTATGTCTGGAAGTGCCGGCTGTAGAGGAACCAGTGTGAAAAGTGAACAAGGTGATAACACTTCTGTATACCCCAAGGGAAGTGACGGACGCAGGAGCTACTGCAAATGCAGCTTGAAAGGTGTTAGGCAGAATCACCTGCAGTACCCTTTGGGAACACTACAGGTAATTAGGACTACAAGTGTAAGCACAATTTCATCTTTGGTACAAGCCTGTACTACACAGTAAAGTGGTAGCGATGGCTGAGCAGCCAGACTTATCTCAAGAGTTTAAGTGAGCAGTAGAGCAAGTTACACAAAGGACCAACCAATACAGTGATTCAAGTAAACACTTACTCCAGGTTTCTTAGTAAAAGAATATACATTTATTTACTCAATCATTTATAAAACATTACACTAGCATAAGCAGCTCAATCTCACACACTAATACACCACAAAAATCCAACCGGTAAGTAACTGAACAAGTTTAGCTCAAAAATGAAGTAGGAGCAAAATGGCACTTCAGATACTTAAAGGAATGGTTCGGTCAAAAAATGTTATTGTCCCTACGGGTCGGCCATGTGTTTTTAAGCCTAAGTCGCTCGATTTTAGAAAAATTTCCTATGGACCTTACCCGAGTTTTCGCCCATTAAACGCATGCGAAAACAGGCATCAGGGAGCTGCCATTTTGTGATACTCCTATCACTTGCCCATCACCTTGGCTGACCTGCGTTTGCAGCACTAAATCATATCCCCCACCTCTGAGCCTGTCAGCAGATGCGTACCGCCCATTTCACAACGCCAAAGCACGTCTCGTGTCAACAATCGCTGTGCTTCAGCTAATGACGTGTCTCCATGGAAATGGCAGGACGCCTCTTTCCTCAATAAGTATAAACAGACCGTTTCACAACACACAGCAGCAGATTTTCGATTCCATTCCTCTCACTGTATTTCTTTGAGTATTCTGTGACTCGTTTCTGTGCTCTGGTCAGCTACCTTCGTTGCTTGTAGCCCGTGTGAACACCTGTACCATCGCTATAAATTATTTTAGTTTGTTTACCACACAATGGCTACAATAATGCCCTACATGTACAAACCCGAGTATACCGAGGAGGAACTACTGGAAACGGAAACCTGCGAAAACGATGGGGCTTCGGATGGCAGTTGGCAGGACGAATCAACGGATGAAGACCCTGGACCTAGTCGCATGGCCGGTGTTTCCACCTGGTGCAGATGCAATCGGTGCGAGCTAATGGCAACCGAGGACGAGAACTGCTGCTGCTGTGAAAACCCCGGATGCGTGGCCTACATTTCGGAAGGCGATCCACGGCTGCAAGGCATCACCGAGCTGCCAGACTTCAGGGCAGCCTGCCTCACACGGTCCGTGTTGAGGATAATGATGGTGCTTATGCACGAACTTCGCTCAACTGTTCGTCCTCGTAATCCGAGTAACGAGTAAGTATACTCTGCTTGTGATGCCACTACTATTACATGGTCATCTCCTATATCCACAATTACATCTACATATCATTGTAACGCAGGAAAGCCGTTCAATAGTGTGCAGTGTCTAGATAGCATTTGTCCGAGCAGAATGCCATTAGTTACAAGAATTGTCATTGACAACAAACGTTTATTAAACTTATCTTGGTCATTTAAAAACAGGTTGTTTCATTCTTTTTCACAGGTGGTACAGGCTGGTGGCCTATCATTCCTTTACATGGTGGCTTCACGGGAGGCTTGGACACTGCGTTTGAAGAGTAATACCCGCCTGTGCCGTTCTTGCCATAAAACAAACTTTCCCCAGTGACAGCGGTCAGTACAGGGGATTTTCCCTAGCTGTGCTGCAACCTGACCTGTACAATGTGTAAAGTCTTGTATTTTTGTGCCATCAAAATAAGATACAAAATAAAACACCACATATATTTTAACAACAGTTGTTTTGATTTTTTAAATGAATCAAGTGTGTCTCCATTCAGCAGTCTTCCCGTGCCTTGTCTGCACGCCCACCGGCCCATCCACCCCACCCCCCAATCAAAGGCAGTTCGCACCCGGGGATGAACGCTGCCATGGTGTGCTGTCAGGGGTGATAACGGCCAAGGTGCCAAACACCATGTACACTTCAAAAGGTATCCCACGGCCAGGGGCCATCGCTCACATGGCCTCCTCAGACCCTGTGTCTCCAGGCAGGCCAAACCTGACACAGGCTGCCCCCCTGCAATCCACATAAGTGTGTCTCCATTCAGCAGTCTTCCTGTGCCTTGTCTGCACGCCCACCAGCCCATCCATCCACCCCCCTCCCCTATCAAAGGCAGTTCGCACCCGGGGTGAGCGCTGCCATGGTGTGCTGTCAGGGGCGATAACGGCCAAGGTGCCAAACACCATGTACACTTCAAAAGGTATCCCACGCCCAGTGGCCATTGCTCACATGGCCTCCTCAGACCCCGTGTCTCCAGGCAGGCCAAACCTGACGCAGGCCGCCCCCTGCAAACCACATAATACCACAACATACACACGTCATTCATTCACAAACACACCCCTGTTTCTAATACTTTATAAACCACTTGATATGTCTCATGAGAACATCTTTGTGCTTTGCAAGTCAACTCCTGAACGTGCTACCTGAGAACCACTGAGATCTATGCTAATCTGCTCGTCGTCGTGCTATCCGTGTACTTTTGTGACCACTTCGAGCAAACTCGTCAGTGTGCTACCTGTGGCCATCTACCTGTTCTCCTGCAACATACTGCTCAGCCTGCTGAATCCAGCTGTTTGTTGGTCAAGGTAAGGCCATGTATCCTAGTCATATTTCGTTGATTTTTAAATTTCTATCTATTTGCGAGTAGAGTACTCCATAGTGCTATGTTCATTGGTCTCATTGCTATTGGTTTGAGTTTCAATTGTTATGCTATCAATAGATCTATTTATTTTCATCTGTGTCAATTGTCATCGAATTGCATCCTTCGGGGGTCAAGTCTATAATGTAAGCATGTTTCCTTCTCGTGCAAGACAGAACATCCAAGGGACGAGTCACATGCTCAGAGTTTAGTCACATCATTTTTAAATTTCTGCAACTTATGCAAATACTAAGCCGCACATGATGAACTGGTATAGTTCCGGCGACCAAAACAAACTTTGCATTGAACATTGTATTGTTTATTTACTTTTGTATCACATTTTTATTCATCAAGATTGTATAATAATGTCGATATTTACTTTTCAGAATTTTCAACAATGCCTGCCTGTGCGATTAGCAGTTGCCCATCGAAGACCCATGCTAAATCTGGAAGGCACTACAATGCATGTATTGCCGAAAACTGTTGATCAAATAAGAGAATGGGTCAGACATTGCGGATATCCACTGGTTGAACTGGAAAGTAGAGTCCAACAAGTCTTAGAGGACAAGAGGGGTGATCGATACCGCATCTGCAGCCGGCACTTTTCCTCGAACTTGTACGCCACATCTTGGGTAACAAAGAAGAATAAACGGCGAACGACACGAAAATTGCTCGCAAATGGTATTCCCACTCTATTCGTCCACATTCCGCCACTGGTGGGTCAAGTGTCCGGATTTAGCTTTATGCCTTGCGGTAGTGTGTAGGTAGCCGAATGGATTAATTGATATTTTAGGCGTTGTATCCCTTGTAATACTTTCAACATTGATATGAGTGTATAGCTTTTTGAATAATGACATTTATCAATATATTCTTTTTAGATTTCATAACCCACAAACGAAATCTATATATGGGCACAGGGAACTGTGCTATATTGCGCATTTTCAATAGCATTACTCTCAAGTATTCTGTCTCCTTACATGGCAATTTTAAATATTGGCATTTCATTATCAAACAATAATTTACCTTTACAACTGCTTGACTATCCCTTGAATCTGAAGCAAGAACATTCTACATCCGTGACGTGCTCGCAGTTATCAACCACTTCTAGCGCGTATCAGGTAATCTTAATTGGCTATTCCGCTACAGACTTGTTTTATGCATGTCAAGTAATAGTTTTTATGTATCGTGTAATTATTTTACTGAATGTTTGGTTAGAGCTTTCCAATTGATATACACCTTAGTTATCGTCCACTGTTGTTTGTTTTCAGTTATAACTAGTGTTATCCATACTAATGCAAGTACTGTCTTTCAGGGAGATGCTGAAGCGTCCACCACATTGACAACATCCCTACATGTTCTTCAGCAGCAGGAGGTATGGATACTGACAGCTCCACTGAACTAGATCATCAGAGCTGGAATACTTGTCGTTTGATTGTTCTACACAATGTTTCATTCGTGGTTAGCCACTGATATGTACCTGTGTGGTCGACCCCAAGTGTGTGTTATGTTTTCAATATTGTAATCCTTACTAATGCAAGTACTATGTTTCAGGCAGTTGATGGAGCGTCAACCCCTGCACTTGATGCGGAGCCTGACATTCAAGTAATTCCAGGGGAAGTGGAAGCGAGACCTTGCGTATACGAATCAGTGCAACAGCTTTCGGAAGTGCGCACTACATTTACAACATCCCTAGATATTCTTCAGCAGCACGAGGTATGGATACTGACAGCTCCATCGAGCGTGATCATATAACGTGATTCCATTTGCTATACTTTCTTCCCTATTAACGCAAGTACTGTGTTTCAGGGAGACGACGGAGCTTCCACTACAATCACAACATCCCATTTAGACGATGCAGATGTAAATAAATCAGAGAAATAAGGTGATTAAATCTGATCATATTTAGATATTCCTTGATTCTTTTAGAAAATGAATCATTTGTGGTTATCTCTTTATATGTACCTGTGCCGTCGACCCCAAGTGTGTGTTATGTTTACAATATTCGAAAACCATACTCACGCAAGTACTGTGTTTCAGGGAGACGACGGAGCTTCCTCTACAATCACAACACCCCTTGTATGTGATCCAGATGTAAAGTAATCAGAGAAATACGTCGATTAAATCGTATCATAGTTAGATATCCATTGATTCTTTTAGACAATGCATCATTTGTGGTTATCTCTTTATATGTACCTGTGCCGTCGACCCCAAGTGTGTGTTATGTTTACAATATTGAAAACCATACTAACGCAAGTACTGTGCTTCAGGGAGTTGCTGATGCCTCCTCTCCAATACAATCATTCATGGCAGTCCATGCGGAGCCAGAGGTATGGATACTGACAGTTCCATCGAACTAGATCATCAGAGCTCGAATACTTTTCGTTTGATTGTTCTACACAATGTTTAATTCGTGTTTAGCTATTGAGATGTACCTGTGTGTTCGTCCACACGTGTGTTTTATGTTTTCAATATTGTGATACATAGTAATGAAAGTACTATGTTTTAGGGAGTCGATGGAGCGTCATTCCGTGCTGTCTATGCGGATACAGAAAATATAGTCGTTGCAGCGCAAGAGGAAGGGAAGAGATGCGGAAATGAATCGGAGCAACAGCATGCAGATGTTGAAGTTCAAGTCAAGAAAGTTGCAAAGAAAAGAAACAAAAATAAGGTTAGTTACAAACAGTTCATAATTTTAGAAATTGTTTTGTGCTGGGGACTATATTATGTCTCTTTCCTGTCAATTGTACTATACTTTATCTTGTGTTTAAACTGAACATCCCTTATCCAATCTGTCCTCTAGTTACCCGTGGGTGTACGAACTATACATACACACAGACAGTGAAGCGAATGAGAGATGTTGCTTGCCAGACCATTTACACTATGGAGGAACTATTAATTCAGACGCGGCGTGTTGAGACTCGAGATGCTTATGCCCAATGGCCAGAACATGAAATGAATGTGTCTGGAGAATCCAGTAAAGTTTTATTGGACCATTGCTACAGTCGCAGATCAAGTCACACAATCTACACCCGCCAAAAAAAATGCCATCCAAAAAGCTGTCGACATTATTGTGTTCTCCCATCAATGTTGAAGTAACAGATGTTGAAATGACAGAGAATGAACCAGCAGCAGCATTCACCGACGCATCAGAACTTGGTATCAGCGATATTTCTTTCAATTGTGGTGATATGTCCTCAATGATACAGTCCGAAACAACTTTGACGCCGGATGACAGTCTAATGAAAGAGGGCAAATACATAGTATTCGACAGTTGTTTGATGGATATTATAAATATGCTGAAATGTGGGCATTCAGTTGGAGAGGAAGTATGTGGGAAGCCATTGATACATGTGACTCGTCAAAAACAAGGCAGTAACGTCAAAATACATGCCGCCTGTAGATTAAATCATACGTTCTCATGGTCTGCACAACCGATGCTGGGGAAACTACCAGCAGGCAATCTACTGTGTGCAGCTGCCTCACTTTTTAGTGGGTCCAGTTTTAGAAAGTTAGAGTCTTTTTTTCAGTTTGTGGGACTCCATTTCATTTCTAAAATGCAGTACAACAAATTCCAACATGATTATCTATTTCCGGCCATTAGTGATGCTTGGAAAATTGAACAATTGTCTCTAGCAAGAACATCGAAGGCAAACGATTCAGGCTAGCCAGCGATGGACAGTGCGACAGCCCTGGATTTTCTGCCAAGTACTGCACCTACCACTTTCAGGACATGGATAGTAAAAATGTTGTGGGTTCGGTGGTCATGCAGGTGTCCCAATGTACATCCTCAGTGGCCATGGAGAAACTAGGATTTATAAAATCATTGGAATATCTACAATCGAGGGGAATAGACATCGACCTCATAGCCACGGACAGATACGTTTCAATTGCCAAGACAATGAGAGAGCAGTTCCCACATATTAAACATCAATTTGATGTATGGCATCTTGCTAAATCAATCAATAAGAAAATCTCGGCTGCAGGGAAACTCAACTCCTTGGGTACTTTATACTTTCCCTGACCTTCCCCCAAAAAGTCAATGTCTCCATAGTTATGGTTCTCTAGGGCTGCAAAGCACGCGGACAACGAGGACAAAATTGGGGGCCTTAGAACGTGCCAAGCAAGGCATTGCAGATGGGAGAGAAGCCAGTTTGCATTTGCACATTGAGGCCTAGTACATAGATGGAGTCGAAAATTCAAGCTCTCACAGATGGCTTTACACAGATGTTGCAAAGTAAGAATGGATGCTCATGTAGAGTGAAGGTCAGCGGCTTTGATTTTCTGCTCGCGGGCTGAAGAGGCCTGCGACTCACACTGGCAGTATAAGGTTCTATTGTTTTTTGACCTTGAGAGACAGGTACCATGCGGAAAGGACTTCATTTGAAGGAGGGGTGCAATAACGTAAGAGACGATAAGGCTGAAAATTCTGAAACTAGACCGAGTTTCATGTTAGTTCAGTATATGAAAAATCATTGGCACGAACACATTGGGATTTACGGACTGCATTACGCAGAGACACAATGGAAATGGCAAATATAATGTAAGTAACCCTTTAGACGCTTTTATACCGGAACTAAGAATGAATGAATGAATGAATGCATGAATGAATGAATGAATGAAGAGCCAGTAAAACGTTTGTGGGATCGTCTTTCTAGCGGGCACATGGGCATGCATGTCCCCATTCCACACGCATGTAGACAAACAGTCGTTTCTCAGTGGTTCAACGCTAAAAAATCATTACATTGTGTGTTTACCTCGATTTATTTAGTTAGTTTTCGCATTGCTTTTAGAGCCGAACATACTCCATTGCACTATCCTCGCAAGCAAATAGTTTCAGCTCGGCCGTAATAAATAAAATGAATAATAGTAATAAAGATCGGCTGGTGAGACTCATTTCAATTTTTATGTTTTCTAAACAGGTACATCCTACTGTACTGCTACTGCCACCTATTCCAGACCCCGGGCGATGGATTTTTTAATCGCCAGCTGCAGCTTCTTGTAAACAACTGCACAATGTTGACCATTTTATGGGATGATCGCCAAGGGCCCATATGCCCTTACGCAGTACTAGCGGCTAGAAGCAACATATCAACCTTTACGGTGGCCTAGTGCCTAGTTGATTGAACAGCCTTTCGGTTCACTGTGCATCCAAAGTGCTTCTTTTAACGAAAACCAACACCCTGTGTACCATAAAGGAACAGCGCGTGACTCCTGATAAACTTTAGCGGATTTGCGGATCGAGAGAAAAGAAAAAAAATTCCATCCCGATTTAATATGCCAATTGCTGAACATTCTCTAAACATTTAATGTCAAATAAATGTACTTTACCAAATGTACCGTATTGCTGTTTGATTTTAAAGTACAGTTTCATATTCCGAATTGTGGCACGCTGTTGTGAGTTGATCTGTGTTGGTTTCCGGGTTCTGTGTGAAGTCGCGTAGAAGACGACTGGGCGCGTTTGCCTACACAGCACAGTAACGTCATGGAGAGAGGCGGGGAATATGAATGTTTTGATAATGTCAGGCTAAGGGGCGGGGGATATGATTTAGTGCCGCAAAAGCAGGTCAGCCAGGGCGATGGGTCAAGTGATAGGATTATCACAAAATGGCAGCTCCCGGATGCCTGTTTTCGCGTGCCTTTAATGGACGAAAACTCGGGTAAGGTCCATAGGAAATTTTTGTAAAACCGAGCGACTTGGGCTTAAAAACACATGGCGGACCCGTAGGGACAATAACATTTTTTGACCGAACCATTCCTTTAATAAAGGAGGGAAAAGACAAGGTTATAAGAATAGACCACCCAAATACATTCATAGGCAGGGAAAAGGGTTTCAGTTAAATACAGCCAACAATTCTTCTCAACAGGCCTGGGCCAAAGTCAATGGTTCAGAGTCTTTTGTATAGGATAGCACAGTTCTGGTATATAACGGTTAAGTCTTTGCCACAGATTTTTAAAGAATTTTTCTAGGCGAAAAGTTTGACAAATGTTTAGGGAAGGACACGCCTTCGTAGTTGAGGAAAGTTTCACGCACTTTCTCGATGGCCAAAAAGATTTCCGGACCGAGTTTGCACAGTACCTTTTTAAATGAAGAAAGCTGTAGCTAAGGCAGTTGTTCCTGGCAGTTCGAGCAGATCTCGCTGTTCCTGTGCTTCAGTCGTGGGTACAAGAAGGAGGATGTCGGGAGGTTCCTGCACTGCCCAGGGAAGAGGCCAAAAGCTGTAGCAAGACGTCGGTTTAAGGCGTGAGTGCCTTAAAGTCCAGGAGCTGGTTTCCTTTCCTCTGGCTATCCGGTTTTCAACAGCACTCTGATGAAAATTCGACCAGAATAGGACGGTGTCCAGGTGGCTTTACGAGTTGGTTGTTCTCACCAAACTCAAGGGAAGAAGTTAACCTTGAAGGGCTTCTCTGTCCATGGAGTTTCAGGCAATTCGGACCTGCAGCAGGGCTTCACCGGTCGTCCAGGAGTTGCAGCAGTCCTCTTCCTTCCTCTCCTCTTTGGTTCTTTCATTCCAGCGGTCGACTCTGCTTTCCAAGTCCCAGAGACCTGCTTTTAAACAGTTTTCCCCCCATTCATTCAGCCTGGCTGTCACTCACCCAGCAGGGTGGCTGTCCTTGCCGGACATTCAGCCAGCCAATCCACCCAAGACACTCTAGCACCAGAGGAGGGCTTCAGCACAGAAGCTTGCCAAAGGGCACGAACAAAGGAACCAAACCTGGTTTGGCACGCATAGTTAAACACAAATGGCGAAAAACGATGACCAGAGTCTGTTTTTACAGATAGGTCTGGGGCGCCATATTGAAAAATATGGCTACCCCTGATTTTGAGCTACCGTTGTTAGCTGTCGCGAAAAATCACGTTAGTTGATCCAAACCACTGCCACCAGCCATTTAAAATAGGAAAAGGTAACATTTTACTGTTACATGAGTGTTTTGACTCAGGGAAAGCTAGGCAACCCCCCCAGAACTCTATAGTAAGATAGTATTTGCTGCGTCAGTAAATTTAAAGAGACTAGTAAAGCCAATTTAACTTTATATGCTCTGGGAGACGGTAGTCAGTCCCAGAGAAGGTATTTAAACCTTGAGGAGTCTGAAAGACACCCCTGTGTCACTGCACTGAAGGTGCTGTGTGACACACAGAAAAATATGATGCCAATGGAGTTGTTTTAAAACTCCATAACCAAAGAACACAAAAGTAAAACACACACAAAATACATGGAAGAGTGGGAAAAATGGCTCACACTCTTCCCAGGTAAAAATAAATCAAATTCTAGAAATCCAGCAAAGTTGCTGTGGTCTCAAAAGGTAAGGGAAATTAGCACATTTGGAGAACTCTCCCTAACAAAAGGCAAGCCCCAGAACAAAAGTAATATATAGAGAAATATATTGCTGTGTTATAACTGCTGACTGGCAACATGGGGCAGTTGCTCGGGGCCTCCGTGGGGCTCATGGTCCCTTTCAACTGAAAAGGTTGAAAAACTCTGTGTCTCTGCCCTTGACACATTAAATATTTTAAAAAGTAACTCATTTACCTGCCACAGAGAATGTAAGTTTGCATCTGTGTGTGTAGACAGCACAGACATGGGGAAGTTCACTATTCTGCAGTGAGAGACTGAGCATCGGCTTGCATGGCACAATGATCTCAGGCAGGCAGCTCTGAGATGCAAGTATTGTTTGTGTGGTGTCACACTGTGACACTTGGACCTCACAGTGTCCAGGCCTTGGGCAGAGTGTCTGTTTCACGTCATCTGTGGCTAGGCAGCATACATCCATCAAATTAATGGGCCATTTAACACGCCCACCTTCATGAATCCCGTATGCTGCTCTCCTTGCTCACACTGGAAAGGACTGGCTGGCCAGGCTGCCAGGCATGGATATCGGTAGGTTTTGGTAAAAAATCTGTAGGCAGTAGGAATACATTAAAAGCAGTAGCCTACCACCCAAATTGGTTAGGCTGGCAAGTATGTCCAGGGGTCTTTGACCCCTTGCTCCACACCGTACTTTGGTTGGGGGCAGTGATTGTGCGCTAGGTGTTCCTCTGTGAGGGAACGGATCCAAACGCGTGCCACAACAACCGCCGACTACATATTTTCTTTACTAGAGGTAACAAAGGCAATCCTTTCATCACGGTGTCCCATGCCTCCCTCCTCCGATGCCACTCGCTCACCAAGCACTGCAGAGCGCGGAAGCTTTGTGGTACTCACAGAGGCCACCAGGGGGTGCCAGGGTAAGAGGTAACAGACACCTCACCAGCGACAGAGGAGGAGGACGATTTAATTCTGGAGAACCTTATCAACCACAGGTCTGTCAGCTGGGAGCCAACACCCAAAGTGGCAAAGTACTTTCGCAAGGGGATCCAGAAGCTGCTGGATAAATAATCCAGATTACAGCTCAGGGCGGAATGCCTGAGGCCATCCCTGGGAAGCAAGCTGCCCGCAACGACATCCCTCGACTCGAAGATAGTTACCTTTATCTCTCGTTTGGCAGAGATCCCAAACGGGATGGATAGATCTTGGCGCATCTGCCAAGATAAAGTTATGGATTTGGCAGGGCCATTGGCAAAAATAATGGACATGGCCCATGCAGCGAGGGACAATGGAGAGCCAGTGGATCCGGATGTCCTATTGGGATGGGTGCAGAGAGCAGTCTGTATGCTTGTAACGCAAACTGTGCTTTTTGCATCGAGAGGCGCAGGAGCATCCCCATTAAGAAAGTCCCTGGCTGGCAGAGCTCGCCAACACCGATACCAGTGACAAGCTGGAAGGTCTTCTCTTTCGTGACTCCTTTGTTAAGGAGATGGCCAGGTTTGTGGGAACCTACACTGCCCTAGAAAAGGCACACACGTCCATGAAAAGAGTGTTCAGTGGAAAGGTTTTCAACAGGGCTGCGCGAGGCTGCTCGTCCAGCCAAGGCTTGCATCAGCAAAGGTCTCAAGGCGGATGCAGAGGATTTTATGCCGCAGGAGATACCTTGTTCCCATCCCAAGAAAGACGCGCCAGAGGACGTCCATGGAGAGGAGCTCAGAGGCAGCTACCAGCACCCACAGGTGAGAGACAGATACAAGTAAGCACTGTTTGGTGGGGGCGGATAGCGCGCTGCGTACACTGATGGCACGACAACACAAGCGATCCGTGGGTGCTGCAAACAGTACAATGGTTTCATCTAGAATTTTTAAATGAGCCTTTTCAAACCCAATTACCTCACCCAATAGCGTTTTCCAGGTTGGAGCCACGAACGCCGAGACAGGAGGTGCTATCATGAGTACAAGGAAAGCATGTAGGCTTTTATAGCAACCTATTTCTAGTGCACAGGAAGGCCAAAGTCAGGCTGGTTATAAACCCCAGGGGCCTGAACACGTTCCAGATATACAGACACTTCCAAATGGAGGGGATACATCTCCTCAGAGACCTGCCCCGAACCGGGGATTGGCTAGTCAAGCTCGATCTCACGGATGCATACCTGTCAGTTCCAGTTTGCCCCAACACAGGAAGTTGCTGCGCTTTGTCTGGCAAGGCCAAGCAAGGGAGTTTACATGTCTGCCTTTGGGCTATCATCGGCGCCCTGGGCCTACACGAAGCTTCTGAGGCCCATAGTAGGCCACCTCAGAGAACTAAGGAGTACAGAAGGGAGAGCCCGGAACAGGTACAGGCCAATGGGCTAACAGAGGCTATATACACAAGAGGGTCCTGCCTGTAGGGATACTATTTGGTTGCACTATAATTCACTGTGCAAATCAAATCACAAAGGAAGAAAGCACACTAACAGCCTATTATTAACTGTCAAGTAGTGCAAGGCTGTGTCAAATAGTGCAGTGTATTACAAAAATGAGTAGCAATCTATTTTGTCGGTAGTGGACACATTTAATGTTACAAACATATAACAAAATTTAAAGCATTCTGTGTGTGCCTGTACAGTTGATCCCCAGGGTGTTCATCTACTTAAGCACAGGTAATTCCATACTGTACAGGAAAGAACATATAACAGCACAGATCCAACATTGTGCATGTAAGGGTAAGTTCCCTAAACGCATACAAACTCAGGCCACATATATGTCAGCATTACTTCATGCTCAGTATCCATGTGGCTATAGAGTCTAGACAGTGTTAATAAGTCTTGCATGTAATGGGGACATAGCAGAAGCTAAAGATAAACAGATTTGAAGCTCCTAGTGCATTGTTTTCATGCAGGGTTACAATTCCTTATACACTGTAAGCAAAAATGTTGGAAATGGAAAAGGAGAGAGTCCCCGTATCTTTGAGTCCTTCCAGTGAGCATGAATCTGCACCTAGTGCTCATACGAAAATGTTATTTTCAGGGGGATTTTATTTCTCATCCTATTGAAACCTTAGAATGGTTTGCTTGAGCCAGGCTGTATGTTGACCTTGTATAAAGTTGACGTCTAGATTGTCAATCAGGACCCTAGTAGAGGGTGGAATCAGTCAGCAGCTACACAAGGTACATCTGATGTTCATAGACGTTAAGGCAAATGTCATGGACAAGCCTTCTTCTGGAGCCAAGGCGGTGGTCCCCTGTAAGAAGCAGAGGGAACCGTGAGATAGGAGAAAGTGTTGTTATAGTGCAACCAAATAGTATCCCTACAGGCAGGACACCTCAGAGAACTAGGAACAAGGCTAATCATATACCTGGACAACATGATAATCACGGCACAGGACAAGGAGGAGCTGCACAACCAAGCCAAGAGAGCAACGTCCCAGTTGCAGGAGCTAGGATTCCAGATAAACTGGGAAATGTGGGAGTTGCAGCTGACGCAAGAGCTCGAGTTCCTGGGATTCACAGTAGACACAGTCAAAGCAATGCTGAGCTTGCCGACACAGAGGATGCATGCGATTGGCAGAGAGATTTCAGCAACATTAACGAAGAAGACTACGTCACTCAGGAATGTTTTAAGGATAGTAGACCTGCTAGTATCGTCAATTCAGGCAATTTTTCCAGGCCCACTACATTACAGACCACTCCACAGGATCAAGATCTAGCACCTACGGAGGGGGCTGTGCTATGACCAGAAGGTTCCGATTTCTAGTGAAGCGTGCACAGAGATGCACTGGTGGCTGGACCATATGGCAGCCTGGAATGGTAGGACGATCTTCGGGTGCACCCCGGGCGTGATCATAGAATCGAGCAGGCAAGGATGGCGAGCCCTCTGGTGGTCCCTGACAACTTGGGGGAAGTAGTCTCAAGAGGATCTGAAGTACCACACAAACTGTCTGGACTTGCTAGCGGAATCATTTGAGATCAAGGCACTGACACCCTGTGCAGTGAAATGCTGCGTCCTCCTCAAAATGGACAACATTTCGGCAGTGAGGTATATCAACCACCTAGGGGGTATTTTCTCTTGGCTTCTGGCAAAGCTGGTCACAGGCTTTTGGCACTACTTCAGAGTACGGAACATGTCGGTGCAGGCCGACTACCTTCCAGGGTTAGTGAACACCATTGCAGACTGGAACTTGTGGAATCTGAATGATGCCAGCGACTGGAGATTGGACAGCTCAGTGTTCCAAAGACTGATGCAGATTTGGGATCTGCGCTCAACCGCCTGTTTCGCGTCATGGCTCAACTGACTGCTGGAGAGATTCTAGAGCTGGAGGACGGACCTAGCAACAATGCCAATGGACACCTTTCTCCAGCAATGGGGACCCGACACAGAATATGCCTTTCCCCCATTCATCATGATCATGCGTACGCTGGCAACAGTCTGGAGGCAAGTAGTAATACTAGATATAGTGACGCCAATGTGGCCGGCATGGGCCGGTTTCCGGATCCTCCTGGAGCTCTGTGTGGAGTCTCCTATGTTACTTCCCAGAATCCCACACATAATTTGGAACCCAGGAGGAAAGCTTTATCCATTGGTGAGAGATGGAACGACTGCATGGAAGATTTCCGGAGTTCCTGGGAAAAGCCATGCCTTTTTTTAAGTCTCTGGACAGTTCATCAGCAGTTGCGGGGCACTAGGCATGGCCAAGTCATACAGAGCAGCTTGGGCCGGTTGGCGTAGTTGGTGTATGAAGAGGAATGAAGGTCCTGTTGAGGCAGATGTGGTAGAAGTGGTTGACTTCCTCTCCAAGCTAACAGCACAGGGGAAGGCTTACAGGACGGTGAACACATACAGATCAGCACTTTCAGCAGGACACGCAGCCGTTAAGGATACATGTATCAGGGGAACATCCGCTGGTTAGAAGGCGCATGAGAAGAGTGCGGCTCTCAAAGCTCCCTGCTCCCAGGTATTCCAAGCTCTGGGATGTTAACAGGGTGCTAAAACCTTTCCTGAGATGGCCTCAGAATGATCTACTGTCTAGGAAAGCCTTGACAGCCAAATTGACAACACACCTATGTTGAATTTCCTGCAAGAGTGTCGGATGTGAAAGCCCTGGACATTACCAGTAGAAGTTATACGCAGAGTCGTGCAGAGTCTCGTGAGTCTGCTGTGCCTGCTGGACTGCCTGGAGTACCAGTCCTCTCTCTACCTTCTTGCTGCAGCCGAGGGGGTGTGTTCTTAAACCCCTGTATGCCGCGGAGCGGCGCGGAGTCGTGCAGATTCTCGTGAGTCTGCTGTGCCTGCTGGACTGCCTGGAGTACCAGTCCTCTCTCTACCTTCTTGCTGCAGCCGAGGGGGTGTGTTCTTAAACCCCTGTACGCCGCGGAGCGGCGCGGAGTCGTGCAGAGTCTCGTGAGTCTGCTGTGCCTGCTGGACTGCCTGGAGTACCAGTCCTCTCTCTACCTTCTTGCTGCAGCCGAGGGGGTGTGTTCTTAAACCCCTGTACGCCGCGGAGCGGCGCGGAGTCGTGCAGAGTCTCGTGAGTCTGCTGTGCCTGCTGGACTGCCTGGAGTACCAGTCCTCTCTCTACCTTCTTGCTGCAGCCGAGGGGGTGTGTTCTTAAACCCCTGTACGCCGCGGAGCGGCGCGGAGTCGTGCAGAGTCTCGTGAGTCTGCAGTGCCTGCTGGACTGCCTGGAGTACCAGTCCTCTCTCTACCTTCTTGCTGCAGCCGAGGGGGTGTGTTCTTAAACCCCTGTACGCCGCGGAGCGGCGCGGAGTCGTGCAGAGTCTCGTGAGTCTGCTGTTCCTGCTGGACTGCCTGGAGTACCAGTCCTCTCTCTACCTTCTTGCTGCAGCCGAGGGGGTGTGTTCTTAAACCCCTGTACGCCGCTGAGCGGCGCGGAGTCGTGCAGAGTCTCGTGAGTCTCTGGAGGCTCTCGAGGCCTAGTCGCCTCTCCACCCTCATGGATCAAGGAAAAGCGCCCAAAGTTCCCGTAAGGACTACACACCATCCCGTTACTCGTCTGCAGCTGAGACGTGCCGAAGAAGTCGAAGGTCCTGAAGGTTTCCAAGCGGCCGCCTGGAACCGCTCCACCTTCGACATCACAACAGCTGGGAGAAACCAAGTAAGAAATTACAAACCCCCCTCCTCCCCCGCTGCTCGCACCATATCATTACCACGCGCGCAAATGGAAGATCTGAGCATTTGCGCTAGCGCTAGTGGTGTGAGAGCTCAGAAAGATTTTGTTTCTTCCATAAATCAACTGCATACCGAGATAGACACTAGTTAGCCACTAGTCTTCTTCCCGATAATTCGTCAGCCCAAAAAAACATAGAATTCCTCAGTGCTAATCCAGCTAGCAGAGAGCATGAAGGGTATGAAGAGGAGTCCCCTAGCGGCGAACTACGAAGAGACGAAATCGAACTTGTGCTGAGTTACACAAACTCGAGTGCAGACTATCCCGCTGAAAGTGGCGTCCCACCACCGGCTGAATCTGCATTCGTAGCTGACACTATTAACCCGGATGATGATCATTCTCCATGTACACTATCTGCCGACACGGCTAGACTCGTACAATCATCAGGAGCCGCGCAGCAAACAGAAGATATGTTTGCTCCAAATAACCAAAAAAACCAACGGCTAACTTCGGAAGCCATTGATTCTTGGTTTGACTGTATCCCTGATACGAATATCATGATGCCCATGTCTCTGCCCACTGGATCTCCGTCATTGCCTCCCAAGTCCATCTCTGCCCATCTTCTGATAGACAAAGACAGTCCAATGCCTCGTAATAAATTCTTACATGAGACGGAAGAAAGAGTCATTGTTACTAAACCTCAGACAAACAATTCATCTGTATCTTCGACCGAAGCAGAAGAACAAGACTCTGGATTGTCCAAAAACAACCATCCCTTCGCGAACTGCATCGGCCTCAATGGTTCTAAAATACAACATGAACGGAAAAATAATTCTTTGGCCATAGTGAATAAACTTCTTGTGGATTTAACAAAAATGAACAGCTCTATAAGTGCTAAATCAATACCCAACGATAGCGACGCCAACCGCGAATCCCTTCCTGCTGAAACTTGCCCTACGGCAAATGTCTTTGAGGATAATATGCGATTAAGAAGTGAACGGCCAAAATGCCCCAGAAAAAGAAGACGAATTGCCTCCAGCGCATCTCCTTCTGTACCATGTTCCCAAAATAGGAAACCATGGAATCGAATACCTGATTCCCAAAACTCATCAACGCCATCATCAGGCAACAGGAAAAATAACACAGGGTCGACTTCATCCTCATGTATTGAAGAGCCGTCTGACAACTCATCCTTGGATGAATCACTGAATGATTCACCCATCAGACATAAGCCTCCTAAAGGGAAAGCTCATAATTACAGGAAATCTGCTTCCCAAACCCTGAAATATCTCAAGATCCAAAACATTGTGAAAGATGCCTTACATGATCTTAGACCTTTTGTCTCATCCTCGCTGTCTATTGCCATGGCCCCAATGCTCAAACTCTATGAGCAATTAAGCGATAATGTTAAAGATCTAACAGCACTCACTGTCTCGACAAATACCAAGCTCGCAACAGTGGAACTGCTACACATTGGGGAAAACACGAAAACGCTGGATTACATCCAAAGATTCGAAACCTTAACTAAAGACCTTGCGGACCAGAAACGCTTAAACGTTGATGAGAAACGTCTAATGTCTGAAATAACTTTAGAGGCGTTAAGCTTGTTGAAACAGGCTCAATCATCAAAGAGATTGTATGATGAGTTGCGTGCCGTCTCCAGAGCTTCCGAGCCAATACCTCAAGTGATAAACACTGCACCAACCCCATGGGTTGGTTGCTGCCATCGAAACGATGACCTCGGAATGTCGCAAAGGACCAACAATGTTCTATTAAGATTGAATAGCCAAGAAAAGGTACTGTCGCCCATACCTCACTCAATATCGCCGACCGGGAATACTTCCAACAGAGATTCTTTACGTGAAGAAAGACCTACAAAAGAGAGACCCTTTAATTCTGACAAGCCACAGACAGATTTACCAAAGAACCCATTATTGCCAGCTCGGGGCGCTGATCTTGATACTCCCTTGCAAGTGGTAAATTCCACTCTACCCTCGCCAAGTCAAGCCAGAACTGTAACAAAACTCCTTTCAAATACTTCAACAATACTCATTGAAGATAGTACTGCGAATAAAAACACCCCAGTGTCATCTACTTCTGCTAGTACAGAAGGTATTACAGGTTCCCCAAACTTGTCATCAATTCCACCTGTAAATACCTCGGCACTGATAAGCATCCCTACGCCATCTACATCAGCTAACATAGAAAGAATTAAAGATCCCTCCGAACAAGAAGTAAACCTGCGTACAGAAACGAAAGACAAAATGTATGGAATATTTCAAAAAGCACACCCTACTGGTGTAAACAAACAACAAGAAAAAAAACAAAAGAATCAAAAATGTAAACGAAAATGTAACAATTCGGGATCAAGGAAGTTTCTAAGAAATTTAAAATCAGTCAATGTATTTGTTAATACAGACAAAGTAAATGATCCACCAAAAAAGACCAATATCGACGCCTTACAAAAGTGCCCGGATACACCAAGACTAACAACTATGCCAGATGAAGGCTCCGAATCTGACGTGGAAGAGCTCTTAAACCTCTCAGTTTATGAAGATGAGAATAATGCTGAATTAGACGACGAGGAGGTGGCACAACAGATCCCAAGCTCTGACCATCTGGTCAAAACTGTCAGGCAAACCCTTGCGAATGAGCCTCTGCGAGCTGGCCCTGGGCGTGTTTGTGAATTAATACTCCCGCTAACAGAAGCAACCCCGTCAGTCTCTACTGAAAATCCTAATAAATTTGAAAATATGGCTGAAAAAAGAAGACGTTTGGATGTTCGAAATGAAGTCCAAAAACCAACTACGGAATCCAGCCCAACCCGCTGGAATGAGACTTGGAGAACGCAGGATGAAGGAAACCCTAAAATAAAACCAGATACGACCGTTATGTCAAGTTCCTCAATTCGACCCCTCTTGAAGGATCACAAAAAAACGGTAACATTCAACCAGGTTAACAAAACTCAACAAAATCCTCTCGCAAATAAAGATAAATTTGGAAACCGTGCTAAGTACACATTAATACTGGAAAGAATACTGGACACTAAAGATGGACTAACCCTCAATCGAAGTAACGTCCTTAGACTCTTACATCATGTACCAGGACTTCGGTCAATAGAGTCCAATGACATCCAAACAGTAGACTTCTTTAATGATAATCAAAACGACAGAGTCTGCCTGCATATAAATTCCAGACTTGTCTGCGACCTACTCCTGAATGCAGTTTCGTTTCTCCTGTCCCTTGGATTTGATATTTATGAAGTGCCTCGAACGAACCTTGCAGATATCTGCACAACAAAGGTAAGAGAAGTAATAGCCAAAAACTTGTCTGTACCCTATAAGGGCACACCTGAAAACAATACTAATTCAAATTCCCCCGGTAAAGTTGCACCTACGGCACTGCTGAACAAGCCAGAAATTAACAAGGAACAAAATAGTCCAATACAGGAAAATAACATCCGTAATATGGGAGAAAACATCAAAATCACAATTTTAGGAACAAACACCTCTGTTGCAAATGACCATACCAACGATCATGAATCCTTGGTGAAAAACAACACAACAAAAAATTGGAATTGGCTTGCTGGAGTCCTGGGTGGGCGATCCAGCTAGCGCCTGCAGAGTCACAGTAATCCCCACATGCATGTGCTCTCATGGAACACTCGAGGCTTCATGCACTTATTCAACAAATCAATTAAAAGCCCTCTGAATCAGTCAGTGATTTGCCTACAGGAAACGTGGCTTACCCTGTGCCCATTGTCAGACGAATATGAAATAGTCATGAACCCAGCCATATCGAGAAAAAAAGGACGTCCATCTGCTGGCTTACTAACAATGGTGGCAAAAAACTCGGGATGGAAAATAAAAAGCTCCCTCAACCTCACTCCTTACATCCAACACACAATCATAGAAGCAACTTCATTGAACCCTGAAAAAGAAACCAAAACCCAGTTGAACATAATTAATTTGTACTGGCACCACAAAGAAGCTGGTACAAATAAATTTATGAACATAGTACTGGATTTAATCGATGCGATTAACAGCGAGCAATATGCATCGAACATAATATGCTGTGGTGATTTGAACCTATCGTGCATAAGGGATGTGTAAGATGTTGTAGTTTCCACCCCAATGCAAAAACTAGCAGCAAAATGGTGCTCAGCCTTATTAGAAAGAGACATCACAATGGTGAACGGGAACATTAGTGGAGATATACCAGCCCAAAAAACATGGAAACGTGAGAAGTTATCATCCATCATAGACTACTTCTTTGTCTCTGGAAATATAAACCAGCGAGCAGTGGCACTAACTGTCTCAGAAGATCTCAACAGCGACCACAGCAAACTAACACTGACTCTGCTTTGTCCATCCGTAGCGAAACCTAACATCTGGAAGAATCAGGTCGAAGTAGAACCTAATAGAATTCGCTTAAAAATAAAGCCATTTGAGGTGGAGCGGATCACAGATTCATACCACAATCTCACAACAAACTCAAGAGACTCTACACTTGAATACACTGTAGTCTTAAAACAGTTCATGACAATTCAAAATGGCTCAAATAAATCGGCCTTTGCTCCAAAACATTGCTATAATAATGAAATCGCAGAAAGAAAGAGGCAATTGAGAAAAGAACTAAGACAGCACGCACAACTAGACCGCGTCCAACGTCAGCTTGCAAAAAAAGCCTCAAAACAGCAATATAAAAATTGGCTAATTTCGCATAAAGCAATACAACTTCAACTGGACAGTGAGGCCATGTTAGCGGCACTTAGCAAAAAGAACTCAGCCGACTTCTGGAAGTTAATAAATAATATGAATTGTCCACAAAGCGCAACTCAGACAAATATGGTCACACAAGTCGAATGGCTTGCTCATTTTAACTCGATCTACAGAAAAAATAGTTCTACAACAGAGCCTGAACTCCCGAAGTTATCTAAGTGGGATTTAAAGTTCAACAAGGAGAGTATAACACAGGCTATACTGCGAGCATCCTCCTCAAGAGCACCGGGTCCGGATGG
The DNA here is from genome assembly GCF_040938575.1 of Ambystoma mexicanum. Classification (NCBI taxonomy): domain Eukaryota; kingdom Metazoa; phylum Chordata; class Amphibia; order Caudata; family Ambystomatidae; genus Ambystoma; species Ambystoma mexicanum. The sequence goes on from NC_090939.1 coordinate 37,314,411, forward strand.
CCTTTCCAACCATCTAATAAAACAAAATCCAGAGGGTTGGTCCAAGTTCCTCATGCTACTCTTCGCAAAAATTGCAGAAGAAGCCTCAGTACCATCTAGCTGGAAATCTGCAATCATAGTCCCAATCTTTAAGAGCGGGGACAGAGCAGATCCCAAAAATTACAGGCCTATAGCCTTACTAGATATCCTCGGGAAAATCTTTGCTACTCAGCTACAAACTCAACTGAACAAATGGATTGAATCTACAAAACATACGGACCCTCGACAAACTGGATTCGTCCGAGGTGTCGGCTGCGGCTTAAATCTGTTAATGCTTAATATCCTAAAAATGGACGCAATAAGAGCAAACAAGAAAATCTATCTCGCTTTTGTGGATTTATCCCAGGCATTTGACAGCATTGACCGGGAATTACTGTGGAAGAAAATGGCGACCTGGAACTGCCCTCTTAGTTTACTTCTGGCGATTAAAGCTCTTCACACTGATACAGTGATAAGAGTGAGATTGAACCAACAAGGTCTTCTTTCTGACCCAATAAAAACCCACCGAGGTGTTAAACAGGGTTGCCCACTTGCCGCCATAATTTTCAACCTGTTCATTTCGGATTTGGGGATCGCTTTTGGAAACAACAACGGCTTTGCACCAAAAATAAATGGAAACGAGGTAAATTGGCTCCTATATGCGGACGACCTAGTCCTTCTGGACCTAACCCCAATAGGCCTGCAACGGAAACTGTTCATACTCGATCAATATGTCATGCAAAATGGTCTAACAGTGAATTCCAAAAAATCAGTAATATTAACTCTGCAAGATCTACAAAAACAGAGAGGGCATGAAAAAGTTCAAATGGAGAATTGGGAATGAGTCATTAATAAGAGTTGATCAGATCATGTATCTTGGTATGTGCATGAGCTCCAGCATCAACGATTCACCATGGGTAGTGAAAATAAAGGATAAATGCAAACAACTAACTGCACAAGCCTGCCTACTAAATAAGAAATTTGGTAAACACTCGTTAAAACCAGTTATGGACTTCTACAAAATGAAATTCATTCCAACAATAACATATGGAGCCAACTGTGCCCTAGGCTGTCCAGACGCCCTATGGCCATCGCTCGAACATTATTTCTGGTCCAAAGTCCTGCGCCTCCCAACAGGCGTTCCAACAGCCTGTATAAGATACGAGCTAAACTTGCTGTCAATTAATGCAATGATAACATGGTCTACCCTGACTGAATTCAGAAAAATAACCATTGTTCCAACTGTACCCCAATATCAGATTCTGACCAAAGCAGATCCAGGTCCGACAAACTGTATTCTGACCCAATGGTTAAAACGTTGCGACAATATCTTAAGCAATTTAAGTACTAACAGAGAGCTACTTCATGTGAATCCTGGTAAAGTAAAATCCTTATTATGGCAACAAGATTGGATCGACACAGTTGACACTCGAGGAGCTCACAGAATCATGAAATCTTGCCCAGCGGAAGCAAGAAAACTGAATGCTACTCAACCCTACTTGCTAAAATTTCCAGATACCACACGCAGACATTTGTACATGAAATTTCGTTTAAATCAGTTTCCAACAAGGGAAATGCTAGCAATTCGCCAAACTGATAGCGACTCAACGCTCTCCTGCCGCCTATGCGGGGAAGAATCTGAAACTTTAAAGCATCTCACATTGTTTTGCCCTCAACTGCGACAGGAGCGATTTATTCATTTCAGACGACACATTATGACACGACCAACCATGTCTATTGAGGATTGGTGGGCCTTGATGCATCAAGACTCGGAACGTAGTCTAACGTTCGAACTAACCTTCTTTCTGGAAAAAATGAACGAAAAACTGGAAAGATACGAAAAAAGACAGTAAAGCTCTCTTAATCTCAGCCTGATTTAATAGTAATCAAAGACTTGGCACGGGCTGCGAAGACATATGTCGTGGATTTATATTTCTCTTTTATCTTAAACTCCTTTCTTTAATCTTACTATCTATTTACGCTCCACTCTAAGATTGGAGCTTCTCTCATGGACCTATTAAGAACGAATCTACTAATGCTCCTCTTGCTTTTTTTTTTTTTTTCTCTCTTTCATTTCTTCTTTATTCTTACTTTCTCTTTTTTAAAGGTTTGTAACAAATAAAAAAAAAAAAAAAAAGAAGTTATACGCCAGAGGGGGTGGCTTTTCACATCATCAGGCACACTAAGACAGGTATAGCATCAGTGTCTTATCTGAGTTTTCCAGAGCACCGGAATTTCGCGTAGTAAAGTGCGTTAAAGTCTATGAGACGGAGACAGCAAGATTTAGGCCCACCGGGGAGACACAGCTTCTAGTAGGATTGAACAGACATTTCTGGGCGGTTTCGTGCGTGATACTAGCCAGGTGGGTGAGATGGGCCATAGACGAGGCCGGAATAGGTACACAAGCCTTTGCAGCTCATTCAGCGAGAGGAGCCACGGCTTCAAAGGTGTTCACGGTGGGTTCACGACTAGAAGACACAATGAAGCGGCAGACTGGTTGACAGAGTCGGTTTTCAAGACATTCTACTTTAAGCTAATCGACCAGGTGATGTTGTTGGTGATAAGTAAGCTTTGAACAAGCATAATACAGGCCTCTAGCCTTGAAGTAGATTACTGATTTTCCATACTAACGTTCTGAAAAGTAATGATTCTATTAAATACACATAGGCAAAGTATTATCCCCTCAAGCAAAAGGAAAGCATTTGACTAGCGTGGTGGAATGTTAGTATATGCTTGGAGTCTTGATTGAGAGCCGACTGAAAATACATTTGAAATATCAACAAGTTAATGTCTATGTTAAACTGTTGTTATGCAACGACAAGCTGCATGGCCCACCCAATATTGGCAGGGTTCTATGTAATTTCATCGACAGCTGTTTTTTCAACAGGTTTTTTTACAAAACGTTTTTGCTGAAAAAACCATTGAATTATTTTTTTAACTATTCCTGAACACCCAACCCTTCATATGCCCTTCTCCCCATATATTTTTAGATGGTTTTTTCGGCAAACATTTTTCATAAAAAAACCATTGTAAAAACAGCTGTCAATGAAAGGGCGTCATACCGGCAGATGGTTCTTTTGCGCTTAAGTTTCAGGAGCGGCTTACGACCCAGGCGGTAAGTTACCGCCTGGGCTGAGACTTTACCACCATGGCGTAAACTACGTTTACGCCATGGTGGTTGGCGGACTTACCGCCCCACTCCGACCTTGGCGGGGCGGTAAGTCCCCAATCCCCATTTACCCTTCCCCATTCCCATTTTTGCCCCATAGGGCATAATGGGAGTCGGGAAGGCGTTAATTACGCCACCGTAAATTACGGTGGCGTAATTAACTCCATGGTCCCTTAGCGCCATGGATTTTAACACCCACGAAAAGCGGGTGTTAAAACCTCCATGGCGCTAAGGGACCTCGTAATTGGCGGTAAGGGGTCGGCGCAGCTAACGCTGGCGTTAACCCCTTACCGCCAGGGTCGTAATGAGGCCCTATCACATGTTCTTTGGGACTGAACTACCCTTTTCCCCCCAGAATTTTGGGAAATGCAGTTCAGTCCTGATTTATGGTTCCTGGTTTTGACAGTTACTTTGAAGATGCTGTTCTCTGACATTAAAGTAAGAGAAGCATAATACTTCCCCTCTGTGTCTTTAATAGAATCATGATTTTCCACAATGTTAGCATGGAAAATCTCTATTCCTCTTACAAAGCGAATTTGCTTTACAACTTGTAAGTCTTAAAGCTATTGTATAGTTGATTGTTATTTTAATGCAGAGGGGCAGTTTTTGGGAGGGATGTATTTTGGGGATTTGTAATGTTCATCAGAGGGGTGAGATTTTGTTCTAATACAGGCGCATTTACTTATTTTGGGGGGTTTCTCCTGCAGATGGGCCATTTGCCCCCGGGGAGATGTGTTTTATGCAGTGGGGCTGAGCACAGTGCGTTGCTCCCTTCACAGGGGGACTTCCAGTATACTAGTGAACAGTACGGCAAATAGTTATGTATTTTATTTCTCATCAAGGCACTTCTTTGTCCTGGCCGCTGGAATGTTGGGTTTGGAGGATTTGTTATGTGCAGCAGAGGGGAGAGGTGTGTGTTGTGCAGTGGAGCATTGTGATGCTGGAAAGGCATCGAAGGGACAGGGCCCCCGAATCCTTGTCTTTTATTGCTTTTTATTGTGTGTTCTGTCTTGTTTTCCGCGCAGGAGTTCATGTGGGACTCCTGGCGGTGCAGCTCTTCCTGTATTTGGTTTGGTGAACAGACCCATGGGATGCCCTTATGGCACGGGTGGGAGTATGACCCTATACTCCTAGTGTATGTATTTGGGCACCTGTGTGTGTGTGTCCCACAGAGCAGGGTACAGGCTGGTGGCAGCTCTCTGCTGAAGTGACAGGTGCCCTGAGCGTCCACCTTTTGGGATGCCCAGGCCCTGTCATTGGAATCGGTGGATTCCTGATGGGGACAAAATGGCCCCTGTGGCCTCTTGCTTTCCATCGCCTGTTACCTTGGACATTCTGTCCACCGTCGTCGACCAAGGTTCGCATGTTTGCTATAACTGGTGGAGGCCCGTCAAAGCCGTGTTGCCCAGAAGCGGGGACCGCTTGACGCCATGCCGCCGCCGACCGGAGCCGCAACGCTCCACCTGATTAAGACACTTTGAATCCAAGGACGCTCTCGCCTGCACCATCAACCGCTTTGTCCCACCAGAGAAAGTTGAGGTCGCTGATGCGCCGAGGAGCATCCACCGGTGGGTTTCCCGCCACTTGAAGACCGTAGAGACGCCGGACAAGTCGACGGTATTGCTGGGCCAAAGTTCTTCATAGACTCTTTGCAGTAACAAACTATCAATGCTGAGGTGTCCCGCTCGCCTCATCTTCGCAGGACGTCCACAACCGATCGTCGACGAGCACTGCCAGGACCGAAGCTGCTGCCTCGATGCTGTTCACCATTTCTTCGAGGGACCTCAACGATACGTGGCTCCTGCCTTAAAGGGAACCGCTCAAGAAGGATCCGTCGACGACCTAACGTCGAACTCTGCTATTCCAGGTACATTGGTGTTGTAGAAGTATTTTAGAACGAAATAAGAATCATAGAAACAATATATGGACTGGGCTTGTATTATATCTTTATTTACAGGTTGCCCAGGTAGGGGGATCCTCATACAGAACTGTGCCTGGTGGTAGGGGCCAAGTATTCTGCCTATTATTTTAACCAACCTGCTTTCCTCCTATGTCTATTGTTGGTTCACTTTATTAACTGATTTGTATGACATTTGAACTGAGTACAGTTGATGCATTCTAAAGGAATCAAAGTATAATTATGCTATCGCATAGAAACTGTAGTTATTTTCCATTGTAGATTAGCCTGAGAACAAAGTTTGTTATTGTGATTGTGTATATAACCTTGAACCTTATATATATAAAGAACTGTGTTTTCACTTATAGTGTGTGGACATTCCTTTGTGGGTGCTTGGGGCCTACACTGTACTTAAGAACCAGCCTGCATCACCTCCTGAGAGCTAAGACTTGATTGCTCGTCTACGTTACCAATAATAGAGAATCTTGGCTGGGGTCCTCTGAGCCTCTCCTCTGCCATATAGAGAGCAGGAGTACTGTGCAAAGTTGTGAAAGTGTGGAATTTGTTGTCTGGCACAGTGGGTGTATTTGACCCAGGGGACAAGCGTACTTGACAAAGCTACAGAGAAAGCGATTTGCTCGATTCAGAGTGGGATTAGATGTCCTGGTCCCTCAGAGAGGGGGTATTTGGAGATTTGTCCTGTGCAGCAGAAGGGTGGGATGTTATTTTCCTGGGCAGAGATGCATGATTCTGCATAGATTTGGTCTGGACCTGCGCAGAGTGGTGGATTTTCCGTGTATACGGGGCTGTATTTCTTTTGTTTATGTGCATCGAGATGAATTAGAGTAAACCATGTTACATTTTGAGTTTGGGCTCTGTGCAGAGCAGTCTCCACGGGACTCAGAACAAGTTGAAATGTGAAAGTGTAGCATCTGTGTGGGGACTTGTAAAGGGGTCACATGGTGTTTAAAGGAATCAAAATTAAGTTTATATAAGCAGGAGCTAAAATCAGCTCCTTGGTGTGCAGAGGTCGCCAGAAGCTACCACTACCACGCAAATCTAACTTCCACATGAAATGCAAACATATTATTTTGTCCATTATTTATGACCACTTATGCTTTAAAATATGTGTCGATGTGTCCCAATACTTATCTATAGATGGTCCCGGAACATACAGGAACTCCTTTAATTGAAAGTGTTATTTGCTGGCGGGGATCCGTTATGTGTTGACATTCAGGTGGCTCCACGCCGCCATATTATCTTAATTTGTATGGCACAGTGCAAAAGTGCAGTGCGAAAGGCAGCATACACGTGTGTACACCAGCCTTTTGCCTTGCACATTTTCACTCCACAGTGCATAGATCCCTATGGTGTCTGGCTATTTTATGTTGTGCATAAAGCTGACGAACCCCATACTCATCTCTGGTATGAAAATGCATCCTGGCACACATTCTGGAGCATTTATATGGCAGGGAGGAAGGGAGGCGGAAAAATGCAAGTCTGATTCCGCCCCATCTCTCTGCTGTGAGAAACCTGAAGGTGTCTCAACCGCTAGTCCCCGGGGATCTGTCATCCAGTTTGCTAGGACATGGCCATCGCTTTTGGATCCAGTTCCTGGGTGTGGACTAGTGCAGGAGGATCACCTGGATGAGGGGTCTTCGGGGAGTGGGATAGGCGAGAGGCGATATCCCCTCCCCTTAATACCTTTACCCCATCCTACCAGGTAGTGTACTTAGGAGCTCAACCCCCGCCCCCTTTCACAACACAAACACTTTCTCAAGGACAGCTCTCTATGAGAGAAAATGGACTAACACCCGAGCCCTATACCTGACATGACCCAATACAATGGTCAGGCAGGGTCAGGCAATTACGGACCACCACACACACACCTGACTTCCATTACACTTCCCCACATGGATAGAAGGCGGAGCACGAAAGCACACTCTGAGCAAGGCAAAGCACACGAGGAAACAGCAGTTTCAAGATGGCAGTTTAACACAAGGAGAAAGACAGCGAAACAGAAGGGGATTTCAAAGAGGGAAGTGCCCTTGACCTTTTCAATGAGTAACCGTTACTTTCGTGAAACCTTGAGAATAGAAAGCGTAAGACCAGGAAACCAGGCTGAAGAATCCGGCATTGTGTGTCGGAAGTACCCAGGGCCCTCCCACATTGATAATCAAGGTCCAGAAAATCGCCTGCTACTGTGGTACTGTCCTTTGCTCCTACAACTAAGCAGTGCCAGTGAAATCAACACAGCTGGTGAGTTGGGGAGACCGATACCAGACCTGTCTGTGTTGAATCCAAGGTTACAAGCGGCAACATTGTATGGTGAGCGCTGAAGTGAACAGTGTATGAAACGCATGTGATAACCAACATGAGTAAAATCCAACAACAGATGAGTGATTGAACTTTGAAACAAAGATACGTTAGCTTTGACATAGTGGTCCGACACTGCTTGCATGCTCATTCGAGGGTCTCTGTAATGTATCCAACTGAGGGTTCACAAAGGTGAAAGAATGGCAAATATCTGTGCTTTGAAGCAGTCCGGCAACGGGTCAAGCAAAAATCCAGTGCACAATCGAAAGTTTTTGATGTGGATACTGCCAAAGAAATTGATGACACAGTAGATAAAGTTGGTCCGAGTCCAAATGAGGGAGATCAATTGAGAGCTTTAGGTTTAAGTAAATTGTGTTAGAGTGAATTGAATTGGTCCGAGCCCAGTGGAGGGAGACTGATTGAACATTGTGTTAAAACGGATCTGATGCTGGCTTGGAGAGATCCGGGGTGGACCGTGAATCATCGAGAAATCGGATACATGAAAATACTTCGAGCTTTGTGTTAAAGGGATATGAGCCCGGCTGAGGGGGATCTGAGGTGAATAGTGAATCATCCAAGAAATTGAATACGTTTGAAATCCTGAAAGGAAAATAACATATTGTTTGTTTGTCGCATCAGGCCCTCTGAAAGAAGAGACTTTGAAAAGCAAAGATACTTGGGCACAGAAGACCCTAATGCTAATGTTTGAACTGCACCTTCACGCTAGAGAAACCAGAGACTGTGCTAAGCTCGAATATGTGCTGCCTTGCCCCATGCAGAAAACGTGGGGAAGGGAGGCCAACAGCCTGAATATTCTGACATATCATTTCTTGAACACTTCTTTCTTTTACATAGCATTGTTTCCCACACTGTTTGTATTTAGAGGTAACAATTGGCAATAGGTTTTTTAGTATAAGCCCTTTTATTTTGACAAGACAGCACTAGGATTGCGTTAATATTATTTGATGGTCGTAGTTTGCTCCCACCTTTAGATTTAGGATCAGATAGGCATTTTTCAAACCCTTCTTGAAGTTCAATAAACACCTTTGAACAGTGGTCACTTGTGTCTGTCTTACTGTGGATACCATGCCTTCCTTACACCACCATACACATGTTTGAAATGAGCTGTAACGTGAGTGAATGGTGAAAAATCTGTACGCAACGATTTCACATGATTCATTTACGTTACATGCTCATTGAACATGAGTGCCACAGCATTTTGTTCAGAATCACTTGACCTGTTGAGCCAAACATAGCTCCTAGTAGCTGTTGGTGTCAAGCAAACAGGCTCTTCTAGGCTACAATCAGAAGCTAAAGGGCACCCAGCTCCCCTCAATTTCAAACCCTTTGTTTATAAGGGAGGGTCAGGATGGTGCTTGTAGGGGAGCATTCTGACTACCTCCAAATAAGGGGCATTTGGCTTTTATAGGGGTGGTTCTGGGTGGTGACAGAGTGTAGGGGTGGGATTTGTAGAAGGAGCTGTGTTGAGCTTTGTAGTAGGGGGGGTCTCCATGACACCTTGCTAGAAATGTTATGTAAGATACAATGTAAGGGGGTGCAGAAATGGATCTTGTAATTGCTCTTCGGTGGTGCTTTGCAGAGAATATATTAGGATTTGACTTTGTTAGAGGGCATTTAGATGGAGCTTATAGATAAGGCAATACCTTTAGATCTTTGCAGAACCGTTTCATGTGGTGCTTTGAAGAGAGGGCAATACTATTGGACCGGGTCACAGTGACTTTGGATTGGGCTTTGTAGAGTGTGGGCAGGATTGGACATTTTTTATAGGTGTTCTTGGTTGAGTTTTGTAGAAGACACCAGGATTGAACCTTTTCAGAGGTTTTTTGTCTGTGGCTTTTTTTTTAGTTTTTTTTTTTTACCAACTTTATTTTTCTCATGGGTTCAAACTTACAAACATACAAGTGAGGAGCAATATACTTAGATGTTATTGTAGTGCTTAACCCCCTTTTCGCCCCTCCCCCCGGTACATTGCCGGATGTCTGTGGCTTTTTAGAGGAGCCTCTGTATTGAACTATGCCCAATAGGTTTTGGATGGGGTTTTATATGTGGGACGGATTTGTACCTTCACGGAGGGCATTTGGGTGTGGCTTTGGAGAGTGTTAATGTGACCTTGCAAAGCAAATGCCTGAGGCTTTTTAGAATGGGGGATCTGGATGTGCCCATGTCAAGATGTGGTCGGTTGGGTGATTATTTAGGTGGATCTGGACACAGATTTAAAAAAGGGCATGCATAGGACCTAGAGGCTTCCGGATTCTTTTGAGTTGGCCTGGGTGGGGCTTTTTTTATAGTGGTGTCTTCGGGTACCTTTTTTAATGTATTTATTTGCAATTTTCACATTAAAACAATCAACAACAAAAAATAATTCATCCCATTAAACTCTTTTTGCTTCTCCACATGTGATCAGATGTATACATTTGGGAGTTGTTCCATTCTCTCTAGTAAGTTAAAGGCCTCCCATCATGCGTCAGGGTGTGACCCATCCGGTTTGCGAGCAGTTCATGTGAATTTCAATGTTCTAATTGGGGAGACCTCCCATCCCTAACATCATCGGTACATAGAAGGCAGTATCCCCTTTCCCAGCCAACAATGCATGGATATTTCTAAACACAATATACAGATCAGGGACAGTGGCTACATCCTCTGGACACAGGAATCACCTCCTGATTTTAATGAGTCAAGATGATTCAACCCCCTCAAGAGACTGAAGCAGGTATTAGTTTCTGGAGCTCTCGCTTGGTCTATCAGTCTAGTGTCTGTGTATATCTGAGTCATGGTAATGCCTCTGAGTGTGCCTCATACTCACTCCAACACGTCAACCCAGATATCACCTTATGGGGGGGTTGTGCTGTTATTATTCACTAGTGTTTCATAAGAATTTATCCGCTGATGCTCTAAATCTTATTTTGGAGCATTATTTTCAATAAGCCCAATTTTTCAGTTATTGTGCCATCTGCGGACAGAAGGCCGAACAAAACCCTTCCTGTCCCATACAATGTTTCTAATGACCGATATCCTGATCATGTGGAGTGGTCTTTTTTTCCATTGATGAAATATTCAACCTTCTCTGAGCAGCCAGAGACCTGGCGAGTTTGTAGGGTCTCTGTGACACATGCTACTGTACATAGTCTTTGCCTTAGACCATAGTACATTGATGTTAGCACAATACCAGAGCATGTGGCCTAGTGAGCTTGTGGTCTCTGCACAGCGCTAAAATACCAGTTATTCATTTGCACCCATCTTGTGCAGTCTTTAAAGAGAGAGGTATGTCCTATGCAGCTCTTCCTCTTTTTGGTTGTGGTTAACAGAGACCCTTGGGATACCCTTATGGCACCCATGGGTGGGGGGTACAGCCCTGCACCCAAAGGCCCTCATTAGGACCCTGGCGGAGTGGGTTTACGCCAGCGGTATTCGCGGAGGACCCGTCCGCCCTACTACGAGTTCCCGTAGCGCCATGGAGCCGTTTTCCGCCTGGTTTTTCCGGGCGGAGAAATCCATGGCGCTACGGGACCTTGTTGTTAATTACGCCACCGTATTTTACGGTGGCGTAATTAACGCCTTCCCCACTCCCATTATACCCTATGGGGCAAAAATGGGAATGGGGAAGGGTAAAATGGGGAATGGGGATTTACCGCTCCGCCAAGGTCGGCATGGGGCGGTAAATCCGCCAACCCCCATGGCGGTATCGGCAGCTTTCCGCCGTGCTCCATGGTGCATATTGCACCACGATCTCCGCCAGGGTCGTAATGAGGGCCAAAGTGTTTGTTTTTGGGCACCTGTGTGTGGCCCACAGAGCAGGGTATGGGCTGGTGGCAGCTCCATGCTGAATTTGACAGGTGCTCTGAGTATCCTCCAATTTTGCATACCCAGGCCCTGCCATAGGAATCAGTGTATTCCTGATAGGAGACAAGATGGCCCTTGTGGCCTCTTGGTTTCTATTAGCTGTTACCTTGTTTTCCCAAAGTCCTGGGAAGCCCTGACTCTGCCCCTTCCCCTGACTGGCTGTTGGGTGGAAGAACTATATATGGTATTGTGGTGAAGTCCAGGCCAGACTGGCTGGAGCCTTCCCAGTGACTGTATGTTGTGGGTACACCCTTGGGGTGGGATCTGGGTGAAAGGAGTGTGTGACCAATATGCACTTCATGTTATGGGTGTCTGGTATCTGTGTGTGTGACACAAATAATGAGACGGCCCTGCCCAAAACTGACAGGCTGGGTGCTTGCCTCAATCCACATTCCTTGTTATGGGTGTCTGGGTGGAAGTGAATGGCCTGAATGCACTGTGAGCCTGATTGGCTGCCTGCCTGCATGAATGCCCTTCTGAATGATTGGCTGCCTGAGCTTGGCTCAACAGTGTGAATGAGAGACAGAACAGTATATCTGGGAACCTCTCACTAAACAGAATTGTTCAGAAGCTGAAGTCAAAAGTTAATGCATAACCTTGAAGCCCAGCTGGGAGAAGAAGGTCTTGCTGCTGCTTGCCGTCGTCGAAATCCGATAGCTGTCATGTCTGTAAAAGACTGATCCAAGAGAGGACCTGGCTAGGAGACCTCTTCCTGAGCTACGAGGGAACATCGTGCAAAAGCTAATCTTCACCAAGGCACCTTGGAAGTCAGTCCTGAAAGGCTGCCGAACAGAGACTGGGTCTGCCGAAGAATCCTTAAGTGATGCGCCCAGACATCAAAGTCTGTCATCGTCGTCCATGGTCCGAAGGACCGCCGTGACCGATGGAAGCCTGTCGAGTCATGTTGCCCAGAACCCGGGACAGCTTGACGCCATGGTGCTCAACGACCGGAGTGGCACCGCTCCACCTTTGCCTAAAACACTTTGAAATGAAGGACTCCCTTGCCATCACTGTCGACCGCTTTGCCCCACCGGAGAAAGTCGAGGTCGCTGATGAACCGAGGAGAATCCGCCGGTGGGTTTCCCGCCACCCAAGTCCACAAAGATGAAGATCCGAAAGCCAGCCATGGTCAAGTCCCAATCGTCGACGCCAACGGTGACACCCGACGCCCACTGCCCGGCCTACGTTCTTCATCGAGTCATCTTTGCAGCAACAAACTCTTGTCCTCGAGGTGCACCTTCACAGGACGTCCACGACCGACCGTCGACGAGCACCCTGAGGGTCAAAGCTGCTATCCTAACAACTGTGTTTATATTTCTTCAAGGACTATCGACGCCTGTGGCTCCTGTTTTAAAGGGAGTTCACCCACGAGGGATCCATCGAAAACCGTCGAAAAAAACTCTGCTAAACTCAGGTACATTGGGGTAGTAGAACAATTTAGCAGAAAACAAGTCTACTTTAAACATTAATGGACTGGGCTTGTTGATACACTTTATTTACAGGTTGCCCAGGTGGGGCAATCCTCACATAGAACTGTGTCTTGGGTAGGGACAAAGTATTGTGCCATTGTTTAACCTAACTTGTCTTCCTTCCTATTTCTGATGTTGATTCACTTTACTATTTGATTTGTATGCCATTGAAACTGTCAGCAGTTGGTGCATTTTAAAGGAGTCAAGATTTAACTGGCATTGAACATATTTACCATATGAGAAATGCCAGAGCACAACATATGTTATTAAGTGTATATATATATATATATATATATATATATATATATATATATATATATATATATATATATATATATATATATATATATATTTATTGAACCTTATTTATATAAAGAACTGTGTTATCACATAACATAGTGTGTGGACATTCCTTTGTGGGGCCTTGGGGACTACACTGTACTTAAGAACCAGCCCGCATCACCTCCTGAGAGCTTAAGTCTTGATTGCTCATCCATTGCTACCACAATAGAAAACCTTGGCTGGGGTGCTCTGTGCTTCTACTCTGCCATATAGAGTGCAGGAGTACAGATAACCCCCTACAGTCTTTACAATAATCTTTTTTTGTTTAATGACACATTGGGCCTCATTACACGGTAGGCGGTAAGGGTTTACCGGTAACGGTATTTTACCGGTACCAGTAAATCCTTACCACCTTACTACGAGGTCCCTTTGCGGGTTGGGGAATTTAACGCCTGCTTTTCGCAGGCGTTAAAAACCAACCCGCAAAAGGACCAGTGGAGCTAATTACGGTACGGCAATTTGCGGTACCGTAAGTAGCGCCTTCCCCATTCCCATAGAGCCCTATGGGGCAAAAATGGGAATGGGGAAGGGCAATGGTGGAAGGGGGAATTACCGCCCGGCCAACCTTGGAATGGGGCGGTAATTCCCCTTTCCACCAAGGCGGTGCCGGTATTTTACCGGCATGAACCATGGAGCTAATAGCGCCATGGTTCGCCGCCTTCCGTGTAATGAGGCCCATTGTTTCAACAAATGAAGGGAATAGCAATGGGCACAAGCTTTGCACCAACCATGGCAGATCTGTTTGTGAGGGAATTTGAGAATAAACCTGCATGTGTACACCCAATACTATCTCAGAAGGTCGTAAACTGGCAAAGATATATGGATGACATCTTTATTGTATGGAATGGGAAGGAGGGAGAACTGCAAACATTCTGTGACTACCTAAACAGCACCACCTTTGGCCTCCAGTACACAATAGAGATGAGTAGAACAGAAGTGATCTTTCTTGACTTATACATCTATGTAGAAGGTGGAACCTTACACACTAGAACGTTCTGCAAAGGTCAATGCTACCTTACACACAGATAGCTGTCACCTGAAAGGCACCATCCAAAATATACCAATAGGAGAATTCACGAGAGCTAGATGAAATTGTAGCAAAGAGAGTACATATGGCACAGAATGTAGACTCATTGAGGAGAGATTCCTATCACAAGGTTGTCTTAAGGAGTGTATTAAGGAGTGTATTAGCAAAGCTGAAAGCAAAGTCAATAGCAAACCACGCCTGGAATAGATAACCACCAGAGACAAGGAGATTGATCAGGACAGGGACAAAGTGACAATGATCACTCAATTTTAAAAAAACAACTAGACAGTTTGGAGCATTTTTCAGAAAAATTGGCATTTACTGAAATTCGACCCAGAGCTACCAGACTACATTTCAGAGAGACCAATTATATCATATACCAAAGCGCCAATATTGAGGATAAAATTAAGCCACAGCTTTATACTCTCCTCCTAGCTACCCAAGCAGCCTTCTTTCAATCAATTGGAACGTCTTGAAAAGGGGGCTAGGACCTACCCACTTTCTCTGCACGGATCCGCTATGTGCCATCGTTTGCAGCATAGGCAGTTTATTGTCTCAGTTCTTATTTCGGCAACCAGGTTCCTTCCTTTTCTCTAGTAGTCTAGGCGACTTTAAGTTCTCTGTGCTTCCTCACTCTGGCAGCTTCTTCAGTGTGGTAGAGTAGCTCAGCTGCTCCCTTCTCCCTCTGTTGAGCAGTACTGGGTCTTCCGCCATTGCGTTGGATCTCGTTGGAGGCTTTCTCGTTTTTCAGGCCTCATGTTGTCCTATTGGTATCGCCGATTTCTCTTTTATTGGGACTGAGTCGTGACCTCTGGTGCAGGGTTTCTAAAAATAATAGAAAGGACCTTGTGAGTATCTTTTTTACAAGGTAAGGCTGCAGATAAGGTCTGCAAGCAAACGTGCTGGCACTGAAGGGGGCAGGAACTGGGGACCTCTCTGCTGCCACCATCCACCCCGAGCAGGACTGGCTCTGGATCCCTCCTTGGTAGGAATCAGACACACAGCTGAGAGGGGTTGTTTGAGGGTGTTTTCCTAGATAATGTGTTAGGGAGAATTCTCATTTCATGGCTAATTTCCCTCACCTAGTGAGTCCCTCAGTAGCTTAGCTGGATCTCTGGAGTTATTTCTTTCCACTTGGTAAGAGTGTGAGCTTATTTTGATATGTGTTTTTTCCTGTTTTATGATTGTGGACTCTGGAGTACACCACTTCAATAGCCCCCTTCTTTTGTGTGTCACACTGTACCCTCCGTGCAGTGACACAGGGTTGTCGTTCAGACTTCCCCCCGACTCCATTTCTGAGGCTGACTACCGTCTCCCAGAAAAGGGTAAAGTTACCATTAACTTTACTTAGTCACATTAACCACAGATCCAGTACACACCATCTTACATGGAGTGCTGGAAAGGGTTACTCCTTAACCCTTTTTATCTGTACCTCCTAGAGCATTGTTTCGCTCTTTTAACATTTAGACATGGCTGGTGGCAGTGGTATCTACCCTAATTTACTACCGCGGTTATCTTATATAACCGTGGTAATATTGTAGGCTATTGTGTTAGCCTCGAACTTAAACCCGCTTGACCAAATGCTTTTTCTTTTCGTTCCTGTGCGGTTTATTCGCCATTTCTTTTTGTTAAAGTCCTTCTTGTGTTTTACTTTGCGCGGCGAACCAGGGTTGCCTTCTTTGTTCACTGTCTTTTGGCGGGCTTCTGCCAAGAAGCCCTCCTCAAGGCACCTGGGTGTCTAGGTGGGCTGAATGTGAGGGAGGGGTGTCGTCACCCCCTGCACAGGGTATCCTAGGAAACCCAAGTCACACTTTTTCATGACTGGCTGAGGTGGTTGTCCGGGCTGGACAACCCCCTGCTGTGTGATTGACAGCCAGGCTGTGTGGATGGGGGATTTTCGCATAAAGGCAGGTCTCTTAGGCTAGAAGTCAGAGAGTAGCCACTGGAACTACAAGGAACCGAAGAGAAGTGGAGGAAAGGTCGACTGCTGCAACTATCCCATCCCGGTGAAGCCCTGCTGCAGTCCTGAGCTATCTACCCTTCAACGACTAAGAGGAGATCCAGTCCAGAGTCTTCTTCCCTTGAGCCTGGTGGGGATAACCAGCTCATCTTCTTCAGCCAGAGGAATCCCTTTGTGGTCGAAATCGCTGCACACTGCTGTAGTGGTCCGGATAGCCACCTGAAGAGCCGCTCCTGTTTTTATGGAGCGCACCTTTTATTCATCATCACTGATGCCGGCCTCATCCCTGTGTGCTGTAGACCTCCTTCATCGTCCTTCTTTGTGCCGAAGCCAGGAATCGTGGGTCTACAGGAAACTACCAGGAACAACTGCAGTGGCACCAACTTCTTCTTTGAAAAGGTACTGTGTCCTGCTTGAGGAATTTTGGGTGAAATCCCTATTTCTCTCTTATAAGGCTTGCCCTTATTTTTCCCTCCTTCTTATAACTTTTGATTCCAAACATTTGACAATGGGCCTCATTACGACCCAGGCGGTAAGTTACCGCCTGGGCCGTGACTTTACCACCATGGCGTAAACTACGTTTACGCCATGGTGGTTGGCGGATTTACCGCCCCATTCCAACCTTGGCGGGGCGGTAAATCCCCATTTTCCCATTTTCCCTTCCCCATTCCCATTTTGCCCCATAGGGCATAATGGGAGTGGGGAAGGCGTTAATTACGCCACCGTAAATTACGGTGGCGTAATTAACTCCATGGTCCCTTAGCGCCATGGATTTTAACACCTGCTAAAAGCAGGTGTTAAAAGCGCCATGGCGCTAAGGGACCTCATAATTGGCGGTAAGGGGTCGGCGCAGCTAACGCTGGCGTTAACCCCTTACCGCCAGGGTCGTAATGAGGCCCAATATCTAAAGTACTCTTGGCAACTTTGAATCACAAACTATGCGACGTGTGATCCTCGACACAGGAACCCGGTTCCACTTGACACTGGCTCCGGCCTCTTGACTCTTGTATTTCTGTCCATGAGTGTTCTTTGATTCTTTTTGCCTAACTAACATATTGCCTATGATTTTTTCCCCCAACTCTCTCTGGGTATTTCAGGTGCTAAGTGTGTTTTTGCCCAGGTAGCATTTATTGCCGCGGATATGTGTTTATTTAGTAGACTGTCAAAAAGTGATCGCAATCGTTCAAGGTAACGTGTATTGTTCCATAATACCGGTTCTCTCAAACACAGGGTACTTATCTTGATTCAT
Source organism: Ambystoma mexicanum (assembly GCF_040938575.1). Lineage (NCBI taxonomy): Eukaryota > Metazoa > Chordata > Amphibia > Caudata > Ambystomatidae > Ambystoma > Ambystoma mexicanum. Next base: position 37,331,719 of record NC_090939.1, read on the forward strand.
ACCGTACAAAGTGAAATGGTCAGTTGTAGTGTATTTAACGTGTGGTTTTAAATTTAATAGAAGTGTTGTGTTGATAGCGAATGGTTAAAAAATAAATGTACTTATATTTTTCTACCTGAAACCTTGAGTCAGTGTTTGCTTGAGTCACAGTAATTGTGGTCCCTTTGTGTGATCTCTTCTACTGCTCATATACTCTTGAGATAAGCCTGGCTGCTCCGCTACTGCTACCACTCTAACATAGTAGTACAGGCTTGTACCAAAGGTAAAACTTGTATTGCCACCTGTAGTCTTAATTGTGTGTAGTGGTCCCTAAGGGCATTGCACAGGATTCTGCCTAACATAATGTCATCTTAGTAGGCAGTGGGGTTAAGGGAAATTAATGTTTTAGAACGGACTTCAGATGATTGGAGGTAGGAGTCAGTCCAAGGTTGTATGGCTGGGATTAGGGGAGTCCTAATTACTGAGATGGCTCAATGAAAGCCTCTCATTTTTCTTTTGAATCTGCCTGCATTGTTGCAGTATACAGTAGAATTTGGGTTTACTCATACTGTCACGCAACGCGTTCCCAGCTGGCGTCTGTGGCCCCGAGTACGTTTTTGGACTTCCTGAGTCCTATCACGCTCAGCAACTACGTGCACTTGGCAGTCGAGTCTTTCTCCTTTCGAGTACACGTAGCGCTATTTAGCCATGCCTCCCTTTCAGTCCTACACGTTGCAACCGCTCTCGGTCAGCTATGCTCCCTTGCTGCCGTGGCATTGCTATACGCTGTATTTTGCTCCTCTGAGCATTTGCTTGCTTCTTTCCTTTTTCTTTCCTTCCTCCCGCATTCTTGGTTCCCTTCGACTCTTGCTTTCCACTGCCTTCGTTTCAGGGCTCTCTCCCGGTTTGCTACCTCCTGCGAACTGCTTCCGGCAGTTCGTTCCTTCAGCTTCCATTTGGAGTGTATCGCTTGACATCCACCGGTACGACTATTTCCATTATGGGTCACCCGCTACTTACATCCTCCGAACCCAGCTGCCATCAGGAGACCTGCCGGACTCTTGTCATCAGTGGTTTTGTTTGCCAGTACTTGGCTTTTCTTCCCCTTTCTGTCCCTACAGGGAGGGGGTCACGGCCAGGGCATTTTAAACCGCTCTCACTGTGACTTCCTCTTGTGGGAGAATCAAGCAGCAAAGGAAAAAAGAAAAGGATTACCTAGCTCATCGATCTCTCAGCCCCGTTGAGGAGGACTCAGATACTCCAGGTGAGGAGTTAGAGGAGGGAAGTGGGGATACCAACACAACATCAGGGAAACCGGTTGACAGATTGCAACGCCAAACCTCTAGGATGGCTACCCCTGAGCAAGTGCAGGAGTTAATTGCTGCGGTACAGAATCTTTCCATTGAGATGCAAAACATGAAGGCAGTGAACAATCTTCTTAAACAAATGGTGGCAGCCCGCGAGCCCCCTACTACAGATTTGCCCCCGATGTCTTTGTCATCAGGGAAGTATGATGGATCCCCCAAGACTCTCAAGGTATTCCTTGACACTTGTAGGGTGTACTTTTCCTTCAGAACCTGCACCTATGCATCCGACCACGCCAATGTTGGCTTTCTGATATCGAACATGACAGGGAATGCCCTTGCTTGGGCCACCCCTCTCGTCACAGGAGCCGATCCAGTGCTTCAGAATTTTGATGCCTTTGTGGATTTAGTGAAACGCACTTTTGAGAGACCTGAGATATCCATGGCAGCAGGCGAAGACCTGTTGGACATTCGTCAGGGTCAAGCTGACGTATTGTCTTACATTTCTTCATTCAAAAGATTGGCGATGGAAACTGGTTGGTCTGAACAATCACAATATATATTGTTCCGCCGCGGTCTTCGCGAGGACCTAAAAGATGAATTGGCCCACTTCCCTCGTCCTGCATCACTACCGGAACTGATGACTGCACCCTTCAGATGGATTTCAGGATGCAAGAAAGGCGTCAGGAGAGACGAAAGACACGTTCCCCACTTCCAAGAACCTCCTCTCCTCCTTCACCTACACTCAAACAGCACGACGAGCCTATGCAGATCGGCGCCACTCGTCGATCGTTGACTCCTGAGGAAAGAAAAAGGAGAAGAGAACAAGGTCTATGAGCTTACTGTGCTTTGGATCGTCACACAGTTCGGAACTGTACTGAACTGCCCCAAAGGCTGGTGGAAAACGTGAACCCTCGATCCAAGAAGGGACAGGCTATCGAGGGCAGTCTTCTAGTCCCTATGTTACCATGTTTGCTTGAGTCACAGTAATTGTGGTCCCTTTGTGTGATCTCTTCTACTGCTCATATACTCTTGAGATAAGCCTGGCTGCTCCGCTACTGCTACCACTCTAACATAGTAGTACATAGTAGTACACACTTGTACCAAAGGTAAAACTTGTATTGCCACCTGTAGTCTTAATTGTGTGTAGTGGTCCCTAAGGGCACTGCACAGGATTCTGCCTAAAATAATGTCATCCTAGTAGGCAGTGGGGTTAAGGGAAATTAATGTTTTCGAACGGACTTCAGATGATCGGAGGTTGGAGTCAGTCCAAGGTTGTATGGATGGGATTAGGGGAGTCCAAATTACTGAGATGGCTCAATGATAGCCTCTCATTTTTCTTTTGAATCTGCCTGCATTGTTGCAGTATACAGTAGAATTTGGGTTTACTCATACTGTCACGCTACGCGTTCCCGCCTGGCGTCTGTGGACCTGAGTAAGTTTTTGGACTTCCTGAGTTCTATCACGCTCAGCATCTACGTGCACTCCACGGTCTAGTCTTTCTCTGTTCGAGTACACGTAGCGCTACTTAGCCACGCCTCCCTTTCAGTCCTACGCATTGCAACCGCTCTCGGTCAGCTGCGCTCCCTTGCTGCCTTGGCTTTGCTATACGCTGTAGTTTGCTCCTCTGAGCATTTGCTTGCTTCTTTCCTTTTTCTTTCCTTCCTCCCCCATTCTTGGTTCCCTTCCACTCTTGCTTTCCTCTGCCTTCGTTTCGGGGCTCTCTCCCGGTTTGCTACCTCCTGCGAACTGCTTCTGGCAGTTCGTTCCTTCAGCTTTCATTTGGAGTGTATCGCTTGACAACCACCGGTACTACTATTTCCATTCTGGGTCTCCTGCTACTTACATCCTCCGAACCCAGCTGCCATCAGAGACCTGCCGGACCCTTGTCATCAGTGGGTTTTTTTTTGCCAGTACTTGGCTTTTCTTCCCCTTTCTGTCCCTCCTGGGAGGGGGTCACGGCCAGGGCGTTTTAAACCGCTCTCACTGTGGCTTCCTCTTGCGGGAGACTCAAGCAGCAAAGGAAAAAAGAAAAGGATTACTGAGCTCATCGATCTCTCAGCCCCGTTGAGGAGGACTCAGATACTCCAGGTGAGGAGTTAGAGGAGGGAAGTGGGGATACCAACACAACAACAGGGAAACCGGTTGACAGATTGCAACGCCAAACCTCTAGGATGGCTACCCCTGAGCAAGTGCAGGAGTTCATTGCCGCAGTACAGAATCTTTCCATTGAGATGCAAAACATGAAGGCAGAGAACAATCTTCTTAAACAAATGGTGGCGGCCCGCGAGCCCCCTACTACAGATTTGCCCCCGATGTCTTTGTCATCAGGGAAGTATGACGGATCTCCCAAGACTCTCAAGGTATTCCTTGACGCTTGTAGGGTGTACTTTTCCTTCAGAACCCGCACCTATGCATCCGACCACGCCAAGGTTGGCTTTCTGATATCGAACATGACAGGGAATGCCCTTGCTTGGGCCACTCCTCTCGTCACAGGAGCCGATCCAGTGCTTCAGAATTTTGATGCCTTTGTGGATTTAGTGAAACGCACTTTTGAGAGACCTGAGATATCCATGGGAGCAGGCGAAGACCTGTTGGACATTCGTCAGGGTCAAGCTGACGTATTGTCTTACATTTATTCATTCAAAAGATTGGCGATGGAAACTGGTTGGTCCGAACAATCACAATATATATTGTTCCGCCGCGGTCTTCGGAGGACCTAAAAGATGAATTGGCCCACTTCCCTCGTCCTGCATCACTACCGGAACTGATGACTCTACCCTTCAGATGGAATTCAGGATGCAAGAAAGGCGTCAGGAGAGACGAAAGACATGTTCCCCACTTCCAAGAACTTCCTCTCCTCCTTCACCTACGCTCAAACAGCACGACGAGCCTATGCAGATCGGCGCCACTCGTCGATCGTTGACCCCTGAGGAAAGAAAAAGGAGAAGAGAACAAGGTCTATGCGCTTACTGTGCTTCGGATCGTCACACAGTTCGGAACTGTACTGAACTGCCCCAAAGGCTGGCGGAAAACGTGAACCCTCGATCCTAGAAGGGACAGGCTATCGAGGGCAGTCTTCTAGTCCCTATGTTACCATGTTTGCTTGAGTTACAGTAATTGTGGTCCCTTTGTGTGATCTCTTCTACTGCTCATATACTCTTGAGATAAGCCTGGCTGCTCCGCTACTGCTACCACTCTAACATAGTAGTACATAGTAGCACACGCTTGTACCAAAGGTAAAACTTGTTTTGCCACCTGTAGTCTTAATTGTGTGTAGTGGTCCCTAAGGGCACTGCACAGGATTCTGCCTAACATAATGTCATCCTAGTAGGCAGTGGGGTTAAGGGAAATTAATGTTTTAGAACGGACTTCAGATGATCGGAGGTAGGAGTCAGTCCAAGGTTGTATGGATGGGATTAGGGGAGTCCTAATTAGTGAGATGGCTCAATGATAGCCTCTCATTTTTCTTTCGAATCTGCCTGCATTGTTGCAGTATACAGTAGAATTTGGGTTTACTCATACTGTCACGCGATGCGTTCCCGGCTGGCGTCTGTGGCCCCGAGTACGTTTTTGGACTTCCTGAGTCCTATCACGCTCAGCATCTATGTGCACTCCACGGTCTAGTGTTTCTCTGTTCGAGTACACGTAGCGCTACTTAGCCACGCCTCCCTTCAGTCCTACGCGTTGCAACCGCTCTCGGTCAGCTGTGCTCCCTTGCTGCCGTGGCTTTGCTATACGCTGTAGTTTACTCCTATGAGCATTTGCTTGCTTCTTTCCTTTTTCTTTCCTTCCTCCCCCATTCTTGGTTCCCTTCCACTCTTGCTTTCCTCTGCCTTTGTTTCGGGGGCCTCTCCTGGTTTGCTACCTCCTGCAAACTGCTTCCGGCAGTTCGTTCCTTCAGTTTTCATTTGGAGTGTATCGCTTGACATCCACCGTTAATACTATTTCCATTCTGGGTCTCCCGCTACTTACATCCTCCGAACCCAGCTGCCATCAGGAGACCTGCCGGACCCTTGTCATCAGTGGGTTTTTTTTTTGCCAGGACTTGGCTTTTTTTCCCCTTTCTGTCCCTCCAGGGAGGGGGTCACGGCCAGGGCGTTTTAAACCGCTCTCACTGTGGCTTCCTCTTGCGGGAGACTCAAGCAGCAAAGGAAAAAAGAAAAGGATTACTGAGCTCATCGATCTCTCAGCCCCGTTGAGGAGGACTCAGATACTCCAGGTGAGGAGTTAGAGGAGGGAAGTGGGGATACCAACACAACATCAGGGAAACCGGTTGACAGATTGCAACGCCAAACCTCTAGGATGGCTACCCCTGAGCAAGTGCAGGAGTTCATTGCCGCGGTACAGAATCTTTCCGTTGAGATGCAAAACATGAAGGCAAAGAACAATCTTCTTAAACAAATGGTGGCGGCCCGCGAGCCCCCTACTACAGATTTGCCCCTGATGTCTTTGTCATCAGGGAAGTATGACGGATCTCCCAAGACTCTCAAGGTATTCCTTGACACTTGTAGGGTGTACTTTTCCTTCAGAACCCGCACCTATCCATCCGACCACGCCAAGGTTGGCTTTCTGATATCGAACATGACAGGGAATGCCCTTGCTTGGGCCACCCCTCTCGTCACATGAGCCGATCCAGTGCTTCAGAAGTTTGATGCCTTTGTGGATTTAGTGAAACACACTTTTGAGAGACCTGAGATATCCATGGCAGCAGGCGAAGACCTGTTGGACATTCGTCAGGGTCAAGCTGACGTATTGTCTTACATTTCTTCATTCAAAAGATTGGCGATGGAAACTGGTTGGTCCGAACAATCACAATATATATTGTTCCGCCGCGGTCTTCGGGAGGACCTAAAAGATGAGTTGGCCCGCTTCCCTCGTCCTGCATCACTACCGGAACGGATGACTGCACCCTTCAGATGGAATTCAGGATGCAAGAAAGGCGTCAGGAGAGACGAAAGACACGTTCCCCACTTCCAAGAACCTCCTCTCCTCCTTCACCTATGCTCAAACAGCACGACGAGCCTATGCAGATCGGCGCCACTCGTCGATCGTTGACTCCTGAGGAAAGAAAAAGGAGAAGAGAACAAGGTCTATGCGTTTACTGTGCTTCGGATCGTCACACAGTTCGGAACTGTACTGAACTGCCCCAAAGGCCGGCGGAAAACGTGAACCCTCGATCCTAGAAGGTACAAGCTATCGAGGGCAGTCTTCTAGTCCCTATTTTACCATGCTTGCTTGAGTCACAGTAATTGTGGTCCCTTTGTGTGATCTCTTCTACTGCTCATATTCTCTTGAGATAAGCCTGGCTGCTCCGCTACTGCTACCACTCTAACAAAGTAGCACATAGTAGTACACGCTTGTACCAAAGGTAAAACTTGTATTGCCACCTGTAGTCTTAATTGTGTGTAGTGGTCCCTAAAGGCACTGCACAGGATTCTGCCTAACATAATGTCATCCTAGTAGGCAGTGGGGTTAAGGGAAATTAATGTTTTAGAACGGACTTCAGATGATTGGAGGTAGGAATCAGTACAAGGTTGTATGGATGGGATTAGGGGAGTCCTAATTACTGCGATGGCTCAATGATAGCCTCTCATTTTTCTTTTGAATCTACCTGCATTGTTGCAGCATACAGTAGAATTTGGGTTTACTCATACTGTCACGCGACGCGTTCCCGGCTGGCGTCTGTGGCCCCGAGTACGTTTTTGGACTTCCTGAGTCCTATCACACTCAGCAACAACGTGCACTCGACGGTCTAGTCTTTCTCCATTCGAGTACACGTAGCGCTACTTAGCCACGCCTCCCTTTCAGTCCTACGTGTTGCAACCGCTCTCGGTCAGCTATGCTCCCTTGCTGCCGTGGCATTGCTATATGCTGTAGTTTGCTCCTCTGAGCATTTGCTTGCTTCTTTCCTTTTTCTTTCCTTCCTCCCCCATTCTTGGTTCCCTTCCACTCTTGCTTTCCTCTACCTTCGTTTCAGGGCTCTCTCCCGGTTTACTACCTCCTGCGAACTGCTTCCGGCAGTTCGTTCCTTCAGCTTTCATTTGGAGTGTATCGCTTGACATCCACCGGTACTACTATTTCCATTCTGGGTCTCCCGCTACTTACATCCTCCGAACCCAGCTGCCATCAGGAGACCTGCCGGACCCTTGTCATCAGTGGGTTTTTTTTGCCAGTACTTGGCTTTTCTTCCCCTTTCTGTCCCTCCAGGGAGGAGGTCATGGCCAGGGCGTTTAAACCGCTCTCACTGTGGCTTCCTCTTGCAGGAGACTCAAGCAGCAAAGGAAAAAGGAAAAGGATTACTGAGCTTATCGATCTCTCAGCCTGGTTGAGGAGGACTCAGATACTCCAGGTGAGGAGTTAGAGGAGGGAAGTGGGGATACCAACACAACATCAGGGAAACCGGTTGACAGATTGCAACGCCAAACCTCTAGGATGGCTCCCCCTGAGCAAGTGCAGGAGTTAATTGCTGCGGTACAGAATCTTTCCATTGAGATGCAAAACATGAAGGCAGAGAACAATCTTCTTAAACAAATGGTGGCGGCCCGCAAGCCCCCTACTACAGATTTGCCCGCGATGTCTTTGTCATCAGGGAAGTATGACGGATCTCCCAAGACTCTCAAGGTATTCCTTGACGCTTGGAGGGTGTACTTTTCCTTCAGAACCCGCACCTATGCATCCGAATACGCCAAGGTTGGCTTTCTGATATCGAACATGACAGGGAATGCCCTTCCTTGGGCCACCCTTCTCATCACAGGAGCCGATCCAGTGCTTCAGAATTTTGATGCCTTTGTGGATTTAGTGAAACGCACTTTTGAGAGACCTGAGATATCCATGGCAGCAGGCGAAGACCTGTTGGACATTCGTCAGGGTCAAGCTGACGCATTGTCTTACATTTTTTCATTCAAAAGATTGGCGATGGAAACTAGTTGGTCCGAACAATCACAATATATATTGTTCCGCCGTGGTCTTCGGGAGGACCTAAAAGATGAATTGGCCCACTTCCCTCGTCCTGCATCACTACCGGAACTGATGACTGCACCCTTCAGATGGGATTCAGGATGCAAGAAAGGCGTCAGGAGAGACGAAAGACACGTTCCCCACTTCCAAGAACCTCCTCTCCTCCTTCACCTATGCTCAACACCACGACGAGCCTATGCAGATCGGCACCACTCATCAATCGTTGACTCCTGAGGAAAGAAAAAGGAGAAGAGAACAAGGTCTATGCGCTTACTGTGCTTCGGATCGTCACACAGTTCGGAACTGTACTGAACTGCCCCAAAGGCTGGCGGAAAACATGAACCCTCAATCCTAGAAGGGACGGGCTATTGAGGGCAGTCTTCTAGTCCCTATGTTATCATGTCAATTGATTCCTCGGATCCGGCCGAAGACTCCCGTCTCATGGTCTTGTCAGTAAAAGTTACCATTCATGGTAACCAAGTAGAGACCTTAGCACTCCTGGATTGCGGCGGCGCAGGAAACTTTGCTGATACCCTCTGGGTGGACAAGGTTGGTGCTAAACGCATTGACCGCAGACATGGACAGAAGGTTGAGGGAGTGGATGGAAACCCCCTGTGTTCCGGACCGATTACTCAGACCACTGAACCTCTACCACTCACAATTCTCCAGCATTCAGAAGTCATCACATTTGACATAATACGAGCGGCTCACTTCCCTTTGATATTGGGGATCACCTGGTTGCGTCAACACAATCCCAGTGTGCCTGGAAGTCAAATTGCATGCATTTCAACTCTGATTACTGCCAAACCCATTGTTTCCGAGACACACACTACCAGGAGGTAAAGATTACATCTACCCCTATCCGCACGGCCATTGGGGTCCATACTCTTGACAAAATTGTGGACGATTACTCTACTGTATTTTCTGAAGGTGTTCCTATGGCATTGCCCCCTCACAGACCTGAGGACTGTGACATAGAGTTAATTCCCAATGCCCTAGTACCCTTTGGCCGGATGTTTGCATTGTCCTAGGCGGAAAAAGAGGTATTTCAGAAATATTTGGATGACAACTTGTGCAATGGTCTCATTAGACCTTCAAAGTCTACTGTGGGTGCCCTCTTGTTTTTTATCCCCAAACGAGACTCCAAAGATCTCAGGCCATGCATCGACTACCGGGGATTGAACAAGGTCACTCTCAAAGACAGGTATCCTATGTCGCTCATCCCGGATGTTTTGGAAGCCGTCCAGGGTGCAACAGTGTTTTCTAAACTTGACCTCCGAAATGCATATCATTTGCTCAGAATACATTCTGTAGATGAATGGAAAACTGCCTTTAGGACACCTTTCGGACTGTACGAATATCATGTGATGCCTTTTGGCCCTGAGAACGCTCCTGTCATCTTTCAAAGATTTATCGACCGTATATATTTTCAGATCTGTTGTTTGTGTCAGTGGTCGTATATCTTGACGATATACTGGTCTATTCAACATCGGCTTCATTTTACAGAAGTACTGAAGCGCCTTAAAGAACATCACCTATTAGCCAAACGAGAAAAATGCATATTTGGTGTTTCTTCGGTACCCTATTTAGGGTTCATTCTTTCATCTCAAGGCATTCAAATGGACCAAAAGAAGGTAGATGCCATTCTCCAATGGCCAGCCCCTACCTCGGTCAAAGAGGTGCAACGGTTACTGGGCCTGGCAAATTTCTATAGGCGGTTTATACCAGGTTTTTCCAACATCGTTTTACCCATCACTGGGTTATTAAAGAAATCATCTAAACCATTCCTTTGGGGCACTCAGGCTGAAGACAGCTTTCGATTCTTAAAGAACAGTTTTTGTAGTGCTCCCCTTCTACGCCATCCAGATCAAAACAAGCCTTTTATCCTAGAAACTGACGCCTCAGCAGCATCTATTGGAGCCGTACTATTGTAAGAGCATGATCATAAAGAACACCCTGTGGCCTTACGACTCAGGCGCTAAGTGGTTAACAGCACCGTAAAAGGCTGCGGCGCCGTTAACCACTGACCGCCTTACTACGAGGTCCCTTTGCGACCTGAACGGCTGGTGTAGACCAGCCGTTAAAGTAGGGTCCCGCAAAGGGACTCTCGAGGTAAGTACGGTACCGCAATTTGCGGTACCGTACTTACCGCCTTCCCCGTTCCCATTATGCCCTCTGGGGCAAAAATGGGGCAAAAATGGGAATGGGGAAGGGCCAATGTTCAATGGGGAATTACCACCCCGCCAACCTTGGAATGGGGTGGTAATTCCCCATTGAACATTGGCGGGCACGTTACGATACCGGCACCAACCATGGTGCAAATAGCGCCATGGTTTAGCGCCGGTATCGTAATGAGGGCCAAAGACCCTCACAACAAGTCAACAAAACTATTCTGTGATCAAAAAAGAACTCTTAGCCATAAAGCGGGCCAGTGAGGTTTGGAGACACCTGCTGCAGGGGAGCCACCATCATTTTTGAGTCAGACGGATCATAAAAATTTACCAGTTCTACAGTCTATGGATTGTATCAATTCCAGGCAGGCGCGATGGGCACATTTTTTCCCTCAATTTTTTCCCTCAACCCACCTTCCAATCAGGGACTATCTGCCGATGTCGGTCGGCCTGGCTTTTATAGGCCTTAAGACTATCCATCAGGTTTACCCTTGCCTTTTCTTGAGTGTCCTTTATCCGGGACAGTACTTCTTCTACTGCCGGTAGTGCAGGTTGATAAAAAGTGAGAGGAATAATGGCTCAGGAATGAAACCCATATGAACAAAAAAAAGGAGATATCCCAGTTGCCGAATGGCTGGCATTGTTATAGGCGAATTCTGCCGTAGGCAAGAGGTCCACCCAGTTATCCTGCTCCAAGTTAGTATAGCTATGTAGGTACTGTTCCAGGGTGGCATTTAAACGCTCTGTCTGGCCATTAGTGTGAGGATGATAACCAGACGATAATGCCCGCTGGATGTTAAGAGCGGTGCAAAGTGATTTCCAAAATTTGGACACGTACTGGCTTCCCCGGTCAGACACAATCTTGTTTGGAAGGCCGTGGAGCCTAAAAATATCCTTAATGAAAACCAATGCCATGCCATCTGCTGTCGGGAGGCCAGGGAGTGGAGAGAAGTGAGTCAACTTGGTGAAAGTTTCCACAGTTACCATTACACAAGTGCACCCTTGAGAGGGCTTTGCTATACGCTGTAGTTTGCTCCTCTGAGCATTCGCTTGCTTCTTTCTTTTTTCTTACCTTCCTCCCCCATTCTTGGTTCCCTTCCACTCTTGCTTTCCTCTGCCTTCATTTCGGGGCTCTCTCCCAGTTTGCTACCTCCTGCGAACTGCTTCCGGCAGTTCGTTCCTTCAGCTTTCATTTGGAGTGTATCGCTTGACATCCACCGGTACTACTATTTCCATTCTGGGTCTCCCGCTACTTACATCCTCCGAACCCAGCTGCCATCAGGAGACCTGCCGGACCCTTGTCATCATTGGGGTTTTCTTTGCTAGTACTTGGCTTTTCTTCCCCTTTCTGTCCCTCCAGGGAGGGTGTCACGACCAGGGCGTTTTAAACCACTCTCACTGCGGCTTCCTCTTGCGGGAGACTCAAGCAGCAAAGGAAAAAAGAAAAGATTTACCAAGCTTATCGATCTCTCAGCCCCGCTGAGGAGGGCTCAGATACTCCAGGTGAGGAGTTATAGGAGGGAAGTGGGGATACCAACACAACATCAGGGAAACCGGTTGACACATACTTACATTTTTGCACATATTCTAATGTTCATTTTTTGTAGAACAACCTTGTTTTGAGTATTTATAGAAATCCGGAAAGCCAAATTCCCCCTGATACTTTGGGAGAGTTAAAATTGATCTTTTGAGTCATGTTTATTTTCCCTCCCATATGAATTTATAAATCACATGGTCTAGGTCTTTAAAGAGGCTCTCAGGGAGAGTAATTCAGTAAAAGGTACAATGTGGGACTGAACATTCATTTTGACCACAGTCATACTCATGAACCATGAAAGGATTAAACAGCTCCATCTTTTATGGTTCTTCTGAAGTCTCAAGTAATGGGGTAGATTTTAAGTCTTGCAAATCTGACAGAACTCTGGGAATTTTACCTCTGAGGTATTCGATGTTGCCTCTATCTATTTTCATACCTACCACCTTCGTCTCAGTATCAAGACTAGGACTTGCCCGGCTAATGGGCATTATCCTGGTCTTCGACATGTTAATTTTCAGTCTGGAAAAGACCCCACATTTTCTTATTATGGCTATCAGGGCAGTTATTGAGACCTTCCCATCTCCAACAGTAATAGTTTGAATTCAAACCAACTAGAATAAATCTCTCAAATGGCAGGGTCACCTCATATAACAACGACTAAAGGTTTTATGGCCATAGTGTAGAGCAGAGAGTTCAGGGGACAGCCCGGTCTAGTTCCCCGCGAAAGCCTGAAAGGGACCGACAGCACACCATTGACTTGAACCTTAGCAGTCAGAGCTCTGCATAAAGCTGATACCCATCTACAACAGTTAGGGCCCATCCCGGCTTTCTACTAAACGTTCTCCAGATACTTCCACTTTACCCTATCAGACGCTTTTTGTGAGTCTAAGGAGACTGTAAGGGGGGCATGGTATCACAAGTATGACACTGACACAAGAGCTACAAGTTTCGAAACCTTTATTAAAGTATTGGGGTTTGAAAAAACTCCTACTTTGCCCCATAGCTATGTTGAGAGTAGCCCTACCATCAAATAGTAAAGAAACCCAGTCCTTGTCAGTCTATGTCAAATCAAAATGGCCTATACTAAAAAAACGAATGCCTGCCCTACCTCTTATACAAAAAAGTGTGTAGAGGGGAATGTGTTTGCAAAGGAAAGTCAGTGTTATAACAAAGGATCAAGATGGCAGAGTCAGCTCTCCTCCCCACGTTTGACAGCACGGAGTAAGGCGGCCCCCGTAGATAGGATGACACACTCTTCTCAGGTTATCAAAAAAAGGTAGTTCAAAACGTGGGTCGAGGGCCTTCCATGTTAAAGTCACTTAAGTTAACCATATTTTCTTTCACGGTTCAACAAAAATGTACATAGGTCTCCCTCTGTCGGGCTTGGATCTTTCAAGGCATTAACAGTTCACGTAGGTCTCCCTCAGTAGGGCTCAGACCCCTCAACAAAAGAACCTGATTCAACGTAGATCTCCCTCAGCCAGGCTCGGACCTCACAATCACAGCACTTGCAGGGGCTCCCATGCCCAAGCTTTATTCACATTTGTTAGGGGTTTCCTTCCCCTAACGTATTTCATGTTTCAGGTCTCCCTCAGTCGTGCTTGGACCTTTCACTGATGTCGAAGACTTTGGAATGTGCATAGCTTTTTCCATAGACCTGCGCAGGACCACTCGACTTTCACTTCAGCTCTCCCTTATGGTATTTGCCCGAGTATCTTGTGGTTTTGGTAGTTCCATAACACAGTCAGAGAAGTTCAAAGAAATCTTCCTCTTAAAGCAATCACCTTTTAACTTCCCCTGTCATCAGGGTTAATCTTGAACATTGCACATTTCAGATTTCGTTCACTTTGTCGCTTTATAACAAAACATCAAATATTTCATGGAGACTTTCGAGTGGATTGTTTCCTTTCGCTGGACCACTCTGTTACTCTGTATCACCAGCTTCACAGTTACCGCTGATTTTAAAGTTCACTACAGGTTTGCTTTCTTTCGCATCTCATCAGCGTGCGTGGAACGTTCAATTCGGAGAAACACTGTTGTGGCTCCAATCTTTCTTTGACACAAACTGGCCTTTCAGGTCTTTCGCTAACTCACCAATCATGTGCATTCTTATCTGTTCTCTGCGGCTTTGATTCATGAGTCAAGGTTGATACCGCAGGCTTGGCCTCACCTCCCCAACTCTGTTGTTCGCCTGGGAGAGTCGCTGGCATCCTTTAAACACAATGCAGGCTTATTCTTGCCTGGGATTCAGCTTTCTCCGTGTATCCTTCACGGTTTCCCAGAGGCAACAACCTCCTGCATGGATCTTTATGGTTTCCCTACCCCTCACTCTGGTCGTGGGTTCAGCTTCGCCCCAGAAGATCTGCTCCTTCTTGTGTCTCACCTTGCTGGGAGTGTGTCTTCATGTTGCACCTTTTATCTGTGTGGGGGAGCTAATGGGTATCAGATGTGTGTGATTATGGTCAAGTGCCTGGCTTTGCCTGACCTTATTAACGGGACATGTCCAATGGGATATGCAAGTGTTCGCCTCTTTACTCCCAATCCTCCTCTTCCTCTGCCCAGTGTTTGTGTAGAAAAGGGGGGGAGTTGGAACGTTGAAGACTCCTATAAAATAGGATGTGGTATTGTTAAGATGAATTTCTCAACTCTGACCTGGTGGGCAGAGGTTCAGAAGGCCAGCCTAGTTTCTTGGAACATGGTAACCTTCTGGACAAGCCAGACCAATCAACGTAGCATTGGCGGCGGTCAAGACTAGGGGCCTCATTACAAGTTTGGCGGTAGCCTTTCTGGTAAAACCGGCAGGCTGCTGCCAAACTTGCAATGAATTCCAGCACCCGTGAATGGGCAATTACCCGGTCATTATAACCCGGCCGGAGCCGGTAATTGCCCATTTGCGGGCGCCGGAATGAGTAATGCCTGTAGCACCGGCACCATTCACAATGGGGAGCGTAATAGGCCTGCAACTTAGTCAAAGGACACATGCATATGATGATTGTAGGGACAGGGACTTCAAAAGGAGTATGGAGACACTGAGTCTGGAGTGGCCATGTGGCCTATGGTCCCCATGCAAAAGAAACATTTGAGCTGTACATGGCATTCAGCACCTTGTTCGTTCCCACCCAGCCAGCCCCATTTTGAGCACACAGTCAGAGGTGTGGACTGCCATTGGTACTGGAGGGGGCAGGGATGTGGATGAGAGTAGCGTAATAGGCCCGCAACATAGCCAAAGGACACATACATATATAGATTGCAGGGACCACAGCCTCATTACACGGTAGGCGGTAAGGGTTAACGGTCACCGCTAAGGGTACCGGTGACCGGTAACCCTTACTGCCTTATTACGAGGCTTTTAGCAGGCGTTAAAAAACGAACCCGCAAAGGGACCTTGGTGCTAATTACGGTACCGCAATTTGCGGTACCGTAATTAGCGCCTTCCCCATTCCCATTATGCCCTATGGGGCAAAAATGGGAATGGGGAAAGGCCATGGCGGCATGGGGAATTACCGCCACGCCAACCTCAGAATGGGGTGGTAATTCCCCATTCCACCATGGTGGTACCGGTATGGTACCGGCGTCAACCAAAGTGCTAATAGCACCTTGGTTTACCGCCTACCGTTTAATGAGGGCCTGGGTCTTCATAGGGAGTATGGAGACGCCAGGTCTGGGGTGGCCATGTGGCCAATGGTTCCCATGCGAAAGAACCCTTTGAGGTGTACATGGTATTCGCCACCATGTTAGTTCCCAAGCAGCCCAGTCCCTTTGTGTCCGCACTGCCACATGTGGAAAGTGGCCAGAGGGGAATGGATGTGGATGAGGCGAGCGCAATATACCAGTAATCTTGTTAAAGGGCACCGATCTTTCATGATCCTCTTGGCATAGCAGACACTTAGAAATATTAGATGTTTGGACGTGTTGGTGACTTATAAAAACTTCCTAACAACTATTCATACTAACTAATTGTTTTCTTTTCTTTTATTTAGTTTAGTAAGGTAGATGGCATTGACAAACTACAAATTGTACTGTTGTGGTCGAGATATTGTCTGCAAAAATCCCTTGTATTGTCCATAGTCAATTTCTCATGGATGGCTCGAACCACAAAGGTAGGTATTACTCCTCGAATCCGGAATCCCAGTCTTCCATGAATCCCCCAGGTAAACGCTCAATAGGCCACAAGCCTGTACCACCTGTGTAAGAGATACAAAAATAGTTTACTTGAATGAACCCAATAATTGCATTGATTTTGTTTGCACTACCTTCTAAAATGAAAGGCATTGCTATGCTCAAAAAAGTACCTTTCTGAGCAAAGTACTGTCATTACTTTTACTTTCATCAATTACAAATGTGAGAGCCCATCCCAGAAAAAACAGTTTGAGACATAGGGAAATATTGTTTTTAACTTCAAAGTGAAAGAAACGTAATTGTTTGGATGTCAGTTCTAATGATGAATACTTTGGTTCGATATTAGAACGAGAAATGTATTCAATTTAGAGAAAAGAAATCTCTCGTCAGTGATCCATCGAAGTTATAATGATGTAGACATCAAATTTTAGCCGTTTCGGTTGTCAAACATACAACGTATAAAGAGTAAACATACTTGTTAATTGGATTACGAGGGCAAACTGTAGCTCGAAGTTCATGCATAAGGACCATCAACATTCGCAACACAGATCTTTTAAGGCAGGCTGAGCTAAAGTCGTGCAGCTCAGTAACGCATAGCGGTGGTGTGTCTTCTTTGGCTATGTAGGCCAAGCAGCCAGATGTTTTTCTACAATAGCAGTTCTCCATCACAGTTGGCATAACCTCACAATGATGGCAGGTACACCAGGTGGAAAGGTCTTCCATGCGACTGGGTTCAGGCTCCGGCGAATGATCGTCACGACTTTCATCTGATTAGACATAATTTTGGCTTTATTCTATTTCAAGAATGTCCTCTTCTGAATATTCAGGCTCGTACAGGTAGGGCTGAATCGTTGCCACAGTTCCTAAATATTGAAGAAATATAAAGTCAACAGTCAGAAAAATAAAAATATTTTTGTTTGTATACAGTAACAAAATGAGGTTTTTACCGTAAAATTTAATGTTAAAGAAAGACAAGAGAAGAAACAGCCATGATACAAAAACCCATGCAGCAAAGACAAGAATAATAGGCACAATCTTAGAAATGTTGCATTGACACATGTTAAGAAAAGCCATGTTAAAGTAGAATTGAAATATGGTTTGTCAAAGACATTTGTACATTACATAAGAAGTGCTTAAATAAAGAGGTGCTTAAATAAAGTGCTTAAATAAAAGCGACAAATTAGTTAATTTATTATAAGTAGTGTTCTCAGTGAGTCGTACTTGCAAGATAGCTGAATGGACAAAAACAAGTCAAGGTGGATCAAAATTAAATAGACTGACACGAAGGAAAAATAAATTCCAACATTGTCTGATCAGAAAGGGTTTGTCTATACTTGTCAAGGAAAGAGGCGTCTTGGCATTTCCACGGATACACTTCAGTAGATTGTGTACAGAGGACGTTGACATTAGACTTGTATTGGCGTTGTGAAAAGGGACATAAGCATCTAGTGATGTCAGTTTTATGGGAATTACTGCCGCGATGGCACTTGAATTTAAGGTGATGGATTGACGGATATGTTTAGCACAAGATAGTGGTCCCCAACCCGTCAATTTCACATGTGCAAATGTGAGAAAAACTAAGGTAAGATGCATTGGAATTTATTTAAGATCGATCGATGTATGCTCAAAAATCCATGCCGGATCGATTGGGGCAATACTATTTCTGAGCAAACCTCCCCTTTAAGGACGTAATGGCATCTTGTTTTACTTATTCAGAGTCAGAACCACAGCAGAAAGGAGGGTCTGACTCTCTCTGTGTCCGACTTGGAGTCTCGGGGTATTCTCTTCCCCCACGATGCCTCTGTGTTTTGTAGCTCATAGGACCCCCTGGACACCCGTCCTAGTGTCCAGTGTTATTGTCAGAGTGCTTTAAGCCATGTCTTTGGAGCTTAAAAGGCAGGTAGACCTATTCCTCCCCGACTCCAGTGGCCGAATTGCAACAAGGGTTTTGGTGTGGGGAATACAGTTCCCTTTGTGGAGCTGTACACTAAGGTTGTGCACTGCCCCCTCTCAAGCTTCCAATGTGATTGTTGGGGTTTGCTTATTATCCAACTTGATCAGCCCCCACAAGCCCCAGTACTGGAGAACCTCGCTTGGGCAGAGAGGAGGGGGTGGGGTGCCATTTGTGCTCTGGCCCATGGGAAAGTGCCAGTTCCTGACTGTATACCAGTGGAGCTCTACAAAAGTGAATTGATAATATGGGGCCCATTTGTGACAAGAGTTTCTAATGCTGTGATACAGCTGGGTGCTGTCCCCATCTTTAAAAAGGGAGCAAAGGATTCCCCAGAGAATTCCTGTCCCATGTCTTAGCTAGATGGGGCGGGGAAACTACGCAAAAGTAATTCTAGGCCACCTGCAGGATTGGGTTGAAAAAAGAACGATTATTAGCACATTGCAGGTGGCCTTCAAACAGGGAATGAGGACTCTTGAGCAGTGTGTTAGGTTGAACCTCATTGCCCGCATGCACATACGCCTGAACAATAGCAAATTTTACGCTGTTTTTGCTGATTTAAAAACAGCCTTTGTCCTAGTCCCAAGAAACCAGCTCTGGCAAACCTTATAGGATACAATATCCTGGCTGGTTTGTTATTCATTACCCAAGCCCAATATACGAGCAAAGGGCTTTTGTGCGTTAGGGTATGAGTGGGGAAAACACTTAGATGTTTGAGGTGCAGCGTGGCGTAAGGCAAGGATGCCTATTGGACCGCTCCTCTTCTGTATTTACATCAACAGTCTTATAGAGGAGCTAGAGGCAAATGGCATGGACCTTGAGGGTGGGCTCTTTGCGTTTTCCTGCCTTATTCTTTTTAGATGACGCGGTATTGCTATCGACAACTCCAATGGGCATAAAGTATACCACGGCCGTCTTTGAGAAGAAGTGCAGTGCTTTTCGCTTGACTATTAACAAAAGCAAAATGAAAACACTGTCTTTAGACACAGGACAACCAAGCATGTCAAAGGTAACATAGAGATAGAAAGAGTCATTTTGGAGCAGGTCAACACTTATAACTATCTGGGTTTGTGTTTTTATAAGAATAGCTAATGAGGTGAACAAGTTATAAAAGCCCCCACGACCCTAAATAAGTATAGCAGGGTATCAGGAAGTTTTTTCAAACACATGAGAGGACAGCACTTTCTCGCCAGCTATCCCGGCCTCTATGTATGGTGCAGAGATTTGGGGCCACACTAAAATTTCTAAAACACATTTCTAAAATCTTTGCTGACGCAACCCAGTAGTGCGCCCAATGCCATATTGCATAGTGAGTGCAACGTATGCCCCATTTAGCACTTAATATGAACCAAACCACTTGTCTTTTGGGTTTGTATCTGGACGACACCTGGGCTGCACATGTGTAGAGAATTGTTAAGCAACTATCTGGCGTTGGAGGGCAGCTGCTCCAACATGTGGCTGAAGCACATAACATGTTGGTGCAGGAGAATGAGCCTTGGATCACTCTGGGAACGACCGCCTAGCATGGCAGCCATTTCCAAGAGTAGTAAAATCAGCATGAAAGAGATCGATGAGGCCGCTTGTGCGAGGCTCTCCTGCGGCCAATGCTATTTACAGGTCAAGTTAGCAGCTGGCTTTGAACAGTATTTGGATGTTATCTCCCCAGGTTATGCTCGCTCAGTCCTCTATGATTTGAGAGCAGGGACGCTGCCAGTAGCGCTGTTGGAATGGGCAAAACAGTGCCAAATTGTTTGGGGGACCATGAGAGTCTGCTCTTGATTTCGTCCTTCTCAGCCTGGCATGCCTCTGCCTACCAGTGCATACTCATACTCACTTTGCAGCACATCCTCCCCTGGTGTTACTTTACAACGCAATCAATATGCATTTAGAACAGCAGTTAAGCTTTTCCATACAAGGTGGAGGCTTTTTGATGCTCTCCCGGGAAAGCAGTGTTACGTGCATAAACATTGTTAAAATGTTACGTGATGATGTTGAGTCACGTGACTGCATCGAAGTATTTAGGTTCATTTCTCTAGCAGGACGCTGCTTCTGATTAATGTACTTTTCATGTTCCTGAAGCTGCGGTGATAGTGCAAGTTTGTTACTTCCACGTTACCAGCATGTTTGGCAACCTTTTCCTCATCTGTTTTTTGTTCCATTTCCAGGGAGGATTTACTTTTGGTCTCCAGTGTGAACGTTTCAGTACCAAAGTGTTTTGAAATAATCCAAGTGAGGATTCAATTTGGATTTCTGTTTTCTTTTATTTTTGTGCACTGAACTTGTGGACTCTTTCCTGGGTGAACCAACCCGGCTCTAGTTCGACCCTCGTTCTGTGCGGGATTAGTTTCCTACTAACATTCCTCTCCCTGGTCGTTGTTTCTATTTGTGGATTACCTACACTGGACCTCTTCTTTATTCACGACTCCCAATAAGGTTAGTGAAGACATAGTGAAAGGTACATGCAAGAATCATTATTTAGACATATACTTATCTTGTTGTTTCTATCACAGAGTGTTTTTGTTTCATGCCCTTTCAAGTGATTCCGCGCTCTGACTGTGGTTATCTATCAGGCAGAGAGTGTCATCATTAGAAAGGTTCTACCACGTCAATTACCTTGTATTACAAGGTGAAGGAATACCTCCTCAAGTTCCACACTACAGACTACTTGTATCCTTTTATAGTTGCAAACAACGTGTTTCCTTTTTTGGTCTAGTTGCATGTCTGTTGGCATTTGAGTTAGTGGGTGTTCCATGACACTGCCCCACTTACAATGATCTTAAAATGTTGTACCTAAAACCAATTTTTAAACTGAAAGGTGTTCCAACGACAGCAGATGCAATGGTTTTATGTAGGAAAATAGATGATCTGAACCTTTTGTACTTTGTAGCGAAATATTTGCACAGGGCATGGTTAAGAAGAATGCGCTTCTGTTGAACTGAAGTGATTAAATATGTTTAATAGGCTTTTTTTTAGTTTCAAAAGTGGAATGTAATTTTTTAATGTTGAGGGATTGAATAGGACTAATTGGCCTTTTTTATAGTTTCAAAAGTGGAATGTAATTTTTAAATGTTGAGGGATTGAATAGGACTAATTGGCCTTTTTTATAGTTTCAAAAGGGGAATGTAATTAAAAAAATTTGAGGGATTGAATATGTCTAATTGGTCTTTTTATTGCTAAATGAAATGTAACTTTTTAATTTTAACTGTGCTGTTGAAGAAGTGTACTGTTTGTATAACTTTGATATTCATTTGGAATGTATTTTGCTTTGATGGCACAAATGCTAAATATATCTATTAGATTCATTATCGCATAGAAAAGGTTAAAGTTCATTTCTACATCTCTTAACAGTTGTAGTGCTTTGGACAAACGTCCCATCCTTTTGTATGAGGGCGCCAAGCCCTAGCGGACTGGTCTGGCCGCTACCCGATGACAATATCATGGGGCAGATGCAGTGGTATTTCCTCAGCTCGTCCTCCCCAAGATGGATCGTGCCTACATGTTTCAGCATGTCCTATTGCCACCATGATGATAACCCCAACCTGTAAAGAAATAGTACTCCAAGCTTGGTAAATAAGAACTTTTCAGAAACCTACCATTTTAAAAGCCATCCCTATTTTAGCATACACCGGCCTTCAACACCACTGTCAACAATCCAATCATCTCCATCTTAAAATGATCATATGGAACAAATTGTTTGAATGCCCCCAGGTTGAAGACCGGACTTCGAACAAACCAGAAAGATATTGCTTAAGGAAATGGGGAACTCTCGAGTGCACACTATTATTGCCCTCTTTTGCAACAGTTGTGAGATCTGATGGACCACAAATCTTTGGGCTAGATTGAGCCTAAGAGGAGGACAGTGTTCTGGCCATTGCACCCTCGTATGCAAACTGTTTCATGTACAAATTTGAAATGGATCACACACTCAACAACCAGGAATGGAGCAAAAATATTCACCTGTGGACACGCTACATTGACGACATTTTTGGAATCTGGATAGGCACTGAAGCTACATTCAACGCCTTCTTTGAATACCTCAACAACATCGACCAACGCATTCAATTTACTAGCGAAATATCCAATGATAGGATTACGTTCCTTGATGTTCAAATAGAGAAGAGGAATACCAGCCACAGTACCACCATGTTCCGTAAAACCACTGATCGTAATAATTTGCTGCACCCGTTGAACTTTCATCAACCCAGTTAACAAGGAACTTACCATACAGTCAATTACTACATGTCAAAAAGATTGTTAGTGATCCTGAGGACTGTTTAGCCCAACAATCGGAAATGAAAGACACATTCTTGGCACGAGGCTACAAGAACGAAGAACTAGGCTCAGCATCTCAGAGAGTGAATGCTCTTGACCAAGACACATTACTATCCTGCACTACCAAAACCAAGAGAGAACTCAAATCGCCAGTATATTTCTCTAGATTTTCTGTTCAGAGTAACAAGATTAAAAACTCCATCAAAAAACATTGGAGCATCTTTAAGAATGACGTAAGAGTACAGAATCTATTCAACAAACTTCCGGTATTTGCCTACCATAGGAGTAGGAATTTATGAGATGAATTGGTGCGTACAAGACCCCCTACAAAAGAACCCATCACTCAACGAACCGGGACATACCCGTCTCCACTGCACCAACTGTAATCTGGTAATTAAAGGCAACACCATATACCATCCCGCACAGGCAAAAAGATTTTCCTCAAAACATTTGACACCTGCGACAGTGCGAACATTATATATTGTATCAAGTGCCCCTGTGGGAAATATTATGTAGGTCAATCTACTAGAGCGGCAAAAACCCGTTGGAACGAGCATCGCTCCTGCATTTGCAATGCAAACCCTAATTCAGCAGTGGCTCGCCATTGGATTGAGGAACGCCACAACTTAACACAAATTAGGTTCTTGATCCTGGAAGTGTGGAGCAGAGTCAACCCACATGAAGATTTGGGCCTGTGGCTCAATAAAAGAGAAAAATGTTGGATCGACAGACTTGGGAGTCTAGCTCCTAATGGTCTCAATGAAGAGATCAACTATCATTGTTATATTTAAAATCCGATGTACTTCCTTATGTATTTTATGCTTTGATTCTCATGTTGTTCATGCCACCTATAGTTGATATTTTATCTTGTATAATATGAACACAATATTATGCCTCACTGCCTGAATGTACTTCTGACCACCTGCGCACCTACGCCTTTGTACCTGAGTCACCTATCCGGACTGTCAGTCTGGGACCCGAGGTGACACCCTTGGGTGTCACCATCCGCAACAAGGGTGCATGCTCTTAAGTATCAACACACTATTACTTGTTAGTCAGTGCCCAGTTTATGTATTACCTTGCATATACGTTTATCACATGTGTTTTATGTTTGACTAGTATTTTTTCTATGTCCATGCCTGGACTTTATGTTTGCTTTTTATTTTGGACCCACTAGAATTCCCCAGTGACCTATGTGAAACTATTTAAATACATAATTTCATCATTTATTGCCAAATGACCGCACTGTAGCGGCTGTTTATGAACCTTCCACACCGCGCCATTCCTTGGACGCGATGCGGTCACGAGGTAACAAAAGTACCATTACCATAGCAATGGCTTCACTCGGCAATGCAAGGCTGCGTCTCCGCTTCTGCCGCGGCTCCTTGTCTGAGACCACAAACACTGCAGGTATGCCCGCAAAAGGTTCTATCCATAACTAGGAATCCAGCACCTTGCATCCATACCCTACATTAATTTGGGCCCTATATTTATATTCATTCACAGAACGTCACAATTGTTTCGTCCTGCTTTGGGTCTGGTGTTCCTCCTGAATGCCATTGACAATCACACCCCTGTCATTTGCACAGCACCTTTTAGCCCGTAGGCTTAACACAACTCTAGAGGTAAACTTACTTCGTACTCATTTCTCACCTATGTATATATATGACCGTCCATCACAATTGTTGCATTTCTTTTTCTTTCTCTTTTCCGGCACCTCAACTTCACCTGAATTTACCCACCTTTTGGTATGTGACCATTTTACATTTTATGACAATATCATGTTGCAATTTGTTTTGCTGTCATGCTCTGTATTATATTGCAATATCACAGACTTGCCCTGATGAAGGAGAAAATACTCCGAAATGCATTGGCACACTCACAGGCCGATTCATGGAATAAATGTGCGCCGAAAATTCCGGCGCAGAGGGGCCTATACGTGCGCTGCGCCGAAAAATAGCGAAAAGCGCAGGGAAACCAGCGCACGTCGATTCATGGAAGTCTGTGCGTAAGAAAAGCATAGGACGTGCGCTGAAAAAGTGTGCGGCGCACGCCGGCGCACAGGTCAACCAACGGCGTGCGCCACGGCCACTGCGCTATCACTCCGAGCGCAGCGCACAGCTCTAAAGTAGGCGGAACATAGGGCGGGACACTCGGAATGGGGAATAAAATGGGGCACAACACTCGGAATGGGGAAGAATGTGGGCGGCATGGGGAAGTACAGGAGGCAAGTTTGCGGAACGCCCACACGCGCTCCGGCAACACGTATTCATGGATTCGAACAGGGCAAAACAGCGCTCGATCAAACCAGCGCACAGGCCCGAAAACGTACGCCACAAGTAAGCAGGCGGTAGCGTCCCGACGCACTTAACGAAAGTGCGCCAAAACCTGCGCCAACAAATACCACCCACATACAGCAATGGGCCATACCGTGACCCCAAAGGACAAATGAGGTGCAAAGGTGTACGCCATTAACACGGACACCCACTGTTCAAAAATTCGCGCGTGTGTGTACAACGGGTTGCGCGAGAAGTCACTTGCGCGATTGCCCTGGGTACGTGTATCCCGGGGTGCGGGGAAGTCCCACACGCGATTGCCCTGGCCACGTCGATTTCAGGGGTGCGTGTGAAGTCCCACACGCGAAAAGCCAGGGTACGTCAATTACAGGGGTGCGCGGGAAGTTTCACACGCGAAAAGCTAGGCTACGGGAATTCCAGGGGTGCGCGTGAAATCCTACACGCGAAAAACTAGGGTACGTCATTTACAGGGGTGCGCGGGAAGTTTCACACGCGGCTCTGCTGGGTGGGTCCTCACAGGTGTTCCATTCACACCCTCCACGTCCCCTGCATGCAACCCACACCACAGGGGACTACCCTGCACACCTGCTCATGCCTCCCACCACCCCCACCCCCCCAGCAGTCAGGGGCACCTTCCAGCAGGCCCCCACCCATGTCTACCACCACCCCCACCCCCCAGCAGTCAGGGGCACCTTCCAGCAGGCCCCCACCCATGTCTACCACCACCCCCACCCCCCCAGCAGTCAGGGGCACCTTCCAGCAGGCCCCCACCCATGTCTACCACCACCCCCACCCCCCCAGCAGTCAGGGGCACCTTCCAGCAGGCCCCCACCCATGTCTACCACCACCCCCACCCCCCCAGCAGTCAGGGGCACCTTCCAGCAGGCCCCCACCCATGTCTACCACCACCCCCACCCCCACCCCCCAGCAGTCAGGGGCACCTTCCAGCAGGCCCCCACCCATGTCTACCACCACCCCCACCCCCCCAGCAGTCAGGGGCACCTTCCAGCAGGCCCCCACCCATGTCTACCACCACCCCCACCCCCTCAGCAGTCAGGGGCACCTTCCAGCAGGCCCCCACCCATGTCTACCACCACCCCCACCCCCCCAGCAGTCAGGGGCACCTTCCAGCAGGCCCCCACCCATGTCTACCACCACCCCCACCCCCCCAGCAGTCAGGGGCACCTTCCAGCAGGCCCCCACCCATGTCTACCACCACCCCCACCCCCCCAGCAGTCAGGGGCACCTTCCAGCAGGCCCCCACCCATGTCTACCACCACCCCCCCAGCAGTCAGGGGCACCTTCCAGCAGGCCCCCACCCATGTCTACCACCACCCCCACCCCCCCAGCAGTCAGGGGCACCTTCCAGCAGGCCCCCACCCATGTCTACCACCACCCCCCCAGCAGTCAGGGGCACCTTCCAGCAGGCCCCCACCCATGTCTACCACCACCCCACCCCCCCAGCAGTCAGGGGCACCTTCCAGCAGGCCCCCACCCATGTCTACCACCACCCCCACCCCCCCAGCAGTCAGGGGCACCTTCAAGCAGGCCCCCACCCATGTCTACCACCACCCCCACCCCCCCAGCAGTCAGGGGCACCTTCCAGCAGGCCCCCACCCATGTCTACCACCACCCCCACCCCCCCAGCAGTCAGGGGCACCTTCCAGCAGGCCCCCACCCATGTCCCATCCATGTCCACCTTCACCTGGGTCACAACCCCACACAATCATGACCGTAATGGACAGTCTGCCCTGAAAGAATTCCCAAACAACTATCCCATCCACCCACATATCAAACACAATGACATGTGACACACCCAATGTAAATCATATGAATGAACACATGTCTGTCACACACAGATGTTGCAAGTGAATGTCCAAACACCCCACATGTCATGCATGAAAGCAATGAGATGATACAACACATTGAAGGATCAAATGAAAATGTATTAAAAATAAACAAGGATGGTTAAAATAAAAAATAACAATAAACATGCAATGCAAACTAAATAATAAAAAAGTACAACCAAAAAAATCAGGAACACTAATTAACAAAAAAAAAGTAAAATAGGGGTCCAAAGTCAAAGTCCAAAATTAAATCCAAGTACAAATGAAAGAAGAAACACATTGCCTCATGTGAAAAATTAAAACAAATATTAACATCCCTCAAACTATCAACATGATGATCCGGGTCCATGAGCCCTAATAAATGAAACCTAACTATTTACACTAACTAAGAAAATGTCTATATACAAAAATGTGGTGCATTGTCCTTTGGCAACCAAATAATAACATTAAAACAAAGGAAACCTAACTACAACTAAACTACAGAACTATATACAAAGGCGGCGGGCAAGTCCTGCGGCTCACTGATTGTTGTTCCGGGCCAGGGCATCATCGAACTCCCGCTCGATGTCCCGGAGGCGGCCCCGTTCCACAGCCCAGAGGGTCCGCAGGGACGCCGATGTACCCACCTCCAACTCCCTGCGGATTGCCCCGAGGCACTCGGCCCACCTCAGGGCCCTCTGCATGGAGTTCTCCGCCCTGACCATAGCGAGCCGCGCCTCTTCCGCCCGCCGCCGCTCCGCATCTATGGCATGGCCCAACCGCTGCCACACGGAAGCCACTTGACGTCCAGGGTCCTCCTGCCCTCCGGCCGATGCCTGCCCCTCTGATGGTGATGGCCCCGAGCCATCAAGGCTCCCACCTTCTTCCTCCTGCTGCTGACGTGCTGGTGCCGGTGCCCTGACACCTGCTGCCTGCACATCCTCCATTGTTTGGGGTGCTGTTGTTGCGGTGGCCACCCCTGCTGGACTCACGACTCCCGACTGGGGCAGGGATGTGTCCTCCACCAGCCTGGCCCCATCGTCAGAGGCAGCTCCACAGGGCACCCAGGTGACAGGTGGGTAGGAAGATGGCACGGAGGACGACTGGCGCATAGGGGGTTCAGGTGAGGAGGGGGTCGGAACAAGGCCCAGTGCATGGAGGAACACAGCCTGGTCTCCCTGAGAATGGGTCCGGACGTGGGCAACCCTGCTGGTGCAAGATGATGCAGACACAGGACCGGGGACAGGATTACACACAGGCACCTCCGCGGCGGCCTGTGCTGCCTCCTGTCCCTGCCCCTGTGCTGCACCACTAGCACCAGTGGAATGCCCACCTCCAGACCCCATCTCAGTCCCTTGCACGGCCTCCTCCTCCACCAAACCCACCACCAACCTGGATGACTCCCTGCCATCTTCCGCCGCGGAACCCTGTGGGGTCTCAGCTGCCCCTTCTGCTGCCGAGGAGTCCAACTTCCTCCTGCGCCTCCTGGACCTCCCCTCGGCAGCTGCGACCTGGGACACAGCACCGGACTCCTCACTCCCCTACGAGATGACAACAGGGGAGGGGAGCCGGGCCTTGCGTCTCCGGCTGGCGGTGGCATCCCTGCCGCTGTGCTCCACAGCACCTTCTCCGCCCTCCACATCAGATGACGCTGCAGGCAGGGAGAGACAGGAGACAGGCATCAGGACACTGTACAATTGACTCACACACATAACAGTTGTACAAGAGTGGCATTGTCATACTCCAGACCTGGCATCACAATCCCCAACACACTTGTCTCCTCAACGCACACACATGAGTCATTCAACAGCCATATTGCTGCAGGCCGCTACATACATTCACATACAGCAGCATGAGCAGACAAAGGTGAGCCACACATCACATGATACACACGGACTCAAATACACATGCACACATGCAAAGCACACATCCAAGCATGTGTACCACTCCGCAAACTGTCAGTCATGAGATGAACATCCATGTCACATTTGCAATTCACTCTCTAACATGACAGTGTCACCTGCATCCATGTTGCAACACTGGCCCTCATTACGACCCTGGCGGAAATCGAAAAACGATGGCGGAAATCCAATACCGCCATCGAATAGCGCTCGGTGCGACTATGACCCGTCACCGCAAAGTACGAAGCCATTAGCGACACCGTAGTGAACGCCAACGCTAACTGCACCAAGCACGCGCGCGCGCGCCATGCCAAACCGCAAACACCACCATGGTGCAACGGTACGCCAATTCCGACCCTAGCGGACATGTACCTAACGCCATCAGGCATGGCGGAATGTACCATTCCGCCATGGCGAGAAGTACGGCATCGCGAATCAACCGTAAACGGCCCCACTGAGTGCCTGTACACCGCTCCCTGCCCACAAAGTACAACTCCCCGTAGGTGCAATGAAGCCACAATGCAACCATTGAAATGTACAAGTCACCCATGCATGCCAACGAACAAAAGAAACACAAGAGGGGCCAATGGGAGCTGCAGGGCACAGATGGCACGAATACAGAAGCCATCCCAATGGACATGACCACAGTCCCCCACCAAGAAACGCACGCAAACACAGGCACCTGTGACCAGCAATATTCCGAAAACCACATCATTCAACCAGTCCACCTGGCTGACCGGCATCTGTTACACAAAACCCAATCCCCCGCCCCTGAGCATGACAACATTCAAACTGGCATATTGGCAGCCCCCATCCCTGACCTCACTGGGCTTCGTAGGCAAACGCGCACAGCACAGTACCACGCAACTAAACCCCGAAGCTGGAACCCAATGCAGATCTCCTCACAATACATCGCCCCCCAAATAGGCATATGCCACATCACTTGCAAAGAAAAACGCTACACGGGCCAAATCAGAATAGAAATTTTATGCACATCAAAATCACAAAGCACATACAGCCATCAGGCCATGAACTCCAAAACACTAATCACCATTGTGGGCTGCTTCCGCAAGAA